>NC_052147.1:113127717-113754125 GCF_902713615.1 Scyliorhinus canicula | reverse complement strand
CACGTAATGCACGTGTGACTAGAAGGAGAACTCCTTCACCATCGGCTGCCCAAACCTCCATGGATCCATCCCCCCCCTTCCCCCCCCCCCCCCCCCCCCCCCCCTCGATCAGCTCCATTAACCCTCTTCATTCCTTTTGCCATTGCTGGCACCCTGCCCGTTTTAGAGCTTGACCAGTCCAAGCCAGGGTCCATGACTGGGTTGAAGTCCCCTCCCATGATCAACCTGTGCGAGTCCAGGTCCGGTGTCTTGTCTTCCCCAACATCCTCTTGATAAACTCCACATCGTACCAATTTGGTGCATACACATTTACGAGTACCACATGCACCCCTTCTAGCTTCCCACTGACCATAATGTACCGACCTCCCACGGCTGAGACTATTCTACCCGCCTCAAACACCACCCCCTTATTGACCAGGATCGCGACACCTCTAGTCTTTGAATCCAGTCCCGAGTGAAAGACCTGACTGACCCCGCCTTTCCTCAGTCTAACCTGGTCCATTACTCTAAGGTGCGTCTCCTGAAACATTACCACGTCCGCCTTCAATCTGCTAAGATGCGCAAACACACGTGCCCTTTTGACCGGCCCATTTAACCCTCGAATATTCCAGGTGATCAGCCTCGTTGGGGGCTCATTGCCCTCCCCCCTCCTTTTTTAGACCCGTCTCTACCTGTGCTCCACGCCTCCACCGGTCCATCCCCAGGCAGCCCCCGCCCCCAACCTCCTCTCTGTCCTTCAGCCCTCATCAGCAGAACACTCACCCCCACCGCCCCCCCTAGTAACAACACCCTGTAACCCAACCCCTTTACTAAACCAAACATATGCACACCCCCCCTGCGCGTCTGAGAGCTATCTCGCCCAGCTAGCTTGGTGGCCCCCATCCCCAGCGCCAGATATTCTCCCACCTATTGTTCCCTCCCCCTCCTACAAACAAACTCTAACATCAAACAATCCCCACACAATTGCCCAACAGAAAAACACCAAGATCAAAACAAGCACACCTCCATCCCCCAACACTGCAAATGAAAACCTTACTCAGCTCTACCGCTGGTTCCAAATCAATGCAAACGGCATCACAAACATCTATGAAATGCAAAACGAGAAACTTTTTAGAAAAACAGAGAAACAGAAACAAAAAACCAAAACATGAACTTTGCAGCCAAGTTCAAAAGTTCTCAATCCATCACCAACCCTTTCTTTTTCACAAAGACCAACGCGTCCCGTCATGTGAGAGTACCTTTAAGAAATGGGTGTTTATAAATGGGTGTGTATATAAATATCTGTCGTGAGAGTACCTTCAAGAAATGGTTGTGTACTACTGCAGTGATGTCAGAGAGTGGGTGGAGCTGGGCTGTCCGTCAGCTTTTTACTTTTGTTTTTGAGCAGGCTGCAGGGTGTGTTTTAGTTTTGTTTTCAGTGTTGGAGCTGAAGCCAGACCAAGCAGATGTACTGCTGTTCTCTCTGCCATCAAAATACTATCTTTTGATCATTTGGTGAATTCAGAATTATAAATCTTCTCAGTAGTGAATGTAAATCTAATGTGCTTCTGTTGAAAGGCGTTTCTTTTGTCTTCTGGAAGTTGTTTGGGAAGTTATTAAGCATTACTTAGTGCTGTATTCTTTGGGGGTTTTATTTGAATTAATGGTTGCTAAGATGTTCACTGTATGTTTTAAAAAGGTTAACTTGAGTTCACAGAATAAACATTGTTTTGCTTTGGGTCATGAGTGGGCCATGTGCGTCCCATACCACAATCTATTAAAAGTTGTGGGTCAGGGGAACTCCATGATACATTTTGGGGTTCTCTAAACCCTGGCCCATAACAGTCCTCAGGCGACTCGAAGTAAAAGTGCTGATCCTCATGCATGACCCAGAAACGGGCTGGGTACAACAGTCCAAACTTCAAAGAGATACCAATTAACTTACATAGAGTACAATTCAGCATTTTGAACAGTAACATGTGTTCTATAATGCAATAGCAATTTTACAAATAAATGGGTCAAAAGAGTAAGCACTTCTTAGCAATAACTCATGACTCCATTAGTAAGTTTGAGAGATGAATGCAAAAGAGTCTGATTACTCAATTTTACTGAGGTTGAATCATAATCCGCTTAACTACAGTGCAGCTATTGTCAGGACTAATAGATTAAATTAACGTCAGAGGATTAACAAAAATCTGATATTTTTGGTTTGCGAGTTCACACGCAGCACGTGGTAAAATCAGCTAAGATCGAATAAAATGCCTCAGAATTAACAGAACATTATGCCGGGGTAAAATGAGTTGAGTGGTGTAAAGGCAAAGAGATAATACAGAGTGAGAGAACAACTGTGGGAGACAAATCGTGAAAGGAGAAACATAAAACGGGCAGCACTCAAGGAAAACAGAAATAAAACTGGCGTTAAATGAGCAGGTACAAATCTGAGTGAACCATGTTAAAGTCAAAGGATCGTCACAGCACGGAGGGAGGCTATTTGGCCCATTTTGGCTGCACCAGTTCTCCGACTGATTAATGCACCTCAGAGGAGAGCGTATCGGGACTGGCAACCTCAGGACGAAGGTCCATGCAGTGTTCACATGTTGACGGCTTTTAGGTCAGGTCAAGAGAGTTTCTCGGTTGGGCAGCACAGCTGCCTCACGGCGCTGAGGTCCCAGGTTCGATCCCGGCTCTGGGTCACTGTCCATGTGGAGTTTGCACATTCTCCCCATGTCTGCGTGGGTTTCGCCCCCACAATCCAAAAATGTGCCGAGTAGGTGGATTGGCCACACTAAATTGTCCCTTAATTGTAAAAAAATATTGGGTAATCTAAATTTATAAAATTCTTTTTTATTTTTTTTTAAAGTTTCTCGGACCGCGAGGGAAAACTGGTGTGCAAGGCCAATAAACCATTCGGCATGCCACCCCGCCAATGCAGCCCCTAGCCCAGCAAGCGAGTAAATTACGTTACTCTAATAATAATAAACATTCATGCATAGTGTCGTAATATACATCTATGTATATAATGGAGTGCAGACAGGCAGTGATTGACACACAGGATGACCAGTAAGCACACAGAACAGAGCAGCCAATCACCAGACAGGACACGGCCACTATAAAGCCAGAGGACAGTAGGTTTCCCGCTCTCTCTGGACCCAGCCACTGAGACAGTCAGAGTTTGTGAGCTAGCCAGTGCTAACACCATGCGGTAGCTAGCAAGTCTGGTCAGGCTAGTACTAGGTCTCCAGTAAATTCAGCATAGTGTCAACCCACAGTTAAACATTTATAGTAGTTAAGACGTTGAATAAAATAGTGTTGCATCTTATCAAGTGTTTGAGGTCTGTCTCTCGCTACACTGCATCAAGTGCAGTCCACATCGACCCAGCCTGCCCAACACATCACATAGCAGTTTAAAAAATGTCCGGTTTTCGGATAGGAGGATTTGGGACAATGTAACTGTTGAGCCATCCTCCACCTTCCTCCCCATAGCCCCACGCATGATTCCTTTTCAGACGATAATTAAATTCCCTCTTGAATGTCTTTTTATTGAACCTGCCTCCGCCACATTCTCAGGCAGTGCAGGAATAAATAAACAGATAAATAATAAACCCCAGCTGAGTTTGGTCCCAATGGTGTTAATCACTGGATGGAGAGTTAATCAAGTCTTCCATCAAGGTTCCGTCAGTCACAATTCATGGTCTAAGCACCGAACAGTCTGCCAACAAACACAAAGCACACAAGCGGTGGTGAATGTATTGCCAGAACAGATGGAAGTGTCACACCGTGTGCATGGAAATTAATACATTTGCACATTGTGATACGAATTGTGCCATCACACTGAGCCTCGGCAGAAGAAGGTGTTTTTTCAATACATGTTAAAGATGATCTAAATACAGCCACAGGTGTCGACTTTTGCTGTTGACTTTACAGAGCAAATGTCCTTGTTGCTGATTAAGCTAATTTAAGTTTGAACCGCAAAAGGAGACTAAACAACATAGGAACGAGATGCAGTGCAAGCACAGTGCAAAGGATTGAAAGCAACTTTGGTATCAGAATAGAATAGAGATCTTTTGAACTCCAGCCAGCAAACGACTTCTATATTTTTATTTTGTGTCTCTGGATTTCTTAGCCCCCGTGCCCAACCCTCTCTCCCCTTCAGCATCTGTATCTTCTGCAGGGAATATTAACTCATGATCAGAATCTCATTCTTTTCTACAGAATTTGGAATGCCAGTTTCCACTGCTGTAGTGTTTTTACTCTGCTACCTCAAGTCAAAAAGAAATTTACAAACTAATAATCCCCACAAGGCCCAGAGGGAAACCATAATTGATATCCCGGGGGGGGGGCTCGTAAGATTGAGCATAAAGGCCGGTCCGAACAAGGACCTGCATGTTGGTTGTCCCGACTGCATAGAGTAGATGGTTCACTGCTATGGGCAGATCTTATGTTATATTAATTCAAATCTATGTTCTTCCTGGGGAAGTACTTCCCCAGGTTTGTACAATGCAACTATTCCTAATCCATGCAACTGATCTTGATTGAGAAACCGAATGCAGTTTGGCAAAATGTACTCATTCTAACAGTTCAGCTTGACACAGCAGGTGAGAATGACAGGAGAGTTGGCTTCCAGGTCGTTAAACACACAAGGTAGGTCACTTTGTCCATCTTTATGGAATCATACAGCACAGAAGGTCATTCAGCCCATTATACCTGGGCCAGCAATCTCAAAGAGCTACTAATTAGTCACACAGTCCTGCACTTAACCTGTAACTCTGCAAATATTTCCTTTTAAATTATATATTCGATTCTACTGTGAACGTTACTTTTCAACCTGCTAACACCACACTTTTCTGGCAGTGCATTTCATACCATAACTTGCTGAGTAAATAATTTCTCATGTCCCCTGCGGCCGTTTTTGACAATTATTTTATATCGGTGCCTTTGAGTAACTAACACTCTTGCTAGGTTCTACAATCTACATCTCAAACTCAAACATCACAGAGCAGCCTATCGAACGATCCCCAGAGTTATTGCTATGATGCGAGTATTGTACAGTATCAGCATGATGAGGCGGAGTTCACACATTTGGGATCCCAGCTCAGCAGGCAGTTATATTTACTACTCAGAAGTGATTAAGCATGCAATGTCAAAACCAGTATCAATCCCAATTTTCTTTCAGCCTCCATTCCAACTGGTTCAACATGATCAACGGATACCTATGTGTCTTTATCCAGTGTGTAATATATTGTACTTAGCTATATTGAATTTAACCAGCTTTATTCAGCCCCCTCACTGATTCTATTTCAACTCTTCTGTCATTTTCACCCTGTGTCAAGCTGAACTGTTAGAATGAATGCATCTTACCAAACTGCATTTGGTTTCTCAATTAAGATCAGTTGCATGGATTAGGAATAGTTGGCACTGTCGCACGAACCTGGGGAAGTACTTCCCCCCTGCAAAACAGGACTCATGAGATCCTTTTTCAAACAATTTCTTATTCACTTCAAGGTCTTATCTTAGATACCCAGTTGCTTAAGCTTCCAAATACGCCTTCCACTAGAACCTTATCAGCAGCAGCCTTTTCAAAGCCTTAAAAAAGCAGAGGAGTACTAAATTTTAGCATTTTCTTTGGTCAACATGGGAATATAATTCCCCAGAGAAAGCAAGGAGTTGGTTGACAGTCCTCCAACCCATTGAGTGTTTTTACCAAGTTATTTTCACACAGCTAATCTTTCACAGACCTACCTGATGAAGTCCATTAGTTTGCTTGTTATTGAGGTTTCTGCGATTCAGCTTACATCACTGTTCTCACCTGCCACAACAGTCTGGATCTCTATCAGCAGCGAGCCTTTGCTTTAGGGTGACATTCTCAATACTATGTCGGAAGTTCAGGGCTCAAAATCCACTGCAAACATTCTTGGCAGATGGAGATCACGGTCCACCTCAGATTTTTAACTCAAGCATTCTACAGGGATACTCATATAACCAATGGCTGCTTCCTTTATTGTAATGGGCTGTGCAAATGCACAAAATCCTCCCACCGCACAGGACAATGCTTCCCCAACTGTGCAAGGATTAACTGCTCCTTCATTCACTTCGCTCATCCCCTTGCACTTTTAGAAGAACATAAGAAATAGAAGCAGGATTGGTCCAGTCAGCCCATTCAGCCTGTTCTGTCATTCAGTACAAACTTTGCTGACCTTGTGCTTCAATTCCATTTTCCCACCTGCTCCCCATATCCCTTAATTTCCTGAGACACCAAAAATTTACCTATCCCAGGCCTTAAATGTATTCAACGATCGAGCATCCACAGCCCTCTGGGGTAGAGAATTCCAAAGGTCCACATCACTTGAAGTGAACTAATTTATCCTCATCAGAGTCCTAAGTGATTGGCTCCCTGTCCTGAGGCTGGCCCCCATGTTTAAGAGACCCTGACCATTGGAAACAATCTCTCAGCGTCTTTCCTAATAAGTCCCTTGAGAATGCTGCATGTTTCCATGAGATCCCCTCTCATTCTGCTAAATTCCAGAGAATACAAACCCAAATTGCTTGGCCTCTCACCATAGGTCACCCCCACATACCAGGTACCAATTTAATAAACCTTTGCTGCGCTGCCTCCAATGACACCCGCCGGCCATTTGGTCCAAGATCCTCTTCCAAAGAATTTTGGAGGAGTATGGCTCATGCCTTTACTATCTCCTATCTGACCTCCCTTACTGTTCTGGGATGCACATCTTCTGAAATGGTTGACTCCTTGCTGAGGTACTTTTCAAGTGAAGACATCTCAGCCATTCTTAAATTGTAACCTTTGACCTAGAGTGCCAAGGGAGACTTTGAACACAGCATAAACGGTAGAAAACTCAATACGGTCACTAATCGTTGTCTGAAATGAACTTGCATTTATCTGCCATAAGAGTATTCCATCGCACTTTACAGCCAATGAAGGCCTTTTTAAAGTGCCGTGCCATGGACAAAATACATTTGCTCTCATACAGCCTGAATGGAAAGACGGGTGTCTTTTCTTACTTTCGAATGAAAAGACCCATTAAATAATTCAGCAGCAACCTTTTACGAATTCAAAAATAAATGTGGTAATTTATTCTCACACACTGACCCCGAGTTAATGCAGCATCAGACACACTGTACGCACACGTGCATTGGCTTTTACAGATTACAGTTAATTCAGTCTCTGATTTACGATATCCGGTTCCCATGTGGCAGGTTTCTTGGATTTCAATTAGATTCAATGGATTTCATGTTTTAAAGTTGAAGTGAGGATCTTATGAAGTGAACGATTCACAGCAGTTTAAGAGGTGACTTGTAGTAGCCTATCGAGGATTTTGGAAACTGGGACAGATGACGTATTTTTGTTGCTAGTTTCAAAGTACAGTTCTCAGACTGGCAGACAACTAATGGATCTGCTGGATCCTGAGGTAATAAGGGTGCAAGTCCCCGAAGCCAGTTTTGGTCACATGGCTTGGTTAACATTTCGGAGGCCTACCCAGTCTAGTTTGAACGGGGAGGCCATCATGATACAATTGATAGTCAGCATCGAGTTTCAATCTTCCCTTTGTCCAATGATGAACCATGGAGACAGACAATCTGGAAACTCTCTAGTTCTTAAGTGCTGGTTCATTCTGAAACAATGAGATGTGTGAGTTTCACAAATAACTGTGATGTGTCGCTATCTATGTCCATATTTAAATAGGTGTTCAGAGACTTGATACTGTTTGTCGTCCAAATACCAAAAGGCACATGATGAGCGGCAGCCACCTTAACAGTTTGCCTATGTCCATTTTTTTTTCAAGTAATCACTGAAAGTTCAGAATATGACATGTCTACACTGGAAGGTGGTCAATATTTAAAATGTGGCAATCAGCTAGTGAAAAGCAAGGGCTTACACACAGTAATGTAATGATGGCTGGTCCACCTATCTTTAAATTATGGTCATGGAGGATAAATATTGGCCAGCTCACCAGTGAAAACACACCTCTAAGCTTTTTCAAATAGTAACATGTGATATATTATGTCCCCTTTGGAGGCAATCTGGGCCTCAGTTTAACATACCCCCAAAAGGCAGCATCTCTGAAAGTGCAACACTAGTCTCCACTAGATCCTTGTGTTCAAGTCTCTAGTGTGAGACTGCAAACCATAACTATGAGTCAACAGCAAGCCAGATGCTAACACTTAGATAAGGCTGACCCCACGGATAGCAATTAGCAACAAGAATCCAGTTGTTTTCCCCTCCCTGACCGAAGGATGCTGCTCCTGAGTCCATGTTGACGCTGTCGAGAAACGCGACGGCGTTTACGACGGCGTCAACACTTAGCTTCAGGGTCAGAGAATCCCACCCTTTGTGTCTCAAAATGGAAGTGCCCATCAGACAGCACTTCACTACCATATGAACAAAACAGATGCCAGTCACTCTGCCATGAGGCAGAATAAAAAACAAAGCTGGAGACTTTGGGCTGATCCCGCCGGTGGGGTCTTCTGGTCCTGTTGAAAGCAACCCTTGCACCCCCTCCACCACCAGCAATAGGCAAGCCACGCAAAACTTTGTAGACATTGGTGGGACCGGAAGACCCCACCGGTGGCCAATGGCGAGCAGCCTCCACTGTCAGAAAACACACCATCGGAGAGGCACAGAATCCTGCCCCATGTCTACAAAAAATATCCAATTAACGCCACAAATCAGAAAGCTTTTTAAAAATTAATTAACTGCATTTGAGTTACAGTTCTTGCTAAGATTCAAAAGTGATAAATTTCAAATGAGTGAACTTTCCATTAACTATTTCAATTGTATCCCCATTGCCTACAACATAACCATCGCATGGAAGATCAAATTGGAGAGGTCACAAACTCTGCCCATTATTAAAATGTAGCTTTCAGAAATTGAACATAGCAAATTCCTGACTACACACGTCTGCATCAAACCCACATGGGCTGAAGATATTTTCACTGTCTGTAGTGTGTTTGGCGAGCATGACATATAGCTGCCTACTGTTCTGGAGATTACAGACCCCAGTTATCACAGGCACTGCAGCTAAAGCCTGCAGTAAAATGGGAAAGGCAAAAGGAGCAACGTCCACTTGTCAGATTGTGACAAGTGCTAACATTGGTTATTATAACACTGACAGGGAATGGTGACTGCTCACCCCCCTCCACCTCTGCTCACCACCGCCCCCTCCAACTCCACAAAACAACAACTAATAAGCAACCAAAGAACAAAGAACAAAGAAAATTACAGCACAGGAACAGGCCCTTCGGCCCTCCCAGCCTGCGCCGATCCAGATCCTTTATCTAAACCTGTCTCCTATTTTCCAAGGTCTACTTCCCTCTGTTCCCGCCCGTTCACATACCTGTCTAGATGCTTCTTAAATTATGCTATCGTGCCCGCCTCTACCACCTCCGCTGGTAAAGCGTTCCAGGCACCCACCACCCTCTGCGCAAAAAACTTTCCACGCACATCTCCCTTAAACTTTCCCCTTCTCTCCTTGAAATCGTGACCCCTTGTAACTGACACCCCCACTCTTGGGAAAAGCTTGTTGCTATCCACCCTGTCTATACCTCTCATAATTTTGTAGACCTCAATCAGGTTCCCCCCTCAACCTCCGTCTTTCCAACGAAAACAATCCTAATCTACTCAACCTTTCTTCATAGCTAGCACTCTCCATACCAGGCAATATCCTGGTGAACCTCCTCTGCACCCTCTCCAAGGCATCCACATCCTTCTGGTAATGTGGCGACCAGAACTGCACGCAGTATTCCAAATGTGGCCGAACCAAAGTCCTATACAACTGTAACATGACCTGCCAACTCTTGTACTCAATACCCCGTCCGATGAAGGCAAGCATGCTGTATGCCTTCTTGACCACTCTATCAACCTGCGTTGCCACCTTCACGGTACAATGGACCTGAACTCCCAGATCTCTCTGCGCATCAATTTTCCCCAAGACCCTTCCATTGACCATATAGTCCGCTCTTGAATTTGATCTTCCAAAATGCATCACCTCGCATTTGCCTGGATTGAACTCCATCTGCCATTTCTCTGCCCAACTCTCCAATCTATCTATATTTTGTTGTATTCTCTGACAGTCCTCCTCGCTATCTGCAACTCCACCAATCTTAGTATCATCTGCAAACTTGCTAATCAGACAACCTATACCTTCCTCCAGGTCATTTATGTAGATCACAAACAACAGTGGTCCGAGCACGGATCCCTGTGGAACACCACTAGTCACCCTTCTCCATTTTGAGACACTCCCTTCCACCACTACTCTCTGTCTCCTGTTGCCTAGCCAGTTCTTTATCCATCTAGCTAGTACACCCTGAACCCCATACGACTTCATTTTTTCCATCAACCTGCCATGGGAAACCTTATCAAACGCCTTACTAAAGTCCATGTATACGACATCTACAGCCCTTCCCTCATCAATTAACTTTGTCACTTCCTCAAAAAAACCAAGGGGCACTTCTCTCATGTATAATTGTTGCAATATGCTCAATGCCAGGAGACCCCCCTGGGGCCACAGGACCGACAATGGGAGTCCTGGGAGAGCTCCTTTTCTTTCTTGTTAATTGTGGGGCAATTTAGCATGGCCCATCCACCTACTCTGCACACCTTTGGGTTGTGGGGGTGAGGCCTATGCAGACAAGGGGAGAACGTGCAAACTCCACACGGACAGTGACCCGGGGCCGGGATCGGGACCTTGGCTCCGCGAGACAGCAGTGTTAATCACTGCACCATAGTGCCAGCCAGCAAGGCTCCTTTTCAATGTGCATGAATTTTTCTGGTGGTGGGCATGGCCTAACCTAATGAACTCGGAGGCCCAATTTCTCACAACAACCGAGGTTGCAAAATGATGGGTGATTATTTTGTTTGTGTGCCCGAACCGCTGAATGTTGAATTGAGCACCCCTGCCTCTCCATCTCCTCACCCCCAGAACCACACACCAGTCAACAGACTGTCCCCACCCCCACCCCAAATTTTCACTCTGGGGTCGCATAAAATGTGAAACATTTAAATAAGATCTGTTGAGATACTTGACCAGACCCCACCTTTTGCTAGGATACCAGACGGGAACCCTAAGCAATGTTTCTATTTTTGGGACTGTGAGGAAAGGATACTTCACCCTAGATTGTGACTCTGACCAATAGGTATCTTTTATATGGAAACAAACTTTAATTTTAAACACAGAATTAATCACATTAAACATCAAAGAAATAGCTTTACAATTCTCAGTTAAATTGTTCTTAAACAAAAGGAAACAATTTAACTTACCATCTACATTTAATGTTTGTAATAATCCTTTTATTGTCACAAGTAGGCTTACATTAACGCTGCAATGAATTACTGTGAAAAGCCCCTAGTCACCACATTCCGACGCCTCTTCGGGTACACAGAGGAAGAATTCAGAATGCTCAGCCGGTATGGGAAATGAACCCACGCTGCTGGCCTTGTTCTGCATGACAAACCACCTGGCTAACCCACTGAGCTAAACCAGCCCTCTGCCACTAATTCAGCAAACCAATGCAGTTCAAATGCCACACAAAGTTAACAAAACAGGCTATTTGCTTAGCAGTGTGGGTACTTCAAGAGCAGATTCAGAGGTGAGCGGGTGGTAAGGATTAAGGAGAAATGAGAAGGGGAGTTGGGAGGGGAGATCAATTGGGGAGTATGGAGTGAGGTACTGTGAATGGTAAATGGGACCTCCTCTTGTGCAAGGATGAGCCTGATGCAGTTTAAGGTGGTGCACAGGATGCATATGACTCTGGTGAGAATGAGTGGGTTCTTTCAGGAGGTAGCAGATGAGTGTGAGAGGTGTGGGCGGGGGCCAGCGAATCACGCACACATGTTTTGGAGTTGCAAAAAATTGGGAAGATTCTGGGCGGAGTGTTCACGGTCTAGACAGGATAGTGGAGGCGGGAGTGGACCCGGACCCTTTGATGGGGATATTTGGGGTTTCAGAGAAGCCGGAGCTCACGGAGTGGAGAAGGCCGTTGTCGTGGCCTTCACCTCTCTGATTCCCTGGCAGCAAATTTTGCTGGAGTGGCAGTCAAGGGGTTTGAGAAAAGATGGTGGTATTTGTGACCATGTTCGAGGAGCTGTTTGTCGCAGGGGGGTGGGGGTGGGAGGAGGGGGGGTGAAAAAGGGGAAAATCTGTACAGACTGTGTTGTTGATTGTTGGGAAGTATGTTCCTGGGGTTTTTATTTGCTGCAACCTGCTTTGATACATGTTTGGAATAAAATACATGTTTTAAAAATAGCATATTCAGTACACTTCTGTCTTGTCAGACTCAAATACTATGGAACACTGTTATAGACAAACCTCCATTAATTGAATCATCTGTATTCCACTAAGTTGCATGACCTGCTTAGCTACGAATACTTAAAACCCCTTATAAATTATCTACTCTCCAGGGAATCTCCAGCCATCATAACAATATCCCATTAGCCCTTTATCTGTAACCAAGAAAGTGGTTGTAATGAATGATCACCACAGCTTTCACAACTTCTTTAGTAGATACGCTGCATGTATTTTAAACCAGGATTTTCAAGACCATTACCGCCACAAATATGAAATATAATATATAACAATTTCGACATTCATCACAGATCACAGTGAGAAAACGTTTGGGACACATTGGTCTAAGGTAAAATATTCCACCTCTTGTGGTGGGTTATGAATTATTCAACTCATGTTGATGCAACAGTCTCTACTTCCTACGGAAGCTAAAGAAATTCGGCATGTCTGCATTGACTCTCACAAACCTCCAGAGATGTGCCGTAGAGCGCATCCTATCCGGCTGCATCACAGCCTGGTATGGCAACTGCTCAGCCCAAGATTGCAAAAAACTGCAGAGTGTGGTGAACTCAGCCCAACGCATCACACAAGCTTGCCACCCTGCCATTTATTCTGTCTACAGCTCCCGCTGTCTCAGGAAGGCAGACAACATTGTCAGTGACGCCTCACACTCAGACTTTGCCTCTTCCAGACCCTTCCATCAGGCAGAAGATACGGAAGTCTGAAGAACATAGAAAATACAGCACAGAACAGGCCCTTCGGCCCACGATGTTGTGCCGAACTTTTGTCCTAGATTAGGAAAAAATCAATCCACACCCCAGCATTCTACCGTAATCCACGTACCTATCCAATAGCCGCTTGAAGGTCCCTAATGTTTCCAACTCAACTACTTCCAATAGCGACTCGCACATCCAGACATCGGAACAGCTTCCCCACAGCTACTAGGTTCCTCACCGACTCCCCCTTGGACTGATCGGTTCCCTGTAAGAACACTATTCACGATGCCCTATGCTGCTCTTGCTCATGTATTTGCTTTGTTTGGCCCTTGTTCCACATTGTAACCAACTATTTGTTGATGTTCCATTTGTCAATGTACTCTGTGGATTATTCTTTTGTCTATGTACGCTCCCTTGGCTGCAGAAAAATACTTTTCACTGTGCTTCGGTGCATGTGACAATAAATATCAATCAATTTCTATGAAAATATGGCGGCAAACTGTTGTCTTCTAATTGAATATCCTCAACACACGGCCTGGCTCACGCTTGACACTCTCCCAGTCCACAGTGAGTCTGAGAAAGCTATTCAACAGCTGAAAAACAACAATGCCTCTGGTGTATATGGAATCTCTGCAGATGTTCTGAATAGTGTCTGTCATAATATACATCCATGTATATGATGGAGAGCAGACAGGCAGTGATTGACACACAAGATGACCAGTGAGCACACAGAACGCAGCAGCCAATCACCAGACAGGACACAACCACTATAAAGCCGAAGGGCACCAGTTTTCCCGCTCTCTCGGGATCCAGCCTCTGAGACAGTCAGAGCTCATGAGCAGCAGCTAGTACAAACACCATGTGGTAGTCAGTTAGTCTGGTCAGGTTAGCCTCAGGTCTCCAGTCAAATCAGCATAGTGTCAACCCACAGTTAAGCATGTAATATCGTTAGTTGTTCAATAAAATCGTGTTGCATCTCTTCAAGTGTTGGAAGCCTGTCTCTCTCTACATTGCATCAAACGCAGTCCACATAGACCCAGCTTGCCCAACACATCAGTGTCAGAGATGCATCCCTGGCAGGCTGTACAACCTCGTATTCCTGATCTGGGAAGAGCGGTGCAAGCTGGGGGGATGCTGCAATTATATTTCAGAAGGGAGATGAGGCAGACTGTGGCAGCTACGGAGTAGTCTCCCTGTGACAGGGTCGAGCATCCTCAGCTGCCTACATCCAGTGGCTGAAGAGCTCCTCCCAGAATCGCAGTACAGGTTTTGCCCTTCAAGGGGCCCTGACATGATTTTCACTGCATGGCAAAATCATGAAAACTGTCAGGAACGGCACCAACTGCTGTAAAAGGCCTTTTTTGATCTCACAAAAATCTCTGACTCAGCCAACTATGAAGGGTTATGGAGCACCCTCCTCACATATGGCTGTCCTCAGAAATCTGTTGTCATGCTCCGCCTACTCCACAATGACATGCACCAGTGATCCTCATCAACACACCCACCATAAACCCTGTCTACTTGAAGACTGGGGTCAAACAAGCTTGTCTCATTGCACAAACACTATTCTCCATCTTCCTCACTGCAATGCTGCAAACTACCCACAGGCATGGAGATAACCCACAGGACAGAAGGGAAGCCACATTTAATCCAAAAACGAAAATCACTCCAACAATGGTCCCTGGCTTAAAGTTTCCCCAAGCGAAACAGTTTTCAACACTTGCATTAATTAGAAATTCCACTCGGGAGCACAATAGCTAGTGTTTGAATTTGAAAAAAATTCCACGCTATTGCAGGAATAAGTATTCTTCTGAGGTTCAGGTGCAGGCACATTTTCAGGCCAAGTTAGAAGCTTTACGCTGCATCGAGCTCTAGCTGTAACTCACCTCGATTCTGTGCCTGAAATAGGAAAAATGCTAAGCCCCAGCATGTTCATTCTTCAATGTGATAAGAGGAAATGAAAAAAGATTTTAAATGGTTCATCTCCTTCAGATTGAAAAGAATATTGCATTGGCAGATTGGCAAAAGAAAAGTGATTGGTGTTCTTGCCCTTCCTTCAATGCTTACATAAACGTACTTGGAGAGAATAAAAAAAACATCAGGCACAAATAAAACTGCTTCATTTGCTCAGCATTTTTAATGCAGTCAGTGAGTAATTCTGGGACAAAAGGCAACTTAAGTCCTGCTAACACAGGCGTTATCACAACTAGCTACTTCATCGCATTTGTCAGATGGTCAACTCTGTACTTGCTAAAAATTCCCACTGTGCAATACAGTTTGTGGGAGTGCTCACATTTGGAAGCGTACAGTGCTAAAAATGGCTTGGGCACGATGCAGTTTCTCTGCACTATGATCAGTGTTTTATTAACATGAATAATGGGTCTTACAGGTGGTGTTCTAGTGGTTATTCACAAGCCTTTAAGTGACGCCTGCAGGTATACATAACTCCGACTTCAAGGGAGTAATGCCATGCCAGATCTCCAAATAAACAGTTTTTAAAAATGTTATTACTGAATGCTAAAAAAAAAATTGACATTCTCAGCATTTAATTTTTTTTCTCACATGCAAGAAACAAATGACTAGGTTTCAAAATGATAGGAACTATTATCGCTTTAACTGGAAGCCAAGTCGTCAGTAGATGCAACAACCTTTCAGCGAGCTATCCAGCTTTAAATGAACTGTCATCCTCTGCAATAAGATTCAGGCCATTAAACAGCCATCACTCAATCAAGTCACAAACCCAGAAGGCTACTTAGAGAGCTGTCCATTCCCTCAGCGAGCAGAAGGTTATTACAGAGGTGTCTGCCCTACAAAGTCAGTCAATAGCTTTTTACAGAGAACTGGACTGCGACAAGGAGACATCAATAACATAAATGTCACCCAGACACTTAAAGGGATTGTTGTTCTTTTTTAGTTACAACAGCAAGCTCCGGGAAATGCTTATTCAACCTAAAAATGTCAAATGTACTTTTAAATCATTGCAAATATTGAAAGGCATTTCTTTGCGAGCAGGCAACCAGATCCTGTTGTGCAAGCTCAGTTCAACCAACTACAGGAGTTTTAGCCTGCAATAAAATAAAAGCAAACTACTGTGGATACAGAAAGTCTGGAAGTTTAGACTGCAACATTGTGTTTGCAGTGGCAGAGATGACTGCAATTCCACTTCCATGTTTTGATAATAGGTTTTGGTCCATCTCACTTCAGCAGAGAACACCAACAATGACAATGTCATTGAATAATCAATCACTGTAAAAGTAACTGGGCACTTTTGCAGTTGAGAAGACAATAGGATGGATCAAGGTATGCATTCCCCGTGATTTTTCTCTTCAATTGGTAAATTACTGACTTTGGGCGTAAGTTAATAGAAATATTTCTTAAGTGTCATTTTAGGCACGATTGGTGGGGTGTTTTTTGATGGCCGCCTTGGCGAGATCACGGCCCATACTTAACGGCATTTAGTGCCGAAAATGACCCCCCATAAGATTCTCACATTACTGGCTGTCTCGCCCTCTGATTCACCAGACCCACACCTTAGTATCTTGCCACCAGCAAGGAGGGGCTGCTTATAAACTCTCCTTCACCACTCACTCCCAGTCAACACGCAAGCACGGCAGCGCACAGACCTGCTCCTCGCTTTGGGGATGCTGACCTGGACAGACTTCCAGACATGAATCAGAGACGAGGGGTCAGACGGCCAGCAGCAGGGTCATCGATACCGCCTGGAATGTAGTGGCAGCACGACTAGGAGGACCGCCAAAGATCTCCACTGAGCTTCAGGGGTAATTTACCACCTCTCTCACCTACCACCCACTCTCAAATTCCCAACGCTTCCCCCGCCAACCCCCCAAATCACTGGCTGACACCTCACACCCTCCCCACATCTGATCTCCGTGCTTGTCCCCCAGCATCCCCTGGCATCCACCAGCATAGCCTCTTCATATCCAGTTGCGGTACCCAACCTACTATAGACCCTCCTGATCCATTAAGTACGAGACTCACAAAGCCCTCTTTGTCCCCGCGGGCCAAGATAGCCCATCATAAGTTGGAAAGGGCCAAGATGTGGGGCGGAGAGTCAGAGATCCAAGTCCTCAGCCCCTATGAGAAACGGGCCCTGGAGATCACGGGGTTGACTGCGGAGAGAGCAGTCACTGACAGCAAGGTTGGACTGCGCCACAGAGGTGAGGATCCACTGCCCCTTCACCCAGATGACTTGTCTCATGTCAGACAAAATGATCTCTTTTGATCTCAAAATGATCAGAGGAAGATAAACAATTTTAATTTCATTTCCCAAGCTGGAGCCCACAAGTGCATCCGTGAGATCACAGATACCCTATATGCTTAGGTATCAGACTTTATAAACTCTGAGCTGGACTAAGGCCACCATGTTGCTGCGCTGCAGGATTCTGTGCCATCACCAGGATGCCCCAAGCCCAAGTGGTTATTGATGGCACGCATGCTGCCTTGCGCGCACCGGAGCATCAGGGAGTGCCCTTCATTAACAGGACAGGAAGGGGTTCCACTCCTTGAATGTTCAACTCATGTGTGACCACCATCTCCGGATCATGCATGTATGTGCTACATATTGACAGCTACATTATGGGACACTCTGAGATCCTTGGCATCTTCGACACATTCACCTGAGGAAGGAGCAGTGCTCTGAAAGCTAGTGTTTGAAACAAACCTGTTGGACTTTAACCTGTTGTTGTAAGACTTCTTACTGTGCTCACCCCAGTCCAATGCCGGCATTTCCACATCATAAATAAATCACATCCACCGGTTCTTCCTGGTCAACGCTACTAGTCACATCTTCAAGGAATTCTAGTAGATTTGTTAAGCGTGATTTTCCTTTTGTAAATCCATGCTGACTTTGTCCGATTACAGCACTCCTTTCTAAATGCTGTGCTATGAAATCCTTGATAATGGACTCGAGCAACTACCCTACTGCCGACGTTAGGCTCACTGGCCTACAGTTCCCTGCTTTCCCCCCTACCTCCCCTTTTGAATAGCGGGGTAACATTAGCTAGACTTCAATCTGTAGGAACCATACCAGAGTCCAAAGAATTTTGGAAAATGACCACCAATGGATCTAGTATTTCTCGGGCCACTTCCTTAAGTACTCTGCGATGAAGATGATCAGGCCCTGGAAATTTGTCCGCCTACAATCCCATTAATTTCCCCAAAACTATTTGTCTACTAATAATGATTTCCTTCAGCTCTTTATTAAAACTGGTGTTTCTCAGAACTTCCGGTACAAATTCATATCTTCCCTGGCGACCCCCAGTGCTGAAACCCAGCTCCTTGAGCGTTTGTTTGTTGGCTGCTGCCTCTGTGCTGAGACATGGCACGTGTACCCACGAGAATCCACTTAGAATATTCTGTTTATTAAATGGTCAACAGTAACAAAGATTTGAATCAACTACATAACATTCCACATATTACACTAACCAGTTAACAAGGAAACTTCGCCGTTCCATATTGGTATAAATACAAAAGTATATCAGCTAATGTTTACAAAAAAAACCCCACACGGTATCACTTCTCACAGGTTCCTCAACAGAAACGGAGGATAAGCCTGAAAATGTGTTATCATGTCCAGAACTTTGTCATGGAGGTGATCTGTCTATCAATGTGTGACTTGTTCCACGTATCAGTAACATTCTCCATCCAGGAGTCGCAGCTGTGCAGGCCCTCCCACATGGCCCAATCTCACCGGAACCAAATCCTGGCATCCACATATTCCACCAGCCCTCAAGGTGCAGTTAAACATCCTTGACTTCCAGTGTGCTTAACCCATGGTGATGTGCCAGTCAAATGCAGCAATAAAAGCATCAGCAATCTGCAAACGCATTTCTTCAAAAGCACCATCATGTGACCCATTTTGGGTCAATATCACGCACCAGGTCGCGCAGCGTCTTCTTGTCTTAAACTGGATTGCCTTCTGGACCCATACATCCCCCTGAGCTCGGCGTTCCAGGACCCAGGTATCTTAGAAAACATCCTTCTTTCTGGCAATAGAAAAGGAAGGAAACAGCAACAGCAGCCTCCGGACATCTGCAGCCACCAATAGGAGCAAGCAGCAAACACAACCTGCAGCTGTGAAGTGCTCTCACAGCTCAGAAGGCCAATTCCTTATTAGCAATAACCCTCAGCTGTGAAGCTACAGGCTGCTCACAGTCAAATGAAGCCAAAGTGACTGTCAGCATATAACCAAGAACAGGACTCTTTCCTGGGAGTATTTGGTGGGACAGACAGGCAGCAGCTGTAGTTACCCATTATGAGTATCCTCAATATTTAAAGATGGCTTGAAGGCCTCCCAAATCAAAAGCCCCTCAAGCTCAGTCCCCCAGCCCAGGGGCGAACCCTGACCTGGAATTCTTGAGCAACCCCCCCCCTCCCAAGCCACGGCGAACCCCCTAAGGGCCCTCCCCAACCCCGAGCACTGGCGCAGCTGCATTCCAGAAAATGGAAATGGCTTCCTCACCTCCTCCATTCCTCTCAGCAGCCATTGCGTCAACTTCACATTTTTAAAAAGGAGTACTAAACGACGCCTGCGTGATTTCTCGCTGGGGAGCCAGTTAATTCCCGAGAGACCATTACATTCTACTTCAAACTCACTAACGAGATTGAAATTAATGCAAATTGGGTTAATGATTTGCTCGCCATATTTGGGCGAGATCCGGAACTCGCCAACGATTTGCTGATTTGCACCCAGCCCGAATTTCAGTTTTAGCCTTTCCCGCGATTTAACCGGCTTGCCCAGTACCACACCAGGCCGGGCACCACACGGTGGTTAAATTGCATCCTCTGTGGCTAATTCAGTCACAGGGAAGGCATCCTGTGTCCTTTTCCAGAATTTACTCATGAATGTAATGATGTGTTTTTTTCTTAAAGCGCCACTCATGAGAATTGACACTCACCGGCATTCCCAGATCGTTTAACTAGATGTCACTATGCTGTCGAAACTGTAGCAAGTAAAGACTGAAGACAAAAGAATTGACAGCTAACATTATAGTGGAATATAGCCAATAGTCGCTGTTGTCAACTAAGTACCCTGCTGAGTGGGGTAGGCATAACAGACTCAAGAAGCCAAATGGTCTATTCCTGTTCCTAAGTTGCTATGCTCCTAATATTCAGGAGACTGAAGAGCTCGAGTTTCTTCAATAGTTCAGATATCATTACAGCAAGTAGGGCTTGTGTCGTGTCACTAAATTATTGAACAGTAACA
Source organism: Scyliorhinus canicula (assembly GCF_902713615.1). Classification (NCBI taxonomy): domain Eukaryota; kingdom Metazoa; phylum Chordata; class Chondrichthyes; order Carcharhiniformes; family Scyliorhinidae; genus Scyliorhinus; species Scyliorhinus canicula. The sequence goes on along the minus strand of NC_052147.1, from coordinate 113,733,906 downwards.
TAAACCCAGGTCTGATCTTAATCAGCATTCATTTCATTTTAGGTCTCACTCAGTCAAGTGTTTCACCAAAAGGCAGACACATGACCACCATGAGGAAAATCCACAGAAATAGTTATCTAGTCATGTTTCTCGTACGCATTGCATCAACTTCACATTTTGAAGAAATTCAATATTGAAGGGAACAGACAGCCACTAATTTTGTGTAAAAGAGACATTAGTTCATAGCCAACTGGAGAAATGGAAGATCAAAAGAATTGATTAAAGTAGCATTCATTTATGCTACAGATTAGTTAGCTAGCCGCATAATTGCCTCAGAACTTAGAGCAGCTGTAGATATCAAGACACAACTTTACAGATGTTCATGATTACGAGACTAATTGGGGCAAAGGTTGAAAATCTCACACGTTCAGGCTCGCAAAGGGCATGACATTTTCAATTAAATTTCTTCTTTAGCCTTATTTATGCAGCGATTAAACAGAAGAGGCGTAATCAGGTCAAATCCTGGAATCAATGATAAATCAACCTGAATAAAGCTTTCCTCCTTCCTTTATTCTTACGGACTTCCATACTTCACATCTATCTGATGGGTTAAAAATGTCACATGACACGTCTCTAAACTACTTTGCAGCGTTTTAGGACACATCTCAATGCAGTCGCCCACTCGCAGTACTAATTCACTTTTCTCATCTTGCTGTTCTCCTGCATGAATCTGTCTCTTAGTCATTCGGTTGCACAGATCTAGAGTATTGCTGGAAAAAAAAGAGGTATGCCATGAAAGCTTTTTGCCCTGCACTCATCAGGACAGCTCGCACAACATCATCAACAGGAAAGAGGAATTATAAATTTTCAATGCATACAAAGAGAATGCTGATTGGTTGGCAAGTGGACTCTGATGGGTGGAGACCTTGCCATGGAGAATACAGCATGGAGTAGTTAACATGCACAGCTTTGTTTAAATTCTAACCAGGCAGATTGACTCTGATGGGTCAAGGCATTGTCTTGGGGAATGTACCAGGGAATGGCTGCTTCCCAAGCTACTGTTTAGGTGAAAAGGCATGAGGGGTGTTCCATTGACCTGCAAAGGGCAGGGCCCTGCTGTGAATATATGATAGCATCGGACTTTCCTCTGCTCCATCCCTCAACATTCTCTCAGTTCCGAATTTGTCTGCTGGCTTTCCTAACATTCAAGCACTCAATTCTCGTTATCCCTGAAGGGAACTGGCAGCAGTTCACTGGCGCCACATAAGCAAGATAAAACATCCTCCCATTTTACCACTGTCCTCATGAAAAATACTTGTGTTAGTTATTTCCTGATCATTATAAAATTGCAACACCATCAATGCCATAACTAATGCAATCTTGTGCAGTACGTTCTGTATTCTCAACTTCCCCTTCCACACGATGTGGGGCTGGATTCTCCACCGGTGGGATGCACCATTTTGCCGGCAGCCCAGGGGTTTCCCGACGGCGTGGGGCTGCCCCACAATGGGAAACCCCATATACCAGTCGGCATAACGAAGCATCCCGCCAACGGGGTGAAACAGAAATGTGGCGCGGTGGGGCTGGGAAGCCAGCCCGTGATTTCTTGCATCCTAAGAAAACAGTTTTGATTTGGATGGTGCCAGTTACAAAATGTAATAATACGTATCACAATCCCTCCAGCTCTGGAACCTCCTCTGGGCCTGCAACCTTCGTCTACTACCCCTTCAATTGTGGGCTCTTGCACACCTCTGATTGTCAGCATACGATATTGATGTTTACAGTTGTTTATCCCCTGAGCTCAAGAATGATGTCCTGAACCTGTTCCTTTGTACCTCTCTCTCTCTCTTCCCCTTTAAGGTACTTCTGCTCTGTCTGTTTATCAAAGCACTTGTTCCCCTGTTTCAATATATTATGTGGCTCAATGTGAAATGTTTTGGGATGGATTCTTCATTAAAGGCGTTATATTAATACAAGTTGTTGTTGTTCATATTGACCTCAGGCAACCATGTCCTTACACTCAGTTTTGCACTCCCAAGGCAATGCTGGCATCGGTATAAAGTTGCCATGTAGTGACATGCGAGCAATGCCATCGAGCGAAGTACAGCTCGTTGCCCCGCAAAATATTAATGTTTCAATTTCCATTCTTGTCACTCCTAATTTCAGCAAGCACTCATATTGATAGACCGATAAAAGTTTGAATATTGCATTAGGAGCGATTATTGAATAACTTCATTCGATGCATGTGGTAATAATGTACTATACTGTTCATCGTTTGAACTGGCGGTGCTTTCAGAATCTTTCCACATAAATATTCTAATTTAGCCAGGGATTTTAAAAACATTCAGAGCAGGAAATAAATATACACTCATATTACTGTGTCACGGAAGCTATTTACATAAAGATTTCATTGAACGCAACTTGATTCACAGTATGTGTCAACAAAATTGAGGCAATTAATATTTTGTCCGTGTAGATTTCTAGTAAATCAAATCTGCATATTGAAATACAAGAATGCATAAAATATTAGTTTATATGCGACTGAATGGGTCATACAGGATAAACAAAACATTCCATTTAGCTACTTTCGTCCCCACTGCACAACATTGTATTAATAGGATCAATTAATAAACTTAGCAGCAGGAAAGATCATTAAACAGTCTCAAAACTCTTTCCCACTTCTCCGGGGTGGTGGTGGTTGGGGGCAGGGATTCTGAGCTTGACTATTGGAACAACACCAGAGACACAGCTGAATTCTCATGAATTGAAAATAATTATGCTACAGGAAGGCGATCGTCTCAGCCAAGGGCTGAATTAGGTTTGCTTTGTGAGAGCTCTCCATCACTGGATATTGACATTGCAGCATTCGGGTGACGTTCTAGGCACAATGGGTTGAAGTTTTTCCCTATTGGGCAGAAACAGCTAGCTTCACTTCTAGAGCACATTAAAAATGGCCAAAAGTGAGGAAGAGGTGGGTTTTGAAGATATATTTCAGAACGTAAGAAACAGGAGCGAGAGTAGGCAATCGCTACCGGGGTGGGTCAGACTCAGAAACTGTGACCCACCTAGCGTTGGAAAAGCAATTGGAGATCAAGGTGGTCAAGGGGTTGAGAGAAATGGAAGTGTCCAGAGCTGTGCATCGTCAGCGTGCAGTGAGGGCTGCCACCTTGTCCAAGGGTGATGCTGTCAAGGAACAGCAGCCAGAGAAGGAAATACGCAGCCCATCCTTGGGGGAAAGGAACAGAATCCACGGTCGGACATGATCCGCAAAGGAGCTAGAAAGATGGTGGAGTTGTGTAGATGGTGTAGTCAATAAATTTAAATGCACCATGATCACACTTACCGACGATGATATTCATGATTTAGCTTCGGGAGTGCTGAAAGATGGTCAAAATGGAGGGATTCAAGTGGAAACTTGGGAGAGATGGCCATAAAACTGGAAGGATTGGCACATGGTAAGGGGAAGGGACTTGAGAAAGGAAACTATTGGCCGCTGCCAGTCTGCATGGGTGTCAGAGTGGATGGTCGATCGAGAGTGGAGTGGCAAAGGCGTCACGGATGGATGAACTTGGAGGGGATAATGGTGAGAAAGTTTAAAGTAAAACTCCATTAAAGAAGGCTGCAGATAGGAACTAGGGGTACTAGAAGATTAAAGTAGCAGAGGTAGCTTTGGGGATGGCCTTAATCTAAACGTGAAACATAGAAAATAGGAGTCTATCTTTCGGCCCTTAGTGCCGTCATTCAATCTCAATACTCCCACCATCGCCCCATATCCTTAATGCCTTTAATGTTTAGAAATCTATCTATCTCCTTCTTAAATATATTCAGCGACTAGGCCTCCACAACCTTCTGTGGTAGAGAATTCAACACATTCAGCAACCTCGGAGTAAAGAACCTTCTCCTCATTTCAGTCCGTAATGCCTATCCCATATCCTGAGACTGTGGCCCCTTGTTTCAGACACCTCCCCTCCCCCCTCCCCAGCCAGGGGAAATGTCATCCCTGCATCCAGTCTGACCAGCCCTGTCAGAAGTTTATACGTTTCAATTTTATAGAGGTGCCACAGCTCAGTCACCTGTGCTGCATTCGAAGAGAGATCCTTACATGGACTCAGTCACGAATCAGGTGTCCATGAGCTCTTTGAACTTGATGTAAAAACTTGAGGCAAGACTGAATGTGGAGGAAATCAGAGGGGTTCGATGAGAGATGGGACATGGAAAAATGGAAATTCTGAAGGTTGCCTTTTCCTTCAGAATAAAGCTACGGTTGTTAACAGTTTTGACTGAAGCATGGAATTACTTGACGTGATCTCTGTCATTTGATGACGGGGCCAGTTTGGTGCAACCCTAATTATCTTTGCATCCAAGTTGAATGCTTTATACGAGCTATTTCCGCCGAATTACTGGGGAATTATTTGCTTGGAATAAAGACATCAAAACAAAATCATCCTCCATGCAGAGTGTGGATGAAGAATCATGGGTGAGATTCTCCGCCAGCCGACGCTGGAATCGGGAAACACGATTGAGTGGAGAATTTGTCACCAGCCGAAAATTATGGAATGCCATGCTCCGGTCCCTCGACAGCAGCATGAATGCGTTCTTCGACGCACGCCAGTGTGGGCATGCAAATTGTAAAGTAAAGGCCATTGGCATATCAAAAACGGGGCCCACCCAGCATTTTCCAGACATTCCGTGACGCTCTGCCTCAGCCAGAAGGAATTACCGACGGCGAGGTTCACTTGTGGAAATTCAAATCAACAAACAGCTGCTGAATTTTAGATAAACCGTCCTCATAATAGAGCAACGTGATTTGAGAATTTACGTCTGGAGCAACATAAACGTTTCCCCGATACAAATAATAATCTTTTATAAAACACTCACACAGTCCAACAGCAACAATGTGTCTTTTGGTAGAACGTTTTACGGAGAAAAACACTTCAGGGGTGTAATGAGAAAAGTTAAAGACCACGTTTTCTTCACTTTTGTGGAGAACTGTCATACTAAAGTCTTTTTCTCTATTTTTCACTTTAATAATCAATTTGAAAAGATGCTGATTTAATGCTTCATTAAGGAAATAATTTGATCTGTTTTCAAAGGGAATTGAGTGACACTAGCCAGCTTAACTTCACGTGAGATCCCACTCACAGCTGTGGAATTAAGACTTCCATCAGTTCAGGATCCATCAGAGAACAGCAGTGTTCTGGATGACTAAGGCATCCTACAGGAAATGATACGGATCTGGTTTCTTCAGACCTGTCCTTGCCTATTAAAGGATTTCAGAGAGATTCAAATCACTTCATAATCAGATGGAGTATAATGATCTTTATAAAGGGGCTAAGAGGAAAAAGAAAACGGGGACCTGTACAGCTCACTCGTCTTGGACCACCTTGCCCTCCTTTGAGGGAACACATGGCTCCTCTGGAGAAAACTGATGATCCCAAGATCTCAAAGCAAAACAGGCGTGGAAATTCAATTTGTCACATAACTCAGAAACAGGGCTCTTTATGACGAGCATCTCAGTAGGTTTTGAAGGATCACAGCACGCTAAAATCACCAAAAGTGCTCCATTAAATTATCGCTTTCAAATCTGGCACTGAAGAAAACCAACCAGACAAATTTCAGAGAAAATGACTTTGAAGCATATTGTTTTCAGAGCATTGTAACATTGGCACTGGCACTGTCTGAAGCACTTAACTTCACTTGCATTTTTAACACCGTTTATTATCTCTCTACCCCACACACAGGTGTAATTTCTTCTGTAATGCTTTCAGGGTCTGAGCGGTGCTGGCAAAATGACAATTTATTGCTTTTTAAGAGCATTTGAAAACTGTTCAGTGTAACCATATTTTCAAATTCTCACCCTTATTTTCAAATTCTTCCATCGCCTGACCGTTCCCCATCTGTAATCCCCTCCTCTCCCACAACTTGGTACATTGAGAGTGACTGCTATCAATGGCAAGGCAACATTTGACCAAATTGATGTACCATCAATTGGACTCGAGACACGACGAAGATCCAAACTGTGGCTTTAATCAGCTAGTTGTTAGCCCGGGAGAGAGGGGGGGGGGGGGGGGGAGGGGAGAGAGAGGGGGGGAGAGAGAGGGGGGGAAGAGAGGGGGGGGGGGAAGAGAGGGGGGAGAGGGGGGGAGAGAGAGGGGGGGAAGAGAGGGGGGGAGAGGGGGGGGAGAGGGGGGGGAGGGGGGGGAGAGGGGGGGGAGAGGGGGGGGAGAGGGGGGAGGGGGGGAGAGGGGGGGAGAGAGGGGGGAGAGGGTGTTGATGTAGGGGGAGAAGGCCGCACGCCAGCGGGTGCCATGTCCCGAAGCAAGACCGTATCCTGCCAACCGTCGGGATACTCCACGTACGCATACTGCGGGTTGGCGTGGAATAACTGGACTCGTTCAACCAACGGGTCGGACTTGTGCACCCGCACATGCTTCTGGAGCAAGATGGGCCCGGGGGTGGCCAGCCAGGTCGGAGAGGGGATCCTGAGGACGACTTCCTGGGGGAAACAAGAAGACGTTCATGAGGTGTTTGATTAGTGGTAGTACAGAGGAGAGACCGGATTGAATGGAGGGTGTCGGGGATGACCTCTTGCCAACGGGGGATAGGGAGATCTCTGGACCGTAGGGCCAACAGGATGGTCTTCCAAATGGTGCCATTCACCCGCTCGACCTGACCGTTACCCCGGGGGTTATAACTGGTCGTCCTGCTAGAGGCTATGCCCCTCCTGAGCAGGAATTGACGCAGTTCGTCACTCATAAAGGAGGACCCCCGGTCACTGTGGATGTACGCGGGGTAATCGAACAGGGAGAGGATGGATAGGAGGGCCTTTATGATGGTTGTTGTGGTCATGTCGGGACAGGGAATGGCGAAAGGGAAGCGGGAGTACTCGTCGATAACACTCAAGAAATATGTGTTACAGTTGTTGAAGGGGAGGGGACCCTTCAAGTCTCTACTGAGACGTTCAAAGGGGCGGGATGCCTTGAACAGATGCGCTCATTCGGGGCGGTAGAAGTGCGGTTTGCACTCGGCGCAGACGTGGCAGTCCCTGGTGACGGTCCTGACCTCCTCAACGGAGTCGGGCAGGTTGCGGGTCTTAATAAAATGGTAAAATTGAGTGACGCCTAGATGGCAGAGGTCCGTGTGGAGGGAGCGGAGGCGGTCGATCTGCGCGCTGGCGCAGGTACCGCGGGATAGGGCATCGGGAGGCTCGTTGAGCTTCCCAGGACGATACAAGATATCGTAGTTGTGCGTGGACAACTCGATCCGCCACCACAAGATCTTGTCGTTCTTGATCTTGCCCCTCTGTGCATTATCGAACATGAAAGCTACTGACTGTTGGTCTGTGAGGAGGGTAAATTTCCTGCTGGCCAGATAGTGCCTCCAATATCGCACAGCTTCGACTATGGCCTATGCCTCCTTTTCCACCGAGGTATGGCGGATTTCAGAAGCGTGGAGGGTTCGTGAGAAGAAGGCCACGGGTCTGCCCGCTTGGTTCAGGGTGGCCGCCAGAGCTACGTCAGACGCGTCGCTCTTGACCTGGAATGGGAGGGACTCGTTGATCGCATACATCGTGGCCTTTGCGATATCCACTTTGATGCGGCTAAAGGCCTGGCGGGCCTCCATCGACAGGGGAAAGGAGGTGGACTGGATGAGGGGGCGGGCTTTGTCGGCGTAGTTGGGGACCCACTGGGCATAGTATGAGAAGAAGCCCAGGCAGCGTTTGAGGGATTTGAGGGAGTTGGGGAGGGGAAGTTCCATCAGGGGGCGCATGCGTTCGGGGTCGGGGCCTATCACTCCGTTACGCACTACATAGCCAAGGATGGCTAGACGGTCGGTGCTAAACACGCACTTATCCTTATTGTAGGTTAAATTAAGGAGTTTTGCGGTTCGGAGGAATTTTTGGAGGTTGATGTCGTGGTCCTGCTGGTCGTGTCCGTAGATGGTGACGTTATCGAGATACGGGAAGGAGTCCCATAAACTGTGCTTGTCGACCATTCGGTCCATCTCCCGTTGGAAGACCGAGACTCCATTTGTGACCCGAATGGAACCCTGAGGAAGTGGTAGAGGCGCTCATCTGCCTCAAACGCGGTGTACTTTCGGTCACTCGCGCGGATGGGGAGCTGGTGGTAGGTGGACTTAAGGTCCACCGTGGAAAAGACTTTGTATTTCGTGATCCTGTTAACCAGGTCGGAAATACGGGGGAGAGGATACGCATCCAGCTGCGTAAACCTGTTGATGGTCTGACTGTAATCGATGACCATCCGGTTTTTCTCCCCAGTCCGTACTACCAGCACTTGGGCTTGGCAGGGACTGTTGCTGGCCTCGATATCTCCTTCCTTAATGAGCCTCTGGACCTCGGACCCGATGAAGGTCCGGTCCTGGGCACTGTATCGTCTGCTCTGAGTGGCAACAGGTTTACAATCTGGGGTGAGATTAGCAAACAAGGAAGGGGGGTCCACTTTGAGGGACGCGAGGCTGCAGACAGTAAGAGGGGGAATAGGGCTGCCGAATTGGAAGGTCAAGCTCTGCAGGTTGCACTAGAAATCCAGGCCCAAGAGGCCGGAGCGCATAGACGAGGGAGGATGAGGATTTTGAAGTTTTTGAAAACCCTCCCCTGGACCGTGAGGTCCGCTATGCAGCACCCGGTGATTTGGACGGGAGTGCGAACCCGAGGCCAATTCAATCTTATGCTTAACTGGATGGATGGGGAGCGCGCAGTGTTTTACCGTGTCGGGGTGGACAAAACTTTCCATGCTCCCGGAGTCCAGTAGGCATCTCGTTTTGTGTCCGTTGAGCTGGATCGTTGTCATCGTCTTGGCGAGCGTGCGTGTTCGCGACTGGTCGAATGTGATGGAAGCAAGTCACGGCGAGAGTTCCAGATCCTCCTCGGTGGCAGAGTAATCGCTGGCAGGGCCTTCCATGTTGGCCCAAGGTGGCGGCGCCCAGGACCCGCACGTGGAGCCGGGGCCCCAAGATGGCGGCGCCCATGGCTAGCACATGGTGTCCGGGGCCCAAGATGGCGGCGCCCGTGGGAACCTCGTGGCGGCTGGGTGCAGTGTCAGCGGCGTCTGCGGGCCGGTCGGGGCAGCCGGGAGCGACGGTCGGGAGGACCGTGGGGCCATTGCGGGGGCCGGGAGGCGGGCCGGAGAGATTGTGGTGCGCGGCGCTGGGCCCTAGGGGGGCCCGGGGGGGGGGGGGGGGGCGATCCGCGGTCGCTGCGCGGAACAGCAGCGACTGACTTGGTCTGGCAGACCACCGCGTTGTGGCTCTTCTTCCTGCAGCTCTTACACAGAGCGGAGTGGGCCGGGCAGCGGGCGGGGGTGCTTTGAGAGGCCACAAAAATAGCAGCGGGGCCCCGCTAGTTTGTCGGAGCGACCCGCAGCGCAGGCCTTTGGGGGGGGGGGGGGGGGGGGGGGGGGGGGTCGGGGTACCACGGAGGACGGGGGTGGCGCGTGCCATGAAGTCTAGGGGTTGCTGCGTGGCCGGGGGCGTATGCGCAGGCGTTCAGGTCAGCAACCTCCAGGGAGGTTGCACGGGTCCGTGCCTCAGCTAGGCTGAGGGCGTTCTTCTCCAGCAATCGTTGGCGGATAGAGGAGGATTGCATGCCAGCAACATAAGCGTCTCTAATTAAAAGTTCCATGTGCTCAGTAGCAGAAACTTGGGGACAGGCGCACATTCTCCCTAGAGCTGTGAGGGCCTGGTAAAACTCGTCGAGTGACTCACCAGGGAACTGTTGTCTGGTCATCAGGAGATGCCGTGCGTATACTTCGTTGACTGGCCGGAGAAAGTGTCCTTTGAGAATCTCCATGGCCGCATCATAATCGCTTTCATCCTCAATCATTGAATATACAGCCATGCCCACGCCCGAGTGGAGGATGTGGAGTTGCTGCTCCTTGGTGGGCTTGTCGGCTGCAGTTGTCAGGTAACTGCTGAAACACGCCTGCCAATGTTTAAAGATTGCAGGCGCATTTGCAGCATGCGGGCTGGTGTGGAGGCAGTCAGGCTTGATGCGTAGCTCCATTCCAAAATTCTAGCTGATTAAATTGAAGTACCATCAATTGGACTCGAGACACGATGAAGATCCAAACTGTGGCTTTAATCAGCTAGTTGTTAGCCCGGTGGTCGACTACAGAGAAAGGCCGACCGCCGAGAACTCTGGGTACTTATACCCCACCCGAGGCGGGGTCTACTTGCCTCTCGACCAATTGGTGAGCAGTCACATGACTAGTCCCAGCCAATCGGATGAGAGGCACATGACCAGCCAGAGCCAATGGGAAACCCATGCTCTGCACCAATGGCAGTGCTCACATTCATACCACCACACAAATGTGGCATTAAATGAACCCAAGCACCCCAAGTACAACTGAGAAGTGGGGGGAGGGGAGGGGGTTGTTGGTAGTCTCCACTGCCCCGGGGCCATATCCAGCCCAAAGGAAGATGGTTGTGGTTATGAGGCGCCCATCATCGCAGCCAAGTCGAGGATATCGCTGCATTGATTCCTTCGGCTAGTATCCTTGGCCCAACCATCTTCAGCTGCTTCCCTTCCCTTCCTCATATAGTCAGAAGATGATTATTGCATGGTGTTCAGTTCCATTTGCAGCACCTCAGTTAATGCAGCAGTTTGTGTCCACCTGCAGCAAGACCTGGACAATATCCAGCCTTGAGCTGATGAGTAGCAAGCAAAATTGGTGCCACACAAAGTGCCAGGTAATGACCATCTCTAACACAGAAAATATAATCACTTAGCCTTGGCATTACCATCGCTGAGTCTACCAATATCAACATCCTGGAGGTCACCATTAACTGGAAACTTTGTTGAAACGGGCATATATATATATATATGGCTACAAGAGCAGGCTGGCACACCTCCGGTGCGTAACTCACCTCCTGTGCTCCTAAAGCCTGCCCAACAATGATGAGTCACAAATCAGGAGTGTAATGGTATACTCTCCACCAGCCTGGATGAGTGCAGCTCCAGCTAAACTCCAGAAGCTTGACACCATTTCAGCTCTTCTTCACATGAAGATGGTTCTTAAAACATACTGCTTTTTGTCACCTGCTTTTGCACCTGCTGCTATATTTTGGTGTCAGGCATATGTGATAATGCTCTTGTGGAGCACGATGAGACATTTTTGCTCTGTTCAGGGTGCTACGTACAGACAAGTTGTTGGTGTTTGTTATAACAAAATGATAAAAACGGGACCAACAGAAATATTACTGAGACACAGGAGGCATAAATTGTAGGCATTAGAGTGATCTCCTTTGGGTGAACACAGCACAGAGATAATGGGAATCTATATATAGACAGCTGGTAGATGCAATAAAACGGGTCCTGGAAGCAATTGAGGAACAGGTAAATTAAAGGCTTGACCTAAGGATATCCTGTAGATACTAAGAAGTAGTAAGTCATATAGGCAGTAGCTCATTTGTCAAGAGTTGCATTGCACTCCTTTGAACAAGTTGGCTCAATAGGCGAGTCTCCCGAGTTGAATGTTTCTGAGCAAACCAATTCATCAAGGTTGTCCGAAAGTCTATCTAAATGACTCTGTCTCTGCACTTCTATTCTGATGAACAGCAGCATCTGGTATTCCTCTTTAGACTGCAAGCCAGCTGCTTTCCAGATGTTATCCCAGTGGTACTCTCTCACTTGAATGGTTGTTTACAGGAATTTCTGTCATATTGTTTAAAAAAGGAAAAATAAAAAGGACTCGAGTGAAAAAAAAACTGTCATACTGTGCATACAAGCTAATGGGAGCTTGTGTGCATGCTCAGTATTGGCAAGTCATCCAACTTACAGCACAGATAAAGGTCATGCAGTCCGAATGATCTGCATCAGGATTTATGTTCTACACAAGCTTCCTTACGACACCTTACTCTATCAGCATCTAGGACCCATGCTGCTCACTACAACTATTCACTCTGGCATTATCAAGGACACCATGAATTAGAGATCTCAAAAGCTTGTTATTTTAGTATAAAAGCCAATTGGACATTTGTGACATGAAAAACTTGGTTGCTAGTTACTTTTATTTTAAAATTCTAACCCATGTTTTCAAATTCCTCCTTGGTGCCACCCCTCCCTGTCACTGTAAACCCTTCCGGCCATGGTAACCCTCTGACAGATCTGCTCTCCTCTGATTCTGGTCTCTTGTGCGCCCCTGATTTTAATCGGTTCTCCACTGGCAGATTTGTCTTCAGCTGCCTGGGCCGAAGCTCAGGAATTCCCTCTGGAAGCCTCTGCAGCTCTCCACTTAGCTCTCCTTTTTGAAGGCACTCTTGTTAGCCCACCCCTATGACTCAGCTTCTCACTGCCCATCTTTTTTTTAAAATTTAGGGTAGCCAATTATGTTTTCCAATTAAGGGGCAATTTAGCATGGCCAATCCACCTAACCTGCACGTCTTTGGATTGTGGGGGTGAAACCCACGCAGACACGGGGAGAACGTGCAAACTCCACACGGACAGTGACCCAGGGCCGGGATTCGAACCCGGGTCCTCAGCGCCGTAGGCAGCAATGCTATCACTGCCCATCTTCCTCATGCTATCTCTGTTTGACAACTCCACTGTGAAGCAGATAGAATCCCTTTGCATCAAACAGATCTTTACAGGGTCACTTAGTTTTTAACGGCGCCTTTACAGGGTTAATCATTTACTGCATCTGCAGTCTTTGACCCTGAAAAGCTGTTGTAACTTTTTGTTAAAGAATACATTCATTGTTTAACCTCAGATATTGTGAAATTTATAAGCTCATAATTTTACGCATTTATTTAGAAAAGGCAAACACCAGGTTATCTAAATAACATTTGACAAATAGATCAATACGGAGGTCCTAATATTTGAACAGGATGTTATTTTCCAAAGTAAAACTTTATACACTGTAAATTCAAGCCACACCAATGGGGCACAAAGCAACTTCAGAAAGACGATAGACCTTCACACATCGACAGCCCTCGCTTCCCGACCAACGAGACAGCGATGCTTGCACCACCTGCTGGCTTTAAATACCCTGTCTTTGTTTGGGTTGCCAACACTCCAGGATTGGCCTGGAGTCTCCAGGAATTGAAGATCAATCCCAAAGACACTGCTGAGTGCAAACCTGGAGAAAAATCACCTGTTCATTAAAAAAGGTGGGGTTTTCAAAATTCATTTTGGTTGAACATTTCACTTTACCACATGGAAAAATATTGAAAATGGGGGGAAAAAAAGCTGTTTGGCCGAATCTAGCATCAATGAATAATGAGTCATGAATAATGAGTTTTACATTGCATTGACAGAGGAAGACAGCCTGTCACAAGGATGGATGACAAACGGCTGGACCATAGAACATACAGTGCAGAAGGAGGCCATTTGGCCCATCGAGTCTGCACCGATCCACTTAAGCCCTCACTTCCACCCTATCCCCATAACCCCTCCTAACCTTTTTGGACATTAAGAGCAATTTAGCATGGCCAATCCACCTAACCTGCACATCTTTGGACTGTGGGAGGAAACCGGAGCACCCGGAGGAAACCCACGCAGACGCGGGGAGAACGTGCAGACTCCGCACAGACAGTGACCCAGTGGGGAATCGAAGCTGGGACCCTGGCGCTGTGAAGCCACAGAGCTATCCACTTGTGCTACCGTGCTGCCTTTTTCTGTGAGCGAGAGGCAATCACGGTGGACCATGGAGCAAGTCATGTGATGAAACCTCCAGGGATGCATTTAATCGCAGTTGGCAACACTAGGCTGAATGAGTATGTGCACATTCTGCTAAGGAACTGAGCCACACAGACCCAAAAGACCTACAGAGCTGACATTTGCTCTGGAAATGAGCTCACTACTGGTTTCAGTATTCAGAGCAGGAAAGACTGGGGAAGGCAGGGGGACAAAAGAATTAAACTGAATTCCTATTCCTAGTCACTAACTGGTGACATTGTAGAATCATAGAACCCCAACAGCGTAGAAGGAGGCCATTTGGTTCATTGAGTCTGCACTGACCCTCTGAAGGAGCAGTGCACCCAGGCCCATGACCCCGCTCTATCCCCATAACACCATCCAAACCTTTGGACAGCCAAGGGGCAATTTAGCATAGTCAATCCACTTAACCTCAAAACCGGAGCACCGGGAGGAAACTCATGCAGACACAGGGAGAACGTACTAATTCCACACAGTCACCCCAGGTTGGAATTGAACCCGGATCCCTGGTGCTGTGAAGCAGCAGTGCTAACCACTGTGTCACTGTGCCGTCCCTTAGAAATTGCACAAGCCTGCATCTTCAATGTATAACGGCTATTGCAGACAAGTTTTACAAGGACTACCTTTATCCATCTAAGGATCACAATAAGACTTGAGGCGTGGTGGTGGGGATGATGTGGTAATGCCACTGGACTGATAATCCAGAGGTCCAGGCAGATACTCTGGGAACACAGGTTCAAAAATCCCACCATGGCAGCTGGTGGAAATTCAACTGATAAAAATCTAGAATTAAAAACTAGTCTTAGTAATGCCAACCATGAAATCATTAATTATTGTAAAAGCCCATCTGGTTCACTACGTCCTTTGGGGAAGGAATCTCCCATCTTTACCGAGTAAGGCCGACATACGATTCCAGACCCACAGAAACATCGTTCACTCTTAACTGCCCTCTGAAATGGCCGAGCAAGCCACTCAGTTGTATCAAGTGCTACAAAGAACGACTGTAATCGTTCGAGTCGACAGTTCGTTATCACTTTTGCAAGGGAAGGTAGGGGTTGGCAATAAATGTTGGCCCAGCAAACAATGCCCACATATGGCAAACAAATGAATAAAAACAAACCCTGCACTTGCTGGATAGCAGGACTACAACTTGCACTAATAAAGTCATTATTTGGGCAGCACGGAGGCGCAGTGGTTAGCACTGCTGCCTCAAGACGCCGAGGTCCCAGGCTTGATTCCCGGCTTGGGTCACTGTCTGTGTGGAGTCTGCATGTCCTCCCTGTGTCTGCGTGGGTTTCTTCCGGGTGCTCCGGTTTCCTCCCACAGGTCCCGAAAGACGTGCCATTAGATAATTTGGACATTCTGAATTCTCCCTCTATGTACCTGAATACAGGCGGCGGAATGTGGCAACTAGGGGCTTTTCACAGTAACTTCATTGCAGTGTGAACGTAAGCCTACTTGTGACAATAAATATTATTATTCATTCCAATAAGAGCTACATAAATATAACTGCTATGAATTATGCGGGCAAAGTACATTTACAGTGGTGTGTGAGGGCCACGAAGAATCCAGCACAAGTTTGTCGAACAGAAAGAAAACTTTATTTACAATAACATATAATATATATATATATATATATACACACAACAGCAGCAATAACTCCCTTGCTGCTCACTCCTCTCTCCAGCTGGTTCCAAACTGGCCAGCTTTATTTATGCAGGGACCTGCTAATGATTTCTCCGCCCCCTTCATTGGGGAAGCTCATACTCCCCAAGGACTGTGGGATTGCCATTAGTCCCCTGCCAGTGGTAAGCAGGCAGTTTAGAACATGTTGGTTCAGTATATCAACCCAATATGAAACATTATTCAAATTTGATCAATTCAGCTACAGCTTTTCAACTTACATACAAGGGATTAAGAAAAGAGAAGTATCTAAAACATCGCCAAGACTTTGCCTTTCTGCAATTGTGTCCATGTTTTCTGTTTGCCTCCAATGGAAGTTGAACCCATCCCATGATATTAAGGTTCTCAGTTTAATAAAATAAAGGAAGAAAGAAGGAAGAGATGAACTATTCACCAGAATTTTGACCGACACACCTTAAGGCAGCACGAATCGCTCGCAAGAGACTTTTGTTGGAATTGTCACAGAGTTCAACTTTCAACATTCCTGGTAGCGAACAATGGAAGAAACATTCTGGGGCGGCACAGTGGTTAGCACTGCTGCCTCATGGCGCCGAGGACCGAGGTTCAACCCGATCCTGAGTCACTGTCCATGTGGAGTTTGCACATTCTCCCCGTGTCTGGGTGGGTCTCACCCCCACAACCCAAGCGTGTGCAGGGTAGGGGGATTGGCCACGCTAAATTCCCCCTTAATTGGAAATGTTTTATTTGAAATAAACTTTCTTTTCCCATCTTCTCTGAACAATGAGAACAGCTGAAATGGTGTATTTATAAGCAGGATTGGATTGAGGGGAACCTGAGCCAAAGATGTAGATTTAGCCACAGTAAAGGAATTTTAGGTTAAGTACCAAACACCCAGAGTGACTCAGCAAATTCATGAATAAACAATTCCCAGCAGGCTAACTTCCCAAATAGACTTTACAATAGTAATTTATTATAAAAATATAAATCAGCACTGAGCAAGAAAGGGCAATTTGTCCATCAAGCTTCTCCATCTCCCAAAAGCCATGGGACAAATATGGAGTCTACCTGACTGGAATTATTTATAGCAACGCTGTTACTTTCCACAGATGCATTAGACATGCATCGTAAATGGAGTCAAAGCTGATCCTGATGCTCAAGGTTTAGGTTTGTGTGTTAACCATGACATACAGAGCACTGGAAGGATAAGCTGTAACTGCAGTAGAGTAAGGCAAGGTTACAATTAGTGATAATGCATTAGACCATAATCAGCTGGCAGAGTTTCCAATCAACTGATCCCTGAGCCTGCGGAGCTGATCCAAAGCACAGCTGACCTCAAATAAGTTGCTTGCAAGAGGCTAACTGTGTAACTGAAGCAGCATTAGTGTCTATTGTATGCAATAGATTTCCGACCGAGTCCTGAACGTGCTTCAGGTATTTATACATTGTAGAGTTTTTCCACTGATTCTGACTCAATATATATGTCGGCAACTTACCATCTATGATAAATGCACGGAGCAAAGTATTGAAATTCACCCTGATCTGCCAAAAGCAAAGTTTTTGACAAATATGATTGCATCTCTGATATTGATTCAAATAGGCAGGGGGCAAGGCTGGGCAATGTTTGCCCCAATTACTCACAAGATGTGATGGGTGTGGAGGGTAGAACTGAAAAAAGGCAAGCACGACACTGTAATAATTCAAGAATGGGTGACCGCCAAGTTTAGTAACTAAACAAACTATTCATAGAATTACCACAGTGCAGAGGCTGCCATTCAGCCCATCGATTCTGTCCCGACCCTCTGAAAGAGCACCCTACCTGGGCCCACTCCCCCATAACCCAGTAATCTCACCTAACCTTTTGACACTAAGGAGCAATTTATCATGGCCAATCCACCTAAGCTGCATATCTTTGGACTGTGGGAGGAAACCGGAGCACCCGGAGGTAATTCATGCAGACAAGGAGAGAAAGTGCAAACTCCACACAGATAGTCACCCAAGGCCAGAATTGAACCCGGGTCCCTGGAGCTGTGAGGCAACAGTGCTAACCAATGTGCCACTTATTTATTATAAGGAATAAACTATGTACAGAGTATAACAAATGTGCTACCACCACTTTGTCTCCAGTCCCAGAATTCCTTGGAAAAACCATGCTCAGCTCCAGGATTCGAGCTCTCCAGCCCAATTGACCAATCAAGTCACTTCATCCCCCTCTTAAATCCACTTCCTTAAAGGGACTCGCTACTACCTCCCTTCCCTCCCACCTTATTACACATTTAAACAAAAGCCAAACCATTTACAATAAAACAACAATAAACAAGTTCCATCATAAGCTCAGCTTGTCAGGGAACTTGCTCTTCTACTGCGAGCGACGCAGTTCAGCAAGTGATGGCGCCACAGCTGAGGTATCTTCATTTTGACTTTCAGAAATTGGTCTCTCAACTTGGAAAGGTGGATCTGTGCTTCTTACTACTTCAGTTGCCGCAGGAACATCACTTGGCCCGTCCTCAGCTGGACTCGCTTTTCTACCTCTTTCACTGATAACATTACTGACAGATATAATGAGAGAAGACTGCCCCACTGGCTCTCTATGTCACGCCCTTCTTCTCAAGTGGCCTTAATGCTTTTTTTTAGTATTTTATCTAGATACTGGGTCCGTTTTGGCTACAACATCACCTGGAACCCAACTCAGGCCTGTCCCAAAATTCTTTACTTGTACTAGATCCTCTACTTCGAACGTCCTCTCAATTGTTGCTGAATCATGACTTTTCTTTTGAACACTTTGGTTTGCCTCCACCTTCCCAGCCAAGTTGGGGAAGCACCAGGTCCAACCTAATCTTCATATGCCTACCCATCAGCAACTCGGCAGGAGTAACTCCAAGGGTCATGTGTGGCATTGTCCTATAGTCAATCAAAACACATGATCATTTTGTCTGCAGAAATACTAGCAGTTGCTTTTTCATGACTCCCTTTAAGGATTGTACAGCCCTCTCAGTGAGTCCATTCGATGAGGAGGGTAAGGTGCGGTATGTATTGTTTACGGCCACTCGGTGATATAAAACTTTGGAACTCTTCACTGTTAAATGCTGTTCCATCGTCTGAAACTAACACCGCCAGCAACCCACGGATGGCAAAGGTTTACCTTATGCTTCTCCTGTTGCAAAAGAAGTCATGTACTTCATTTCATAAATATCCAGCCACTTTTAGTGTGTGCATCCACTATAAATAGGGACACTGTGCCCAGAAATGGGTCTATAAAGTCTCCATGAAGTCTCACCCATGGTCAACCTGGCCATTCCCAAGGGTCCAACTGGACTGCGGATGATAACCTTTGTTGCACCTGCACTGGTCACATTGTTAAACCATTCTCTCAATATCTGCATCTATCCCTGGCCGCCAAACGTACCTGCAAACCAACATTTATATCTCGGATACACCTGGGTGACGACTGTGTAATTCGTCAAGTAACAGCTTCCTGCCACGCATGGGGATGACCAACCTCACCCCCCACAAAAGAACATCATCTTTGCAGCTCAGTTCACCATCCCTTGTTTGAAAAGGTTTTAGCTGTTCAGACAGTCTAATGCAATGCCAGCCATGAAGAACCTCTGAGTCCAGTATTGGATCGGCTGGCGGACACGGACAATGTATGGGGAAAATTCAAGGCTAAGATTATTTTGTGTGCTGCTGCTGGGGACGGCGTACATTCCAGCAACAGGAGACGGCTCAAGGCATCTGTATCTGATGTTTGTATCCCTGGCTGGTGTTGGAAGGTGTATTCATAGGAGGCCAGCAATGAAGTCCAACACTGTATCCTTGCAGACACTATCGGAGGAAATGCCTTATCTTCCCTAAACATTCCGAGTGAGGGTTTATGATCAGTGATTACGGTAAAATGCTGGCTATAAACATATTGGTGGAAATTATTTATTCCAGAAATGACAGCCAAACTCTCTCGATCTGTGAGCATGCTTTCTGTGTATCAATTAGAGTCCTTGAAGCGTAGCCAATTGGCCTTTCTGACCAGTCATACATTTTATATGACAGAACAGCTCCATGAGATGCATCACAAGCTGTCATAATATCCACTCATGTATATCATGAGATGCAGACAGGCAGTGATTGACACACAGGATAACCAATGAACACACACGACACAGAACAACCAATCACCAGACAGGACACCACCATTATAAAGCCCACAGGGCATTAAGACTCTCCCTCTCTCACAGGACACGGCTAGGGAGATAGTTGCAGTGCACAGGCCAATGAACATCATCACCATGTGACAGAGAGCTAGTCTGGTCAAGCCAGTAGGAGATTATCAGTTGGGTTATAGTGTGTCAACCCACAGCAGATTATGTACAGCAATCAACAGGTTCAATAAAACAGTGTTGGACCATCTCCTGTGTCGGAAGCCTGAATCTCGTTTTACTGCATCCAGTTGCAGTCGATGTTAGGCCAACACAGATAACACATCATGGTACCAGAGAGCTATTAACTCTAACGAACCTACCTCGAGTGAATCTGCAATGACCAGCACGCAGCCATCCAGCGGCATGGAAAAGATCCAACCTCCTCCGCAACTCCGGATCTCCGGCAACCTCGGCGCCAACTGGAAAGTCTTCAAACAGAAGTTCCTCCTGTACATCGAGGCCTCCGACCTCGAGGCAGCAGCGGATGCCCAAAAGATCGCGCTGATCCTATCGACTGTGGGGGACCACGCCATCCATAATCAATAACTCGCGCACGTTTGCCGATGGCGAAGACAAGACGAAGTTCAAGACAGTTCTTCTGAAATTCGATAACCACTGCGACATTGAGGTGAATGAGAGCTTTGAATGGTACATTTTCAAACAGAGGCTTCAGGGTAAGGATGAACCTTTTCAGTCCTTCTTGACCCATCTCCGCATCCTCGTGCAGTCATGTAATTATGACTCGATGGCTAATTCCATGATCCGGGATCAGATCGTTTTCGGGGCCCAGTCTGACTCCCTGCGGGAGCAGCTCCTCAAAATCAAACAGTTGACCCTCTCCGTCACCATCAAAACGTGCATTGTCCTTGAGCATGCCAGGAATCTTTATTCCCACATCAGGGTGGCAGGAAATGCAAAACTAGTCTCCCACGAGGCAGAAAGGGTGCAGGCCATCGCAAAAATGTAAGGCCTGAGCATCAAGGAGAGTGGCCGTTTCGCGTGCTTTTCCCGGGTCCCTACGCATGCGCGCCACGACCGGGTGGATGACGAGGCCGAAGACCCCGATGCGCATGTGCTAACGTTGGCCCACTTCACTGCGCATGTGCGATGGCACACGGAACGCGCTGACATCAGAGCCATGAGTTTGGCTCCGCCCATTTAATGTCCAGCCAAAGGAAGGCGATGTCTACAGTGCGGAAAGCCTGGGCATTACGCGGCCTTATGCAGGTCCGCTCCACCGACCAACAGCCAGCGATCCCAGCTGCAGCGCAGACGTGTCCACTGCGTACAACAAGGCATGCAGGATTCGGATCCCGACAGCCCAACAGACCCCGATGCTGACTGCCTCGAGTCTCCATATCGGGTGGGCATAATCACCATGCGCGAGCTGGCCTCTACCATGCCTGCAAACCTCCTTTCAATCCTCAGTGTGGATCCTGACGATGAGTGGTGTGCTGTCATCATGGTTAACCAGTCTCGCATCCAATTTATATTGGACGCTGGTGCATCTGCAAACCCCATATCACAGTCGGAACTCGACAGCACCAGAGACCAACCTAGCATTCTTCCACCAGCCTGCCAGCTCCTTGACTACAATGGCAATGCCATAGCTGCCAATGGATCGTGTCAGCTAGGTGTATCTCACAAGGCAATCAAAGTGACATTACGATTCGAGATCGTCCGGCCTGACGAGGCATCCTTTGCTTGGTGCTCGCACATGCAAACTCCTAAATCTGGTCCAGCGCGTCCATGCCATGTCCTCGACATCGGCGACTGCCTCGCCCAATGTAAATCTCCAGGCTGAGATAGACGATTCTCACGCAATAGCACAACGTGTTTGATGGAATGGGCACGCTCCCATATCGTTACAAGATATTGCTCAAACCGAATGCCATCCCAGTCATCCATGCACCACGCCGGGTGCCGGCTCCTCTCAAGGATCGTCTGAAAACACAGCTACAAGAGCTCCAAGACCAGGGTATCATCTCAAAGGTCACGGAACCAACAGACTGGGTCAGCTCCAGTGGCGTGCAGAGGGGGGGGGGGGGGGGGGGGCGATGGTGCATTGGCCCCGGGCATCCATTGGATGGGGGCATCCAATCAGAGAAGGAAAAAAATGTTTTTTTTTTTTTTTTTTAATTTTTTTTTTTTTTAAATTTAGATTACCCAATTATTTTTTTCAATTAAGGGGCAATTTAGCGTGGCCAATCCACCTACTCTGCACATTTTTTGGGTTGTGAGGGCGAAACCCACGCAGACACGGGGAGAATGTGCAAACTCCACACGGACAGTGATCCAGAGCCGGGATCGAACCTGGGACCTCAGTTCCGTGAGGCGGTTGTGCTAACCACTAGGCCGCCATGCTGCCCCAGAGAAGGAAATAAGATAGTAATTTTTAAATTTCAGCGGTGATAAATCAATTTTTGGAGGCTCACCACACTGCAGAGGCAGTTGTTAGCCCTTTATTCCTTTAACATGGTGTACCCTTTCTGTCCAGAGAAAATGGTGCTTCTCCCCATCCCCCCACACGCATGCGCATGATGTACGTGGTGCAACCATCAAAAGCAACAAGCAGACATAGAACATAGAATAGTACAGCACAGAACAGGCCCTTCCGTGGCTGCGTTTCCTCGAGTCATAACTCGTCTTTTCTTCAGCTTTTTGTGCATCTAGATTAGTTCTTTTACCTACTCAGGTCAGTGAATAGCTCTAGAACAGGTGCAACTACGTTTTTTATAGGTTTTTTGGTGATATTTAATGAAATATTTACGTGGGATGTAGTAAGAGTGAAGCCTGGATGATCAGAGGACTGCTATGGCATTTAATCTCGGAATAGGAGACATTTATTCCTTAACATGCTAATATTATGAAATATGGTTTATCCGTCTGCAACTGACCGATTGTTTACCATTTTCTTCCCATTTTCTCATGCGTCTTACGGTTTTTGAGATAGAAAATGAAATGTTACGAGTATTTCGTGTACAACCGAGTGGAGCACAGAACAGGAAAAAAAAGAGGGCCAGAGTCGAAGAAGAGTTCCATCAAAGAGGGGCATTAGATGCATGGATAAAAAGAAGTAAAGAAGAAGTAGGAGAACCTGGAGAAGTAAAAGATGATGTGGGTGCAGAGAAGGATTTTTCTGATACGTATTCAGCTCGGTCAGAACATAATACTCTCTCTCCTCAGTCTCGTTGTCAGGATGATGATCCATGTGAAGAAAATAAAGAAGATTTCAGCATATTTTTGCAAAGAAGCGATTTTGGCTGTTTGAAGAAACCGATTCCAGATCATTTGAAGATGACAATATTACAACATGGCCCTGAAAGATATCAGAATAAAAGTGGTCCATTTGCTGAGAAGGATGGGAGATCATTTTCCAAACAGTGGTTTGATAAAGTTTCCACAAACGGAGAAATTGTGGAGAGAAAATGGTTGTTATACTCTCCATATCGGAAAGCATGCTACTGTTTTGTTTGCTTTTTGTTTTCAAAGGAGCATTTGTCGTCTGTGTCAAACTTTGGAAAGGAAGACGGTTTCTCCACTTGGAGAAAATTAAATCCAACAATACTTGACCATGAGAAAAGCCCTTCTCATAGAGCTCACATGAGGGAATACCTGAACCTCGTAGTTCGACTCCATCATTCAACTACGATAGATGCTGAACTTCAACAGCAAATGTCTGCTGAAAAGAAAAGATGGAAAGCTATAACTGAACGGATTGTCGAGGTTATATCCTTTCTGGCAAAACAGAATCTGGCCTATCGTGGACATCGAGGAGAAGGAATATTTGGGTTATCAGAGCCAGGGGAGACAGTCAGTGAAAATACAGGAAACTTTCTAGCAACAATCAGACTTTTGGCCAAATATGATGACATCTTAGCAAAACACTTGCAGAGAGGGAAAGAGAAACCAAAAAGTGTCACCTACTTGTCCAACAGAATTCAAAACGAAATAATCAATCTTCTTGGTGAAACTGTCAAGAAAAATATAATTTCCGAAATTAAGGACGCAAAATATTTTAGCATAATGCTGGATTCAACTCCAGATATTGCCCATGAAGATCAGGTTTCTGAAATTCTGCGTTACGTTCATATTGATGAAAACAGAAAAGTAGAAATAAAGGAGACATTTCTGGGATTTTTTCAAGTCAACAAGAAAGATGCAGTCAGCCTGGTAAATAAAATTCAGGAAAAATTGGAAGAAGACAAAATTTCCATGAATGACTGTCGTGGTCAAGCATATGACAACGCAGCAGTTATGGCTGGAGTGAGAGGAGGTGTTCAACAAAAAATTCTTGAAGTTAACCCAAAAGCTGTGTTTGTGAACTGCGAGAACCACAGCCTCAATTTGACCTGTGTCCATGCAAGTGAGGTGCAACCTGTTGTTGTTACATTTTTTAGCATTCTAGAAAAACTCTTTACTTTTTTTTCTTCATCTACTTCTCGTTGGGAAGTGTTAAAATCATTTGTCACTCGGACTGTGAAAAGACAGTGTGACACAAGATGGAGTTCCAGCCATGATGCTGTGCAAGTAATCCGTGAAGAGTGTGACAACGTTATTGCAAGCCTTCAACACCTGCTGGAAGGAGAATTTTCAAGAGAAACTAAATCTGATGCAGGATCGCTACTGAACTCTATTCAACAGTTCCCGTTTATAGCTTTATTCAATTTTTGGTACTCAGTTTTATCATCAGTGTAGAAAGTCTCAAAACGTTTGCAGGATCCGAAAATGGGGTTCCATGAAGCTTCTTGTGATCTGAGAGGACTTATTCATATCTTGAATTTGAAGAATGACGAAATTATCCACAATGCAATAGATTTAGCCAATGAATATTGTGAAAATTGGGGAATACCAATTGCACGAACAAGGAGAAGAAGAATAATGCCTGGAGAGTCAGCAAGAGATAGTGGACTGACGGCACAAGAAGAAATGAATAGAGTAATGGTAGAGATTGTGAACAGATTAAAAACTGAAATTGAAGACCGCAGTGTCCGTCTTCAAAGACTCCGTGACCGATTTTCTTTTCTTCTGAAATTAAATTCAGTAGTGATTGAAGATTGAAGATGAACAAGAAAGAGAGAAATTAAAAAAGGAATGTTCAGACTTTGCAAATTATTATGACAATGATGTGGTTGCAATTCAGTTATATGACAAAATTATTGATTTTGTGATGCTCCTTCGAGCTGGAGGGAATAGAGTTCCCCCTGATCCTAAAGATGCTCTGGAGTCTTTACTGCAGTATGGGAGGGATGTCTTTCCAACGCTGTGTGTTTCATACAGATTACTGCTTACAATCGCATTTTCAGTCGCAAGCTGTGAAAGGTCATTTTCAAAACTGAAATTAATAAAAACATATCTGAGGTCTTCTATGTCACAGGAGCGACTGACCAACCTGGCTTTAATAAGCATTGAAAAAGAATTTCTCACAGCTGATGTAAAAAATGAAGTAGTTCAGGGGTTTTGTGACAGGAGGTATCATTTGGGGAAAATAACTTAATAAATTTGATTGATTTATATTAAAATTGAATAAAGCGTTTATTTCATGTTTCATCTGTGTTTATATATTCAAAATGTTTTCCTTTCTCATAATATTTCTCAGTATATTAGGCCTTATACTCGAGTCTTTGGGGCATACACTCAAGATTTGCCCCGGGCATCACCAGACCTCTGCACGCCACTGGTCAGCTCTATGGTCTGCGTCAAGAAATCCTCTGGTGAACTCCGCATTTGCATCGATCCCAAAGACCAGAATCGCAACATCATGCGCGAGCACTACCCGATCCCAAAGCGTGAAGAGTTAACCTGTGAGATGGCTCATGCCAAATTCTTTACCAAGCTGGACGCCTCCCGTAGGTTCTGGCAGATACAGCTGGACGGGTCCAGTCGGAAGCAGTGCACGTTTAACACTCCGTTCGGCAGGTACTGCTCCAACTGCATGCCTTTTGGTATCAGATCAGCTTCCGAAGTATTTCATCGCATAATGGAGCAAACGATGGAGGGCATCGAGGGGGTGCGAGTCTATTTGGACGACGTGATCATCTGGTCCATGACGCCCGAGGATCACGTCGCTCGCCTCAAACAAGTTTTCCAGAGGATTCATGAAAACAGCCTCCAGCTCAACAGGGCCAAATGCTCATTTGGTAGGTCCGCTATCAAGTTTCTGGGTGACCACATTTCACAGCAGGGTGTGCAACCTGACGCTGACAAGGTGCTGCCAATCAATGCCATGAAGTCCCCAGAGGACAAAAAGGCGGTCCTCCGTTTCCTCAGATGGTGAATTTTCTAGGGAAATTCATTCCCAACATGGCATCCCACACCACAGCCCTCCGGCATCTCGTAAAAAAGTCGACAGTGTTCCAGTGGCTTCCCGCACATCAAGCGGAGTGGCTTGAGCTGAAGGAGAAGTTCACCAGAGCCCCAGTACTGACATTCTTTGACCCAACCAAGGATACCAAGATATCCACAGACGCACGCAAGCCAGGACGGCATTGGGGCGGTGCTCCTCCAGCGGGACGACTCCTCATCCTGGGCTCCAGTGGCATACGCCTCCAGGGCCATGACTCCGACCGAACAATGGTATGCCCAGATCAAAAAGGAGTACTTGGGTCTCCTGACAGGAATAGTCAAGTTTCATGACTACGTATACGGCCTGCCAAAGTTCACGGTGGAAACAGACCACAGGCCTTTAGTCCACATAATCCAAAAGGATTTAAATGACATGACACCTCGGCTGCAGCGAATTCTTCTTCGTCTCCGCCAATATGACTTCGAACTCGTCTACACACCGCGTAAAGAGCTGATGGTCGCGGATGCCCTATCCCGATCCGTCACCACGCCGCGTGAACAGGACGACTTCATTCGCCACATTGAACCTACCAGCCACTGATGAACGAGTTATATAAATACGCGAAGAAACTGCCAAAGATCCCCTACTGCAGCGAGTGATGAAGCACCTCGCCCATGGCTAGCAAAAGGGGCAGTGCCTCCAGTTCTTCAATGTTAAGGACGAGGGGATCCTTCTTAAACTAGATAGAATCGTCATTCCCCAAAGCATGCAAAACATGGTGATCAGACAGATCCATGAGGGTCACCGGGGGGTCGAGAAATGTCGACGCAGAGCTCGGCAGGCAGTTTACTGGCCTGGCATCAGCCAGGACATTGCCAACACAATCCTCAACTGCACAACATGCCAGAAGTTTCCACCAGCTCAGCCCAAGGAAACACTGCTACAGCACGCGATCGTGACCGCTCCCTGGTCCAAAGTGGGGTTAAACCTCTTTCGTGCCAATGGGCGTGATTACGTGCTCCTGGTCGACTACTTCTCCAGCTACCCGGAAGTGGTGAAACTGTTGGACCTCACGTCCAAGTCCGTCATCAAAGCCTGCAAAGGGACGTATGCCAGGCATGGGATATCACTCATGGTAATGAGTGACAATGGTCCATGTTTCTACAGCCAAGTGTGGTCCGACTTTGCACGATCCTACCACTTCAGTCACATCACATCCAGTCCCCATTACCCGCAATCAAATGGGAAGGCTGAGAAAGGGGTCCATATTGTCAAGCGGTTGCTGTGCAGGGCTGCAGACTCAGCCTCGGATTTCAACCTGGCGCTATTGGCATACAGGGCAACCCCTCTGTCGACTGGTTTGTCTCCGGCGCAGTTGCTCATGAACCGCAACCTGAGGACGACTGTTCCAGCCATCCATGTTCCAGACCTTGACCACCTCACGGTGCTGCAGAAAGTGCAGCGATCCAGGGACCAGCAGAAGATCACGTATGATGCTCATGCCACGGATCTGCCTGCGCTGGCTCCAGACGATGTTGTTCACTTTCAGCTGCCTGATGGAGGTTGGTCGACCCCAGCTGTTGTCGTCAGACAGGCTTCTCCCAGGTCTTTCGTTGTCCAAATGGCTGATGGCTCCATTTTATGGTGCAACAGGAGGGCGCTGCATAAAGTTCCCTGCCCATCACCCAACCGCACGTCTCCGCATGTCATCATGCCTCCTCAGGACGTCTTGCACCACGAGGCCACCGATCTGGATCCACAGTTCTGTGGTTGATTCTTCGATGCCCCCAAAATGGACTAGCAAGCCACTCAGTTCAAGGGCAACTATGGATGGGCAATAAATGCTGGCCTGCGACGGCCACATCCCATAAACAAGTGCAAAAAAACTGAAGCTAACAGAAGATCCGCCCAAAACTGATTGGCTGCTTTTGTTAAATATGATGCACCGATCATAAAGTAGAAACTAATTTTTAGTACCAATCAGACAGTTCAGAGCTGTCACATACCAGTCAGTAGAAAATTCCACACAGCAACTCGGATACAGTCCAACAAACTAAAGAAAATCGACAACGATGGTAATTATATTTGCTGCAGTCAGAATTAAAGCTTATTTTCTCATCTAATCATATAAATGAGCTAGCTTTCTACTATTGTGTTTGTATAATCCTGCAGAGAGCATTTTTTAACTCAGTTTTAATTGTCCATTATTACCTCCAACTTACAACAAAGAACAACCCGAATAGAAATCCTTTGAGAAATAAAACTGTAATTAAAACACAACATTATTGTTGCGGGTTAGCAGGTGGGGAGAGTGCTCCCACTTCTCGTGTTCTCAGAGGGAAGGCAAACGTTTTAGTCGCACTAGATGCCACTTTACAACTCCAGTTCATAACAGACAGGAAAGCAGGACTCGTATAAGCACAAAAATAAACTGTGAAACCAAGAAAGAACATGCATTTATATGGCACTTTCCACAACCTCTGGGTGTCTCAAAGTGCTTGAAAACCAATGAAACACAGTTGAAGTGTGGCCACTTGTAAAGTCGGCAACATAATGAAATGTACAGAGTTTGCAAAGCTGATTGTTTTCTGCTATTTAACGTGAAATTACAATCAAACATAAAAGTGTGCACCGTGAATGGGTCAAGTAGCACTTCAAAGGTGGGAAGTCCTTCTGCAAAATGAAGTGGATATATGACTGACCTGATATTTTTTTAAATTCCCCTCAGCAGCACTTGGGTCTTTCTGAATTATTATTTTTTTCAGATACAGATTTTTGTCTCTTTTCGCCTGCCCCTCTCTTTTTCCTGTTTGGAAGATGGAACTGTTGGCCAGGTTCCATCCGCTTCATTTCACTCAGTGGGACTTAGAATTTGAGCTGGAGGCATTAATGCAAATTAATACCATTTTCTAAATCCTTAAGTTGTTTTAAAAAATTTAAATTTAAATTATTTCCAATGACCCCATGAAGAAACTAGGATGAATACTTGCAATGTTACAAAAATTGATTCTGTTATTTAACCTGCTATGAAGCCAAAATAGGATGGAGGAAATTTAAATGGACACATCAACAAGTCTCCTGCCCGGTTAAGTACCAGGACAGTCGTTCAGAAGATCCGAGACCATCACAGATTCCCAACTTTGACTTCTGTTTCAACGGAATTTCCCAAAATATTATCAAACTATTTATTTGCAGGATTGAAGCGGGACGACCAATGATAACATTTTCGATTTTACACTACCTTTCAAGCACACAGTGGAAACCTATCCATGTGCCTTCTAATTTTCTCTAAGATCATTCGATAACCAGAGGTGAGGAAGACCATTCAGCCCATCTTAATTCACGCACCTCCACATGCAGTTGCTTCTCTTTTGCAATTATTCTAGTTGTTTTGTCTCCATTACTTTATCTCAGAATTTAATCTGCATTGGTCAATCTTTGCAGCAATAATTTGTATAAACCCATCCTCAAAAGTTCCTATTCTAGTTTGAATCTAGGAAATAGTTATATATTGTATATATTGTTGCGGTAGTGTTATTAAAAACCCTGAGTTCAAATACATACAGGCAGTATGTCTGCTAAAGCTGTGATTAAAGATGTGAGGTAATCACTGATTTTAACCAATTACTTGTTTTCAGAGAGATGGCTAATGGAATAAACCTTGGATTTTCACAGTAACTTCATTGCAGTGTTAATGAAAGTCTACTTGTGACACGAATAAAGATTATTTTTTTTTAAAAGAGGTTCCCTGGAGTATAGACAATTAATAAGGGATGGTGTTTAGTCATAGCTAAGCAGGTCATGGGACACATTACTGGGATATAAATGATGTAATTAATGGGGGGAATCAGGTCTGTCTGTAGTCTTGGCAGTTTTGCCATAGGATTTGAGTCTAACAAGGCAAAAGGATTTTCAGGTTATCCTTGAAAGGGTCTCTCGCCAAAGATCTGCACAGAGAGCAGCAAGTAACCCTAATTGCTAACTTAATTTCTGAGTGGATTTTGAACTCTATACGGTTGCTTAGTTGGACTATATTCAGAATTGCAGGTGTAAACAGTGAGTTAAAGAGTTTCCTTTTATTTAAGAGCTATTTAACTGTTAATTGTAAAGCCATTTCTTTGATATTAATGTGGTTCATTCTGTGTTTAAATTAAAGTTTATTTTAACATTAAAAATATCTATTGGTCAGAATCATCATGCATGGGATCATGTAGTCTTGCCTCACAGTTTTACAAATTGGAAATTGTTTGAGTATTCTCGTCTAACAAAAATTGGTGTCTTGCCTGGTACCCGAACAATCTTTTACTTTGACCTGCAGTTTAATTTTGAGTACTATCCGGGCTAATTATTTTTTTCTACATTTCCCAATCTCAGCATCTTCCTTTCTGAAAAGCAGAGGTTATTAAGTCTTTCTACATGGTTCATACTTCTGACACATGGGATCAGCCCTCAGTCTCCCTCTGCACTGGTTTCAGCACTCGAGTGTCTCGGATGCCCTGATATCAGAACTGGACATGGTCCGCGGGCACTGATCTCTCTGATCCTAAAGCGGGATAAGGACCCCCTGCAGTGTGGATCATACAGGCCTATCTCGCTCCTCAATGTTGACGCTAAGTTGCTGGCGAAGATCCTGGCCACCAGGATAGAGGACTGTGTGCCAGGGGTGATACACGAGGATCAGACAGGATTTGTCAAGGGACGGCAGCTCAACACGAATGTGCGGAGACTGCTAAATGTTATTATGATGCCGGCAGTGGAGGGGGAGGCGGAGATAGTGGTGGCGCTGGATGCGGAGAAAGCGTTTGATAGAGTTGAGTGGGGGTACCTGTGGGAGGTGCTGGAGTGGTTCGGATTCGGGGAGGGATTCATCAAATGGGTGAGGCTGCTCTATGCAGCTCTGATGGCGAGTGTAGTTACCAATGGAAGGAGATCAGAGTACTTTAGGCTCTACCATGGGACCAGGCAGGGGTGCCCCCTGTCCCCCTTGCTCTTTGCACTGGCGATTGAACCTTTGGCTATGGCGTTGAGGGAGTCAGGGAGATGGAGGGGTCTGGTGCGGGGTGGGGAGGAACATCGTGTATCGCTGTATGCGGACGACCTGCTGTTGTATGTGGCGGATCCAGAAGGGGGAATGCCGGGGGTGATGGAGCTGTCAGCGGAATTTGGGGGCTTCTCGGGCTAAAAGTTAAATTTAGGCAAGAGTGAGGTATTTGTAGTACACCCGGGTGATCAGGAGGAGGGAATCGGGAGACTCCCATTTAAGAGGGCAGTGAAGAGTTTCAGATACCTGGGGGTGCAGGTGGCCAGGAGTTGGGGGACTCTCCATAAGCTTAATTTTACCAGGCTGGTGGAACAGATGGAGGAGGAATTTAAAAGGTGGGACATGGTGCCGCTATCGTTGGCGGGTAGAGTGCAGTCCGTCAAAATGACAGTTCTCCCGAGGTTCTTGTTCCTTTTTCAGTGTTTGCCCATCTTTATCCCTAGGGCCTTTTTTAGAAGGGTGACTAGCAGCATCATGAGCTTTGTTTGGGCGCATTGGACCCCGAGGGTGAAGAGGGTCTTCTTGGAGTGGGGTAGAGATGGGGGGGGGGCTGGCATTACCCAATCTCTCGGGGTATTATTGGGCGGCCAATGTGTCGATGGTGCGTAAGTGGGTAATGGAGGGGGAGGGGGCAGCATGGAAACGGATGGAGAGGGCGTCCTGTGGAGATACAAGCCTGGGGGCCCTGGTAACGGCGCCGTGGCCGCTCCCTCCTACGAGGTATACCACGAGTCCGGTGGTGGCGGCTACCCTCAAGATTTAGGGGCAGTGGAGGCGACATAGGGGAGAAGTGGGGGGGCTCGATGGAGGCTCCGTTAGGGGGAACCATAGGTTTGTCCCGGGGAACATTGATGGGGGATTTCAGGGTTGGTACAGAGCGGGCATCAGACAGCTGAGGGACCTGTTTATTGATGGGAGGTTTGCGAGCCTGGGGGAGTTGAAGGAGAAATTTGGGCTCCCCCGGGGAACATGTTCAGGTATCTGCAGGTAAAGGCATTTGCTAGGCGGCAGGTGGAGGGATTCCCTTCGCTTCCCGCGAGGGGGGTGAGCGACAGGGTGCTTTCGGGGGTCTGGGTCAGAGAGGGGAAGATATCTGATATCTACAAGGTTATGCAGGAGGCGGAGGAAGCGTCAGTAGAGGAGCTGAAAGCTAAGTGGGAGGGGGAACTGGGGGAACAGATCGAAGACGGGACATGGGCTGATGCCCTGGAGAGGGTTAATTCTTCCTCCTCGTGTGCGCGGCTTAGCCTCATCCAATTCAAGGTGCTGCACCGGGCCCACATGACTGGGACGAGGATGAGTAGGTTCTTTGGGGGTGAAGACAGGTGTGTCAGGTGCTCGGGGAGTCCAGCGAACCATGCCCATATGTTCTGGGCATGCCCGGCACTGGAGGAGTTCTGGAAGGGGGTGGCGAGGACGGTGTCGAGGGTGGTGGGATCCAGGGTCAAGCCAGGATGGGGACTCGCGATTTTTGGGGTTGGGGTGGAGCCGGGAGTGCAGGAGGCGAAAGAGGCCAGTGTGCTGGCCTTTGCGTCCCTAGTAGCCCGGCGAAGGATTTTGCTACAGTGGAGGGATGTGAGACCCCCAAGCGTGGAGACCTGGATCAATGACATGGTGGGTTTCATTAAGCTAGAGAAGATCAAATTCACCCCGAGAGGGTCGGTACAAGGGTTCTTTAGGCGGTGGCAACCTTTTCTCGACTTTCTGGCTCAACGATAGGGTACGGGTCCAGTAGCAGCAGCAACCCGGGGGGGTGGGGGGGAAGGGGAGGGAAAAGGTGTTGGGGGGCGGGGGGGGCGGACGATGACTATGTTTGTTTATTTAATTTAAATTTATTTTTAAGTTCTTCTGTTGTTCATTGGGGTTGGGGGGGTGGGGGATGGGATACATGCATCGATACGGTCTGGCGGTGATACAGTTATTATGGGTTATTTTGTTGCATTTCATGTTTGTCGTTACGTTTTATATTTTTTGTAAAAAATTCCAATAAAAATTATATTAAAAAAAAGGAACTGGACATGGTTGGGAGGCTTGCAGTCTGACCAAAGCATTACCGAATTTGATCACTCCCTCTGCTTACTTTTTTCACATCATTTTCTCCGCCCATCTCTCCTGGGTCAATCCTATTTTTTCTGCAGGATTCCCAGCTATTTAGCATTGCTAATTTAATGATGTGCTGCTAGGCACTTGGTTACCATCCCAATTGTTGCAATGAACTCCAATCTTTCCCCAAAGATTGGAATCGTACCAGGGAATATTACCCCGCATTAAGAATGTTGACCATATTCTGTTTTATTGTTCATTGCCAGGATATGATAATTACTAGAAAGGTCAGCATTTATTTGCCCACCCCTTGAGAAGATGGTGTTGAGTTGATTTCTTGAACCGTTGCAGTGTATGTGATGAAGGGTACTTCCACAGTACTGACAAGTAGGACGTTCCAGTATTTTGACTCAGCTACAACAATGATATGAGTCCAAGTCAGGATGGTCCGAATATACAAGTGCCTTTTAAGGTTCCGACACACAATCTCATTATCATTCACCCCCTATTTGTACAGGAGCCACCAAGTACCTCAGTATCCCCCTCTTTTCCTCAATACGTTTCACACTGGCTCTGTGTATGCAACTCGCCATCCCGAAAGAACAAAACATATGGCACATTTCTCCTCAGCCGATCATCATTTTCTTAGGTGTTTTATATGGGTATCATTCTCAAAAAACATCAACAATGAATGAGAACAAATCCTGGCCTTGTTCCATTGGAGCATTCCCAGAAACATGCACTTCAAGCAAGGCAATTGAGGCAAGAATACTATCTAACTTTACCTTTCTTAACCTAAAGGGAAAAGCAGCCGATCACAGACTGCCACATCATCTATGACCCCTGGTTGATATCAGTATGAACTGGGTATTAAATATCAACTCTGATCAGCAACCTTGGAATCATGGCAATGATCCGATTACACAAGAGTGTGATAGGATGCTCTCCACTTGCCTGGATGAGTGCAGCTCAATCAACACTTAAGGCGCTTGACACTATCCAGGGCAAAGCGGCTCGCTTGATTAACATCCTGTCCACCAGCTTAGAAATTCACTCCCTCCACCATTCATGCACTGTGGCAGCAGTGTGTCCCATCAACAAGATGCACTGCAGCAACTCACCAAGGCTCTTTCCAAACCCACAACATCCACCACCAAAAGGACAAGGACAGCAGATACATGGGAACACCACCACCAAATTCCCCTCCAACTCACTCACCTTCCGGATTTGGAAATATACCGCCATTCGTTCACTGTCACTGGGTCAAAATCCTGGAAGTTCATCTCTAGCAGCCCTGTGAGTGTACCTACGCCACACGGACTGCAGCAATTGAAGATGGCGGTTCACCACCACCTTCCCAAGGGCAATTAGTGACGGGCAATGAATACTGAACTGGTCTTCAACACCTACACCCAATGAACGAATTTTTTAAATCTAATTTACAGTACATATTGATGATCTGTTAGAATGGAGGTTGGCTCCCAGTACTGTCAGATGAGTGTCTCTTTAAGAAAGATTTTGTTTGACCACGTGGCTTGTAGCATGGCTTCAGTGATGTCATTTGTGGGTGTAGCTGGGCTGTGGCTGTCAGGTGAGTGGTGGGGGAAGCGTTTTAGGTTTAAGTTTCAGTTTGCTGCTTTGGACTGCAGAAGGGGGAAAAAAACAATGTTTCCGTGTTTTCTCTGTTTTTATTTTGAAGCTGTTCCAGGGAACTGAAAGCACATTGGGTGTGGCAAACTGCCTTGGTAACTTTAAAGGTAGAGTTGCTTTCCAGAAGGTGTTTTGAATCTGCTGGTTGGAGGCTGGATCTCAGGGAAAGGACCAGTCCCATTCAAGTAAGATTACAGTGTGCTGGGCCATGCCCTTGAGAAAGGGGTTTTGGTTTATGAGATTTTGTATTGAGCAGCGACTAAGAGGGATTCATTTAGAGCTATATATATAGATTAATGTAGCTGTTGTGTTTTTTCATGTTTGTAATTGGGAACAATTTCTTGCTGTTTTATATAGGTTAAGTCTTATAATAAACTTTGTTTTGATGTGCCTAGGAGGTCTGATGAATCACACCTGAAACAAAGGCCCTTGTGCTCATCCTAGCCAAATTCAACATAAAAGTTATCGGTCAGGTGAGCTTCATATACACTTTGGAGTTTCCAAGCCCTGGCCCATAACTGTACATAATCTCGTGCTGCCCTGTCCGTAGTCTGATGCTGTGAGTGGTTAGCTTCTGTTTGGTCTTATGATCAATCAAATTTCCATATGCAATTAAGACCAACACTCACTGTTTAAGAAATGCTGGCAGTCCAACCTCCTGCTATCCTCCCATAACTGAAGCCATGACGTATGCCAGTCTCCTCATTTCAAATGACATATTTGGATTGCGCAGAGTAATTTTGCCTCCGTATTGAAATGTGCAGATTGCAATTTTGTATCCTCCTGCATCAGGAACTCAAGTCTGTTAACAATCACTTAAAGTTGCCCACTTGTATCTTTGAATTGTACAAAACTAAGGATCAACTCCACAGAAACGTTTGCAGGAAATCGTGCTTCAATGACACCTTAATGGTGAAGATCAGAAACAGTTGCACACATTTGAACTGAGCCATTAAGGCGTCATTAAAGCACGCCCACATGTTCTGGACATGCCCCAGACTTGTCGAGTTATGGACAGCCTTCTTCGAGGCGATGTCCAAGGTTGTGAGGGTGGAGCCCTGCCCGAGAGTGGCAGTTTTCAGGGTTTTGGACCAACCAGACCTTCATATGGGGAAGAAGGCCGATGCCCTGGCTTTTGCTTCCCTAATTGCACGCCGGAGAATCCTGTTAAGCTGGAGATCAGCAGCACCACCCAAGGCTGCGGACTGGCTGGCAGACACGGCAGAATTTCTCCACTTGGAGAAGATCAAGTACACTATCCAAGGGTCTGACGTGGGCTTTTAAAAAGCAGGTAGGCCATTCATCAGTCTGTTCCAAGACCAGTTCGAGGCAAACAGCGACTAAGACGACAGGGGGGTGGGGGGAGGAAAGAGAGTCAGAAAGACAAGGGACAAGAGACAGGGGCAGAGTGGGGGTGGGGGTGGGTGGGGGGGGGGGGGAGGAGAAGAGGGGAGAGATCCCAATGAAGGCACAAAATGAAGCCAAGGGGAGGAGAGGCAGGGCCATGCACCCACTCCCAACGCCAAAGAACAACACCCCAGCTCGGGGCGTGGGGGGCGGAGGGGGGAAGAGAAGGGAACATTCCTCCAACAGGGGAAGGGGAAGGAGGGGGGAACCGCTTGTAAAAACTAAGACATGAACTGGCTTGTAACTACCAGACACGCTTGAGCTGCTATTTTGTAAATACCATGTGCCTTACACATCAAATCATTACACTTTAACATTGTGCAAGTTAAAAATGTCAATAAAAATATTTTTTTTAAAAACAAAACACTTCAAAAGTGCTCCAGTGGTTGTGAAGTGTTTTGGGCCGTCCTAAGGTCATAAAAGATGATAGAAAACTGTGATTTTTTTTCCCCCGA
Organism: Scyliorhinus canicula; assembly: GCF_902713615.1. Lineage (NCBI taxonomy): Eukaryota > Metazoa > Chordata > Chondrichthyes > Carcharhiniformes > Scyliorhinidae > Scyliorhinus > Scyliorhinus canicula. The sequence continues at coordinate 113,697,536 of NC_052147.1, read as the reverse complement.
AAGAGATATTTGGAAACCTTTTGTCAGTAGAGTATTTAACCTCGACAGACTACTGACATTCTGGGATAGCTAACAACGGAATTAAGTCTAGTTTGCTGGGGAATAGGAGAGACAGATGATGGAGTGATATTTCCTGATATCACTTAGTGTTTCAAATTAAGACAAATGGTAGCTTTAATCAGGGCCTGAGCAAAACGAAGACAATAGACTGATTAATGAACAGACAAGACTAATGTGCTAAGCGGAACCCTGAACAACCTCCATATCAGTAACACTGTCCACATATTATGAATTAGTTACTGGAAATTCAAAGAGACTACAACACCTAATTGGAGTCCTGTCCTTCACCAAACCAATTAAAATCTCCCCAATTAGGTTTCTGAATCATAAAGACAAAATTGTTTCAATAAGGAATTTAAACATTCCTATAGATTGGAATAAGCAGAAAAGCTCATGTCAATAATGTGGCAAATTTATTTTGTGCGATCAGCAGTTTTCTGTGATACATTGTCCTTGGACCCAGAGAGGTGGGTGTGCACAAGATGTGAGGGCCCATGCTGTTTGGGGACCCAAGTCCCAGCAAATATTTTGCAGGGATCTAGTTGCTTTATTCATGACTTAGACAGCTCCATAATTTCCTGAAAGCTGGAGCAGTGCAGGGAAGCTTAAAAAAAAGGTAACTGTCAAGTCAAATGGATTTTCCGGGACTTTAACTCAATTGGTTAAGCCGGGGCAGAATTGACACCAATCTCCAGAGTTCTTTGGGCCTCCCCTCTGATGACAATAGGAGTGGCGATGGTCCAATCAGATCGGGTGGTACAGCCGGGATGCAATCATGGAAAGGCGGTGGCGTCGCCATGTTGTCACTGGGCTAGTAATCTAGAGTAATGCTCTGGGGTTTGATTCCCACCATGGCAGCTGGTGAAGTATGAATTCAAGAAAAGAAAACTGAAACCATTGTAGATTGTTCTAAAAACCCATTTAGTTCAATAATGTCCTTCAGGGAAGGAAATCTGCCATACTTGCCTCGTCTCACCCACATGTGACTCCAGATCCACAGCTATGTGGTTGACACTTAACTGCACTCTGAAATGTCTGAGCAAACCACTCAGTTCAAATGATGTGGGCCACCACTGACTGGGCTAGCAATTACGGTCCACATCCCATGAAAAAGTTTGTACAAATTAGTGAGGCTCCAACTGTCAGCACAATTTGTCCCTCAATGTGAGCATCCCAAAATTATATTGACTTCAATGAGGGGAGAGTGAAATGTTGCTGAACATTATCATGATAATAATAATCTTTATTATTGTCACCAGTAGGCTTACACTAACACTGCAATGAAGTTACTGTGAAGATCCCCGAGTCGCCACATTCTGACCCCTGTTCAGGTACAGAGAGGGAGAATTCAGAATGTCCAATTCACCTAACAGCACATCTTTCGGGACTTGTGGGAGGAAACCGGAGCACCCGGATGAAAACCACGCAGACACAGGGAGGACGTGCATACTCCGCACAGACAGTGACCAAAGGCGGGAATCGAACCTGGGACCCTGGAGCGGTGAAGCAACAGTGCTAATCACTGTGTTACCATGCCGCCCAATGATGTGCAAGTCCTCAGTATAGCCGTTAACTCTCTGTCGAGTGATTAAATTCCAGGAAGCCATTCTATTTCTCCCCAAGGTTGAGCTTATTATACATTGAAAATGTAGACAGGTAGGTTTTCAACGAGCCACCTGGGCACAAAACTGGTGATTTAGACTGGCAATCAAAAATCAGGGATTTCTGTAACGGTTGATCAATCCAATGGCCGTCTTACACTGGGCAACCAATTGTAAATCTAGTATTCCGCTCATATTTCTGTTGCTCAATATTAACAAACTGCAGGCATCAAATTTTAAGGATGGCGAGTGATCGGTGCTCAAAGAGCAGCCGCTGACTCTCCCACTCTGACTTCCATTTAAATGTTCAATGGGTCACTGTCTGTGCAGAGTCTGCACGTTCTCCCCGTGTCTGCGTGGGTTTCCTCCGTGTGCTCCGGTTTCCTCCCACAGTCCAAAAACGTGCAGGTTAGGTGAATTAGCCATGATAAATTTCCCTTAGTGACCAAAAAGGTTAGGAGGGGTTATTTGGTTATGGGGATAGGGTGGAAGTGAGGGTTTAAGTGGGTCAGTGCAGACTCGATGGGCCGAATGGCCTCCTTCTGCACTGTATGTTCTATGAAATCAGCACATCAGGATTACAATAATTTCAACATCCACATTTGAATTGTTTGCTGTTACCCCATAATATCTGAACCAAAGAGATATAAACAGTCGTAGACCACATGACTGGTCAAGCCTGATCATTGTTGGTCTGTGTGTTCAGCTCCACTTTTGTTCCTTCTCACCATATCCCTTGACTTTCTGAGAGACCAATAATATGTCCATTGCAGCCTTCAATAAGGGAAATTGCCATTAGAAACCACACATTATTAACCCATTCTCCATAAAAGGGAAGAGGGGTTTGAAGAAGGTACCTTTTGTTCGAAGTACTTTCCCTTTTGATGAAAAAAACAATTCATATAAAAATATGGTAAGAAGTCTTACAACACCAGGTTAAAGTCCAACAGGTTTGTTTCAAACACGAGCTTTCGGAGCACGGCTCCTTCTTCAGGTGAATGGAAAGGCTTGTTCCAGAAATGTTTATATAGACACAGTCAGAGATGCCCCGGAATGCGAGCACCTGCAGGCAATCAAATCATCAAAGATGCAGAGAGAGAGGTAACTCCAGGTTAAAGAGGTGTGAATTGTCCCAAGCCAGTTCAGTCGGTAGGCCTCTGCAAGTCCAGGCTTGTTGGTGGGGGCCGAATGTAATGCGACATGAATCCCAGATCCCGGTTGAGTCCGCATTCATGCGTGCGGAACTTAGCTATAAGTTTTTGCTCAGCAATTTTGCGTTGTCGCGTCTCCTGAAGGCCTCCTTGTAGAATGCTGACCCGGAGATCAGAGGCTGAATGTCCTTGACTGCTGAAGTGTTCCCCAACTGGAAGGGAACAGTCCTGCCTGTTGATAGTCGCACGATGCCCGTTTATTCGTTGTCGCAGTGTCTGCATGGTCTCGCCAATGTACCACGCTTCGGGACATCCTTTCCTGCAGCGTATGAGGTAGACTACATTGGTCGAGTCGCACGAGTATGCGCCGCGTACCTGGTGGGTGGTGTTTCCACGTGTAATGGTGGTGTCCATGTCGATGATCTGGCATGTCTTGCAGAGATTACCCTGGCAGGGTTTTGTGGTGTTGTGGTTGCTGTTCTGAAGGCTGGGTAATTTGCTGCAAACAATGGTTTGTTTGAGGTTGCGCGGTTGTTTGAAGGCCAGTAGTGGGGGTGTGGGGATGACCTTGGCAAGATGTCCATCCTCGCTGATGATGTGTTGGAGGCTGCGAAGAAGATGTCGTAGTTTCTCCGCCCCAGGAAAGTACTGGACGACGAAGGGTACTCTGTCAGTGGTGTCCCGTGTTTGTCTTCTGAGGAGGTCGGTGCGGTTTTTTGCTGTGGCGCGGTGGAACTGTCGATCAATGAGTCGAGCGCCATATCCCGTTCGTACGAGGGCATCTTTCAGCATCTGTAGGTGTCTGTTGCGCTCCTCCTTGTCTGAGCAGATCCTGTGTATACGGAGGGCTTGTCCATAGGGGATGGCTTCTTTAATGTGTTTCGGGTGAAAGCTGGAGAAGTGGAGCATCGTGAGATTATCTGTGGGCTTGCGGTAAAGCGAGGTGCTGAGGTGACCGTCCTTGATGGAGACGAGTGTGTCCAAGAATGGAACTGAATTTGGAGAATAGTCCATGGTGAGTTTGATGGTGGGATGGAACTTATTGATGTCATCGTGTAGTCGTTTCAGTGATGTCTCGCCGTGGGTCCAAAGGAAAAAAATGTCATCGATGTATCTGGTGTATAGCATCGGTTGAAAGTCCTGTGTGGTGAGGAAGTCCTGTTCAAACTTGTGCATGAAGATGTTGGCATATTGAGGTGCAAATTTGGTCCCCATGGCTGTTCCGTGCGTCTGGATGAAGAATTTGTTGTCGAAGGTGAAGACGTTGTGGTCTAGAATGAAACGGATGAGTTCAACTGGTCCATGGGTGCTGAGTTTCTGTAGGAAGTCCGTTGTGTCGGACCCATCGTACAAGGTACACCCAGCTTCTGTCGCGACACGACGGACTTCCTACAGAAACTCAGCACCCATGGACCAGTTGAACCAGGAACATTCCTCGTCACAATGGATGTCTCGGCACTCTACAACGTCTTCACCTTCGACAACAAATTCTTCATCCAGACGCACCTCGCTTTACCGCAAGCCCACAGATAATCTCACGATGCTCCACTTCTCCAGCTTTCACCCGAAACACATTAAAGAAGCCATCCCCTATGGACAAGCCCTCCGTATACACAGGATCTGCTCAGACAAGGAGGAGCGCAACAGACACCTACAGATGCTGAAAGATGCCCTCGTACGAACGGGATATGGCGCTCGACTCATTGATCGACAGTTCCACCGCGCCACAGCAAAAAACCGCACCGACCTCCTCAGAAGACAAACACGGGACACCACTGACAGAGTACCCTTCGTCGTCCAGTACTTTCCTGGGGCGGAGAAACTACGACATCTTCTTCGCAGCCTCCAACACATCATCAGCGAGGATGGACATCTTGCCAAGGTCATCCCCACACCCCCACTACTGGCCTTCAAACAACCGCGCAACCTCAAACAAACCATTGTTTGCAGCAAATTACCCAGCCTTCAGAACAGCAACCACAACACCACAAAACCCTGCCAGGGTAATCTCTGCAAGACATGCCAGATCATCGACATGGACACCACCATTACACGTGGAAACACCACCCACCAGGTACGCGGCGCATACTCGTGCGACTCGACCAATGTAGTCTACCTCATACGCTGCAGGAAAGGATGTCCCGAAGCGTGGTACATTGGCGAGACCATGCAGACACTGCGACAACGAATAAACGGGCATCGTGCGACTATCAACAGGCAGGACTGTTCCCTTCCAGTTGGGGAACACTTCAGCAGTCAAGGACATTCAGCCTCTGATCTCCGGGTCAGCATTCTACAAGGAGGCCTTCAGGAGACGCGACAACGCAAAATTGCTGAGCAAAAACTTATAGCTAAGTTCCGCACGCATGAATGCGGACTCAACCGGGATCTGGGATTCATGTCGCATTACATTCGGCCCCCACCAACAAGCCTGGACTTGCAGAGGCCTACCGACTGAACTGGCTTGGGACAATTCACACCTCTTTAACCTGGAGTTACCTCTCTCTCTGCATCTTTGATGATTTGATTGCCTGCAGGTGCTCGCATTCCGGGGCATCTCTGACTGTGTCTATATAAACATTTCTGGAACAAGCCTTTCCATTCACCTGAAGAAGGAGCCGTGCTCCGAAAGCTCGTGTTTGAAACAAACCTGTTGGACTTTAACCTGGTGTTGTAAGACTTCTTACTGTGCTCACCCCAGTCCAACGCCGGCATCTCCACATTATAAAAATATGAGGGACGTACGATTACAAACTCAAATCTTCCGATAGAGACCCTACTCAATGGAACAACTTTGTACAAGGACATTCTGTGGCATTGCAAATCAGTACCTGGTAAAGCACCATTGAAACGTTTGGGACTGAAACAGAGACTTCAAAATAACCTTCCACATTCATTAAGATGCCTAATCCCAGAAAACATTATTTTAATTCTTTGGGGCGAATGTTGAGACACAAAGCGGCTCAAGTTATTCCAAAGTTTTCTGTATAACGTAGACTCTGTGAATGCAGACATCTTCGACACGACTCCTCTCCACCCCCTTGATCAATATTATTAGCTACCTAAAGAAAACATTGCTATCACTGCAGTGAAACTGGAGCAGAATTTTACGCTCCCTCCATGGCATGTTCTGAGGCTGGGGGGGGCAAAGAGTGTAAAATTGAATGGACCGGATTCGCCCCTCACCGCCCAAAACCTAGATGCAATTTCACGTTTGTGCAAGCAGGGCCTTGGGTAGAAAACTCACCCTTTTACCTATTCAGGTCCTTTAAATATCCATTTAATGGCTATGCAAGGGCCAACTCCCATCCAGCCTCAGTTTCTAGGCTGGTAGGCATGGGGAGGGTGGGAAACAGACATTTGCACCTTTTCATACCTCGGGCAGGAAGTCTGGGTTGGCTCCTCACAACCACCCCCTTCCCCGACGTTCCAGCTCCAGGTTCACACACCACCAGCCTGGCTCCTGACGTCGCAATCACCGTTCCGCCCCGGGACCCTCAGGACGTACCTTTTCAAAGGTCACAGGACTTAGTCCCAGGCATAGTGCTGGGAACCTGGCGCTGTGAAGCCATAATGCTATCCACTTGTGCTACCGTGGGAAGATTTGTGGGAGGATTGAATTAATTTTCTCAGGCAAATAACAATCTTCAATGCAGACATGATAAATGATGAAAAAGCACTGGAACGGTGCACTTGGTGATGGTATTTAACTAAAGCAATAGCCCAGATCTTCCAATCAGATCCAAAACCCCTGTTTCAAACTGATCAGACAGAAAAAAACACACTTGCCTCCCTCTGGGTTTTCTGAGTGATCTTCCAATGGAAATTCCTTTACACTCTGACACGGTAGAGCAAATCTCACAGAGAATCAGTGCAGAAGACCTGCTTTGTTTCCACGGCACTCGTTGCTATCTTCCATTAAGTAAAGAGTGTAACTGTCCCAAAGCTGCTTTAAAAAGCCTCAGAAGGATCGCAGGAGTGTAAGGGGGTGTGATGGGCAAGTGGGCATGGAGGGCAAGGGGACGGAGATGGCAGAGTGGCAGGTGGGTACCAGGGTCAGAGGGGGTAGTCAGATTGGGTGTGTTTGGGGGAAGTCATGGTTGCATTGAAGGGTGATCCGCCTCAAACTCAGGCATGAAGACATTTCGAAGAGTCACTGGACGCAGGAGAATTTCCTTTCAAAGGTTCAAACCTTCTGGACAATTCCCTCCGAGTCCTTACGATGTGACCTCCAAGGGGTCCAGGGTTTTCCAGGGTATGTCCAGTCTCTGACAATCTGGAGACCAAAAGATTTGGGCCAACAAGTTTGCCGTGAAATAAAAGCAAGATACCGCAAATGCTGGAAATACAAGACAGAAACAAAACCAGCCGGTCTGGCACCTTCTTCGGAGAGAGTGAGAGAGGGAGACAAAGTTAACGTTTCGAATCCAATATGGTTCTTCTTCATAACTGAAGAAGAGAATGAGTTTAATCTATTGCATACAATTTATTACAAATCATAATGAGAGAGTATGCAAGTCTCAAATTTAACGCAGAGCTCTGAAAACTAAATTAAGTGGTTGTAAAGTCATCAGCATCTCTGCATTACTATCTGTTGGAAATAAAGACTTCAATAGAGTTCACAAGGCAAGATAAAATACAGTTCAAAATCTGCAAGATATATTGAATTCAGTCAGTATATCCTGCAACACAATGACGAGTGTGTCAAGGAGGTGCAAAGATATTTTACCTCAGAATATAAAGTCTGTAAGGAAACACAGGCAATGCACGCTGGATAATAATGTAATGAATGGCATGCAAAACTGGTTGTAGCCAAAACAGTCTCATCCCTGAGCTTGTCAAAAATCAGCTTAACATAAAAAGCAATTACCTTTTAGATATATTAGCTTAAGTTTAAGATGTCAAACATAAATCAAAGTCAATTCAAAAAAGCAATACGCAAGGTTGAGGGGGAGAGCTACAAACAGCCCGGATACAGGAGAAGCACCAGGGTACATGGTTTTTCTCCTGGGTCCTACTTGAACTAACAAGGAGAAGGCCATATCAGATTAAAATCCTGTATTGAGTAATGAACCAGATTTAGTTAACAAGCTAACAGTGCATGAACATTTAGCTGATAGCAATCTTAATATGATCAAGTTCAATGTTGTGTCTGAAAGGCAGAAATGCAAATCAGACACAGAGATTCTAGATTTTGATCAGGTTGACTGGCTTCAATAGTGTTACAATCATATCATGATTAAAAGGAGAAATCTGAATACAGCAACTAACTGATGGAATTACACCTCAAGGCTTTATATTTTTAGAAACAAGCTATACTGTAGGTCAAAAAGGAATAGTTTATTATTTATGCAATGAAATCAGTTCTACTTTTTACCACCCCACCAAAGGATTCCTTTATACATAGAACATAGATAGAACAGTACAGCACAGAACAGGCCCTTCGGCCCTCAATGTTGTGCCGAGCAATGATCACCCTACTCAAACCCAGGTATCCCCCCCTATACCCGTAACCCAACAACCCCCCCCTTAACCTTACTTTTTTAGGACACTACGGGCAATTTAGCATGGCCAATCCACCTAACCCGCAGATCTTTGGACTGTGGGAGGAAACCGGAGCACCCGGAGGAAACCCATACACACACGGGGAGGACGTGCAGACTCCACACAGACAGTGACCCAGCCGAGAATCGAACATGGGACCCTGGAGCTGTGAAGCATTTATGCTAACCACCATGCTACCATACATTACAACAATCTTGAAGGTTCATTCACAACGTTAAGGATGAGCCTAAAAGTATGCCACAGGCCTTGGGAATTCACTTTAAATCTCCCATGTGTTCAGCTATCCTTTGAGGTAAGATTTTGTGGGGTTTCTTCCATTAGCTTTTGACTATGCAACACCACCTTTTTTTAAAAAACAACCTCACCACTGTGGATGCCTCAGCTCCTTGTCAAGTTGCTGGCAGATTGCCAGCTTCATTCTTAACTGCCCTCTGAAATGTTCTAGCATGCCATTCAGTTCAGGGGTAATTAGAGATTGGCAACAAATGCTGACCTTGTCAGAGGTGTCACGTTGCACAAGAGAATTAAAGCAACGACTGGTCTAAATTTCATGTTTTTTTAACTCCAAACCACCCATCCTGACAGAAAAGCATGTGTCTTATTCTTACTGTACACAGGAACAGGTTTGATATTTCATAGAATATTTCATAGAATTTACAGTGCAGAAGGAGGCCATTCGGCCCATTGAATCTGCACCAGCCCTTACAAAGCCAAGTATCTACCCCAACCCTGTAACCCAGGAACACCCATTTAACCTTTTTTTGGACACTAAGGGCAATTTAGCATGGCCAATCCACCTAACCTGCACATCTTTGGACTGAGAGAGGAAACCGGGGCACCTGGAAGAAACCCAGGCACACACAGGGAGAACGTGCAGACTCCGCACAGACAGTGACCCAAGCCGGGAATCGAACCTGGGACCCTGGAGCTGTGAAGCAACTGTGCTAACCACTGTGCTACCGTGCTGCCCAAATATGGGAGACGTGTTAAAATTACAAATTGACAGAAAAAACATAATCTTGCTAATACTGTAATCTGAGCAATTGAATGTAAATCTGATGTAGTGATTGTAATGTTCTTGTCGAATGGCCTGATTTATATTACAAGAATACATGTAGCTAAAGCTATAACCAATTGATTAACATTAACCGTGGGTCAAATATATACAAAACAACAGATGAATAACAGTATTAACATGCACAAGAAAACTCTCTTCCAGCTTCCTGGTCAGTCAGAAGTCACCTGACTCTAACATGCACTTCGAGACAAATGAGACTCCTAGTGGTCACTCTCTAAATTACAACACAACCATGCTATCAGGACAGTGATTAAGCAAAATTCAGATAATGTTGCGATACTGTGCTACAGTTGTGTCTGTAGTGATGTTGATGTTAACTCTTTATATAATCCTTTTGGTGTCAATTATGTTACCAAATGTATTGCTTAAAAATATACAATTGTTTTACTTATCTGATGACTTTGGCAAGTAGGGCATGACTATACTTCACTTGGTGGTATACTGTTATTTTGCTGTGATGGGACTATGTAACTACAGTAGTCCCCCGTTATAACGCGCCCCGCAATACCGCGGTTCGCGATATACGGCGGGGGGGTTTATGGACCCCAACTTACTTGACTCATTTTAAACTCTTTTTGAAACAGCACCTTTTTGAGCCGCGATGATTAGACCGATTAGCAGCGATGATTACCCGCGATGATTAGACCGATTAGCAGCGATTATTACCCGCGATGATTAGACCGATTAGCAGCGATGATCACTGTCTTGTACTGTAGAACGATTAGCCGCGATGAGTAGCCGCGACCGATTAGCCCAGTTACACAGCCATAAAAGGGATACCTTTTCCAGTGCAGGTATCTTCGAGTTCGAGTTCAGTTGCTGTCGTGTCGTTCAAAATGTTTAAGCGCAAGTCTTACTCAGTGAGTCAAAAGATACATTTGATAGACCGGCTTCGAAACGGGGAAACGAAGGCAAAATTATCCAGAGAGACTGGTGTACCAGAGTCAACCCTCCGTGGGTGGGTGAAAGATGAGCCCAATTTAAGAGCATATGTTGGGACAGTTTCTCAGAGTGAAGGGCTTAGCAGGAAAAAGGCAAGGAACGCTAGTGACAGTAACTTAGAGAAGGCTGTGTTCACCTGGTTTGTCCAGGAACAGTCTGGTGGCACCCCCCTATCTGGACCTATCATCAGGACTCAGGCTGAGAAGTTCCATCACCAGCTCCACCCAGAGGACAGCAATTTCGTAGCCAGCAAGGGTTGGCTCCATCGGTTCCAGAAAAGACATGGGATAGGTGCAGTTACCATCAGTGGTGAGCAGAGATCCGCCGACTCAGGAGCCGCAGCAGCCTTTCCCGACATCCTCAAGAACTACATGGTGCAAGAGGAGCTGACCCCAGAGCAACTCTACAATGCAGATGAGTCAGGGCTTTACTGGAAGATGCTGCCTGACAAGACCCTAGCTGTCAAGGATGATGCCCACAAGACTCTGGGGTACAAGCAAGCCAAGAACAGGCTCACCATCCTGTTTGCCAGCAATGCCACGGGAACACACAAGCTGAAGCCATTGATTGTGGGCAAATTCAAGTCTCCTAGATGCTTTCACCACATCAACATGGAGAACCTACCCATTACCTACCGGAACTCTGGCAAAGCCTGGATGACAGCTTTCTTATTTGAGGAGTGGTTCTTCAAGTTCTTCGTACCCAGTGTCAGGGACCACCTTAGAGCCCGCAACTTACCGCAGAAGGCCACACTCCTACTGGACAACTGCTCAGCCCACCCTCAGGGAGATGTTCTCAAGACCAGGGATGGGCAGATCCAAGTGCTCTATCTCCCAAAGAACACCACCAGCAAGATCCAGCCATGTGATGCTGGCATCATTCAGACCTTCAAGTCTGTGTACAAAAAGGAACTGATCCTGGAAATGATAGACTCTCCTCTCACTGTCCCAGATTACCTGAAAGCCATCACCATCAAGGATGCCTGTTATCTGGCAGGGAAGGCCTGGGGAGCTGTGACAGAGAAGACCATCGCCAACTGCTGGAACAAGGCCCTAGGAGCAGCACTCCCACGACCCCAACATTACCCGGATGAAGAGGATTTCGTAGGCTTTACTGAAGCAGAGATCAGGGCAGCTGAGGAGAGGCTAGAGGACCAACTGGATGAGAACCTAACACTCCAGGATTGGGTGGACAGGTGGGCAGCAGCAGAGGATGACATGGCACCCGCAGAAACATTCACAGAGGAGGAGATCATCGACCAGGTCACCCAAGAGGAGGCAGAAGAAGAAGAAGAAGAACCCCAGCCCACAGTGGCAAAGAGCCACTCGGATGCCATCACGCACCTGAAGTGGCTCATAGCATACACAGAGCAGCAAGACTTCGACCCAATATACATCCTGCACCTGAAGAACCTCCAGAGACAAGCACAAGTCAAGATGAGGAAGGGGATGTGCCAGAGGAAACTCACAGACTTTTTTAAATGATTTTAAAAATATGCGTGTAAGTACAATTTTAAGTATATTATTGTATGTATACTGTATATTATTGTATATATTTTAATACATTTAAAACTTGATTTAAGACTTGAACGAACTTTGCTGTTTCTTATTTAAAACGCCCTTCCATTCAGCAATGTTCAGCACAGTCAGCGATGTTTCCTCTCGTTCATTCATTTGGATATCCGCCATCTTGGATATCCGCGGCTCGGTTACAACGCGGGTGGCTGTCTTGGACCCGAACACCCGCGTTATAACGGGGGACTACTGTATTGGTGTTATTTGATGGAATTTTGTCAAGCAGTCCATAGGTTAGCATTATTTTAAATCTTAGACACAAACCTTCTCAATATGTACAGGTTAGGAAACTGGGGTGGGGTGGTCCGATCTCTCTGATACGTCAACTTTAGTAGTGAGAAAGTATTGAAAGTTTGGAAACAATGGGCAAGAATTTCCGGGCAACTCGCTGCGAAGGCAGCCCACCATTGGCCAGCGGCAGGATCTTCTGGTCTAATGTTACCTATGGGTCTCGCATTGAATGCCCCCCTTGTTGCCAGGAAAGTGGGAGTGCGTTGTTGGCAGGACTGGAAGATCACGTTGGCGTGAACAGCCAGAGAATTCCGGCCAGTCTTTCACATGCTTTGTACCGGATTCAGCATTCATCTCCCTTATAAAACTTTCGAATTTTGTCTGATGCCCAGAATTGTGTGGACTCATCTGACTTTTTTCTTCCATGGAAATATGATTATGAATGCCTCTGAATTCTATAATCATCAATTGATTTCTTATCACTTTCCCCGAGTGATTCTCAGTTGCATATAGCTATTTGGATCCGCATATTTTTCAACTGTCAAATGTCAAAAGTGGTCAGTAATTCTCCTCACTACGGTGAATGAAAAACACTTCCCATGAACTGGAATGATGAGTACCCACTGGCGTTGCTACATTTGAGTTATCAAGTCAGCCCAGAATCAATACCTCGTCAATTCAGAAGTACCATGAGCAACTTGATATTGGACTGGGTTTTGCAGTCAAGAGCCGAGGGGCTTCTGCCTTCAAATAAAGCTGCCTAGTTTGGACCTCCCCTTTAAATGATCCATTTAAATTGTCCCAAATCAAAGAGGTCTCCAGGTGTCCAACAAAGCAATGTCATCAAATAGGGTATGATGTGGAGATGCCGGCGTTGGACTGTGGTGAGCACAGTAAGAAGTTTTACAACACCAGGTTAAAGTCCAACAGGTTAGTTTCAAACACTAGCTTTTGGAGCACTGCTCCTTACTCAGGTGAATGGAGAGGTATATTCCAGAAACATATATATAGACAAATTCAAAGATGCCAGACAATGCTTAGAATGCGAGCCTTTGCAGGTAATTAAGATCTCGTAGTTTCTCCGCTCCGGGAAAGGACTGGACGACGAAGGGTACTCTGTCGGTTGTGTCCCTTGTTTGTTTTCTGAGGAGGTCGGTGCGGTTTTTTGCTGTGGCGCGTTGGAACTGTCGATCGATGAGTCGAGCGCATTATCCCGTTCGCACGAGGGCATCTTTCAGCGTCTGTAGATGTCTGTTACGCTCCGCCTCGTCTGAGCAGATCCTGTGTATACGGAGGGTTTGTCCATAGGGGATGGCTTCTTTAATGTGTTTAGGGTGGAAGCTAGAGAAGTGGAGCATCGTGAGGTTATCCGTGGACTTGTGGTAAAGCGACGTGCTGAGGTGGCCGTCCTTGATGGAGATGAGTGTGTCCAAGAATGCAACCGATTTTGGAGAGTAGTCCATGGTGAGTCTGATGGTGGGATGGAACTTATTGATGTCGTCATGTAGTCGTTTCAGTGATTCTTCGCCGTGGGTCCAAAGGAAAAAAATGTAATTGATGTATCTGGTGTTTAACGTTGGTTGAAGTCCTGTGCGGTGAGGAGGTCACAGTGGACGTCTCGGCACTCTACACCAGCATCCCCCATGAAGTCGGAATTGCTGCAACAGCCTCAGTACTCAACACTGACAACTGCCAATCTCCAGATGCAATTCTGCAACTCATCCGCTTCATTCTGGATCACAACGTCTTCACCTTCTACAACAAGTTCTTCATCCAGACACACGGAACAGCCATGGGGACCAAATTTGCACCTCAATATGCCAACATCTTCATGCACAAGTTTGAACAAGATAATATGGGCACAATTTAATCAAAATGTTTCTAAGTGTGAAGTGTGGTAGCGAGCGGGAATTGCCGTGAGTTTCCCGAGGCTCAGCCAGGCGAGGCCGTCACTGCCATAAGACGTTAATTGGTCCACTTAATGAGGCCTCAGGGGCTTCTTGCCGCAAATGATGGTCCCGCTGGCTGATTTGTCGGGTCCATGCTCACCAGTCCCCAGCTAACAAGGGAGAGCAGCACTTAAACTGACTCTGCACAGCCAACCCCAGTCAGCTCGCAGCCACGCCACCAAGACAACCAGCCCCACGATTCGGCGATTGCTGACCTGGGCAGACTACTGGAAACAGTTGGGGCCAGATGGAATTCCCTGTTCCCCCAACAGGATCACGAAGGGTCAGCCACAGGGCAGCCACTGCCGCCTGGGAGGAAGTGGCAGCAGCAGTGAGCTCGGGAGCATGACCAGGAGGACGGGCACCCAATGCCGCAAGAAGGTCAACAACTCCCACCAAGCCGCTAGGGTGAGTTTACACCAGATCCCTGAACCCTCACGTCCCACGTACTCTACAGCGCCCCCCCCCCCATACTCTCGACCCGCTATACTCCCCATTGTCCCCCCCACCCATACACAGCAATACCACCACCCCGACCCCCCCACCCACGGCCCATTTCTACAAACCTCCCCCCCCGCCCTCACGAGTAACCATGTATAAAAGAGTGGAAAGGGTGTATGTGTGTGTGTGTGTCTGAAAAAGGGTGCCTTTTTGAACAGTTTTGTACAATGTTATCATTGAGTGCATCAGTGACCTATCACAGTTTAAGAGTACCATACCCCCAAACACTCCTAAACATTCTGAATTTCAGTGAGATCTGGAGGTGGAGAGTCCTTCTGTCAAACCAAACTTCTGTTGCCCTTTACTTCACAAAGCAGACATTTAAAGAAAATGGCACGCACTAGTTTGTCACTTCCATAGTTATGGAATCCTGTTGACGGGCAGCACGGTAGCATTATGGATAGCACAATTGCTTCACAGCTCCAGGGTCCCAGGTTCGATTCCGGCTTGGGTCACTGTCTGTGCAGAGTCTGCACATCCTCCCCGTGTGTGCGTGGGTTTCCTCCGGGTGCTCCGGTTTCCTCCCACAGTCCAAAGATGTGCAGGTTAGGTGGATTGGCCATGATAAATTGCCCTTAGTGTCCAAAATTGCCCTTAGTGTTGGGTGGGGTTACTGGGTTATGGGGATAGGGTGGAGGTGTTGACCTTGGGTAGGGTGCTCTTTCCAAGAGCCAGTGCAGACTCGATGGGCCGAATGGCCTCCTTCTGCACTGTAAATTCTACGATAATCTATGTTGACTAAACAAAGTGGTTTTTGTCAGCTGATGAATAGTAACTTATATTCACAAAGATATTTCTGATCCAGATTCAGAGGATTGCAAACTAATTAAAATCTCTCCAGTTTGAATGTGGATTCAGCAATTATCGATCTGCTACTGCAGAACTAAGAGAAATCTAAAATCTAAAAACAAGGCAAAGTGGCATTTCCGGGATGTTTAAAATTTTGATTTTTCCATTTATTCCAATTTCACCTGACATCTTTTGCAAGAGCATTCATGACCAAAGTCAAAAGCAGATCCCGCTGAGAGTTGTGGTGATTACCTGCATTCTCGGGAGGGCATGTATTTTTATCACTGCCTGTTCATACCAAGTCACTCACCACCTGCTACTGAGTTGTCTGTTCCCGTGATACCATTCATGGTGCTTTGCATGGTCGCAAGGAAACAGCACGGTTTCTTTGTGCCTTTAAATTAGAGAGAATAAATCCTAGGCTGTTTATAATACAAACTCTGCACGCACCAATTCCACACTGCCAATTCACTCACTGCTCCCCTGCCACAATCTACGACTGGTGTTATACACGGAGGAACATGTACTTGCTGAAGCTGTATTCCAGATAGTTCTGTGATCAAAGTCTATGGCTGCTTTTAATAGCTGCTTCACCCAACAACCGATCTTGCTGCACAAGATAAACATCCCTTTGCAGTTTAGATTAAATGGCTGGCCTATATTTTTGCACCTACCTGCAGCACTGTGGCTTGGAATGAAACACAACACAGTGGTCGAGAGTATTAGCAGAATTTAACATCGGTAACAAGGGATGCGTCTGCCAGATGGTGAACCAGCGAGAGCCCCACATCTCTTTACGAGTAGACCCGTTGAATTAAGTGCCAATCAGAGAATCACGGACCCAGGGGTGGAGGTCCTGCCTGCTGAGAGTTGTCAGCCAATTAGAGGTGTATCATTGCTCAGCAGCATCACCAGAGAGGCGTGACTGTTGCTGGTAATGTATCCATCTAAGGCCCATGTTCATCAAAGAACTTAAACCACAAGTGAATGATGGTGAGGCAGAGCAGGCTAGGGGTCACAAGGGAGGCAGAGGGGTGTTAGCAGCAATGGCAGCGGAGTGGTGTCCAGTAGGTCCCTTCCACCCTTCCCGGTGCCAGGTCCTTTGATTGGGTGCCTAGTTTCTTTGGACAAGGTTACGCACCCCCTGGTTTCCCACTGGATGAACACCAGAAGTGGCGGGATTTGGCCCTTAAGTGGCCAGCCATTAGCCTTGTCAAAACGGACATAACGGGGGAGGGGCCATCCCCCTCCCACCTAATTTATTGTCTCCCTCCCTGCCACCAACTTGCCATGGGGGAAGTTATTAAATTTCACCCCAAAATAATCATATTATCATTTCTTGATGTTCTGGGTCCAACATAAGTCCACTTCAGCACTGCGACAGTCCAATATTTTTATATCTGGTAAAGAAATTTTAAAGAATGCGCGATGGCACAGGTTAGCACTGCTGCCTCACAGCGCCAGGGACCCGGGTTCAATTCCGGCCTCGGGTGACTGTGTGGAGTTTGCACTATCTCCCCTTGACTGCGTTTGTTTCCTCCGGGTGCTCCGGTTTCCTTCCACAGTCCAAAGATGTGCAGGTTAGGTGGATTGGCCACAATCAATGCGCGAGGTTACGGGGATCGAGCTGGGGAGTGAGCCTAGCTAGAATGCTCTTTTAGAGGGTCGGTGTAGACGCAATGAGCTGAATGGCCTCACTCTGCACTGTGGGGATTCCAAATAAATCCACTTTTCAAAGTCCAGATGATTTTTTTCTCCAGGATTGCACACAGCAGTGACCTGGAGATTGATCTTCAATTCCCGGAGACTCCAGGCCAATGCTACAGACAATAGGCCTTAATAGGCCTTTAGGTTAGCTAATTGCTGCCTGCAGGCATACCTGCCACCCATCCTCCCATCCCACTTTCGGGAAAATGCCCCAGCGACAGGATGGAGCAGGGTAATTGCCAGGAAACTGGAATTCCACCTCTATTCAGTAAAAAAAATAAGAATTAACAGCACGTCAGCCCTAGAGAGAGAGCAACACTTCAGATTTCACTTCTTGAGAATTAAATAACATGCTGAATAATTGACAAGCTACAAATAAGCATGTCTAATGCAGCACAACTTGCTGCAGGACACAATTGGAGATGGCTCTTACTGCAATAGATTCTTAAAGCAGTTAATTCTCAACACAATACTCCCACAATCGCATTTCATTGTTTCAAAATGCCTGTCATGGATAAGGCAACAGTGTCATTTGGCTCCCACATTGTTTTAGCGATATAATCCAGAATGACATACATAAATACGCTGACTGCAAAGGCAAAATTTGTTTCTGACATCCCATCTTTGCCCGAGTTAATGCATGCCTTAAAACAAAAACACGGCATCAATGCAGCTCGGGGTGTTTGGAACTGAAGGAGTTGCTGGAATGGAAATCCACAATACCATCCAGCAGCAAGATAAAATTTTAACCAGCTCTCTAAATCATGAGAAGTAATTTTTTTTCTGTAAATTGCTCTAATAACAATTTGTTGCGCTGCTGTGCCAACTGCATCATGGGATAACCTTGTTACTTGGGAACCTAATTTTTTTTAAAGTGGTGGTCAGCAGCATTGAGGAGTACAGATGATGAAATTATGTTTCTCCTTTTCTTTGAAAATAAGTGTGTGAAATAAATTGCTCAAATGCAATCACTGATATTTTGTGGCTCTGGTTGAAGCAGGAAACTGTTGAATATAATGCTGCTGTATATTCACAATGGATCAGCAGGATCCAATTGCCCTGAAAGCTGGTGAAAGATGGAAGAACTCAGTCAAGCAGAATAACTCACCAACACTGAAAGCGAGGGACCCATCATTTCAACAATCATTCCTAGAGGGTGGAGGGGAGGGGGGATACAGCACACTCGAGTAAAAAAAGAGGGAGCTCATGAAATGCACTACAATGCCCACTCCACTGTCTAGGTACCAATATAGTTCACACCTGTGGAAGTAGAGAAGTGTGAGGTGATTCACTTTGGAAAGAATAACAGGAATGCGGACTATTTGGCTAATGGTAAAATTCTTGGTAGTGTGGATGAGCAGAGGGATCTCGGTGTCCATGTACATAGATCCTTGAAAGTTGCCACCCAGGTTGATAGGGTTGTGAAGAAGGCCTATGGTGTGTTGGCCTTTATTGGTAGAGGGATTGAGTTCCGGAGCCATGAGGTAATGTTGCAGCTGTACAAAACTCTGGTACGGCCGCATTTGGAGTATTGCGTACAGTTCTGGTCGCCTCATTATAGGAAGGACGTGGAAGCTTTGGAACGGGTGCAGAGGAGATATACCAGGATGTTGACGGGTATGGAGGGAAAATCTTATGAGGAAAGGCTGATGGACTTGAGGTTGTTTTCGTTAGAGAGAAGGTTAAGAGGTGACTTAATAGAGGCATACAAAATGATCAGAGGGTTAGATAGGGTGGACAGTGAGAGCCTTCTCCCGCGGATGGAGGTGGCTAGCACGAGGGGACATAGCCTTAAATTGAGGGGTAATAGATATAGGACAGAGGTCAGAGGTAGGTTTTTTACGCAAAGAGTGGGGAGGCCGTGGAATGCCCTACCTGCAACAGTAGTGAACTCGCCAACATTGCGGGCATTTACAAGTTTATTGGATAAGCATATGGATGATAATGGCATAGTGTAGGTTAGATGGGCTTTAGTTTTTGACTTCCCATGTCGGTGCAACATCGTGGGCCGAAGGGCCTGTACTGCGCTGTATCGTTCTATGTTCTATGTTCTATGCTCTATTTCACGCTTTTGTAATGTTTCTCTCCAGCATTTGCGTATGTTAATGTGGTTATTTAAATAACAAAACATTGTTTGTTCTGCCAAATTCCCAAATGCATTCCCTTTCGAAAGCTCCCTTTTGCTGTAAACACCTGGAGAGTTTTGTGTTGATCTATCTGAGGCAGACCCCCGGGAGGGAGGATGACTATGATTCCACTTGAGTTCGAGGGGTCTGACATGGCTGACCAGTCCGATGTGTGATCTGCAGACTGTGCCACACTTGGGGTAAGTGGTGCTTAAAGGATTGGGTGCTTGAGGGATTGGGTAGATGCGTTGTTGGGAGACTTGTGCACTCCCTTCAATGCCCTCGACTTCATTCCCGCACATTCCCCGACGAAGTCTCTCGATTTCTCACACAATTGAGCCTTCTCCATTTTGGCCGGTCACCAAACATGAGGCGGTGGGTACCTTTAAGGTCTTTGGGGTGGCACGGTTGCACAGAGGCTAGCACAGTTGCTTCACAGTGCCAGGGACCCGGGTTCGGTTCCCGACTTGAGTCACTGTCTGTGTGGAGTCTGCACGTTCTCCCCGTGTCTACGTGGGTTTCTTCCGGGTGCTCTGATTTCCTCCCACAAGTACCGAAAGACGTGCTTGTTAGGTGAATTGGACATTCTGAATTCTCCCTCAGAACAGGCGCCGGAATGTGGCGACTAGGGGCTTTTCATAGTAACTTCCTTGCAGTGTGAATGTAAGCCTACTTGTAGCAATAACAACTAATAAAGATTAGCTTTTCTGTGGTCTACCAAGGAATCTGCTGCCATGACAGTTCCAGCAGTGCAGTTGCTTTAAGAATCTAGTGTCAGGCATATGAATGACTTGTCCTGCCCAGTGGAGCTGGGTTTGAGTGATCAGCACCTCAATCCTGGGCAAGTTGGTTTGGGTGAGGACGCTGCTGTTGGATGGCCTTTCTTGCCACTAGATTTGGAAAATTGTGCGAAGGCACCATTGGTGGTACTTCTCCAGTGCTTTCGAGGTGGCTGTCCTAGGTTGCCAAGTCTCTGGAACATTGGTTTATACTTGTGTGGGCTGTACCAGAACTGTCTCTTTTGAGCCTTGACGATGAGAATTGGCACTTTGTCCACTACAAGGTCTCATAAATCAATGGAAAGCGTGAGAAGCTGGCAGAAATACCATCGAATCCCGAGAACCCAAACTGTCCTCCCTCATTCAAATAAGGATTTTGGTATTGAAGCACCAATTTGGGTGTAGGGCTCGGGAATCTGCCTGATTCCTTGTGTACCTGCCCCCATACAGGCAGATGCCAACGACTCCAGTGGGGAAACTGTTCCAGAGAAAAACCTAGTCCATAGTACCAGCCAAATGTCTGAGCATGAAATTCACAGCCAGGACAGACAGCCTTATCTATCATTGGATAGCCCCACAACGTGAAACCTTTACTAGCTGCTTCTCCTCCCTCCCTCAGAGATGATGAGGCCAACTCTAAAATGGGGGAAAATTGGAATATCTCGACATACACACAACAGGTACCCAACAGGTACCCTTAAACTGGAGGTGACCAGTTGCCAGAAGGAATAGGAACATATGAAATAGGAGCAACAGTAGGCCATTTGGCCCCTCAAGCCTGCTCTGTCTATTAGGGACCTGAGTGGACGGCCTCGTCATGCCCAACTCAGGACACGACAAGGCAATTAAAGCTCGTGAAAGGCCGTGCGTGAGATTGTCGAGCTCGGGATGCCTCGTGAGATCCAACGAGGTCTTGCGCGATGTCGCCCTCACTGTATATTTAAGTGAGCAGTTAGGTGCCATTAAATACATCTTAGCAGGATTCTCCCGAAGCCCGAGATCGAATGCTCTGCGCCTGCGAGATCTTGCTATGGCACCGTTTAGCACTAGTCGACACAAACGTGCGGCGTGGGGGTCTCCCAAGTCATTGAAGGTGCCCGGGTGATCGTGCTCTGGGTACGGTGATACTCTGTTACTCCGGCTGCCACCCGGGCCCCTTGGCACTGCGGGACTTGCACCTTGGAACTGCCATGCTGGCAGGGGCACTGGCAGGGTGCCAGGTTGGCACTGTCAGGGGTCAAGTCCAGGGGTGACCTGCCTTTATGAGGTGGGGTGAGAGGGGGGGGGCTCGAAGACCCCAAAAAGTTAAGTGGTCCGGAGGCCGCGGTGGGGGTTCCAAAGATCAAGGAGATAGGGGCGGCATTTAACAATGACACCTGTCTCTTCCTGCACTGACAAGCAAACAATGGTAAATACGTTTTGATGGGGCAATCCTCACCAAGGCCAAAAATAATAAGAGCCCTGTTTAAGTTAGTGATTTCAAATGTCATATCTGAGATTTCATGACTGCACTACAGAACATCCTCTGTTGCTGGGTGGGCAGAGAGGGACCCGAGGAAGAAAGCTCTATTTTCAAAGAGGAAAGAAGAGATGAGCTCAAAACTTCAATGTGTTTAATCTTCAGACAGCTTTGGATCAAATGCAGCAGTGGAGGGAGAAACGCTTGGTCAGCACTGAAGAAAAGTTCAGACGCTGTATTGAAGCCGATATAGGGCTAGTGGCAGTGGACTGGGTGACTTGTGCAGAAAATAATTTTGTGACATGAAAAATGGAGGCAAGTGAGCGTCTCTTCTCTTCTCGGACAAGAATATGAGCACTAAATATCCAATATGTCACTCCTTTCGCCACATTGTGTGTCCTTAAAAGTTCAAAACCACCCTACCTACATAGGAATAGAACAGTACAGAGATCTTCGGTAAAGTGGCTAAAAGCTTGGTCAAAAAAGTAGGTTTTAAGGAGCATCGGGGGCAGCACTGTAGCATGGTGGTTAGCATAAATGCTTCACAGCTCCAGGGTCCCAGGTTCGATTCCCGGCTGGGACACTGTCTGTGCGGAGTCTGCACGTCCTCCTCGTGTGTGCGTGGGTTTCCTCCGGGTGCTCCGGTTTCCTCCCACAGTCCAAAGATGTGTGGGTTAGGTGGATTGGCCATGCTAAATTGCCCGTAGTGTCCTAAAAAACGTAAGGTTAAGGGGGGGGTTGTTGGGTTACGGGTATAGGGTGGATACGTGGGTTTGAGTAGGGTGATCATGGCTCGGCACAACATCGAGGGCCGAAGGGCCTGTTCTGTGCTGTACTGTTCTATCTATGTTCTATGTTCTATCCCAAAAGGAGGAACGTACGATAGAGAGAGAGAGAGAGAGAGGGGTGTAGGGAGGAAATTCCTGAGGAGCAGACCAAGGCAACTGAAAGCACAGTCACCAATGATGGAGCAATTAAAATTGAGAATGTATAAAAGACCAGGGGCTGAATTTTCCGTCCCACCACGCTATATTTCAGGTTCACCCCGCCGGCGGGATGCTCCGTTACACCGGCTGGTCAATGGGGTTTCCCATTGTGGGGCAGCCCCATGCTGTCGGGAAACCCCTGGGCTGCCAGCAAAACTGAGCATCCCGCCGGCACAGAATCCAGCCCAGATTTTAGCACAGATACATATCTGCAAAAAAATGTACCTATCTCAGTCTTCAAAATTTCATTTGATCCCGCAGCCTCAGCCTTTTTTTGGCAGTCATTAGCCTGGGTGTAAACGTTACATGGCTCCCATTTTCAGCTTGAGCCCCCTGGTTCTGCCTTCTCCACCACTCCACATGAGAGGAAACAATTTCTCAGTGTCTTACCCCATTGAACTCTGATAAACATCACAGTTTGAACTCTTTCCACACAACATTTGCCTGAAAGAGTGATAAAGCATTTTTGAGGAAACCTTTCAAAAGGTATTTTTGATTAATGCTTAAAGGGGAAAAACCTTGATGGTTCTTTCAACGAGTCAGCATAGTCATGAAGCCTCCTTTTATGATGTATCATTCCAATGATTCAATGGGAGTAGTTTTTGCACTCATGGTTAAATATTGGTGGCACGGTGACACAATGGTTAGCATTGCTGCATCACAGCTCCAGGGTCTCAGGTTCAATTCTGGCCTCAGGTGACTGTGTGGAGTTTGCCAGTTCTCCCAGTGTCTGTGTGTATTTCCTCTGGGTGCCCCGGTTTCTTCCCACAGTTCAAAAGATGTACAGGTTAGGTGGATTGGCCATGCTAAATTGCCCCTTAGTGTCCAAAAGGTTAGGTGGGGTTACTGGGTTACAGGGATAGGGTGGAAGCATGGGAGTAAGTGGGGTGCTCTTTCCAATGGTCGGGGCAGAATGGGCCGAATGGCCTCCTTCTGCACTGTAAATTCTATAAAATAGGTCAAACACCTCACCTCCCCACTTCCATCTAGATTTCATGGCAACAATACAAAGAGTCATGAGGAGGTGAGTCAGTCATTTTTCTTATATAAATTTAGAGCAGCCAATTTTTTTTTTCATTTCCAATTAAGGGGCAATTTAGCGTGGCCAATCCACCTATCCTGTACATCTTTGGGTTGTGGGAGTGAAACCCACACAGACATGGGGAGAATGTGCAAACTCCACACGGACAGTGACCCAGGGCCGGGATTCAAACCCAGGTCCTCAGCGCCGCAGTTTCATAGAGTCAGTCCTTTTAAAGAGATCTTTACGCCCTGTACTTTAATAAGATTTCTATTTTCAACAGTTTTTGCCTGGGTAGAAAGTGGAGAGACAAGAGAAGGCAAGAAGGGCAGGATCTATCAAATATGTGCCTTTATAGCTCTGCTTATGTGTTAGGAGCAGCAGGAGTGCTTCCTCCAAGCCTAACAAGCAAATTTTGTGAATGAACACCTCTCCCCTGCCATCACAATCTGTCTGATCTCAATCTCCCCTGCATAATTATCATCCTCCCTCAACAACCCCCCCCCCCCCCGCACTCCAAATCCTTCACTCACCTTCCCTACAATGCCTCTGCTCCCAGCTTCATGATTTCTCTGCTGCCCCATCCCCGGGGCACATGGGAAAACTATAACTCCTTCCACCCAGTCCAAGATCATGTCTCAGTAATTATCAGAGCCGTGGATTTTAAATAACCTTTCAACCTTTGAAACACAGGGGAATACAACTTTTATGCAAAACAACATTACATGATAACCCTTAAAACCCATCATCTTTACTTTGGTGATTCGGTGCTTATCCATCGTGACGCTAACTTATCTTTCCTGAGTTTCAGTGAACAAAATTGAATATAGTTCTCAACCTGGGGCTTGACCAAGGTTCTGGTACTGCTGAAATTTAGGGTGCCGTAGGGCATGGTTTTCCGTCCCTTCTTGCTAGAGGGATCTTCCCGCTGTTATATTACTTGTTTGTAATATGTCGTTACTCTTTGCTTTACTTCCAGAGTAGTCTGATGGTTAGATTTCAAAGAAACTACCAATCTTCAATTCAAAGCAAAATAGGTTCAATAAATAACAAATTAAATACTAAATCAGAATAAGTATTAACTATGTTTAACTATAAGTATTAACTATGCTATAACTCTCTCTCTAACTGCTGTCTAGTCGCTCCTGGTTCGAAGAGCCCCAAGATCCTTTGTGTTCACTGATTTATACATGAATCTAGTGCTGCCATCTACTGGTTGTTTCACACTATGATGTAGTTGTTAACTCTTTATATACCAGCATATATACATACCACTACACCGGCCCCGCCAAAGGCACCCCCTGCGCAGTGCATTCGCCAGTGGTGGGACAGGCCAGCCATGCAAAACGCCGGAGACCTTGGCTAGACCGGAAGATCCCACTCCCAGCCAATGGCAAGCCGCCTCCACCACTGGAAAGCAGTCCATGGGGAGGATTTGAAAAATTCCGTTCAAAGTTTCCTCAGTTTTTAAAATTCTAACGCACTCAAGATAAAGTTATTTTGACAGCTTCATATACCCATGTACAAGCTTTTAACAATTTAAAAAATTAATTCAGTGACGTGGGCTTCGCTGGCTAGGCTAGCATTGATTGTCCATCCCTAACTGCCATTGAGAAGGTGGTGGTGAGTTGCCTTCTTGAACTGCTGCAGTCCATGCGGTGTACACCCACTGTGCTGATAAGGAGGGCATTCCAGGATTTTGACCACACGACATTGAAGGAACAGTGATATATTTCCAAATCAAGGTGGTGAGTGGATTTGTGAAGATGGATACCTTAGCTCCCTTCCTTCTTCACCGAGTCTAATCTCTTGCCATTAAGAAAATGTTTGGTTTGTCACGCTCAGATCCAAAGTGAAGTTCCTTGTATTTC
This sequence comes from Scyliorhinus canicula, assembly GCF_902713615.1. Taxonomy (NCBI): domain Eukaryota; kingdom Metazoa; phylum Chordata; class Chondrichthyes; order Carcharhiniformes; family Scyliorhinidae; genus Scyliorhinus; species Scyliorhinus canicula. The sequence goes on along the minus strand of NC_052147.1, from coordinate 113,672,146 downwards.
CCCCATATTCAACTCCGTTTGCTTTGTTTTGTCCATTCCTTTAATCTCTCCCCGCCTCCACCAACTTCCTGTTCCCACACACACAGCCCACTACCTCCAACGTTAAGTGTCTTTAAATCAGGATACACAACTCTCTATTCCTTTACCCAAATCATTAATACATGTGAAGAAGTGAGGCCCCAATGGACATCACTGGCCAACACCACTTGTCAGAATATCTCAGAAAAATCGATTTGAACTAAGGATTACTATAGTTCCTCACATTTGCTCCACATTCACAGTGTTTAAACCAGCTTGTTTATGACAATTACATTATTTGTAAAAGGCATTTCATCAGGATTTTACAATTCTGACTTCAAGATAAGGCTTTAATGTCTGAAGCCACACAGCTTCAAAATGTCTATGAAGCTTAAAATAAACAAGCAGCCAATCTAAAAGCTTCGTCAGATTAGCCTCAATAATTAAACCTCCAACTCACTGCGTGACAGCATTTTTTCAAAATTAATTTACGGGGTGTGGGCATCGCCGACTAGACCAGCATTTATTGCCCATCCCTAATTGCCCTCACGAAGGTAGTGGCGGGCTGCATTCTTGAAGCGTTGCAGTCCCTGTGGCGTAGGTATACCCACAGCGCTGTTTGGAAGGGAGTTCCAGGATTTTGACCCCATCGACAGCGAAGAAACGGCTGATATTTTCCGAGTCAGGATGGTGAGTGACTCGGAGGTGGTGGTGTTCCCAGGTATCTGCCCTTCTAGATGATGGCAGTTGTGGGTAGCGGGTATCATCGACAAGGTTGAGAACTCAGAGTGCAAGGAATCATGAATGGAAAAGCACAGCCTCTCCCTCCATAATATTCCAATCCAGGAGAAAGAATTAAGCCATGTTCACTTATTCACTCCATCAGCACCTCTAACTCCAAACAGTTCCTGTCAGCCTTTGCCCATAACTCTTGGGATAGTATTCCTGCTGTATTGTGCAGTTTTAGACTGTTGTTTCAATCAGTTTCACTTTGGACTTTCATTTTTATGCATTTTGTTTTGTATGGACTTGTCCAAGCAAAAGCCCTTCATCACAATATACCATGCACAATGCAAGAGGCATTTAATTCTTCTCAAAATGGTTGACTACTTTCAAAACGGCCAGTCCCTCAATAGATATATCTATTCTCTTTCCAACCACCTCCAGTTGTAAATATACTTGAGACACATTAAGTTGTTTGGAAAATGGTGATAATAGGCATGCATCATGTATTTTTTAAAATTCCCAAGCACATAAATGACTGCGACAACACGTTGTTGATGGTCTTGAAGAAGAATCTCTGAAGTTTTTAAAGCAATTCTGTAATTGATTTTCGCCACGAATAAACAACGAAAGCACCTTAAGAGGTGAATGTTTTACCTCCACTGTCAGATGATCAGGGACCAGAGAAAATAGTTTCAGCTCCTGCCCGCTTCCTCAATATTTTCTTTTTACATCATCTTCATTTGCTGCAAAATTGAAAGCACAACGTAAACAATCTTGCCAGTGACAGTTCAAACGATTTTTTTTTTAACCCAGTGTGAAATATAGTTGTCACAGCAGCCAGAATCCATCTGTCTGCGGGCCAGTGCCAGGAGATTTTCGGCTGATTAAACATTTTCAGTGCTGTTAGTTCGCAAACATAATCCTATTTCCTGAAAGTCACGCATTTCACCTGCAAAGATGGTCATAAATTTCCTCCCCTGGAAAATCAACAATATCGCTCAATTTGAAAGCATTGCAGTGCATGCTCGATCAGGTTAAGAAGCAAGGTGCACACACAACAAATCATCCAGGATCGTGGTAGCAGGTTCACTTTGAACACAGAGGGACAAGACTATAGCTAAGGAAAGCAAAGCAGAAATAGAGCAGATCTTTCGTTGGAATTAAGAGAAGAAATGGAAGAGCAACCTATTATTTGAAATTAAAAAGGGTGGTAAAATTGTGGGACAGATTACCTGTGCAAGTGATGAACTGAAAGCTTGTTCTTTTTTTAATGTGTTGCAAGAAGGAATGATATAGGGTGGCACGGTAGCACAGTGGTTAGCACTGTTGCTTCAGAGCGCCAGGGACCTGGGTTCAATTCCTGGCTCGGGTCACTGTCTGTGCGGAGTCTGCACGTTCTCCCTGTGTCTGCGTGGGTTTCATCCGGGTGCTCCAGTTTCCTCCCACAAGTCCTGAAAGACATGCTTGTGAGGTGAATTGGACATTCTGAATTCTCCCTCCGTGTACCCAAATAGGCGTCGGAATGTGGTGACGAGGGGCTTTTCACAGTAACTTCATTGCAGTGTTAATGTAAGCCTACCTGTGACACTAATAAAGATTATTATTATTATATAGGTTCTTGACAGCAAAGGACATCCAAGATCGCTGGAGGTCCACCATGGATATAATGTGGCTAAGTTTAAGTTAAATGGGTCGATAGTCTGTTCCTGTCTGAAACTGTTGCTATGTTTCTTTACTCGTCCAACTCTGTCATCCTCCCCATAGCGCACTTAACTTGAACTGTTGAGGATCACACTTAAAGCACTGAGATGCAGAGGGTTTGGGATGGGTGTACGGATGGAATCACATCTTTCTTCGTCTTGCTGCGAGACTGCCCAAACTTTAAACTGAGCTCTTTCACCACTACGTCGCAAATCTGCTCTGGAATCTACCGTGCTGCACTTTCAATAAAGCTTTCATTTAACGCAATTTGTTTCCGTTATGCAATAGTACAGTCGAAACAGATGGTGAAAATCATAAAAATGTAAAAGTACACGCGTCACATTCAGAGGTGTAGATTCAGAAGAGGCAGCAGGGCATTAAGGTGGTGGTGAATCAATGATATCAGCCCAGAAGTTACTATTTTCAGTAGTCATACCAGAATGTTTACCGTTCTAACAGAGCTAAAAGAGACAACAGGAAAATGCTGTATATAAGGTCTCAGTTATTTAAATTATTTAAACAAAACCACTGTAACTATTGCAACAGTGGACAAAAAATGTCACACTAATAGATGTTTTGTATCTGTGGCTGCTTGTGGCAGATTAAGCTACTATTTGCAGTTATTTACAGGTTATTATCTCCCCACAGCTTCTAATAAACCCGTATAAAATCACGTGATTAGTAACCCAGCTCAATACCCTACCCACTAGAGGAGGTCTATGATCTTTCTTAATACTCTGGGCTTCCTGCCACCCACCCTGGCTCCTCCTTTGCTTCGGCACCCTTTCTTTTGAATGTGTCCTTGCGATGGCATTTTAGGATGATTTTGATTGCCAAAGGGCCATATAATTGTACATTTCTGCCAAAAATGCTGATGATCAAGTCAGAGTGGCGCAGAACCCAGGGCTGCACTGTATGGCAAAGTGCAAATATATTTCTTCTTGGTTCAACTGTCGCATGTGTGATTGTATCGGAAAATAAATTAGCTGAGAATCAACTGGAGTGCGAAGAAGCCCAGTGATATGTAACCATTCAAGCACAAATAAATAGTAGCAATTAATCTGGAGACTTATTGGTGAATAATAGACTCCACATTGCTCTGGATACTTGCAGAACGGATCCTGGCATGTGCCCGAATCATTGAAACTAGATTTCATGTAATTACGACAGATGAGAAATCTTTATTTAATTTATCACAAAGAGAGAGCTTGCAAACGGAATGAGTTCCACCCCTCATGTCCATGGAGACACAAAAACGTACTGATGGAGGCAACTGCACGGAGGGTTGGCATATCAGAAATGTTGTCTTTGTGGTCTGAGGGGTGGGGGTGAACGACAACAATATTTTTTTGGAGCAATCACGCTGGGTACCAAAAGGGGAGGTGTTGACATAAATACTTTGGGAGGGGGGTGGGGGGGGTAGAGATTGTGGAGGGGGCTGGGGAGTGGGATAAGAGGTTGGCCAAGGGACAGGCACAGGAAAGAAGGAACAGGCACAAAATTCAGTGAAAAGAGGGCAAAGAAAACAGCAGAGGGACAGAGAGCAATGACACACAAACATTAGGGAAGGGAAGAGCAAATCGACATAAGTAATAGAAGGATCATTAGTTTGAATGTACAGAAGTGGGGGTAAGATTGTCACATGATTAGCAGGGCTGGGGACCAGATAAGCAGCAGAGAGAGAATAGAGATGGACACAAAGAATAAAATGTGCCAAGAATGGGCAAACACCATCTTAGGTTTGGCTTAATATACATTGGAATATATTCAATTTCAATCCTTCTTGAAAATAAAAACCTATTACCCATATTGTATGAAGCTTGGCCACAACTCTGGATCATTACTTTTATTCCCTGTAAAGTAGTAACTTTTTGACATCTGTAATCAACCTGCTGGTGTGTGGCCCCAGTGTAGAAACAAATGTACCTTGACACAGTTAAAAATTATTTCAACTGTTAGTAGTTTAGATAATGAAGAAGAGCTATGTTGTGAACATGGGCAGCACTGTAGAACAGTGGGCAGCACTGTTGCTTCACAGCTCCAGGTTCCCAGATTCAATTCCCGGCTTGGCTCAGGGTCTGTAATTCTCCCTGTGTCTGCGTGTGTTTCCTCCGGGTGCTCTGGTTTCCTCCCACAAGTCCCGAAAGACGTGCTGTCAGGTAATTTGGACATTCTGAATTCGTCCTCTGTGTACCCGAACAGGCGCCAGAGTGTGGCGACTAGGGGATTTTCACAGTACATTCATTGCAGTGTTAATGTAAGCCTACTTGTGACAATAAAGATTATTGTTATTTGTGCCAGTTATCAATATTAGCATCATCTTCAATAATTGTCAGGACAAGGCTAAAAATATTGTAACACACTGTACGGACAGAATTCTCCCAGAAAATGTCTTAGTGTGGTCTCTGGCAGGAAACCAGCTGTGATTCCTGTCGGCTGGATCAGCGCAATCCAGATAGCAATCCAGCCACACTTAGAAATCTTTTTGAAGTCAGAGGTGATTCATGGCATGGGACCCAAAGAAACCAGCAAGGCAGGATCAGAGATCAGAGAGTCCTTTAAAATAAATGCAGTCACCCACCAACCCCCGCCACTCCACCCATCCTACGACAAATCACTGGTAACGTCCCCCCAGCAAGTCGCTGGCAAAGGCCTCATCCCCCCAACTCCAAATGAGCGACACCACTTTATTGGTTCGCCAAAGGCTCTCCCCTCCCTTCAGGCCCCCCCTTCAGGCCACTCTGCCCTTCAAGGGCCCCCAATCAATCCCTGCTCCTTGGCAGTGCACCCAACACACTGGCAGTAAAAACTTGACACCTGCCAATTTGTCAGGGAGCACTGCTCAGACGGAGCACGTGGTCTTTCTAGGAAGGACTTCAGAACAGAGAATACTCCAGCAGAAAAATACTGCAGTTAGAAACAATACACGCTCTTTCTAGGAAGCATTTCAGAACAAAGAAACAAACACTTTTTTAAAAACTGCAACAGCACTTGCCCAAAAGAGGAAGCACGTCAAGAGTTAGTGGACTGTGAAGAGCTACAGAAATTGACAAAGCTTATCCCTCCTTTGAAATAGCCTGGACCTGTCAATCGAGTGACTTGTAAAATGTCATGTAATTGAATGCAAACAATCAGTTCAAAGCTTTTAGGCTTCTCAGCAAACCCACAGGCAAAAGTTAAAGGGGAATGAAGTTGCACATCAAAGTTAAGACTTTTACCTTCTTCTGACTGCTCATTATTGTTGACATGCTGGGAGAGAGTTTAAAGGTTTTCAAGGCAAGAATGAAGACTTGCCACACAACCTTCTTCCCAGGAACGATCCTCCACTTGATTCCCTTCAGCTCAGTCTAAGCCCTTCCTCCCCTGACCTTCACCACCCCTGAAGGGCCTCACTGGCACCCCGGATGTTAGTGTGGACAGAGTACTGACCCCTTGCTCCTCTTTGGTGCCCTGGCATCTTTTAGATACCAGCTGTGATTTGAGCTAGCAGGATCTCCAGTTGGGGGAGGCAGGCAGGACCATCCCAGGAGGCCACATCATTCCATTCCAGTCTCGCCAGTGAGATTGAAATAGATGCCAATGAGATCTGATCAGTTCCTCACCGTTTCTGAACAAGAACTTGATCTCGCTAGGGGTAGCAGGCCAGGAGATTTGTACGGGTTTGACGCATGGCGAGAATCCCATTTTGGGCCTCACGCCTGATTCAATGGGCTAGCAGGAATCCCCGGTAGGGCTAATGGTACTGGAGAATCGGCCTTTGTTAGAGGTTTTTAATATTGCCAAAATATTTTCTCCTGTTCTCTCCAGAGGGAAACGATTCATAGTGCAGCAATTCCACAAACACTTGCAGACCTTCAGGGTCTGGCTCTGGAAAGCGTTTCTCAGGCATATAACCAAGACAGTGAGTAACAGGAGGGTCAAAGCCAGCAAGGGAAGATGGTGGCATAGAATCATAGAATTCCAACAGTGCAGAAAGAGGCCATTCAGCCCGTAGAATCTGCACCGACCCTAGGAAAGAGCACCCTATTTAATCCCACACCTTCATCTATCCCCCATAACCCTACCTAATCTTTTGGACATGATGGGGCAATTTAGCATGGCCAATCCACCTAACTTGCACATCTTTGGGCTGTGGGAGGAAACCGGAGCACCCGGAGGAAATCCATGCAGACATGGGGTGAAGGTGCAAACTCCATACAGTCACCCGAGGCCGGAATTGAACCTTGGGTTCCTGGCACTGTGAAATCTGGAGTAAATGTGGAGTAATGGTGACAGTGGCAACAATCATTGTTTGAGATAAAACCCATCGGGTTCACTAATATCCATTGGGGAAGGAAATTTTCCAGCTTCATCCAATCTGGCCGACATGCAACTAGTAATGTGTTTCACTCTGAACTGCCCTCTGAAAAGTGTTGCCAACTGTGATTAAATGTATTCCTGGAGGCTTCATCACATGACCTGCCCACACACCCCAGCCATCAGTCATCCAACACATCCATCCTTGTGACACACTGTCTTCCTGACCAATTAGAAAGGAAAAAAAGACTTACTACCCAATTGGATGACTTTCAGCCAAAGGGTCTTTTGCCTCCATTTTCAATATTTTGATATCTGGTAATGAGAAATGCTCAAAGAAATGGAGGGTGAGCAAGTCTACCTCCGAAATGGCCTACTAAGCCATTCAGTTCACGGGGAATTAGGGATGAGTGGCAAATGCCAGCCTTGCCAGTGATGCCTGCATAGAAAGAATAAGTTTTAAAATGGCTGAGGAACGTCCTAGCACAGAGTCTCCGCAAGGAGTCCTTGACCTATAGCCTGAGCCTCTGTGCGGGTCTCTTAAATTTCGAACCTTGCCTCATTATTAAGTGCTCACAAAGTAACAACTCAGAAGCTGCAAATACTGAGGAACAGCTCACAAAGAGCATCTGTGCACAAGATGGATGACCTTGAATTTCTAACACAGCACTCACATTGATTCAGGTATGAACGCTGGCTGGGAGCAATACATACAGAACTGAAAATGAAATGGAAAGGAGCAGTTAAAGAGTCTCAAACTGGCTAGAATAACATGAATGCCACAAGCGGTCAAGTATGTGAGGGGGGGGGGATAACAAGACAAGCAGAATAGAGAAAACACGCAAGGGCAGCTGTTAAAAGGCGCCACTTGTTACGTAATGGGTTAAGAGACATTGCAATTAGTTGTCTCATTTATGTTCAGTGTTCAATGATTGTCTCATTTATGTTAAGTGTTCAATGATTGACACTGATATGTAAAGGGGCTTCAGGTCGACTCTGGATCTTGTGATGTGATGATTGAGTTTAGTGCAGAGTCTGTTAAAGTGAAATAAAGGTGTTTGTGAAAAGGAGCTGGACTTTTGTCTCTTCATACCACAGCATCCATTCGTTTAACACCACTCAATGACAGACAATAGTAACTGTTACCGGACAATGGTGAGTGTTGGCTGACAGTTAAGAAAGTAGGCTCACTCTCGGAAGCACCAAAACCTTTTAAGTGAAGAAGCACCTGGAGGAGGGAAGCGAGATCATCGCTGGAGGACGTACCATCGAAAGATGGATGAACGAATCCTTGAATCAGCTAACAAGCTTGCAGTACTGCGTTAGAGTTAGGTGCTGGTTTCACACAGTGGGCTAAATAGCTGGATTGCAATGCAGAATAATGCCAGCAGTGCGGATTCAATTCCCGTACCAGCCTCCCCGAACTTGCGCCGGAACGTGGCATCTAGGGGCTTTTCACCGTAACTTCATTGAAGCCTACTTGTGACAATAAGCGATTATTATTATTATAATAGAGACAACAGAAGACGAGTCAACCATGGGCAGTCGGAGCTCAAGCCCCTGCCTTCAAGGATGTGAAGGACAGTCTCAAGAGCTTTGCCATCTGACTGGTGGCGAGAATTAAACACAGTAGTAAATACAGAGAGGGAGGGAAAGATGGAAGGAGAAACAGATGAAACGGCCCGAAAACTCACGACTCAAACGATAAAGCGAAAAACAAGAGAAGAAAAGAGAGATCGTTACACAAAAATTGAGTGGAGTGTAACAACCACAGGAAAACAAGAAAGAAAGATGAAAAGTGGCAGAGATAAGGGATGAAGGTAATGGCATTTCCTGTTTTTACTGGAGGGAACAACATTAGGCTCTGGTTGGTTTTTTTGTTAAGAGGGGCAAAGTCAGTGCCAGGGATAGGGATAGGGATAAGGGGGGAAAAGGAGAATGAGAGGAGAGATATACTTTTCACTTCATAGGAAAAATGGCGGGTCACTTCCTATTTCCGGTCTTTGAGGCAGCCGGATTGGACGTTTGGCCGTGCCATCCCACAAAACCTTCAATCGATTCCTCACTAAGGTGAATAAGCAGAACCAGCCAATTCCACAGTGGATCCGCATGAGAACTGGCAACATGACCAGGTGCAACTACAAGAGGAGACACTGAAGAAGGACTAAGCTGGGCCTGTAAAGGGATACACCATCACTGGTACACTATCAGCCAAAGTCATCTCCATTACAGAGAAGGGTAACATGGAAGCACAGATCTGAAAGCTGGAGAGGATAGTTTTGTTTTATGTTTTCTGTTGTGGAATATAAAATTAGAGATCTTTATCAAAAACAAGGAAAAATTGCCGGTCTTATGTGAACATAATTTGGAGCCTATAAATAATAAAGGCAATAGGGAAATACATCAGACAGAGTGCACCTGCTCCAAATTTGAAAAAAACTGGATTCCCCAAAGGGCTAACATTTCCCTGACACTTGACAGATTTAGCTTAGGGAATGGACAGCTGTCAGCTCCTGCAGGTGTCTTCAAACCGCTTGAGGTAGGCCTAAGGCTGGCAGTAATCACATTCACACCTGAGTTTACTCTCACCCAACAGCAGCTTGCAGCCAAAGATGCTCGACTGCGGCAGGAGCAGGAACCTTAGCTGCTCTTTCCGTGCTTTTTTTTACCTCGGCCAGTGTAAAAAAGATGAAACTCAACACCAACAAGGCAACAAGTTGGAAAGTGTGTCCTTCCAAAGAGTGCTTTTATAGAGTCTCTGCGCATTCTCCCAGTGTCTGCGTGGGTTTCCTCCGGGTGCTCTGGCTTCCTCCCACAGTCCAAAGATATGCAGGTTAGGTGGATTGGCCATGATAAACTGCCCTTAGTGTCCAAAAAAGGTTGGGTGGGGTTATTGGGTTGCGGGGATAGGGTGGAGGCATGGGCTTAAGTGAGGTGCTCTTTCCAAGGACCGTGCAGACTCGATGGGCCAAATGGCCTCCTTCTGCACCTTAAATTCTGTGAGTCTATACATTAAACCACGAGACAAGCCCTGAAGAGAAGTTAAATTAAGATCAACAGTTAACAAATGCTAACAATAATAATTTACAGCAAGAGCCATTTTGAAGTTTTCGCCACAGATAATTTCAAGGTCACTGTGGTTGAGAAAAGCTGCACAGCCTATATTAATAATAATAATAATCTTTGAGTGTCATAAGTAGACTTACATTAACACTGCAATGAAGTTACTGTGAAAAGCCCCTAGTCGCCACATTCCGGCACCTATTCGGGTACATAGAGGGAGAATTCAGAATGTCCAAATTACCCAACAGCACGTCTTTCGGGACTTCTGGGAGGAAATTGGAGCACTTGGAGGAAGCCACACAGACATGGGGAGAACATGCAGACTCCGCACAGACAGTGAGCCAAGCCGGAAATCGAACCTGGGACCATAACGCTGTGAAGTAACAGTGCTAACCATTGTGCTACCGTGCAATTGAGCAAATATATTTTAAAAGCTTTAAAGGTGATGGCTAATATTTAAAGTCGTATTACATGATCTACAAAAAATATATAATTCTTTGAGACAAAAAAAAACAGATACAATCATGGCTAAGATTACATTAGATCAAAGTAAAAGGTTTAAAAAATGCCAGAAGTGATAAGCCTGAGGATTACGAGCAAAATTAGACCAAGAAATTGATAAAGGGCGAAACGAATATAAATGCAAGCTGGCGAGAAATATACAGGCAAACTGTAAAAGCTTCTTTAAGTATGTGAAAAGGACAAATGAGTGTCCATTACAGGTGGAGATAGGACAATTTATAATGGGAAATAGGAAATGGTGGGAAACTAAACAATTACTTTGTGTCTGGTTGGATCATCTGGTTGGAGAGTAAAGCGTCTCACTGTGTTCAATTTGCTCCTACATCACTAAGGTTTATTCCTCCAATATCTTACCCAAATATATATATTCAAATTATTGATGACTGTGCATGAAGAATTTCTTTCTGAAACAGTCCAAATTTGCCAACCATCTGTTTGAATTTTTGTCATGACTTATATTGACATGTGCTTTGTATTTAACTTTTCCATCCCATTTAATGTCATAAACTGCTCTGCTATTATAGTGTCATGGATTTGCCTAGTAACAGCAATCTGCCAGCAACGGCTGGAAATCTGCCTAGCAACAGTAGTCACCAGCATTCAAAAGGCACGATGAGCTGAGACTTTCCCAGTATCAGGATGAAGAGGTATACGGACAGAAACTGGTGTAAATAGCCCTGTTAATAGAAACAGCTTACCAAGACAACTGTGAGGGATCAATGGAAGTATACACATGCTAATTTCTAGAGTCAAAGAATATGACAGAGACAGACAGTCATTCACACAGATAAGAATCAAAGGGCAAAACAAATGAAATAATTTCCATCACCCTCAGATGTAAAACTGGCTTGCCTGTTTCTAACAGCCGGAGAGGTCCATTTTTACATCTCAGTCTTATAGAGCTATGGTTGTGCAGAAACCATCATAAAAGCACTTTGAATATCTTCACTGGACCAGGAAAAGATATTTTGCACACTTGATTATCATTCGTGTATTATATGGTAACTGTTATCTGGATTTGACTGATAGATTTACTTAATTTGGATGTTGTTTTGGGAAAGGGGTAAGGAGTTCGGGGATCTTAGATATATTTTGGAATAAGGAGTAAGTTCTACATAAAGTGTGTGTGAGTTTAGTGATTCATATACTTAAATATTCTCGAATATTGTAGTCTGTTCGTGTATAGTTGTTTTTTTCTTTAATTTCCTAAATAGTCTTTAATAATTGTTACACAATTATTCCTGGGCTGGTTATTCTCACTAGAGTTTCACGTGACTCCTCATACAATTAAAAAAACTAAAGCACACACATGAACCTGTTTCAAGTTGGGATACCGTTGCAACAAGCAAATGGAAAAGGCAAATATTTTGTTGCCGTTCATCACAAGAGGATTTGAGTATAGGAGTGATAATTCTTGCTGCAGTTGTCTTGAGCCTTGGTAAGAAAACATCTTAAGTATCGTGTGCAGTTTTGGTCTCCTTACCTAGGGAAGGATATATTTGCCATAATACGGCTGCAATAATGGTTCTCCCGACTGATGCCTAGTGGGGAATTTACTGGGTTGCAATAACTGACGACACTGGACTAACAGCAATGAGGGTTTATTAATAGTACAGAGCTCTTACATGTTGGATGTCTGTCTCTACTCCGGGGCTAACTCCCATACTGCAGACCCCTTTTGTACCCACGTCCTCCCAGTATCCTCGTGACTACCTTGTCTACCCCTGGGATGGCGGGGGTAGTGGATTGGGGGTTTCAGACCAGAGACAGTCTCAGGAGGGTTAGGTACGTTTTGGCGCGGCCATTGTGGCGCGGCCGTTTTGGCGCCGGCTATTTTGGCGCTGGACGTTTTGGCGCCGGACGTTTTGGCCATAATAACATTTCTTTATTTGTAAATTAGCCTCAGTTGAGTTGGTTGCTGGTGCGGGTCCGTTGTCACAAGTGTTTCGTTCTATCACCATCATTTTATATATTTTTTAACTAAACCAATTCGCATACCCATATGATGGCTAAGGAAGCATCAACGAAACGTGGTAAAGAAAAATTTGTTCATAACGGATTCCTTTACGTCTTTGACAAAACAAGCAAAGGTGACAGCGAAGTGAAATTTTGGCGTTGTGAGCAAAAAAACCGGTGCAAAGCACGGCTCCATACTAAAGCTGCAAACGTGGTGAGGCAGCTGAACAGCCATTCGCATGATGCTTCTGCTGCACAAGTAGAGGTTGCACTCGTGAAAACTAAAATAAAAAAGAGAGCACAGGAAACCCTTGAGGCACCGACTGTAGTTGTTAATGAATGTTTGACAGACATATCCCAAGCTAGTCTAACAGCCATTCCTAATATATCTGCTTTGAGGAGAATGATAAGCAGAAAGCGTAATTATGTATTGAACGCCCCCACCAGTCCAAGTGATTTACAACAATTGATTGTGCCAGTCCAAGTGATTTACAACAATTGATTGTGCCAGAATGCTACAGGATATATGTCCCTCAACCAGGAGTGGAAGAAATTTTTTTACTTTGTGATAGCGGACCAGGTCACGACCGGATATTAATCTTCGGAAGACAGAGCTGGCTACAGCACTTATTGACATCTGATATGTGGTTTGCAGATGGCACATTCAGTATTGCTCCCAGCCTCTTTTCTCAGATTTATGTAATTATGGTAAAAAAACACTGAGGAGTTACTCCTACGGTTTATGCTCTTTTGCCCAACAAGCAACGCACCACATATGCGAGAATGTTCGCATTATTGAAAGAAATCGAACCCAACTTGAAACCCAGTTCAATCGTCTGTGATTATGAACAAGCTGCGCACAGTGCTATGAAAGACATATTCCCTGATGTTCAAATAAAAGGATGTTTTTTTCATTTAGCTCAAAATATGCAAAAACATCTAGCTAGTATGGGGTTCCGTAGTTTGTATAACACTGATCCAGATTTCGCGTTAAAAGCTAAAATGGTTATTGCCATTGCCTTTGTACCTTTGAACAAAATCGATGAATATCTGGATGCTTTAGCGACTCAACTGCCGCAAGAACTTCAAGATTTACTCAACTGGTTTTAAGATACATATGTTGGTCATCTGAACAGACAATGAAATGGTAGACGAACACCTTTATTTCGCCCTGAGATTTGGAACCTTTATCGGAGAACATTAAACGGGGAAGACCGCACAAACAATAATGCGGAGGCAGCCCACCATCGATTGAAATATGAACTTGGCATGCATCATCCCACCATATGGAAACTAATTGATGGCCTGCGTAAAGTACAGAAAGGTAGAGGTGCATATTATGAAAGGTTACTAGCCGGCCATGAACCGCCACAAAAACTAAAAAAGTATAGAGATGCAGATAAAAGAATACATGAAACTGTTCATAAATTTGAAAACATGGATGCTATCGAGTACTTGAGGAGCCTTGCTCATAATTACCAAATGAACTAAACTAAATGAACTAATTTAAGGTTTTTAACTAAATGAACTAATTTAAGGTTTTTAATTTACAATAAAGTTAGTTTAAAAACCTTTTAAAGCTCATCTTTTAATTTACAGTTTTAAGCGTGCTCTTAAGTCCTTCCTTCGAATGATACTGAATCTTGCAACAATTTACTTGCAACAATTTACTAGCCACAAAAACTTAAAAAAATTCTGTCATCTGCGCCCAAACGGCCGCGCCAAATTGGCTGCGCCCAATTGTCCCATGGCGCCCAAACGGCTGCGTCCAAACAGCCGCGCCAAAACGGCCGCGCCCAATTGTCCCATACCGGTCTCAAGATAAGGAGTAAACCTTTAGGGCTGAGATGAAGCCGAATTTCTTCATTCAAAGGATGGTAAATCTTTGGAACTGTCTACTCAGACAGCTATGGAGGCTTAGTCATCGAGTATGTTCAACGAAGATGGATACATTTCTAGCTTATTAAAGTTATCAAGATATATGTGGATCGTGTTGAGGTAGATCATCCATGTTCTAGCTGAATGACAGAGCAAGCTCAATGGGCTGAATGGCCTACATCTGCTCCCATTTCCTGTGTGCCTATGAATTCGACACAATCAGTGTAACAGGCCAAGCAGAACCCCAGGCACAGCATAACCTTCTTGGAGTTCCATTCCACTGATTTGGCAATAACGTTCGAGAATCTGCGCCACAGTGAGGAGGAAAAAGAAATATCCGTAATTATTTTATCCTGAAATCCAAAGGTTGCGGTTTCTGCCAAATTGATTGCTGCTTTTCAGCTCTGAGACTCCCTGGAACATCAGACTCTCGAATGGAAATCACGACCAGACAGCTGGTCTATTAACTGCAGATTACTGAATAGATTCCGTTCTGATGCAGCCGATTTTCTCCCCTCCTCAATGGGTTGATTGGTGCTGGGGTACGAGGCCAGGTCTCTCATTTCAATGGGCTGGTCAGTCTCCAGCTGCACTGCCCATGTACGAACTCATTGGCAATGCAGCCGAGCCAAAGCTTCCCCATTGCCCAATCAACAGAAGTCAGTAGATGGTGAGAGACAGGAAGCTCAGGTGATTTTACCCCCCTTGACAACAGCACAGGGCACTGAGCTAAACATTAATTTGGACCAACTGACAGTAGTTGAAGCTACATCTTACAGTGCTGTACAGCTACAACACCGGTTACATGGAGCACTCATCCATAACATAACTAGAGACATAACAGAATATTTTGATTCTTAAAGAGTCTCCTCAGCAAAAAAATACTTTTTTTGTTCATGCCTGTATCTACGACTTTCGGGGCAGCTCAGTGGTGCAGTGATTAGCACTGCAGCCTCATGGCACCGAGGTCCCAGGTTCGATCCCAGCTCTGGGTCACTGCCCATGTGGAGTTTGCACATTCTCCCCCACAACCCAAAGATGTGCAGGTTAGGTGGATTGGCCACGCAAAATTGCCCCTTAATTGGAAATAAATGAATTGGGTACTCTAAATTTATATTTTAAAAAGTGCAAGCTCTGCAAACCTTGATTTCAGAATTGAACCCACTCATGTCAAAGCTCCATTCAGACTTGGATTGAACATCTGTGTATATCTGAACTCAAAAACAATAGGATACATCAAAGACCCAAAGTCCAAATTTGTACAGGTTAAGTGGATTGACCATCGTAAATTGCCTCTCAGTGTCCAAAGGTTAGGTAGTGTTATGGGGAAGTGAGCCTAGGTAGGGTGCTCTTTCAGAGGGCTGTGCAGACCCAATGGGTTGAATGGCCTCCCTTCTGCATTGTAGCGATTCTATAATTCTATGACTCTAATATCAGTGTAACACGTTTTTTTAAATAAACATTTTATTGAGGTATTTTTTGATATTATAACAACAACACAATAAACAATGTCCATGAATCTATAAACATAGTGCAAAAGCCGTCTCCCTTCCTTACAGGTCCAGCTTTTATTAACCCCCTACTCTAAGCTAAACTACCCCCCCCCCCCCCCCCCCCCCCACCTTCTGCTGACGATTAATTTTCCGCAAAGAAGTCGACGAACAGTTGCCACCTCCGGGCGAATCCTAACAGGGACCCTCTCAGGGCAAACTTGATTTTCTCCAAACAGAGGAAGCTAGCCACGTCCGATAGCCAGGTCTCTGACTTCAGGGGCTTTGAGTCCCTCCAAGCTAATCGTATCTGACTCCGGGCTACCAGGGAAGCAAAGACCAGAATGCCTGCCTCTTTCTCCTCCTGGATTCCCGGGTCTTCCGACACCCCAAAGAATCTGCTCATGTGAGCCCGGTGAACAACCTTAAATTGTATCAGGCTAAGCCTGGCACATGTTGCGGACGCGTTGACTATACTCAATGCATCCGTCCATAGACCATCCTCTATCTCTCCTCTGAGCTCCTCCTCCCACTTGCACTTCAGCTCCTCGGTCTGCGTCTCCTCTGACCCCATAAGTTCCTTGTAAATGTCCAAGACGCTCCCTTCTCCTACCCACTCTCTGGAAACTACCCTGTCCTGAATCCCCCTTAGTGGTAGGAGCGGAAAGGCTGACACCTGTTTACGTAGGAAGTCCCACACCTGCAGATACCCAAATCTGTTTCCCCTCGCCAACCCAAACTTCTCTTCCAGCGCCCTCATACTCAGAAAGTTCCCCTCTATAAACATATCCCCCATCCTCTCAATCCCTGCTCTCCGCTATATCTGGAACCCCCCATCCATACCTCCTGGGGCAAACCGGTGATTATTACAGATTGGGGACCAGACCGATGCTCCCGATGCTCCCACATGTCTACTCCTTTGCCCCCGGACTCTCAGGGCCGCCACCACCACGGGGCTGGTGGAGTACCGTGCCGGCGGGAACGGCAGAGGCGCAGTTACCAATGCCCCCAAACTGGTACCCTTGCATGAAGCCGCCTCCATATGCTCCCATGCTGACCCCTCCCCCCACCACCCACTTCCTGATCATGACTATACAGTGTAACATGATTGAAGTTCCCTTAAGAAAGTGACTTGAAATTAGAGCTCAGGTGGACCATGATCAGATTTGCAAATCCTTATCAAGTCCACACTGATGACACCAGAGTAATGGATTAGTTCAAACTGTTAAAATAGAATCAGTTATCTTGACAATGGTGTGTTGTTCCGAATTCAAAAATCCATTGCCGATTATGGGTTCTAATTAGCATACATATTGCTGATGTCAGCTCCGCTACAATTGTGCAAACCTTTCCTCAAAATCACTGCAGAAATCCACACGGGTCATCCATCAGTCTTTACCAGACTGTCACTTGCTGACTATTTTCACCAGCTGGATGTGCTAATGTAAGACGAGCACGAGTGATAGCACTTGTAATTCACAGAACCCCAGCGACTTCACTTATGCATCAGACAACGTCAGCGGTAAAGAGTCATAGTTTTACAGCACAGAAAGAGGCCCTTCGGGCCATCATGTCTGCAAAAGCCAATAAACGCCATGAATTCTAATTCCATTTTCTAACACTTGGGCCATAGCTTTGTGTGCTACGGTATCTCAAGTGCTGTCTTCAGGAATCTTTGGACATGCACCCCAAGGTCCCTCTGGTCCTCTGTACTTCCTAGAGTCCTACTGTTCATTCTGTATTTCCTGCCTTGTTACTTCACTGTCATTAATCACAGTGACGCTCTTGTCCATTGCAAGTTTAGGAATTAAACATGGATATCTAATTTCCTTTGTAACACGAATACATTCTCATTTTGTTAAATGCAATGCTTGACTTTGCAACCGCATTTATAGCTCAAATACTCTTCTCGGGACTATTTGTTATAAACAAAGAGTGAAATTTTATGGTCTTCCCATTTCCCGCCGAAGGCGATCACCCCGGCGGGTTCGACGGTGGTGGGGCAGGCAGTCCACGCGAAGGGCCGTAGAGATCAGTGGGACCAGATTTTTATGCCCAAAGTCCAAAGAGTTTGAAAGAAACCTTCACAATTTTACTCTCTTGAGAATTTGAGACACAGTAAGCACTAATAAGTCCAATAAGCGATTTAGGAGAAATTAGTTGACTTACGAGTGTGGAATTCGCTGCTACATGTAATAGTCAAGGTAAAAAGCACAGCTGCATTTAAGGGGGATCTAAATAGAGGAGATAGGCATGAAATAATATGCTGATGTGGTAGGATATAGATCAAAAGGAGGAGGCGCACATGGGTACAGGTATAAACACTGGTTTAGACCCATTCGGCCACATCGCCTGTTTCCATGCTGTAAATTCTATTCATTAATGAATGCCATGGACCTTTTTTTATTTCCCAGAGATTCAGTGAAAGCAACAGGAGAAGATAAACGTCTGTCCATATTAAAGCCTTGGTGGCTGAGCTGCTTAAAATTGTAGTTATGTGAAGAAAGCATTAATCTCCACTTGCAAAAATAAAACACTTGGACAGATGAAAAACTAGGAAAAGCTAGTCTGAAGACAATCCCCCTTTGAGACTACTTTGTGATATCACAGGCAATGTGCCATGAACCCTGGAGCAGCTTCACAGCGATCCATGGAAACTGCGCCTTCAAACAAGCTTTCCCTCAGGGATACATAGCGGTTACAAAGAGGAAGATCTGATCAGAAATACTCTGTTGGTAATAATTTATTTTATGAAATGTATCTATTCAAGACAATAAGTCAAAGTTATCCTGAAGTTAACATACTATGTTGCATTGTGGCGCTCTTGAGAAAAAAGTACTTTTTTCTAAAGTATGTTTATTAAGGTTTTACATTTCAGAGAATAACGCAACAGAATTGCAAAATAATACATCGCCATGAGCACGGAACAAAAAATAACAGCTCAGCATACATGAGTACAGACAGGAGAGTAACGTCACAACTGGCTCAATACAGTCATTAGACATAAGATACCTATACAGCCCCATTAGAGACCCAGGGAGAAACAGGATAAGGCCTCGAAAAACATGGTAAAATGGTGCGCATCCTCCCACGCCACGTCTGCTCCCACTTACTATGAGAAATCAGGATAAATTTTTTGCACCATGTTTGGCTGCGCACCAACATACAGTTCGTTCATTCAACTCCAGCAGCACCAAAATCACCAACAACCTACCGCTGCCTTTTCTCCTCGGATATCTGACCAATCAGCGGCCATGTAGGAGGCAAGCAGGGATTCTTCATTCCCACACTTACAAAAGCAAAGAAAATATGTGAAACCTCCAGTTCTAAGGGGAGTTCTATACCACACAACGTAACTTAACCCCAAACTAGGAGTCCAGTGCAGAACCAACATCATTCCATACTATTATGCAGAGAGGACCGGCAGCAACATGTTTGGATTATGATCAAATCTTCAGAGCGTCCCAAAAAAGGAAGAAAAAGAAAAAGGAAGGAAAAGCTAGAACTGCCAGTACTAACCCACAGGGTAACAAGGGATGAAGATAGAACCCCAGGCTCCGTATTTTGCTGGTGCATGCCGAGCAGCCGCCAAAGAAGAGAAGAAATCGCTATAACAACCTAAAAGATGCCCCCCCCCCCCCCCCTCCCCACCACCAAGGGGACAACAGGTCCACCAAACCTAGACTCAGCTCATTCCCAGGCCCCCATGCACCAAACAAGCAAAAGCCACCTTGCCGGGATGCCCCAACAAGCAACCTCGAACAGGGACATTCCACACCCCCAGGGGCAACAGGATACCAGCCACAGCACCAGACCTGGCCGAGCCCAGAAACATTCCAACACACAGGAAATATAATCCCAGGACATCCAGCTCACCCAAAAACCTGTACCCCAGTCAAACCCATACTTCTCCCATCCCATCCGGGGCAATGCTCCCACCCAATCATCCCACTTATACGAAGAAGCAAAGGATAATGACTCCGGCCGGGTATACCCCAATCCAAGAGGAAGATGATTCATCAAGACAGTCAACAATTGGGTGCCCTGGGAGGGAGCACAGATTCCCCCTCCGTGGTACAACCAGGTGAACCTCCCCCAAACCAGCAGACCAGGCCAGGATTAGAAACGGTGCCCTGCTCAACCTGATGAAGAGAGAAAGAAAGATAACCCGCAGGGTGGAGACACCACAACCATCTCAGAATGACCGCCATAACAGAAAGGGGCAGCAGGGTAGCATGGTGTTTAGCATAAATGCTTCACAGCTCCAGGGTCCCAGGTTCGATTCCCGGCTGGGTCACTGTCTGTGTGGAGTCTGCACATCCTCCCCCTGTGTGCGTGGGTTTCCTCCGGGTGCTCCGGTTTCCTCCCACAGTCCAAAGATGTGCGGGTTAGGTGGATTGGCCATGCTAAATTGCCCGTAGTGTCCTAATAAAAGTAAGGTTAAGGGTGTGGGGGGTTGTTGGGTTACGGGTATAGGGTGGATACGTGGGTTGAGTAGGGTGATCATGGCTCGGCACAACATTGAGGGCCGAAGGGCCTGTTCTGTGCTGTACTGTTCTATGTTCTATGTTCTATGATATCAAGAGCAATCCCTATCCTCAATAAATCAACCACAATTAACCAATCTCACCTCAGCATGGGTCATTATTAAATGTTCTTGTCCTAACAGCTCAAAAGAGGACCACAAGCCAACCTATTTTGCCACCTCCAGACCCTTATGACAAGCATTGAGAATAGGACAATATAGGGCCAGCAACCGGTGGATCCAACCAGCCCATGGCCTTGAAGATCAGATTGATTATGCTCCATCGAGTCTGATGCACCCGGCCTACAAATCAATATTAGCAAAATATGGCAGCCAATTTCCAAACTCAATCGGAAACTCACCTCCCACCTCTCGCCAGGAATCTGGCTCACAGACATGCCTTGCCTGACTCCTACCTCCCGAACCCGGGATAAACAACATATCATGCAGTAGGGTCTCAAAATGATGGCAAGTCCACATAAGGGAGCGTGCTCTTTCAAGAGCAAGAACTCTCTCATGTACCTCCACCGCTCTCCCAAACATACCCTGCAATTTTCCAAAGTGAGTTCTAACGACCTGCATCAAAGAATCAAGATCTTCAACCAAAACAACATTTTCAATGGTGGCCAAGGTCCCGATAGCACTGTCGAAATGAGAGCCCGCTCAGCAGCAACTACCCCACTGCAAGCTGGGCCCCACCCCAGTCCACTCCGAACGTCACAAACAAAAGAGAGTTTTTACAATTTATCTCAGCTCTTCTTCGCTAAACACTAACCTGGATCCTCCAGGGACATTGTGCAAGCCATGTAATCTGTAACCCAAGAGAAAGCAAAGCTGAAACGTGCACCAGGGTAAAATTAAAGATTGAAAGATGAGCAGAACTGGCTCACGTCACGTGACCCTCCCAGAAAAGTACTTCTGTTGAACGTTTCTTGCTTACGGAATGAACAAAATGGAGTTTTCTTTAAATGTGAGGCCTGCCTATGTGTTGCCAGTTGGTCGCAGTCTTTGTTCCTCAGTATCCGGCTACAGTCACAGCAGTTCACAGTGAGGCCTATTTCTTTAACTCCCATTTATTCTGTGCACCTTGCACTCAAGTGACTGTCCTAAATCTTTATAGCTCAAATACTGTTTTTGGGACTGTTTGGGAGGGGGGGGGGGCCTCAGGCAACATCCTCCAACGTATTCCTAGAGTACTCCGCTTTGGAGGGGATGGAGCATCTCAAAAGCGACACCCCCCCCAATTTCGCCACAAACTTTGATTCTCCGGCCGAACACGATTTCAGCATTGGCAATCGGAGAATCCTGTCCCTAATTTTCAGTTTAAAATATGCATCTCAGTTCCATTTGCAGTTCATAAAATCTTAATTATGTATGCATCAAGCTGGTTAGCACTGCTGCCTCACAGTGCCAGGGACCCTGGTACAATTCTGGCCTTTGACTGTGTGGAGTCGTACATTCTTCCCGTGTCTGCGTGGGTTTCCTCAGGGTGATCCAGTTTCCTCCCACAGTCCAAAGGGGGGTAGGTTAGGTGAGGTTATGCAGATAGCACAGGGCCGTGGGCGTAGGTAGGGTGCTCTTTCGAAGGGCCAAATGGCTCCTTCTGCACCTATGCACGGGTCACCGTACTGAGCAACCCCAGCGTTTTCTGATTTTACTTCCAGCATCTGCCACAGCTCATTCACCTGTGCTGCACTCAAAGGGAGATGGACCATACTCACATTGCAATCTTTGACTCAACTGGGCTCAGTCAAAGCAGGTAAGAATTTTTCAGAAAACAGATGCTTCTAAACAGAAAACAGAATGAACAAACAGCTTCAGACTTCGAAAGTTAGATTTTGGGTAATATGCAGAAAGCCTATTCCTCCTGATTTAATTTAGAGTTTCATGATTTCTCAAAATCATATTTGCTCTTTCATTCCAGGCTCGGTATCAAATCGTGTTGTTTTATTTGATTTGCTTAACCAATAGACACCGCACTGAAGTATAAATAATGCTAAAATGATATATTTCTTGTGAAACAGCCTGTGACAGGTGGAGAAATGCATTCCTCCACTCATTTTATATTGCCGTTGTTCACCAAATGTGCATTTATCCCTTTGTTTGATGTTGCTGATTTTGTCTTGTGGATAATTGATGCCATAATTTTATATTTTTAATTTTTCACAGCTGACAGGCAGTATCATAGCAATTGCCTCCCTGATGGTTCAGAAGGTTTAGTCCATTGCCATCCTGGCCTGATTCCCAGTTAATTCCAAGTTAAGTCCATAAGACATAGGAGCCAAGTAAGCCATTCGGCCCATCGGTTCTGCTCCACCATTCAATGAGATCATGACTGATCTGATGTGATAATCCTCAACCCCACTTTCTTGTCTAATCCCTCGATTTCCTTACTGATTAAAAATCTGTCTATCTCAGCCTTGAATATACTTAATAGCCCTAAATATACTTAATAGCCCAGCCTCTCCAGCACTCGGCGGTAAAGAATTCCACAAATTCACTACCCGCAGAGAGGAAATACCTCCTCATCTCTGCCTTAAAAAGGGCAGCACGGTGGCCTAGTGGTTAGCACAGCTGCCTCATGGCGCTGAGGTCCCAGGTTCGATCCCGGCTCTGGGTCACTGTCCGTGTAGAGTTTGCACATTCTCCCCGTGTCTGCGTGGGTTTTGCCCCCACAGCCCAAAAATGTGCAGAGTAGGTGGATTGGCCACACTAAATTGCCCCTTTATTGAAAAAAATAATTGGGTAATCTAAATTTACAAAAACAAAAAAAAAAATCTCTGCCTTAAATGGGCAACCCCTTACTCTGAGATTATGCCCTCTGGTCCGAGATTCTCCCACAAAGTGAAACAACCTATCATCAGCTGCCCTTAGTTTGTGGAAGGAGAGCAGCATCACTCTCTGGGGGTGATGCGCTGGGATTGCAAATGGCTGACCAACTCTTCCACTCTCGAGGATCACAGTCAATCATGGGCACTTGGGGGAAGATAGCACTGAGGCCATCAGCATCCCAGCACAGGGAACTCCTATTGTGGATCCGGAAAGGAAACTGGGCATGGAAAACAATTGAAAAGTACAAGCAGAGTTTCCATTTCAGGATTCTTTACAGCCAGTGATCAATTAGTTACACATTTAATATCAATCCTGTGCAGTTTAATTTCATTTGACAGCATCTAATGTGGACTTTTATTACATTTGGTGAAAGTTATGCACCATCGTGGTCCATTCGTTCTGTTAACTCCTCAATGAATCATTGGATTTGTGAGGCATCATCTTTTCCTCTAGAACGCACATCAAATTCTATTTGCAGACTCGATGTTAATTAGCTTCCCATGAAAAGTTCAGAAGCTTTTTTCCTGCTAGTCAAGGCAGGCTAATTGGTGCCTAATTTCCTGATTCTCATTTGAGCACTGAGGGTACCATGGCCACAATCCTGTCATCACCTGCACATCCTGTATATATGGAGCTCCTGGGAGTATCCAGCCGTGTCTCATCCATTTGTTTATCAGTATACACCAGATGTTCCTGCAGTGTTATGCCAAGGTACAGTGGAGACCAGAGCTCTGAAAGCAAGACGTAAGCTCTAGGGTCCAGCTCCCCCCTATTTTACTGGGTGTCAGTCCATGTAACATGAGACCAGAGAGTCTCAACTTGCACTTGCGAAAGGCAAGGGAAGTGGATTAGCAGCCCTTAAAAGCCAAAGAGGATGCTTTCCCCGAGCGCTGCATGTGCTGTTCATTTCCCTAATCAGTGGCAGCATAAAAATAGCATGCCCATGACAGGGGCGGCACGGCAGCAGAGTGGTCAGCACTGCTACCTCTGAGCCAGGGACCCGAGTTCAATTCCGGCCTTGGGTGACTGTCTTGTGTGCAGTTTGCACTTCCACGTATCTTCCACGTCGGTTTCCTCCGGGTGCTCCAGTTTCGTCCCACAGTCCAAAGATGTGCAGGTTAAGTGGATTTGCCATGTTAAATTGTCCCTCAAGTGTCCAGGGTTACAGGGATAGGGCGGGGGAGTGGACCTAGTTAGGGTACTCTTTCAGAAGGTTAGTGCAGACTTGATGGGCCGAATGGCCTCCTTTTGCGCTGTAGGGATTCTATGGATGACACTACTTCAAAATAACCTACACCTCTTAAAAGGGAAGATGCGCCTTGGCTGCGGAGAACTAGCATCTGTCATGCGTATTGCAAAGGTCCGGCACACATGGGGTAAATGTGGGTCTGAGTACAGTGCTGCCCATGCAGTGCTGTAAGCGAGATTGACCTGCCCCCAGGGTCAGTTTAGTATCGTCAGAGAAGTGTGTACCAGCCAACATGACAGCTCCTAGCCTGTACACTTCACCGAATATTTGTAAAAAGGTCTCAGAATCAATACCATCCCTTCCAGTCAGAAACAGGGGAATTTATAATGGGTAACAAAGGAATGATTGATCAACTAAATACACACTTTGATTCTGTCTTCACAAAGGAGGACCCAAACAACCTACCAGAAATGCTGGGGAACACAGTGGGTGCGATCGTGCGGCCTCATCGCGCCCGACTCTGTGATAGAAGAGGCGGATTTACGATGCTCGGGACACCTCGCAAGATCTGACAAGATATCACGAGACATCACGTCTGGATCTCTCTCTCCCTGGACGGGATCCAGATTTGCATATTTAAGTGAGCAGTTAGTTTCACTTAAATGTGTCTACTCTGGAGTCTCCGAAGGCCCAAGATTGAACGCCCATGCCTGGGAGGAGATCTCTTCATGGCGCCATTTCACACTGGATCCCAAAAGCATGTACTAGGCGTAACAGCACTTTTGGGGGGGGGGGAATCTCCCTGGCCATTGGAGGTCCCCGGGTGGTCGGGCTCTGGGCAGGGTGGTAATGTGGCACCCCTGATTCCAAGGTGCCTGGGTGCCAGGTTGCCCGTACTGGGGATCAGGTACGGAGGTGCCTATCCTTATGAGGTGAGGTTAGGGGAGGTTTGAGGAACCTCTAATTTGTTTGTTGGGCTATTGAGGGAAGGGGCCAGAGGCCATGGTGGGGGTGGTTGTGAGATTGGGGCGACTTTTAAAAATGGTGAAACATAATGCTAATTGCGCCCAAAACATGGTGCTGTTTTCTTCCTGTTAAATCACGCACAGGGTTTAGCGCGAGGCAGGAACTGAAGGAAATCAGTATTAGTGGGGAAGTGGTGTTGGGGAAATTGATTGGTTTGACGACCAATAAATCCCCAGGATAATCTACATCCCAAAGTACTTAAGAAAGTGGCCCTAAATGCATTGGTGGTCATCGTCCAAGATTGTATAGACTCTGGATTGGAGGGTACCTACTGTAACCCCATGATTTAAAAAAGGGAGGTAGAGAGAAAACAGGGAATTAGAGACCAGTCAGGCCTGACGTCTGTATAAAAGAATTTATAGCAGAGCACTTGTAAAACAGTAACAGGATCGGACAAAATCAGCATGGATTTACGAAAGAGAATTCATGCTGGACAAATCTGTTGGAATTCTTGGAGGGTGTAACTAGTAGAGTTGACGAGGAGGAACTAGTGGATGTGGTGTATTTGGACTTTCAGAAGACTTTTGGCAAAGACCCACATAAGAGATTAGTGTGTAAAATTAAAGTGTATGCGGGTACTGTATTGAGATGGAAGGAAATTGGTTGGCAAACAGTAGGAATAAACAGGCCTTTTTCCATATAGCAGGCAGTGACTAGTGGGGTACCTCAGGGATCAGTGCTGGGACCCCAGATAGTCACAATATATATTAATGATTTAGATGAGGGAACTAAACGTAATGTCTCCAAGTTTGCAGATGGTGCAAAGCTTGGTGAGAGGGTGAGCTGTGAGGTGGATGCAAAGATCCTTCAGTGTGACGTGGACAGGCTGAGTGAGTGAGCAAATGCAAGGCAGATGCAAGTGAATAAATGAGAGGTTATCCCTGTTGGTAGCAAAAGCAGGAAGGCAGATTTATTGAATGGCTATAAATTGAGAGAAGGAAGTGTGTAACAAGACCTGGGTGTCCTTGTACTCCAGTTGCTGAAAGTAAGCATGCAGGTATAGCAGGCAGTATTGAAGACGGTATATTGGCCTTCATAACGACAGGAGTAGGGATGCCTTTCTGCAGTTACACAAGGTCTTGGTGAGACTACATCTGAAATATTGTGTGGAGTTTTAGTTCCTTATCCGAGCAAGGATATTCTTGTGATGGAGGAAGTGCAGCAAAGGTTTACCAGACTCATTCCTAGGATGGCGGGACTTGCGTACGAGGAGAGATTGAGTCGTTTAGGATTATATTCGCTGGAGTTTAAAGAATATGGGGGGGATCTCACAGAAACATATAGGGCGCAATTCTCCATTCCCCACATGGCGTGGGAGAATCGCGGGAGGGCCCCCCTCGCTTCTCTCCCCTCCCGGCGATTCTCCGACCCGGATGGGCCGAGCGGCCTGCCGGTCGCGGCCGTTTCACGACAGCAGCAAACACACCTGGTCGCTACCGTCGTGAAACAGGAGTGAGAAGCCCGTTTGGGGCTTGTAGGCGGCCTAGAAAGGAAAGAGCACCACGACTGTGCTCGGGAGGGGACAGGTCCGCGATCGGTGCCCACCGATCGTCGGGCCGGAGTCCAAATCAGGCGCACTATTTCCTCTCCTCCGCCCTGCAAGATCAAGTCGCCACGTCTTACGGGGCGGCTGAGGCAAAGACGGCCACCGCGCATGCGCGGGTTCGTGTGGTCAGCGTCATGATATCAGCCGCGCATGCGCGGGTTGGAGCCGGCCAACCTGCGCATGCGCGGCTGACGTCATTAGGCGCGCCGGCCGCGTCATTCTCGGCGCGACGCCCCCGCGGCTGAGATTTACAGAGCTCCACTCCTATCCCCGCCGGGAGGGGAGATTAGGGGACGAGGAGCGGCCTCCGAGGCCGTCGTGAAACTCGGCCGAGTTCATGACGGCCCTGCCGATTTTTCCCGGGAGCGGAGAATTCCACCCATAAAATTCGAATAGGACTAGACAGGGTAGATGCAGGTAGGATGGTCCCAATAGTGGATATAATGATCTAGGAGATCCAAGAAAGAAGGTTCACTTAAGTTTATCATAAACTTGCCAGTAAAGGCCTCGAGCACAACAATTGGGTCCCAGTCAGAAACCAGTAAGAGTGCTGATCCTGGTCCAGATTCGGGGGGGGTATTTAAAGGGCTAAGTTAGGAACCCCAGCTGGGTGGACATCCACACACTAGTTGGAAAGCTCATATTCTACAAGACCCATGGGGATATCTATTAGTCCATCCCTGTGGGCCAGCTGAGGGTTATCACAGCGAGACTGTGGTCACAGTCTGAGGATTCAGGGGAGACCATTTAGGACTGAGGAGGAGAAGACATTCCTTCACCCAAGAGTGGTAAGCCTTTGGAATTTGCGACCATAGAAAGTAGTTGAAGCCAAAACATTGTATGTTTTCAAGGAGTTAGATGTAGCTCTTAGGGCTAAAGTGATCAAAAGGTATGGGGAAAGGCAGGAACAGGTTACAGAGTTGGATGATCAGCCACAATCGTAATGAATGGCAGAGCAGGCTCAAAGGGCCGAATGGCCTATTCTTTCTCCTACTGTCTATGTTTCTATAAAGACTTACAGTTAATCTACGTATGGTTACAAACACTTCTGCAGACCTATCGAGCCGTAACCAACACCCTACCCCATGTGTAATTCAGATAATACCTGCTGCGAGGGAGACCGAGTTCTCAGGGGCTGCACGAGTGGATGGAATCCTGGAAATTAGGCTGTTTTTTGGGAAGTGTGGGTGAGCATTTTTGCAAGCTTTCTCAAATTGAAAATGATTAACTGCACAGCAAGGCGAGCACAACATGTCAAAAAAAGGGGATATAATTAAAATAGCTTTGGTGAATAAAGGGATACGTGTCGGCCCGAACAGCCATACGAGAGAGTGCAATGTGACTGCAATCCTTCACCTGCTTAAAACCTCCCAGCAACCAGCAGACTGTCAACTCGAGAAAGTCAGAAAACATCCAAAGGCAAAATCCTACCTCCCCTGATGGCTGAATCAAGCCAAAATACACTGTCAATATCCTCTCCATGCTCCATCCACACCCCATGACAGGATGCAGGAGCATTCATGCATCACAAGGTTAGTTCCTGTACTGGGTCTCCTTTGTGACACTGCTCTATAATTTGCTGATCCTTTGGCGAGACAGCGTGATTGAATTATGCCACATTATCCGATGAAGCAATGCGATGGATCTGGCCTCCAGCCTGTATTCAGAAGACTATATCAGGAACACATTCAGTTTCAAAGCAAAACACTTCTGAGGCACTTTCCACATGTTAAGATGAGTATGTAAAACAAGCCTGCTCCATTGGAGGACACAAATCATTTTGCTTTATGATTTCTTGAAAACAAAGTTTCTAAATCAACAATGGCCTGAAGCAGTGAGACTCCAACCTTATCCATTATGTAAATCTTCGCCCTCCTGGAAAAAATGGGAAAGCAGGTGAGCAGAAAGTAGCCTGGCACAATTGACCATGTCACATATCCTGACCCTGAGTATTGCTGAAGTAAGTGGAGACATGCTACCAAAGTTTCTTGTTGTGCATCCATTCGAGTGCAATTCAAACTGGGCAGTTTGACTGACTGAAAAATGCCGTGCAGTTCCATGCTGCATTCTCCACGGCCACACCTCCACCAGTCAGCACTCTCTCCTCTTGCAGTATAAATTGTCGTTCCCCTGTTGCTGTTGGGAATTTCTTGCAAGCTGTCCTGATGTGTGCAAGATGTAAAGCTTTGATAACATGTCTCTTTTGTTCAGCAATATTCAGAGTCAGGATATGTGACCCAGTAAAAAACAGGAAGGGACAATAGTGTTCCACGTTGTCAGGACCAGAGTAACTTCCATGATTGATCCTAAGCTGCTGCCAAGACCAACAGCTTGAATTATTTCAGTGCCCTTAACGTAGCAAAATATCCCAAGATGTTTTGCAGGAGGTTTATCAAAGTTTGGCATTAAGTCACATGAGGAGACATTGGGCAGATGACTCAAAATATGTTTGTTCTCACATCCATGGGACCCACGGGGCTGACCCGATCAATCTCCCATGGGGCTTGTGGAATCTGAACTCCCCCACTGAGGGGCTGATGTCCAACAGCGGGGTTTGTTAATTCCCCAAGATAAAAACCGGCCAAGAGGGAGCCGGCACCTCAGGATGGTCCCAGCTGGGACGTGGGAGCGCTGTTTACTTGGGAGTGCTGTTTACTTAAAGCGCTGTTTACTTGAAGCACTGTTTACTTGCTGTATTTTGCGTTGAAAATGAACTATTTTTAACTTACCTTTTCAGGGCTCCTCATTGACTACAATAGTGCTTAAAAGGGAAGGTTTGAAGGAAGGTCTGTACAAAGGTTTAGGGTGGCAATTCCAGAGCTTGGGGCCAGGCAGGTTAAGGCAGTGTTTTTCAAACCTTTTTTTCCCCCGAGGACCCATTTTTACCAACCGGCCAACCTTCAGGACCCACGCCGGCCGACCTTCGCGACCCACGCTGGCTGACCTGCACGATCCACCATTTTCTCTTACCTTGTTTTAGCTGACAAAAATGGAAGAAATGGTTTTGGGTCCCTCTGGCCCCAATGGTCCCCTGAACTTCGGGAAAAAAAAAGGCTGCGACCATATAAAAAAGAAATGCAGCCGCATGCATGCGCAGTGCAGCCGAATTCTTTTTATCTGTTCCTGGCCATTTTGAAGGCCACACTCAGCCGACATTTATAAAAGCCGGCTGCAGCGGCCGTTGCACGCAGATTTGCACGATCGGGAGCGCAGCGACGGACGGCTCCACGACACTCCCGACACCCGCCCGCGACCCACCTGCAGGTCGCGCCCGAGTTTCACAATGCCTGGTTTAAGACATGACTGCCAACAGTGAAGGCATCCAAATCAATGATGCTCAAGAGAGCAGCACTAGAGGAATGATGTTATAGAGGCGGAAGGAGGTTGGTCTTAGTAATGGCAGCAATGTCTGGTCACAAGTTCATTCCAGGTTAAATGTGACACCAAAGTTGCTAAAGTTGTCTGTATCCATAGATCCATAGGATCCCAACAGTGCAGAAGAACACCAGTCAACCCATCGAGTCTGCACCAACTGTCTGAAACAACATCCCACCTAGGCCCATTTCCACGCCTGATCCCCATAACCCTGTAACCCCGTCGAAACCTTTGGACACCAAGGGGCAATTTAGCATCGCCAATCCACCTAACCTGCACATCTTTGGACTGTGGGAGGAAACCCAACCCGGAGGAAACCCACGTAGACATGGGGAGAACGTGTAAACCACACAGTCATCACCCAAGGTCAGAATTGAACCCAGGTTCCTGCCACTATGAGGCAGCAGTACTAACCACTGTGCTTGTTGACAAGAAGAGAGATTGAGTCCGAGGCTGGGGAACGGAGCTCTTGGCATTTGATGCCCAGCTGTGACATCAAGTACCCCTGGTGCCCTACTCCCATGCCAGCCACATCTTGTGCAATAGTTGAGGCTGTGGTGATGTGCATCACTGTAAATACACAAGGTGTTAATGTAAATACATGTAGACTAGCTAGACACTAGAGGGAGAACCAGAGACATCACACACACGCACACTCAACCGATAGATCAGTTAGATAGGACACTACCAATGGGCATTCACGATACACACAGAGGTGACATGACCACAGGAGGGCATTACACCAACTCATATATAAAGGACACCACACACATGATCTGCCTCTTTCCAGTGGAGACAGTCAGTGAGTAGAGACACAGGGTTGATTTGATATCACTCACACCACGTGGATTGTAGCAGTCTGGTTAGTCAGTCTGAGTAGCTATAGTAGGATTAACAGTAGTGTGGAACCCATGTTATAGAAGTGTATATAGTTTAATAAACGTGTTGAAGTTATCTCCACGTCTGAGCCTTCCTTTGTCAAGTGCACCACAAGGAAGCCACTTATGCTACACCTGGAGCATAACAAGACAGAGGCAGCTTCATACAGAAGCTGTTTGATTATCATTGCCTGCGCTGGATCTTGCTGCCAGGCTTCACGAAGGAGAGGCTGCCGCAAAACTGGACTTTCGTGACTGTCTGACAGCATTTGCCAGTTTAGAATGGGAGACTGTAACCTGTGCAGTGTGATCAAAGACATACTGTATGTAGTGCCTATTGTTTTGCTGGCTGACAACTTTGCATGGACCAGGCACCAAATCCAAGACATTATTGATCAGCAAAACATAAAATTCCTTTCTAATTAATTTTATATTTGTCAAATTGATGGGGACTGGAAAATAAAACTTTATCACCCTTTGCATCAATATCAAGCAGCTCTCAAGAAAATAAAGACTTGCATTTCTATAGCCCTTTTCACAATCTCAGGATATCCCAACTAATTTGAGCACAGCAAGCTTCCACAAACACCACTGAGAAAAATAATTCAATAATCTGTTTTTAGTCACAATGGTTGCGGGGGCTTAACATTGGCCAGAACACTGGGATGAATGCATCTGCCTTTGAATAGTACCAAAGGAATCTTCAAAACTGAGAAAGTATGTGGAGTGTCAGTTTAACATCCCATCCGAAAGACAGGACCGCCTACACTACAACACTCCCTCAATACTGCAGTGCCATGGTTTGTCTAGACTTTGTGGTTAAAAATAAAGCAGCTCCACTTATGTAGTCAAGCAATGATGGTTCAGAGGTGAAATATATAATGGACAGCATAAATTGAGATTCAGAGTTTATAAAGTTGTGGGTGATTTAATTGAGTTGTTTTAAATGATTACGGGATTTGTAATAATAATAATCTTTATTGTCACAAGTAGGCTTACATGAACACTGTAATGAAGTTACTGTGAAAAGCCCCTAGTCGCCACATTCCGGCACCTGTTCAGATACACTGAGGGAGATTTCAGGATGCCCAAATAACCTAACAGCACATTTTTCGGGACGTGTGGGGGGAAATCGGAGCACCCGGAGAAAATCCACGCAGACACGGGGAGAACGTGTAGACTCCACACAGAAAGTGACCCAAGCCAGGAATCGAACCTGGGATCCTGGAGCTGTGAAGCAACAGTGCTAACCACTGTGCTGAGCCGCCCGCTCAGAGAGACTATTTCTTCCAACTAGGGAATCCAGAAAACGAAAGGGGCATAAAGTTAGAGGTTACAATCAGGAAACCCTTCTACCCATCAGGAGGGCATGGAATTTTTGAGGTTGCGGATGCAGAATCAATTCAAATACTCAAGTCCGACACTTGAAGATTATTGATGTTTAAAAGTATCGAGGAATAGAATTTTTTTTAAAGGCATAAGGTCCCCAGGTAAAAAACAGGTGATTAGCAAGAAGAGGTAAAGATAGTACTAGGTCGAAGAGAGAGTCAAAAACAGCAGTAACCTGAGGATTGGGAACATTTTAGAATTAAGCAAAGGACGATCAAGAAATTGATAAAAAGAGAGAAAGTTTAAGAGCAGTCTAGCTAGAGACTGGTAAACATTTTAGGAATGTGAATAAGAGGAGATTAGCAAGTGTGTGTGTGTGTGTGTGTGTGTGTGTGTGTGGGGGGGGGGGGGTGGCACGCGTGAAAAAAGGGGAAAATTTGTACCGGCTGTAAAACTGAGAGTTGGGTAGTGTGTTCCCTGGATTATTTCTGTTTTGTACTTTTCGAATAAATTAGGAATAAAATACATTTTTAAAAAAGAGGAGATTAGCAAAGCAAAATTACAATAGGAAATACGGAAACGGCAGGAGTATTACACAAATACTTTATATCTGTATTCATGGGAGAATATGTAAAGAAAAAATTCTGGAAATATTGGGAAATTAGAGGTCTAGTGCCAACGAGGAACTTAAAGAAATCAGTGTAAAAAATAACACTGCAGAAATTAATGGGACAAAGTGGTGATCAATCCCTGAGGCCTGATGACGAAAGTTCTAAACTTGTACCCGAGGCAGCTGCAGAGATAGTGCATGCCTTGTTTGTGATTTTCAAGAATGACTTAAAAGTCTAGAATAGTGTTTTTCAAACTTTATTGGCTGGGACCCAATTTTACCAAACGGCCATCTTTTGGGACTCACACGGCCGACCTTCGCGACCCACACCAGCTGACCTACGACACCTGACTTAGCTATCAAACCAAGCTAGAGTCACTGACTAGCGTTCCAGACTCTCGGCAGTTGTGGCAAGGCCTAAACAACACAACGGGCTACAAAGCGAAGCAGAGTACTATCTGCTGCAGCAGCGCACCCCTCTCTGATGAACTCAATGCATTTTATGCTCGGTTCGAGCAGGAAACAATCAATCTACTGTCGAGTGCCCCAGCAGTCCATAACACACCCATTCCCACCATCACAGCTTCCGAAGTCAGATCGGCCTTCCTGAAAGTGAACCCTCAGAAGGCAACGGTCCTGACAGAGTCCCTGGTCGTGCACTCAGAGCCTGCGCGGACCAGCTGACATATGTGCTCGCGGACATCTTTAACCTGTCCCTACTCCACTCCGAGGTCCCCACCTTCTTCAAGAAGACCATCATCGTACCGGTGCCAAAGAAGAAGTAGGCAATGTGCCTCAATGACTATCATCCGGTGGCCCTGACTTCAGTCGTAATGAAGTGCTTAGAGATGTTGGTCATGAAGTGCATCACCTCCATACTCCCAGAAGGCCTAGATCAACTGAAATTCACATACCGCCGCAACCGATCCACAGCAAATGCCATCTCCCTGGCACTACACTCATCCCTAGAGCATCTCGACTACAAGGACTCCTACATCAGACTCCTATTTATTGACTACAGCACTGCCTTCAACTCCATAATCCCAGCCAAGCTCATATCAAAGCTCCAAATCCTAGGACTTGGCTCCTCACTCTGCAACTGGATCCTCGACATTCTGACCCACAGACCTCAACCAGTAAGAATGAACAGCAACACCTCCTCCACAATAGTCCTCAATACCGGTGCCCCGCAAGGGTGCGTATTTAGCCCCCTACTCTACTCCCTGTACACTCATGACTGCGTGGCAAAATTTGGTTCCAACATGTTTGCTGACGATACGACCATAGTGGGCCGGATCTCGAATATCGACGAGTCAGAATACAAGGGAGATAGAGAACCTAGTGGAATGGTGCAACGATAACAATCTATCCCTTAATTCCAGCAAAACTAAAGAGCTGGTCATTGACTTCAGGAAGCAAAGTACTGAACACACCCCTGTCAGCATCAACGGCTCCGGCATGATGACGGTTAACAGCTTCAAATTCCTAGGTGTGCACATCACCGAAAATCTGTTCTGGTCCATCCACGTCGAAGCTACCACCAAGAAAGCACAACAGCGCCTATACTTCCTCAGGAAACTAAGGAAATTAGACATGTCCACATTAACTCTTACCAACTTTTACAGATGCACCATAGAAAGCATTCGATTTGGCTGGATCACAGCCTGGTATGGCAACTGCTCAGCCCAAGACTGCAGGAAACTTGAGAGAGTCATGGACACAGCCCAGTCCATCACACGAACCTGCCTCCCATCCATTGACTCCATCTGCCGGGGGAAAGCGGGCAGCATAATCAAAGACCCCTCCCACCCGGCATTCTCACTCTTCCAACTTCTTCCATCGGGCAGGAGGTACAAAAGTCTGAGAATATGCACAAACAGATTCAAAAGCAGCTTCTTCCCCACTGTTACCAGACTTCTAAACGACCCTCTTATGGGCTGACCTGATTAATACTACACTCCTGTATGTTTCACCCGATGCCGGTGTCTATGTATTTTCATTGTGTACTTTGTGTTACCCTATTATGTATTTTCTTTTTATTTTATTTTCATGTACTTAATGATCTGTTTGAGCTGCTCGCAGAAAAATACTTTTCACTGTACCTTGATATACATGACAATAAACAAATCCTGACCTTAATGACCCACCATTTTCATTGACCTTTAATGTGAGTGGTGAGCCTGCTTGGTCCTCACGATCTCACTTACTTTGTTATTGAATGTTACCTTTCTAATAATGACTTCAGCTGATGATTTAAGATCTCACTGCATCCGTTCAAAAAATAATAAAGAGCTTTGTCCTCAAACTCGCAATGTTTAGTCTTCAAATGTCTTTGAAGTTTTGAGGGTTCTAAACTTTAATTTGCCAGTACTTCCCTGTAAATAGCATACATGACCTTTGAATCCTGATTTGCAGTGACACAATTAATAACCAATATCTCAAGTAATTATCTTCATGCGGTTTTGTTCCTGTTTTCAGCTTGGGTGACTACCACATGTTCATGGGTTGTTCACCAGAGGCCCAGGGATTCACACCAAGAATGCAGGCAGCTAGAAAATGGAGGAATCTCTCGCACACCCAGAACACGCGATGACAGCATCGGTGCGCGTGACCTGCTCTCTGTCCCCGTTTCCGGTGAGAGGACTTTGTTGTTTTCTGAAAAAAATTGTCCCTGGACAGTGCGCTTAGTCAGGAGGCAGCGGTCCACCCCGCTGGGCTCCGGGTCTGTGAATTGCTTGATCTGGCAGGCGCGGAACAGCCGGGAATCTCAAAAGTCCGTCATGGCCGACATTTTTAAAAGCCAGTTATGGCCGTTGAGCGTTTCTCCCTTAATATCATGAACGCCACGACTGATCTCGCTACCACCCACCCGCGAGTCACAACCCTGAGTTTGAAAACCCCTGGTCTAGAACAATTCCCAAGCATTGATTGATAGCAAACATATATTTAAAAAAGACAGGAAAGAGAAAACAGGGAACTATAGGCCGGTTAACCCAACTGTTAGAACTCGCTGCTCATTGGCTGAGTAAAAGGAGGAAACTGGAGCCAGACTTTCCCTAACACAGGTTTATTCAGAAAATCCAATGACACACAGAGGCTTCCATTTCCTCCCCCTCCACAAGTGAAAAATTGGCTCTCTATATACTTAAAAATAATGCCCTAACCTTTTTCTTTTAACACTAATAACAGTGGGGCAGGAAAAATGTTGGAATGGGTTTCTGTCTCAGAATTAAGTGTTGGCCATTTGGACAGTGATGAGGAGAAATGTCAAGGGTTGTAAATGGCTGAAATTCCGTACCCTAGAGAGCTGTGGGTGTTCAGTCCTCGAGTGTATTTAAGACAGCGGTCGATAGATTTTTAGGAACTAAAAATAAAAGAGAACGAAGGAAAAGAATGGTAGTTAGTGCAGGAAGGTAGAATTGAAGTCTATCAGCCATAATCTTGTTGAATGGCAGAACAGACTTGAAGGGTCATGTAGCTTACTCCAGCTCCTATTCCTTATGTTCTTTGAGATTTGAAATAACAAATGGAGTGGAGATACAAAATCAGTCACGATATAACTGATTGCCAGAACTGGTTCGAAATCTGGTTGGAAAAATGTCAAAATTGACAGGTCAGAAACAAAAATGAACGAGAGAGTCCCCTTAACCAATAATGTTTTTTTGTGTGGAGACGCCAAAACCAGCAATTGTTACATTACATTGAAAGAGAAACAGTGGATGCTCTTTGAATGATCTTGGAGGTCTTAGATCTGGGGCTGAATTCTCCGCCCGCGGGACGCGCCGTTTTCCCGGAGCCCGGGGGTTTCCCGATGGCGTGGGGCTACCCCACAATGGGAAACCCCATGTACCAGCTGGCGGAATGGAGCATCCCGCCTGCGGGGTGAAAGAGAAATGTGGCGCAGCGGGCCGGAGAATCCAGCCCCTGAGCTCTCAAGCATTGAAGAGTTAAATTGCAAATGGTGACATTTATTGTAAATATTTTCAGCGCTTGTATTTTGTACCAAGGGTCTCTTGTGACACTCGGGTTCCTCCTAGTGTTATTTTTCCTGCAGATGTTATTATATTTGCATCAAATTTCTGTACATTCGGATTTCAAAAGACTTTGAACTGATAAACTCTGTTGCTTGTTCCTACATAATGGGCAGTTTGCAGTGAATCCAAAGAGCTCATTGCTGAGCCCGAAGTAAGTCGCATGATCTCTCTCGTGATAACTGATTTCAGCCTTCTTTACTGGACATTCCCAGCCTAGAGCTGGAGCTAATGGGATCAAGCAGTCCATGCAGCCAATCATATTAAAGGATTTAAAAAGACATCCTGATAATTGAATCCAAAGCCAGATAATAACGTATGAAAATAAAGGCAACTCATGAACATGCCGCCCCAGTGACCCCGAAGTCACGACCAGCATCCGGGACCCTGCCAGACTGCGAGCCCGAAATCGCAACCAGCATTTAGGACCCGCCAGATGCAATCACTTACCTTCCGCATGGTCAGGCTTCTCCCATTGGATCCTACTAGAAGCAACTGCTGACCTAGAAAATGAGGGAAATGTGGCGGTCTGCAGTTGAGACTAAAACAACGCGATTTCAAGGCTCCTCTCCCCAGTATACACCTAGCAAATGTCCAAGCGATTGAAAACAAGCGGCACTTGCTTAAAGCTAGACTTACCTCTCAGAGGAAAATATGAGACAGCTGTATGCTCTATTTCACGGAGACTTGGCTCACCCCTGCCTCACCAGACTGGTGCCATATATCCTGAAGGCTTCTCAATACACGGTAGCATTGGACAATACGAAGGGTGGAGGGATTTGCCTCCTCATCAACTCCCCCGGTGCTCGGTAATGGCTGTCCTGGTGAACTACTGCTCCCTGGACCTGGACCACCTGACTGTGAAGTGCCATTCACTTTTGCCATCATCACGGCCATCTACAACCAACCACAGCGGAATGGAAGAAGATGGTTGATGAATTGTACACCGCTATAAATAATAGTGAAACAGGACACCCGTAGGACTTGTTCATCGTGGCCAGGGACTTCAACCAGGCCACCCTCGACTGTCCTGCCAAAATTCCAACAACACATCTCCTATACCACTTGGGACATCAATATCCTTAACCACTGCTACACAAATATCAAAAGAGCCTACCGATCCATCCCCCTACTGCTCTTTGGGAAATCGGCCCACAAGATGGTGCTCCTTCACCCGGCATTCAAGCAGAAACTTAAGTGGGAGAATCCAGTTAAGAAGGTCATGCAATGCTGGTCCGAGGCAGCAAAGGAGCTCCCACGTGGCTGCTTGGAGTTAGTGGGCTGGAGTTGGAGTTAAGAACTCAGCGGCCAAACTAAACGAGTATGCCACCACCGTCACAGACTTCATCAACAAGTGTGTAGAAGATTGCGGACCAAAGAAGGTAGTACGTACATTTTCCAACTGGAAACCTTGATTTAACTGGGAGATTCACTCCCTACTCAAGGCAAGGTCTTGGTGTTCAAAACAGGCAACCCTGACCTAAACAAGAAATCCAGATACGACCACTACAAAGCCCTCAGGGATGACAAGAGACAATACCAGGCTAAGCTAGAGTCACAGACTAACTACACGGCCCACATCAGTTGTGGCAAGTCTTAAACAACGTAATGGGCTACAGAGCAAAGCCGAGTAGAATCGCCGGCAGCAGCACACCCCTCCCCAATGAACTCAATGCACTCATTCTATGCTCGTTTTGAGCAGAAAACCATGAAACTGTTGTCAACTGCCAGAGCAGCCGCAGACACACCCATACCTACTGTCACAGCTTCCGAAGTCAGATCGGCCTTCTTGATAGTGAACCTTCGGAAAGCAATGAGTCCTGACAGAGTCCCTGGTCATGCACTCAGATTCTGCGCGGACCAACTGGCGGGTGTGTTCGCGGACGTTTTCAACCTCTCCCTACTCCGTTCTGAGGTCCCCACCTGCTTCAAGAAGACGACCATCATACCGGTGCCAAAGAAGAACCAGGCAACGTGCCTCAATTACAACCACCTGGTGACCTTGAAATCTCTCGTCATGAAGTACTTCGAGAGGTTGGTCATGAGACACAGCAACTCCATACTCCCAGAGTGCCTTGATCCAAGGCAATTCGAATACCGCCACAACCGGTCCACAGCAGACGCCATCTCCCTGTCCCTACACTCATCCCTGGAGTGTCTCGACAACAAAGACTCCTACGTGAGACTCCTATTCATCGACTACAGCTCCACCTTCCCAATGTTGAGCAGGTGGAGTCCTTCCGACCTGGGGTTCGTTAGCGGTACCTTTAAATGTGGCTCCCAGACTGTGGCCGGAAGCACCTGAGATATTTGTTTTGTGTGCCACGGTAGCAGCATTGCATTCCATTTAAAATGGAACAGTTTGGCCTTACTCTGCGCCTCCCAGAATAATTACACCCAATAACTGTAATATCGGAGTTCTGCTACCACCTTTATCAATCTTTCTTGCAATTTCTCCAGTGTTCCTGTGTCCTTTTTTTTTTTAAACAGTACAGAGGTCAGAACAGTGCGGTGTACTCTTAAGTCAAGCCTACTCAGGCCCCTGCATGAGTTTAGCATGATTTAAAAAAGATAATGGGATATGAGCGCAGCTGGCAGGGCCAGTATATGTTGCCCATCCTTAATTGTCCTTAAACCAATTGGTTTCCCACACCATTTCAGAGGGTAGTTAAGAGTCAACCCCATTGACATGGGGCTGGAGTCACATGTAGGCCACACCAGGTTAGGATAGCAAATTTCAGGGCGGCATGTGGTGCAGTGGTTAGCACTGGGACTGCGACGCTGAGGACCCAGGTTCGAATCGCGTCCCTAGGTCACTTTCGTGTGGAGTTTGCACATTCTCCCGGTGTCTGCGTGGGTTTCACCCCCACAACCCAAAGATGTGCAGGATAGGTTGGTTGGCCACGCTAAATTGCCCCTTAATCGGAAAACAAAATGGGTACAAAGTCTTTGGGCTTTGACAAAGGGTCATCTGGACTCAAAACGTTCACTCTTTTCTCTCCCTACAGGTGCTGCCAGACCTGCTGAGATTTTCCAGCATTTTCTCTTTGCCTATATATGTGTTTATGGAACCCACCTCTTCACTCACTTGATGAAGAAGCTGCCCTCTGAAAGCTAGTGATTCCAACCAAACCTGTTGGACTTTAAGCAGGTGTTGGAAGACTTCTTACTGCGCCCACCCCAGTCCAACGCCGGCATCTCCACATCTTCAAGAATAATGTCACTACTTTTGACACTAGCAATAAATCCCAGTGCCTCGTTAGCATTTTAAAACCATTTCTGCCAATCTTTGATCCTGCCCCTTACCGGTCAGCCTGCGCCTCCCACTGGCATCAAGAAACCCTCAAAGTGCCACTTATGGACCTCAATTGGTCCTGGGGTGAGGTGGGCCAAGCTCAACCTTCTCTCATCCCTGACTTCATTGGGCGATTCGGGAAGGTGACGGGCTTCATCCGATTAAGAATCACCCTATTCCAAGGTTTCATGCCTTAATGAAAATTCGAGCAGTAATACTGTGAACCCTCCCCAAATGCTTGATTTGATAACATGTATCAGGTGAGGAATTTTAATAATTACAGCTGAGACATCTTACCAATTGGGATTGAGTGAAACAAGTTTCCTATTACACAATGTTTCAGCTCTTCGGTCAACTTCAAATGCTCCCAGATCAAGTACAGCATAGCTTTAAGGCAAAGTCGTGTTTATGCATTTCCCTTGCAGCATTCATTGATCCAACTTTCTGAAGTGCATATACTGCTGCACCAATGTGAATTTTCCATTTCTCATGAGCCATTTCATGTTCTCAATGAGAATGTTAATTTGCTGCTAAATCGTAGTTTTGTTCGGTGGGCTCAAATCCACTATGTTCGACATTGTAACACATCCCAAGCTCATTCCGAATAGGATGCTTTGGCTGACATTCTCTGCCCACGCCGCGGCTGGTTTGCCGGTGGTGGAGCCGGCTCGCCATTGGCTGCCGGTGGGAACGTCCAGTCCCACCAAAGTCAATGACCATTTGTGTTGCTCGCCGTGGCGGGTTTGGAGTCACCTTCAACAGGAACGGAAAATCATAGAATCCCTACAGTGCAAAGGTGGGCCATTCAGCCCATCGAGTGTGCACCGACCCGGCGAACTTGCACCCCACCCAGGCCCACTCACCTGCCCTGTCCCTGTAACCCCACCTAACCATTTGGAATTTAGCATAGCCAATCCACCTAACTTGCACATGTTTGGACTGTGGGAGGCAAGAGGAGCACCTGGAGGAAACCCACGCAGACATGGGGAGAACGTGTAAACTCCACATGTGACCCAAGGCCGGAATTGAACCTGGGTCCTAGCCGTCGTGAGGCAGCACTGTGCCACTCAGCCTGAAGAGTAGAAGAGCGGGTCAAATTCACCCCATAACGTTTTGGGGTTCAGTTTTCTTTATAATTCAACTCTCCTTGATATTGCACCTGCCACGTCCTTTCGGATCCAATATTAAATTTGATCTTTTCGCTGTTGGAGTCAGTCTATGAGTTAGCAGTCCATGTGTACTATGGACATACCCAACAGACAAGCACCATCAATTAGTACTACTTGAATTAACATCATTGAAGAGAAGTTTACCTGTTGCTGTTTGGCTTCTAAGCAGCAATAAGGTGCAAAATGCAAGGCAGAAAGAGGAAATTGTTCTGGACAGACTATTGGGGAAATGGTGGCATTGTGGTATTGTCGTGGACCAGCGAGCCAGGCTAATGCTCAGGGGACTTGGGGTCAAATGGCAGCTGGTAGAATTGAAATTCTGGAATTGAAAGCTCACGTCAGTGATGCTCACCATGAAATGATCATCCATGATCAAACATATTTGGTTCACAAATATCCTTCAAGGAAAGAAAACTGCCACCTTTACCTGCTTGGTTCACTCTTAACTGCCAACTGAAATGGCCCACTAAGTTGTTCAATTCAACGGAAATTAGGAATGGGCAT
Organism: Scyliorhinus canicula; assembly: GCF_902713615.1. Lineage (NCBI taxonomy): Eukaryota > Metazoa > Chordata > Chondrichthyes > Carcharhiniformes > Scyliorhinidae > Scyliorhinus > Scyliorhinus canicula. The sequence continues at coordinate 113,630,187 of NC_052147.1, read as the reverse complement.
CAAATCCATCTACACCTCCCGCTGCCAGGGGAAAGCAGGCAGCATAATCAAGGATCCCTCCCACCCGGCTTACTCACTTTTCCAACTTCTTCCATCGGGCAGGAGATTCAGAAGTCTGAGAACACGGACGAACAAACTCAAAAACAGCTTCTTCCCCACTGTCACCAGACTCCTAAATGACCCTCTTATGGACTGACCTCATTAACACTACACCCGTGTCTGCTTCATCCGATGCAAATGCTTATGTAGTACATTGTATATCTTGTGTTGCCCTATTATGTATTCTCATGTATTTTCTTGAATTCTGTTTAATTCCCTTTTCTTCCCATGTACTGAATGATCTGTTGAGCTGCTTGCAGAAAAATACTTTTCACTGTACCTCGGTACACGTGACAATAAACAAATCCAATCCAATCCAATCCTGCGACACCAACATCCCATAAAATAATCTTTTAAAAGACAATGGCCGGGATCCTACAAAATCCCGGCCAAGTGTTGATGCCAGCGTCAATGGGCCTGCAGACCCAGTCATTCTCTCCTTCCTCGGGGCTAGAACAGCGCCGGAGTGCTGTGCGCTGCTCCAGCGCTGAAAGCCGGCCCTACATGGCCGATGCATACGCGCCACAGCCTTCTCCACGCCAGCCCCCAGGCAACATGGCGGAGCCCTACAGGAGACTGGCGGGGAGAAACTTAGACCCTCCCCGGAATAGGCACGCCCGCCAAACGGTTGCCCCCGATCGCGGGCCTGGCCACCGCGGAGGCACCCCCTGGAGTTGGTTCCCTCTGCCCCCTAACAAGAGGGCTCCCGCAGCTAGAACGCCGAAGTCCCGCCGGGTAGGACCACACATGAACCACATCGGCGGGACTCAGCGGAACTCAGTGGGCACTCCGCCCGTCAAGCGTGGAGAATTGCCGCAGGGGCCACCTTCAATGGCCCCCAACCGGCATTGGCGCGATTGGCACTGATTCACGGAGTGGCATGGCGGGATTCGCGCGCCCCCCCGGCGATTTTCCGGCCCGGTGCAGGCTCAGAGAATCCCAGCCAATATTTGCAATATTTAGCAATTCAAATGAGTGCAATTCTCTTTTAAGTTTAATTCAGATTAGTTCCATTACCGAGGTGTACAGAAAGACAGGACAAAAGATGCCCATAATGAAAAGATAATGATAAAGTGAGCACCGACAGCTCCATTCATTTCCAGGAATAAGATGTACATTTTCTTGGCGCCATTATTTTTGGTGAAATTGGTGCACATCCAACTGTGCATTTTACAGTTACCAAGAAGCAAGGGAAGCCTAGATTTCCCTTTTAATTCATCCATTGGGTGAGTTCAAGTTACGGTAAGGAAACACAATTGTTTCAGTGCTGATCCGGCTGCAGCTTTAAAATTGGAGCGAGAATCAATAGCTGGATTGAAGTCAGTTCAAATCATTACTCCAGTGTGGACAAATGTGACTGTAATCCTCACACGTTAACTGCAAAAAGGTCAAAACACAAGTAGACAGCAGTTATTTCAATGGACATAAACACCAGTATGTTCTGCACGAGGTATCTAGTCAAGTGCTGATTAAAGCTAATCAATACACTTGCTGATGCACAAACCTTTCTTCTCCCTGGTGGATTGTCAAATGGAAGATACATATTTCCAGAGAAGGTTATTTCCAGATTAGGCTCCTGGAGGTTGCCATGCTTTCAAATGTTCTGTTTAACATTCCGTCCACTGACGGCAGTGACATGGACTTGCTGACTGAAAACAAATTCCATGTTTATATGCCAATGCTCATCATTCGGCACCAGTTTTAATATTTTCAAATTTCCCATTCAGCGCTTTGTCCGTCATCCAGCCGAAAAAATGCTGAATGGGGGTTCTCAGGGAGACTGTTAATGTTATATCTACTCACAGAATGACAGAATTGTTGTGGCGTGGAAGGCGGCTATTCAGCCACCGTGTCTGCACCGGCTCTCCAACCAAAGAACATGACTTAATGCCATTCCCCTGCCTTTTCCCAGTACAATCATCTGATGCCCCCTTGAATGTTTCGGTTGAACCTGCCTCCAACACACATCCAGGTAGTGCGTTCCAGACCCGAATCACTTGTTGCACGAGAAAGTTTTTTTCTCACATTACATTTGCTTCTTTAGCAAATCACTTTAAATCTGTGCCCTCTTGTTCTTGGTCCTTTTACGATTGGGAACAGTTTCTCCCTGTCTACTCTGTCCAGCCCCTCATCATTTTGAACATCTCTGTTATCTCAATTATATTGCCACAGTTAAGGAAGGGTCGAGGGTATTGATTGATTAAGTATTGTAAGCACATAGAAAAAAGGGGACTGCCCAATGGTTGGGGGGGGGGGGGGGGGGGGGGGGGGGGGATCTCTATGAGGAAGTCCTCCCTTTTATCATCAGGGATTTGCATGAAGCATGTTGAATGCAGCAGTCCCGTGCTTTACATTGGTTCACTGATTCCCAGGTTGCCCGTATTATCTGTGACTTGAAGGATATAGGTCGTGCAAAGTTTCAGCCCCATTTTAATTATTTGAGGCGGCTGCATCTCAACTTATAATTAGGATCCTGAAAAAATGTAGTGTACCCAATCTATTTTTTTCAATTAAGGGGCAATTTAGCGTGGCCAATCCACCTAACGTGCACATCTTTTTTTTGGGGTTGTGAGGGCGAAACCCACGCAAACACGGGGAGAATGTGCAAACCCCACACGGACAGTGACCCAGAGCCGGAATCGAACCTGGGACCTCAGTGCCATGAAGCAGCAATGCTAACCACTGCACCACCGTGCTGCCCTTGGGATCCTGAATTTTGACGACCCAGTGTCAATGGGTTGGGGGGGGGGGAGAGGGGGGGGGGGGGGGAGAACAGAGACAGGCAAATTGGAAGACCTCCTAGTTTGCCTGGTCTGGGCCTGGCCAAGGTGACTATGAACATGTCCAGCTTGACCAGCTGGCTGCCCCTCTTCCGTGAGCACATCATCACCCAGGTGTCCTTGGGGAGAAAGTGTGCACTTGAAGCCTTCCACGGTTTACAAAACATTTTATTTGTTCGTGAGACGTGCGCATCGCAGGGTGTGCCAGCATTTATTTCCCATCCCAACTGCCCTCGAGGGAGCATTGCTGTGGGTCTAGAGTAAAATATAGACCAGACCGGGTAAGGATGGCAGATTTCCTTCCCAATCAACAATGGTTTCTTGGTCATCATTACACTTTTAATTCCAGATTTTTATTTAATTCATATTCCACCATCTGCAGTGGCAGGATTTGAACCTGGTTCTCCAGAGCGTTACTGGGTCTCTAGTTTACTAGTCCAGAGACGATACAACTGTTCCAGCATCTCCTTTAGGTTGTTAGGTGCCACAGGGCTGGAGTGCATCGTCAGCCCTAGGAATATGATTTTAATTCTAAAATTTCCTTCTACATTTTTGTTTTAGTTACAGTACCCTTTGGTTAATGGGTTAATCTAGTTTGTTTATTTGCTTTTAGTTCTTACAAAAAAAATAAGAAAGCATTGCGAGAACATTGGGGATTGTTAGGTAGAAGGGAGAGATACATATTCAGCGTTCTGTGAATAAACCTATGTAATATTTTGAAAGGATAGGCTTTCAGACCACAAAGGTACAAACAAACAAGAGCTTTATTGGAGAGGTGTTTTCTCACAGGCTGCTAGAATAGACTGAATGTTAGCCTGACCAAACTGCCAATGACATAATCAGTACGTCACGTAATCAAACACTTAAAGTAACCTTGTACCATCTAGGAACAAACATGAATACACAATAAACTGCAATCAAGGAAAGGGTGTGTGCAATACTTCATCTGGCTTGGATCTGTTCAACAGAGGCTCAACAATATTATTTTCACATCAGGCATGCACCTGGGCAACATTGGGCCTCCCATCCGATTAAGCCGTCGGTACTGTAGTATCCCACCCCCGAGAGCTGCTGGCCAATGAGAGACTGGAATGTCCAGGTTGCAGTGTTCACTTCCCTCTATCCTGTTGTTAATCCGAAATCCTCTGCTCACAGTTCAACAAGGAAATCGGTCTTTGGACACGCCTATTTCCTGTGATGTTGTCCGTGGAAAGTCAAGAATAAGTGCAGTATTCAGGTTAAGCAGAGTTCAGAGGCCAAGGGACAACTAAATGGGGAAAAGAGGAAGCAGATGGAATTGAAGAGAGAGGATTTTGATGGCACATGGAGTGCTTTGAAACCTCTTTTCTCCCAACAGTGTCGGTCACTGATTTTTGCAATGAAATCTTCAACAAATATTTTCATTAAATAATAGTTAAGAATGCTGCCAATGAAGCAGTTATTCTTTGAATTATGTTTAACTCAATGTTTTCTGAATGCCATACATTAGTTTCTTCATCTGACTGAACAGAAATATCATTACTTCACTCCTCTTGAAGTGATTTTAATGGAGAGTGAGAATCCGAACGGTTCAGTTCTGAAAGATTTCCATTTTGTTGTTGCACATCATGTCTGGTGAAAAATGATTCATTTTTAATAAACACAAGTTGGATCTTCCCAACATGAATACTCGAGAGTATCACTCTGTTATGAATACACGAGAGCCGCACAAAATTCCCAACTCCCCTTCAGGAGCACCATTCGTATTTGAGAAAGACTGTTGGATTGTAATACCCCACCCTCCTACCATCACAGATTTTATTCTCAACCCTGAAGTATGTTCACAAATATTTCTCAGCCGGAGGGACTGTTTGGAGTGGTGCCTAGGGCATGGAGTGGTGCCAGGGTTGCAAGGTTGATGTTGGGCCATGGCCCAAAACAGGCACCAAGGAATTAAAGTTGTGCTTTTAATGGATTTGCAGATGTGAAGTTGGGTGACATGACTTGATTGGCACCATTTTGGGTCAGCCTTTCCTCTTGTTTCCTGACCCTCCCACAAGAGGGCCAGCGGAAACCAAGAGGGTTGTGGAGCACGTTAATTGGCAAGTCGGAGCATTAGAGAGCACAATCGGTGAAGAGGTGAAATGGCGATATGGAGCGATCAGGTACAAGCAAACACTATGCCTACTGGAACAGCCAAATTGCAACCAGATAACTGGTGATTTGGACAGGTGACCCACAACCTAGAAAACTTCAGCCAGGTCCAAAAAAGATTGGCAGGATGAGACAGGATTCATCATCCGGCCCCATTTGTAAAGTGGAAAGGTCTCCAGCTTCCTGTAGATGTTGGCATCAAACTGGGCCTTTGTCTCTTTGATGGAAACAACTGGCCAGTGCCAAACTACGATGGGGAAATCCAATTATGGTAGCACAATTTTAGAGATCTGTACAGAAACATGAACTCCAATTCATCGGAGTGCTTCAACATCTCAAATAGCACATCCCAATTGTTACATGAAAGCAATGTGATCTTCCGAATTGCAGCGTTGCCTTTGATAACAAAATTATTAGGTGCGATTTCTAACCAATTTCAATTGTCAGCCTAGTTACTTTTTAAACCGTTGAAGTGCAATATGAACTTGTGTTTAGTGCAGGAAAAAATTGGCACAGCCAAAACAATTCACATTCTCTCCAGAGATATCACACTTTTCCAAAAAGTGGTCGGTAAGTTGTCCAAAGCTGTGGTAGGTCAGTCAAAACTGTGTGACAGGAGCAGGTCAGTGGAGGGGGCGAAGTGTGGGCTTCAAATTTGGATATTTGCTTTGCCGTGTCAAAATAAAACATCAGGCCAACCTGAAAAATTTATGGGAAAGAATTTTAAATTCCGCTGTTCGGAAGTTGGTGGGGTGGAGGGGGGGGGGGGGGGGCATTCCCCAAATGTCCTTCCCACTGCCCTCCCATAGACTGTGATGTGTCCTTAAATTTATGCAGGCCGAGCGAGGCCTGGCCTGGCCTGTCTGCCCTTAGCTAAATATAGCCCTAAACCGGTAAATACTGACCACTTACAGTCCCACTTTTGAAGCTGGCGGAAGAGGGAACCTGGAAAATCAGCTCGCTCAGACGTTTTTTTATATATTTTTTTTAAAATTTAGATTACCCAATTCATTTCTTTCAATTAAGGGGCAATTTAGCATGACCAATCCACCTACCCTGCACATCTTTGGGTTGTAGGAGTGAAACCCACGCTAACACAGGGAGAATCTGCAAGCTCGCTCAGACCTTAGGTAGAAACAGGAGTTGCCTCCGCAGCTGGTTCTCCCCCAGTTGGTCTTTCCCTCAAGGACACCTCAACCATGCCCCCCCCCCCTCCCCCGGCCTATCAAGATCTCCGCACCCTTCCCCACAGTGTGTCTCATCTCTCCATCCCACTGTGAGACCATCCACACTTGCCTGGTCCTGGACCATCACTCCTCACTCTGGAGGAAGCCCCATCTCACAGAACAGTTGGATAAATGGAATGGCCAGGGGCTCTAGTCTCAACAGTGCCAATAGTAGAAGTGGCCAGGATTGAAACTGCAAACAGTTCCCCGATTCAAAAATCTGGGAGTCCAGGACTTGGGCAGGATTATTTGTTTTGCTGGCACCCAGGGGTTTTCCCGACGGCATGGTGCTGCGCCACAATGGGAAACCCCATTGACCCGCCGGCATAATGGAGAATCCTGCCAGCGGGTCGGAGCAGAAATGTGGTGCGGCAGGGCGGAGATTCCAGCCCCCGCTAAGTGTGCGTGGTCTCACAGTGGGATGGGGAAATGAGACCCACTGTGGGTAGGGACATGGGGGTCATGACGGACAGGCCGGGGGCATTGAGGCAGAGGGGTGGACAGAGAGAGGTGCACTTCTCAGGTACCTCGTGAGGGACAGGCAGCAGAGGGAGGCGACTCCCACCTAACATTTTGGACACTTAAAGTGCAATTTAGCATTGCCAATCCACCAAACGGTGGGAGGACAGCTACACAGACATGGGGAGATTGCGCAAACTCCACACAATCAACCAGGCCGGATGGAACCTGGGTGCCTGGCACTATGAGGCAGCAGTGCTAATCACTGTGCCACCATGCCACCCCAAGTTAATGACAGAAAAGCTCAGAAGCATTGCTGAAACAGACGCATCTTCATTCCCCTCTGCCTGCCGTGCAGACCTAAAACAATAATAAACTCATCCATAAATTTGAAAACTGAACACATTCAAAAACTGCACTTCTTTTGAGCTTCATCGACCTTTAGGGTCAGAAGTCTCGTTGTTTGTCTGCTCTGTTTACCCTGAGATTTTTGTGGTGAACATGTCAAAAATAAACTTATTTCAGGTATCCTGTATTTAATATGCCGTCATACATCTTACTTTTCCAGCCATTTCATTAACTTTGGACAAGAGCTAGCAAGACTTAGACCATTCAAATCTAAGTTTATACGCAAAATCCGAAAAACAAAATTTATCTAAATTACATTTCCAAAACACAATCATCCCACAGGGCTTTAGATGAAGGATACTCAACGTGTATAAAAAAGTGATATCAAGTTTGCAGATGGCTGGCATTCGAGAAACTTTTTCCTCTCTGTACAGAAATCGTTTGCATTTTTAGCACCCAATCATATCTTCCAAACATCCCCAAGTGCTTCATGAATCAATATTGTAGGGTAATCATCATTATTATAATTTCTCTCCAATTCCATGCGCTTCTCAACTTTAGCTGTCAGTGAGGGTCTATGTAAAATGCCTTCAGGAAGTCCATATAAATCACAGCCCTGGCCATCATTTCAGTAACCTCTTTGAAAAATTAATTCAGATTCATCAGGCATGGCCGACCGTTCACAAATCACTACAGGGTCACTCAGCTGCGAGACTTCAAGGCGTTCAATCACGCAATCCTCCATTTATAATCTCTAGCAATTTTCGGATTTGGCATCTTATACCAAAGGCTCTGTAGTTCCCGAGTTGCCCCATCTCACCTTTCTTAAATGATTCCGGGGTGAGGGGTTTTAGCAGCAGGGTTAGGGTTGGAGAATCATAGGATCATAGAATTTACAATGCAGAAGGAGGTCATTCGGCCCATCGAATCTGCACCGGCCCTTGGAGAGATAATCCTACCTAAATCCACATCTCCACCCTATCTGCTTAACCCAGTAACCCCACATAAGCTTTTTGGACACTAAGGGCAATTTATCATGGCCAATCCACCTAACCTGCACATCTTTTGACTGTGAGAGGAAACCTGAGCACCCGGAGGAAACCCACGCAGACACAGAGAGAACGTGCAGACTCCGCATAGACAATGACCCAGGAATTTAACCTGGGACCCTGGAGCTGTGAAGTAACTGTGATAACCACTGTGCCACCATGCTGCCCGTACCACACCGGGAAGCTGAGGTTGTTTTCCTTGGAGGTTGAGGGAGAAATTTGACAGAGATGTATAAGATGATGACAGGTTTAGACGTGGCAGGCAAAGAAAAACTGTTTCTCTGAACGAGAAGGAAAGACGACAAAAAAATTAACGTTTTGTGCAAAGGGACAGGATATTGGGGCCGGGGGGGGGGGGGGGGGGGGGGGGCATGGGCAGAAGGCGAGGAAGAGTTTTTTGATAAAGGGAATGGTGACAATCTGGAACTGGCTGCCTATGAGACTGGCTGCCTATGAGAATGGTGGAAGCGGAGAGGATGAATGATTTCAAAATGAAATTGAATAGGCACTTGAGGGAAATAAATTTGCCTAGGATACAGAAATAAAGTAGGCAAATGGGACGGTGTACTGCTCTAAAGAGAGACAGCATGGATTCAGTGGGCTGAAGGGCTTCACTATATTGACTCTAGGCAAATGAGCATTAGGCAAATGAACGATATTTTAAAAATTTGTTTGTGAGCTGTGGGTGTCGCTGGCTGGGCCAGCATTTGTTGCCCATCCCGAACTGTCCTTGAACTGAGTGGCTTGCTTTGCCATTTCAGAGGGGGGCAGTTAAGAATCGACCATACACCGGGTAAGGACAACAGATTTCCCTCCCTAAGGGCATTCGTGACCAGATGTAGTTTTACGGCAATGGTTTCATGGTCATCATTAAATTTTTAATTCTAGACTTTTATTGAATTCAAATTTTACCATCTGCCACCATCCAAACCCGGGACCCAGAGCATTATCCTGGGTCTCTAGATTACTAGCCCAGTGATAATCCCACTATGCCACCGTCTCCCCAGAATGACCAGATAATCTCTTTCTGACCATTTTACCGGGGAATGTCAACAGGTCACAAATTACATCTCCCACTTTTATATATTTCTTCCTTCAGGCACCATGCCCCAAAAAGGTTTGGGACTCTATTTTTAAAATAGTTAATATTGTAGACCAATGAAATTAATAAATGATTCAGTTTGGTTTTCTGAAGCCATTTTCAGTGATGCAAAATCATGCAACTAACCCCTGCAATGGCGTGGGGCCAGCATGTGATACAATGCTGATATTTTGAATCCCAGCTCGTCACCCCCATTTACCTTGCTTTCAGGCAGTTAAAATCAAAGTCCGGTGATGTTGTGAACAACATGCAAATAAAAAGACTCAAATCCCTTTCGAGCCAATCTGAAAAACTGGACCTTGCCCACTGAGCTTACAAGGAATAGGGTCTCAGGGTGCACTGAAGCAATGGAGCTGATTCAGTGGCACAGCCATAAGGTGTATCAGTCAAGAACCACAGCCATCACATTGACTTCTTAGAAGCTCAAAGTTTTCATCTTCTTTAAAACGGCCACACACTAAGATTTTGTGGGCTTTTTGCACAAAAGGACCAGTTTCTTGCAATCGTGTCTAAATACTCAGGCTTGGTCAGCCAGTGAGCAAGGAATTCAAAGAACGATACAGCACAAAAGACGGTCATACCAGGGCCGGCTCAAGGTACCGGCAACTCGGGCAGTCGCCCGGGGCGCCATGTGCTAGGGGCGCCGCGTAAAAGACTCGGGTCCCGCGCATGCACAGTTGGGCTGGTGCCAACCAGCGCATGCGCGGTGGCCGCCCTCCCTCAGGCCGCCCCGCACAAACATGGCGGATGGATCCAGGCTCGCCGGTGGTCACTCCGCCCCCCCCCCCCCCCCCCCCCCCCCCCCCCGCCGAAGGGCGCCGAAGTTCAACTTGCCTGGAGCGCCAGCAACCCTAGGGCCGGCGCTGCATTTGGCCCATCTGCCTGTGCCAGCTGTTTGGTAAAGTTATTCAATTAATCCAACATTCCCACCCCCCCCCCCCCCCACTCTCCATGCTAGAATGTTTTTCCCTTCAAATAGTTATCCAATTCGTTTGATTTGATTTATTATTGTCACATGTATTAGTATACAGTGAAAAGTATTGTTTCTTGCATGCTGTACAAACAATGCATACCATACACAGGGAAGGAAGGAGAGACTGCAGAATATAATGTTACAGTTATAGCAAGGCGTAGAGAAAAGAGCAACCTAATACGATGTAGGTCCATTCAAAAGTCTGATGGCAGGAGGGAAGGAGCTGTTCTTGAGTTGGTTGGTACGTTACCTCAAACTTCGGTATCTTTTTTCTGATGGAAGAAGGTGGAACAGAGTATGTCCATGGCACATGGGGTCCTTAATTATTTTGGCTGCCTTTCCGAGGCAGCGGGAATGGTAGGCAGAGTCAATGGATAGGAGGCTGGTTTGCTTGATGGATTGGGCTACATTCACTACCTTTTGTAATTTCCTGCGGTCTTCGGCAGAGCAGGACCCATACCAAGCTGTGATACAACCAGAAAGAATGCTTTCAATGGTGCATCTGTAGAAGTTAGGAGAGTAGTAGGTGACATGCCAAATTTCCTTAGTCTTCTGAGAAAGTAGTCGTTGGTGGGCTTTCTTAACTATAGTGTTGGCATGGGGGAACCAGGACAGGTTGTTCATGATCTGGACACCTAAAAACGTGAAGCTCTCGACCCTTTCTACTTCTTTCCCATTGATGTAGGCAGGGGCATGTTCTGCGCTACGCTTCCTGAAGTCGATAACAATCTCCTTTGTTTTGTTGACATTTAGGGAGAGATTGTCATTGCACCAGTTCACCAGATTCTCTATCTCATTCCTGTACTCTGTCTCGACATTGTTTGAAATCCAATCCACTACTATAGTGTCATCAGCAAATTTGAAAATCGAGGTGGAGGGGAATTTGGCCACACAATCATAGGTGTACAAGGAGTATAGTAGGGGGCTGAGGACAAAGCCTTGTGGGGCAGCAGTGTTGAGGATGATCGTGGAGGAGTTGTTGTTGCCTATCCTTACTGATTGTGGCCTGTGGGTTCGAAAGTTCAGTATCCAGTTGCAGAGGGAGGAGCTGAGGCTAAGGCCATGGAGTTTGGAGATGGGTTTTATAGGAATGATGGTGTTGAAGGCTGAGCTGTAGTCGATAAATGGAAGTCTGACATAGGTGTCTTTGTTATCTAGGTGTTCCAGGGTAGAGTGCAGGGCCATGGAGATGGCATCTGCTGTGGACCTGTTGCAATGGTAGGCGAACTGTAGTGGATCAAGGCAATCCGGGAGGCTGGAGTTGATTTGTGCCATGACTAACCTTTCGAAGCACTTCATGATGATGGATGTCAGAGCCACTGGACGGTAGTCATTAAGGCACGCTGCTTGGCTGTTTTTTGGTACAGGAATAATGGTCGTCTTCTTGAAGCAGATAGGGACCTCAGATTGTTGTAGAGAGAGGTTGAAGATGTCTGCAAATACCCCCGCCAGCTGATCCGCGCAAGACCCGAGTGCCGGTCCGGGTACCCCATCCAGGCCAGTGGCTTTCCAAGGGTTGACCTTCGAGAAGGCTGCTCTGACGTCTGCAGTGGGAGTCTCAGATACAAGTTCATCCGAGGCTTGCTCTCGCTGACCTCTTGTTCAAAGCGTGCATAGAATACGTTGAGCTCATCAGGGAGGGGTGCATTGGAGCCGGTGATTTTACATGCCTTCATCTTGGAGCCTGTTATGTCTTGCAGACCTTGCTATAGTGGGCGGGGGTCCGTGTGGCTAGCCTGGGACTCGAGCCAGGGGTTGTCATTATTTGACATGGATGAATTGGGTTGTCACTATTCATCTTAAATCAAATAGAATAAATGCCAAGTAAATTGCAGAATAAATAACACATTTATTTGGAAAAATATTGCTGCATTTTGAAAACAAAGCCACACAAGAGCACCTTGAAAAAGTGCTACCTAATAACACTTAAATTGGGGGGTATTAAACAGTTATGTTTTTGGTCAATGGTAGCCTCCAGGATGCTGATGGTATGGGATTCAGTGATGGTAATACTCTTCAACATCATGGGCAGATGATTAAGATTCTCTCATTGCAGATGAACATTGCCTGCCGCTTGCATGACACCTTTGCCACTTATCAGCCAAACTTGAGTGTTTCCCAGATCTCGCTGCATGTGGGTATGACTACTTCAGTATCTGAGGCATTGCAAATTGTACTGAACGTGGTGTAATTAGAGAACAGCCCCACATCTGACCTTATGCTGGAGGTAATGTCATTGACGAAGCAGTTGGGCCTGGGACACAAACCCACAAAACTCCTGAAGCAACATCCTGGGAGTGAGATAATTGGGGCTGATTGGTCTCTGCTCCACACTCATTAAAGATCCCTGGCTCACCATTCTCCCCCAGTTAGAGCTAAAGTCATTGCAGGGACCATCACCAATATCCTTAGAGATTGGGAAATCTGCCAGTGAAAGGAAGTATGCCTTTCCCAAGACTTCTTGTGGGCCGAGGGGAGCAAGGAAACGTAATTATGTCTTAAAAACACTCTTAAACCTGCCCTATTGTCACCACTGGTCTTGCCCTTAGCTGCAAATCGAACTTGAGAAATGTTGCAAATTTTAATGTAAATTTAAATAAGTTAAATGGATACAGAAATAGATATCTGAACAGTACCAATTTAATTATCATTCACATGCAGCCTTCGTCTGACCTGGGGAATCTTGGGAAATTATCTTAGTCCCAAATCAAATGATGCTCAATTCGAGGAAGGCTTTTTTTAAAAATGGATGCATGCAGGTCATGCAGTCAGACACCATCGCAGCTTTGTTCTCTTCACACTGCTGAATTGCAGGGATTTAGATTTAAAGAGCGATGCAAGAACCATGAATACCTGACAAGACCCATCCACATTTTAAATATTAGCGACTGATACGCAATCGACCCTCAACTCATTCTATTCCTCAATCCAATTTTTCCACACTTTCATTTTCTCCAGGAGCCTTAGTATCCCAAATCCCCAATCCTCCTTCATGCGGCACCTTGTGTGTCTAAATTAATATCTATCCGTGTGCTGTGTAACTTTGTGCAATTCCTGTGTTTTCTGCTGGATGTGTTATAGAGAGGGAAGGATGATGGAGTTAACAGAAGCAGAGCATTAACACTCACTAGGAGCTAAGCGGGAACACCCCTCAACCATCAATGTCATCCATCAATCAGCCAGTGCTGCATTGGGAGGCACACCAAGCACGAGCTACAAGCTAGCGTCTGTAGATCAGGGGCTTTGGGAGTGCTCAGGCCATGTACTGCCCATGTGAGTACAATTTAATCCCATTGCCTTTTGTACCAGCACTGAGAAAGAGAGGCGTGTATTCAACTTTTACAATTCAGGACATCACAGGGCGCTTTCCAACCAGGAAAGCACATTTGAAGTGGATTAGGGTTGCAGCAATATTTTTCCAAATAAATGTGTTATTTATTCTGCAATTTACTTGGCATTTATTCTATTTGATTTAAGATGAATAGTGACAACCCAATTCATATTTTGCCAAATAAATGTGTTATTTATTCTGCAATTTACTTGGCATTTATTCTATTTGATTTAAGATGAATAGTGACAACCCAATTCATCCATGTCAAATAATGACAACCCCGGCTCGAGTCCCAGGCTAGCCACACGGACCCCCGCCCACTATAGCAAGGTTGTAATGTCGGAGACACAGGAGCCAATTTGTGCACAGCAAGCTCCCAGAAACAGCAACATGATATTGATCAGGATATTGAGGGTTGAGGAATAGATGTTGGCCAAGTCGGAAGGGAGAATGCATTGGGATAGCTTGTATCCACCCAAAGGGGAAGACGGAGCCTTACTTTAACATCTTATCTGAAAGATGGCTCCCTTGACAGTCCAGCAGCCTCACAGTGCTGAGATGAGGTGTTATTGTAGATTGTGTGCTCAAGTTTCTGGATTGGTTCATGCTCACACTCTTGCCGCCCAGAATCATGAGCCACAATTCGATCCTTTACGATTAGATGGAAATTGTCTACATTTACAAAATGTATCATACAAGCTGAATGAAGTGTGTGAGGCATTGCAAAATGGCACAGAAACCTGGGAACCCCACCCCCCCACCACCTGGAGGTTCCCCTCCAAGTCACTCACTAAAATATATCGACGTTCCTTGACGGTCACTCGGTCAAAATCTTGGAACTCCCTCCCCAGAAGCACAGTGAGAGTACCTACACCTGAGGGACTGCAGCAGTTCAAGAAGGCAGATCACCACCATCTTCCCAAGGGCAACTAGAGATGGGCAATAACTGCTGGCCTGACCAGCGACCGACACATCCCATAAATGAATTATGTTTTTTAAATCCTTAATTAGGCTCACACCTTCATTTTCTCATCATCTCCCATTGTTTTCCCCCTTTCCTACCTGCATTTTCTGCGTTGGGAATTTGCAGGGTACCTTTTCAAATACATCACCGTTCTTTCACTGTTGCTGGGCCAAAATTCTGGAACTCCCTCCCTAATAGCATAGTGGGTGTACCTATACTCAGGGGCTGCAACAGTTCAAGAAGGCAACTCACCACCACCTTCTGAAGGACTACTAGGATGGGCAATGAATTCTGACTGTACCAGGAACGCCCACATCCCATAAACAAGTTTGTTTTAAATCCGTATGGACAAAGTAAAATGAGCTCCATGCCCATGGACTATTTTAGAGAGCTCGAGTCTTTCCAAATGCAAACCAGTGTAGAAATAAATAGAGCAGCAGAGAGTCAGAGAGAAAAATAAACGAACGTCAGTGGTCGTGAGGCTGAGGGGGGTGGGGAGGAGGAAAAACAAAAGGAGAGAGCTCAGCGCTGAGACCACTGAATATACTTCACCATGAGCAACCAGGAGTGCTTTGCGTGTGGGTATACTGGGCAGTGGGTACCTGACTGCCCAGGTGCAGGTGGTCGCAGTTGGATTTAAGGTTGTGGCAGAGGACGTTTCACTGCTTCAAGAGATATCTGCTGTCGCTGTGGTGAATCGGGCCACCTTGCAAAGGATTATTAACATAGAACCGATATTAACATAGAATTTACAGTGCAGGAGGAGGCAATTCGGCCCATCGAGTCTGCACCGGCTCTTGGAAAGAGCACCCTACCCAAGGTCAACACCTCCACCCTATCCCCATAACCCAGTAACCCCACCCAACACTAAGGGCAATTTTGGACACCAAGGGCAATTTATCATGGTCAATCCACCTAACCTGCACATCTTTGGACTGTGTAAAACCGGAGCACCCGGAGGAAACCCACACAGGCACGGGGAGGATGTGCAGACTCCGCACAGACAGTGACCCAAGCCGGAATCGAACCTGGGATCCTGGAGCTGTGAAGCGATTGTGCTATCCACAATGCTACCGTGCTGCACTACAGGTTATGAGCTCCAGGAGTTATGAGCTCCAGGAAGATGCCTGCTACAACTGTGGCAAGGGTGGCCACATTGCCAAAGATTGCAAGGAGCCAAAGAAGGAGAAGGAGTAATGCTGCTATAACTGTGGCAGACCTGACCATCTGGCCCGTGATTGCGATCATGCTGATGAGCAGAAATGTTATTCATCTGGAGAATTTGGGCATATTCAAAAGGATTGCACCAAAGTCAAGTGCTATAGGTATGAAGCAGGTGGCCAATTTTGATGAATTTTAATCCTGGCTGGTGTGTTGTAGATTAATCTGCTAATCATCTAATAATAAATATCTTCTGAAAATAATTTTTTTTTAAATTAATAAATAAATAAATAAATAAATAAATAGAGCGGCAAAATTAATACCAAAAACATGATCTGGTACTGCCGACACTAGGCTATATTTCAATTTTAAAACCTATCACAAAGGTTACATAGAATATTTATTATTAATCATATAATGTAAGAAGGATTACCAGTGCGATTTGACAGCACACTTACCTCCCGAGTTATCAGGTTGTTGGTTTGAACACAACTCTAGGAGTTGAACATATAATTTAGACCGCAGTGTGCAGGCTAATACTGTTCAAATGAAGTAATAACAATAATAATCTTTTCGTATCGCAAGTAGGCTTACATTAAAAATACAATGAGGTTACCGTGAAAATCCCCCCGTCGCCGTACTCCAGCGCCTGTTCGGGTACACTGAGGGAGAATTCAGAATGTCCAAATCACCTGCTTGTGCTCTTGTTCAGTGACTAAGGTGGAGATGAAGGAAACCACAACGGATGATGAGCTGGGGATGTGTGCGTCCAGAGCAATTCCTTATTCAACCACCATGAGCAAAAAGCATATCAGCCGGTCAGTCATCTCACTAGTACATATGGGAATCTTGCTTTGTGTAAATTGTCTGGCCCTTTAGCAGCACAGGAATGGTCACTGCATTCCAAAGGAGTCAGGCCCTGCAAAGTCTTTGAAATTCACGCCTCAGCTTCAAGTGACCTTAGTTCCTACAAATTGTCATTTAGTTTCCGTTAATTTCCTTGGCGTGAGACAGGCTGACAAAGAAAGGGCAAGTAAAAGGAAGAAATAATTCTTGCATTGTCCCCGGACATCTGTCTCTTCTTTCTGATCACAGAACCAAAAAGAAAGTCTGCTATGATTACCACTCTTTATTTGTAGTTAACCACAATTGAGAGGGTGTTGATCTTTGCAAACAGCTCAAAAGCTTCAATTTGCACATCGCTGTTCCTTAATGATGGATAAACCCTTCCAAAATGTTAGATGCTCATAACTGTGAGTGACAACCCATGTCAACACAGCTCAATTAAAACAATTTCACTAAAGGAAGTTATTGCTTCCAGTGATATCTCAGATCTGTAGAGGCCTGGCAGCGCAGTTAGATTGCATCCCTGCCTCGGAGTCAGAAGCTCGGAGTTCCACTCCAGAACCGATGGCCATGGAAGGCGAGTTCATGACCTGGTAAAACAAGTTGATCATTAACCTGCAAATGGCTGGCTGCAAGAATGGGAGAGTTTCCTGATCGGCATACTTGATGTGAGGTGGTCCCCTTCAAACTGTGGCCTCTGACGGCAGGCTAGCAACCCATTCTGGGTACAAAACTAGCCATGAAAACAGGCATAATGCTTCATCTGCATCATGTTCCATTAGGAATAAGAAAGGTCTAAATCCAAGATGCTGCATGTTTCAAAAAAAAATGTGGCAATGTCCTTTGGCTGTTAAAGTCACAGGCTGTCTGGGCAACAATCTATTTCCAAACTCCTAATATTCTAAATGCTATAATTTAATGTTTGCAAACAGAACCTTCTGGTAACATTTCTGCAGAAATCCACTTGATAGCAGCGAACATTTCCACAGTGGAGCAAAAAAGAAACAGAACTGATGGTTCCTGCAATGCATGCTGGGAATGAGGACATTACTGCCAAGCTGGTGTTCTTCAGCTACAGCCTTCAGCTCTACTGAAGGAGAGACTTGACTCAAAGTTAAATAAAAATAATGCTTTGTTTATCTGCCAAATTTCAATGGAACTTTTTACACAACCTGCAAAAGGTAGCAGCAATGGGGTTAACCTTCTCAGGGAGGCCACTGAGAAAAACAAAAGAAGGCCTTATACACAAACAAAAACCTTCAGGCATATCAGCAATTAAACAACGTCAGTCCGAGTTAGCAGAGGCCATCAGCACAGGGGGCGCCTTTTTTGGACCTCGAGACACCCTATCCACCTTAGGGCAAGAGGCAAAGCCCATGGCAGGCAGAGGGCGGAAACTGAGCCCAGAGGGCCGTCTGAAGGAAGGAGTTGGAACCTAGAACCCAGCACACAGTTGGAAGGAAGGTTTGGAGCCTGGAGTTCAGAGTGTGGTCTGAAGCAGGGGGTTGGGGACCTGGAGCCCAGTTGGAACAAGGGGTTTGGGGCCTGATGCCCAGCATATGGTTGGAAGGAAATGGCTGAATTCTGGAACCTAGGGGATAGCGCTGGAGACAACAGGGCATTCTGTACCAGCCTCACCGAACAGGCGCCGGAATGTGGCGACTAGGGGCTTTTCACAGTAACTTCATTTGAAGCCTACTTGTAACAATAAGCGATTTTCATTCTGAAAAAGGAACTCAGCACCCTGAGTTCAAGAGGCCACAAGCAGAGGAAGATCCCTTTGAGTTTGGGATACAAAGTAATCCGAGTCATTTGAGCACCAGACGTTAGCACCAGGAGTACCACCAACTGAACTCTGATACCCGGCTGATTAGAGATCAGGAATCAGGAGTTAAACTCTCCATAGTATCCGTCTGGGTGGATCTTGAGCATTGACCGTGAACATCCATTGTAAATTGCTTGTTTCTCAGAGTTAAGCTTTTCCATTAATGTTATAAAGACCTGATGCCAAGGGAATAAAGATACCCTGTTTTATAATCTCCACACAGTCCATGTGTTTGAACTGCACAAACCAGACGATACAAGCCAGTCTATGTTTCAGGGATGAACTCTTCTTTACAACAGTCTCCAGATCATTGTTTTTGTTTCACATTTTCAGCATCTGCAACTTTTTACTTTTAAGTTCAATTTCTGCCCCCCCCCCCCCCCCCACACACACACACACACACACACACACAGCACAGCTTGAAGAATGTACAGTGGAGCTGTTTTATTATGTATCAAACTTAATTTTGTTTTTCTGAAGATAATCTCCACCATCCCCCAAGTAGAATGCGGAGATAGGCTGGCTTCTTTCTTGCCTGGTGTTTCCTGCATCCTCCCTCTTCCACAGAATTGTGATAGACTTGAAGGATGGAAAGAAAGAAAACATTTGCCCACAAGGGCTCTTTTAACAGCATGACCCTTGAATGAATTCTGAAGAACAATGTGAAAGTAATCCAATCTCCAGTGTCAATCAACTTGGAGACACTTAACTAACACTTTGTCCTTATGCAAAACAATGTCATCTCCTTTTCTCTCCCCAGTCATAGATCTTAGCCTAGATGTATCCTGCCTTGTGGTGTAACGGGTGTATTTAATTCAGGAGAAATTTGTCCAATTGTGAAAAATGGCTGTTCAAGAAAGTAATGAGGTGATATCTTCCATTTGATCATTTGAACATAGAACATAGAACAGTACAGCACAGATCAGGCCCTTCGGCCCTCGATGTTGTGCCGAGCATTGTCCGAAACCAAGATCAAGCTATTCCATTCCCTGTCATTCTGGTGTGCTCCATGTGCCTATCCACTACCGTCGGGTAGTGTCCGACTCCACTATCAGAGCAGGCAGTCCATTCCACACCCTAACCACTCTCTGAGGAAAGAGCCTACCTCGGATAGCCCTCCTATATCTCCCACCCTGAACCTTATAGTTATGCCCCCTTGTAACAGCTACATCCACCTGAGGAAATAGTCTCTGAACGTCCACTCTATCTATCGCCCTCATCATCTTATAAACCTCTATTAAGTCACCTCTCATCCTCCTCCGCTCCAAAGAGAAAAGCCCTAGCTCCCTCAACCTTTACTCATAAGACCTATCCTGCAAACCAGGCAGCATCCTGATAAATCTCCTTTGCACCCTTTCCAATGCTTCCACATCCTTCCTATAGTGAGGTGACCAGAACTGCACACAATACTCCAAATGTGGTCTCACCAGGGTCATATATAGTTGCAGCATAACCCCGCGGCTCTTAAAATCAAGCCCCCTGTTAATAAACACTAACACACTATAGGCCTTCTTCACGGCTCTATCCACTTGAGTAGCAACCTTCAGAAATCTGTGGACATGAACCCCAAGATCTCTCTGTTCCTCCACATTCCTCAGAATCCTGCCGTTGACCCTGTAATGTGCATTCAAATTTTTTCTACCAAAATGAATCATCTCGCACTGATCAGGGTTAAACTCCATCTGCCATTTTTCAGCCCAGCTCTGCATCCTATCAATGTCTCTTTACAGCCTACAACAGCCCTCCACCTCATCCACGTCTCCTCCAATCTTGGTGTCATCAGCAAATTTACTGACCCACCCTTCACCCCCCTCCTCCAAGTCATTGATAAAAATCACAAATAGCAGAGGACTCAGCACTGATCCCTGTGGTACATCGCTGGTAACTGGTCTCCAGTCTGAAAATTTTCCATCCACCACTACCCTCTGTCTTCTATGTGACAGCCAGTTACTTTCCAATTGGCCAAATTTCCCTCTGTCCCACACCTCCTTACTTTCTTCATAAGCCGACCACGGAGAACCTTATCAAAAGCCTCACTAAAATCTATGTATACGACATCAACTGCTCTACCTTCATCAACACACTTAGTTACTTCCTCAAAGAATTCAATTAAATTTCTGAAGCAAGACTTGCCCTTCACGAATCCGTGTTTACTGTCCCGGATTAAGCTGCATCTTTCCAAATGGTCATAAATCCTATCCTTCAGGACCTTTTCCATTAACTTACCAACCAGCAATGTAAGACTAACTGGCCTACAATTACTAGGGTCATTCCTATTCCCTTCCTTGAACAGAGGAACAACAGTCGCCACTCTCCAGTCCTCTGGCACTATCCCCGTGGACAGTGAGGACCTAAAGATCAAAGCTAAAGTGCTCTGCAATCTCATCCCTTGCTTCCCAAAGAATCCTTGGATATGTCCCATCTGGCCCAGGGGACTTGTCGACCCTAAGGTTTTACAAAATTGCTATAACATCCTTCCTCAGAACATCTACCTCCTCCAGCCTACCTGCCTGTATCACACTCTCATCCTCAAAAACATGGCCCCTCTCCTTGGTGAACACTGAAGAAAAGCATTCATTCATCGCCTCTCCTATTTCTTCTGACTCCATGCACAAGTTCCCACTACTGTCCTTGACCAGCCCCAACCTCACCCTGGTCATTCTTCTATTTCTTACATAAGAGTAAAAAGCCTTGGGGGTTTCCTTGATCCGACCCACAAAGAACTTCTCATGACCCCTCCTAGCTCTCCTAAGCCCTTTTTTAAAGCTCATTCCTTGCTACCTTGTAACACTCAAGTGACCCAACTGAACCTTGTTTTCTCATCCTTACGGACGCTTCCTTTTTCCTCTTGACAAGATATTCAACCTCTTTTGTGAACCAAAGTTCCCTCACACGGCCATTTCCTCCCTGCCTGACAGGGGCACACATATCAAGGACACGCAGTATTTGTTCCTTGAGCAAGCTCCACTTTTCATTTGTGCCTTTCCCTGACAGTTTCTGTTCCCATCTTATGCTCCCTAATTCTTGCCTACTCGCATCATAATTACCCCTCCCCCAATTATAAACCTTGCCCTGCCGTATGGCCCCATCCCTCTCCATTGCAATAGTGAAAGACACCGAATTGTGGTCACTATCTCCAAAGTACTAAGGATCTGAATTAGGTGAAGACAAGTTGGTGTTTACCAAATGTGGCACATTCTATGTACTCATATATTTTTAGGAGCAGCAGTGCAGCAGTAATGTTTCACTCCAATTCTTATCCCACACCTAGTGCTGCACTAAGGCAGACTTTTGTTTATTTTCAAAGCTAGTTATTATGAGCGATGAGCTGCGTCAGTACCTGCTCAGTAAAGGCATCGCCTCGAGCTGCATCAGCACCTGCTCAGTAAAAGCATTGCCTCGAGCAGGACTGCGAGCTTTAACCCACAGGGAAACGGGCAGATGGAGAGGGAGAACGCGACGGTATGGAAGGCCTTCCTTCTTGCCCTCCGTCCAGGACTCTCCTGATCCCCCGCTGGCAGGAGGTCCTCCCCGACACCCTCCACTCCATTAGATCACTCCTCTGCACATCCAGGAACGAGACCCTTTACGATCATTTGTCTGTCTTCCCTAGGAAGTCCATCTCCGGGGTCTCGCTTCCATCTTGGCTGACAACTCCGGGACCTTTCCTTTTCCGGGAGCATACAAGGAGTCATAAGACTGACCCCCTGGTCGAGAGGATTCAGCTGC
Organism: Scyliorhinus canicula; assembly: GCF_902713615.1. Classification (NCBI taxonomy): domain Eukaryota; kingdom Metazoa; phylum Chordata; class Chondrichthyes; order Carcharhiniformes; family Scyliorhinidae; genus Scyliorhinus; species Scyliorhinus canicula. The sequence continues at coordinate 113,608,162 of NC_052147.1, read as the reverse complement.
TGCACACCAACCCTCAGTACGCCAAGTCGCGCACCAGGACAGACGGCAAGATTCGGTGTCCCTACGGGACCTGGCGCCAGCTGGTTCCCCTGCCAACGCGTCCCCCCCCACAGCGTACCACCACCCCCCGCGCCCCTTACACCCCCCCCCCCCCAGGTCTCCTGTATTGTCCCATGCCTGCACTGCCGCCACCCACCACCCACTTGCCTAGCCTCACCCCTCGACCATCTCCGACACGCCGGACTGAAGCTCCAGACAACACGCCCCCGGAGTCACCAACTGCGACAACCATGCCCGCCGCACCGCCAGAGCTGAGGAGGTCTAAAAGAATGATCCGGCCTCCAGACAGTGTAAATATTTGATGACCCCACGTCACCCCCGCCGGACTTGATTTTTTAAACAGGGGGTGAATGTGGTGAATGTATTCACCTGAATATGTACTATCTGTATAGTACTGTGACCTATGACCAGGAAATGATAATACGATCTACTACCAGGTATTGTACTGGAACCCCGGTGGGCTCCACCTCTGGCTTCGCCCTCCCCGGGGAGATATATATATAGACCGGCCACCTGTGGGCGGCACTCATTTGTACAGCAGACACTGGCAGGCAAGTTAGTTCCTGGATAATAAAGCCTTACGTTCACTCGTTCTCACAGTTTCGCAGTGAATTGATGGTATATCAATTGGAGGATGGCGTGATTTTGTAAAGAATTCTGATGACAGGCCCTGGTTGCAATAGGGACATGGAGCCCAAGTCAAAACCAGCTGCGAAAACATTTGACCACAAAGGGAAAGGCAGCTGGCCTTACTGCTGCCCAAACTCTCATGGGCAGTCAGACTGAAAGCAGATGATGCTACGCCAGGTAGAGGAAACGGACTGCTATTGGCTCAGTCACTAAGGAAGGGATGGTGAAGACAGAACCCATGTTTCGATGCTGATTGCCACTTTGAGGAAGTTATGGCTCAATATTTAGTGCCTCCACCTTGTTTTCTAAGTAGTTAACATGTCAAGTTCTGGTCAGTTTCACAACATACACAATCACTTTCCAAGTTTAGTGTATTGATCCAAAGTCAACCTGTGGCGTAGAGGTATAGAAGTTGATCAAAGTGAAAAAAAGTAATTGTTTAAAGCAATGACAGACCAACACACCATCCTGGCTATTTGGTCCACTTATTGCAGCATATTTGCCTTCTTTGCAACAGTCAGTTGTGGCTCAGTGGTGGCCCTCCCCACACTGAGTCAGAAGGAGGTGGGTTGAAGTGTCATTCAGGAGGCTTGAGCACGTGATCTAGGCTGGCACTGCTGTGCAATACTGAGGAAGTGTTGCACTGCCGGAGGTTCTGCCTTTCAGATGAGACACTAAACAGAGTCAAATTGTGGATGCTACATTATTCTAGGCAGAGCAAAGGAGTCCCCCCCCCCTCTGCCCCCTACCGCCCTGTCCATCACACAAACCTGCCTCCCATCCATGGACTCCATCTACACCTCCCACTGCCAGGGGAAAGCGGGCAGCATAATCAAGGATCCCTCCCACCCGGCTTACTCACTTTTCCAACTTCTTCCATCGGTCAGGAGATTCAGAAGTCTGAGAACACGCACGAACAGACTCAAAAACAGCTTCTTCCCCACTGTCACCAGACTCCTAAATGACCCTCTGATTGACTGACCTCATTAACACTACACCCTGTATGCTTCAACCGATGCCAATGCTTATGTAGTTACATTGTATATCTCGAGTTGCCCTATTATGTATTCTCATGTATTTTCTTGAATTTTGTTTAATTCCCTTTTCTTCCATGTACTGAATGATCTGTTGAGCTGCTTGCAGAAAAATACTTTTCACTGTACCTCGGTACACATGACAATAAACAAATCCAATCCAATCCAATCCTTCCCACCCTCCCTCCGCACCCCCCCCCCCCCCCCCCCCCCCCCCCCCCGCTCCGTGTGCGGGTCAATATTTATTCCTCAATCAACAGCACTCACACAGATTACCTGGTTATCTATTGTACTGCCGTGTGTGGGAGTTTGCTGTCTATAAATTGGTGCTCTATTTTCTACATTGCAACAGTTCTTACACTTCAGAAGTACTCTAACCGATTAGAAAACACTTTGTGGAATCCTGCGTCCATGTGTTGTGAAAAAACACTTTGGGGCATCCTACTACAAATCATTCATAACGCATCAAGGATCCTCGCAATTTGTTTCTTGGTGAGCTTGGGAACAGATCATTTGCACTACTCTCACAGGAATGGGTTAATTGTTCTCTGGTGGAATAGTCACCAAATTAGTTAAAACCTAATTGATAAATGATTGCAGATTCTATCAACCCGCCAGGAGAAAGAGTCCACAGAATCCTTCATCACTGATCTTAATGAATGATCAGATGAAGAAATGTTCTGTGAATTAGCTATGTCATCCAATTATGAATTAGTAAGCAACCCTTGATCAATTAAGAGGCCGGCATCACAGTGAGGTGCACCAATCCTCAACCGTTCTGGGACCCTCAATCTCTCACAAGTTAGTGGCTTGAGCTTTTGTCAATTTCAACAACAACAACAACAACAACTTATATTTATTTAGCATCTTTAATAAAATATGGCAAGTTACTTCACCAGAGCATTATTAAACAAGTATGACACTGAGCGACATAAGTAGATGTCAGGACGGCACTGTAACACATTGGTTGGCACTGTTGTGTCACAGTGCCAGGTTTGATTCCCAGCTTGGGTCACTGTCTGTATGGGGTTTGCAAGTTCTCCCCGTGTCTGCGTGGGTTTCCTCCCACAGGTCCCGAAAGACACGCTTGTTAGGTGAATTATACATTCTGAATTCTCCCTCCGTGTGCCTGAACAGGCGCCGGAATGTGACGACTAGGGGATTTTCACAGTAACTTCATTGCAGTGTTAATGTAAGCCTACTTGTGACAATAAAGATTATTTTTAAAAAACGATGATCAAAAGCTTATTCAAACAGGTAGTTTTAAGAGAAAAAGGAGGAAAGGAAAGCAGAGAGATGGAGAGCTGCAGACAGGCAATTCCAGAGCTCGTAGCCAAGGCAACTGGAGCCATCGCCACCAGTGGTGTAGCGATTAAAATCAGGAACGCACAGAGGCCAGAAAAAGAAGCACAAATATCTGCACAAGCCTCGACCAGGTGCCAACAGTTAGCTAGGATATCGGACAGAAACCTCAATATTTTATTTAATTTGTAAGATTTTGAGGAAAAGGATTCTTCACTCCAGGTGTGATTCCGGCCGGCGCCATTCACCCCTGGTTGTTACCGGTGGAAACTCTGCGTGAAAGTAGGCCCGGGGGCGGTTCCATCCCCGGGGGGGGCCTTTGATGGCATCTGGCCCACGATCAGGGCCCACCGATCGGCAGGCCGGCCTCTCCCCCCCCCGGGCCTACTTTGTTACATGGTCGGCCCGTGAACCCCAACGCCATGTTATGTAGCGGCTAGCACGCAGTCCCCCACGCATGCGTGGGTTGGCACGACCCAACTGCGCATGCGCGGATTGGCGCAGCGCCCATTTGGTGCCGGGAAGGGAGGCTGAAGTCACATGACCACTCCAGCGCCATGTTGGTCCCCTGTGGGGGCCAGATTCGGTTGTCCCCGCACCCATGTTGCGCCGTCGTGAAACGCGACAGCATTCACGACGGCGCAAATAGTTAGTCTCAATTTTGGAGAATCGCACCCAATATCTTTCATTATCTGCTCCCCAGGAAACCTTATTTATATGAACAAAATTCCAGTATCCCAACTTTTCCGATGTTTTAATTACACCTGTCTCCAAAAAGCCTGTGCGTTTCAAACCAGGATTTTTTTAAAAACAAGATTGGAGCAGTCACACAGTAACTCAGGCTTTTTACCCTTACTGTATCAACTACATATAATACAATATATCTGAAATGCATCACATGGAGAGGGCTGTGGGGTTAAAATAGATTACAGTCATAGGGAGGTGGTCATGGTGGGAATTAAAAACAAGGAGGAGAATTATAAAATCAAAGTGCTGCTGACTGGCAGCCTGTTTGTCTGCTGCTTGTTTTTACTCATCTCCTGCACCTCCCACTCTTCCTCATTTGATGCACCATGCACCATTCCTTTTTGCCAAGTATCGATTATTATTGTAAGCCCAGTGACTGTTGTTCTGTTATGCATCCACAATGAAGTGTTCAAACCAAACCCACCCCCCTCCAGATATTTTAGCCATTTCCCAAATTGCAATGCAATAAAATCACGTGACCACTTAATCATTGTGCTCGAAACTGGCTATTTTAGTCGCGGCTTAGACAAATATATTCAGGTACAATTATCCCACTGTTTTATTTCCAAGGCCATGAGGAGTGACAAACACAAGAAACTGCATGAGATATACACGCTAGTGTGCCGATCTTTGAGTGAATGAGAGGGGCAAATACTTTTTAAAAATGTAAATTTAGAGTACCCAATTATTTTATTTTATTTTCCAATTAAGGGGCAATTTAGCGTGGCCAATCCACCTAACCAGCCCATCTTTGGGTTGTGGAGCCGAAACCCACGCAGACATGGGGAGAATGTGCAAACTCCACATGGACAGTCACCCAGGGCCGGGATTCGAACCTGGGTCCTCAGCGCCCTAGTCCCAGTGCTATCCACTGCGCCACAAGAGTGGCAAATACAATCATATGTGCACACAACAGAAACAGACAAGGCACGTGGTGACAGTCGGGCAGATTAAATTGCAGAGAAGGAACGATAAAAGATAAAGAGAAAAGTAGATGGGCAATGTGGAAGTAACAGCGCAAATACTAGCAGCTGTGTACAAGCTAGTGTTAGCGAGGCAGCGCGCTTGTGTCACGAGGATGAAAAACAAAATGTGCAGGAAGTAGTGAACATAATGAAAAATGTAAATGACTTTCAATGCCGCTGCACCATAGTTCCACTATAATGATCACAGTGATGGCTTTCATTATCTTTCAATTACATATTTTGCTTTTTTAGGCTTGAGACAAAAAAAATCAAATTAATCTCCGTGCGGCTTCATTTGGATTCCAAAACAAAATGTGAACATTTGTCAGGAATCATTGACAGAAGCGGAGAAAACTTTAACTTTAAGACCACAGGACACAGGAGAAATAGGCCATTCAGCCCGTCAAGTCTGCTGTGCCATTCAATGAGATAATGACTGATCTGATGTGGAATCCTCAACTCCACTTTCCCGCCTTATCCCCATAATCCCCAAAAATTTCCCCTGACTGATTAAAAATCTGTCTATCTCAGCCTTGAACATGTTTAATGACCCGGCCTCCACAGCTCTCTGCAATGAAGAACTCCATACATTCACTTCTCTCTGAGACGAAATTTCTCCTCACTCCTGTCTGAAATGGGTGATTCCTTACTCTGATATCATGCCCTCTCTCTCACAAGATGAAACAACCTCTCAGCATCTACCCTGTCAAGCCCCCTGAGAATCTTTTATATCTCAATAAGGTTACCTCTCATTCTTCTAAACTCCAATAAGTGTAGGCTCAATCTATTCTTCTCATAAAAAATTCCCTCCTGACCCGGGATCAACTTAGTGAACATTCTCTGGATTGCCTTCAATTCCTGTATATATTTCCATAAAGAAGGGGACCAAAACAGTTCAGCATTCCAGGTGTGGAGGTCTAACTATTGCCTTGTATAGTTTTAGCAAGACTTCCCTTTGAAATAAAGGCCAACATACCATTTGCCTTCCTGATTGCCAGTTGAACTTGCATACCAGCTTTTTGTGATTTATGCATGAGGACCCCCAAATCCCTCTGTGCTTGCAGCTTTCTGAAGTCTTTGCCCATTTAGATATTCAGCTCCTTTATTCTTCCGACCAAAGAGCATAACTTCACATTTTCCCACATTATATTCCATCTGTCAAGTTTTTACCAACTCACTTGACCCTCTATAACCCTCTGTAGACTGTCATCCTCACCACTTGCCTTCCCACCTTTCTTTGTGTCATCCGCAAACCTTGTGCGGCACCTTATCGGATATGTTTTGGAAACCCAAGTATATTACATCTACTGGTTCACATGTATCCATCCTGCTCATTACCACCTCAAAGAATTCTAATAAATTTGTCAGGCATGGTTTCCCCTCATGAAGCCATGCTGACACTACTTGATACTATTCTGTATTTCTCTGCTCTGCTATTACATCTTATTAATGCACTGCTATTACATCCTTTATAAATGACTCTAACATTTTCCCAGTGACAGAAGTTAAGCCAACAGGTCTATAGCATTTGATTTTTGCCTGCCTCCCTTTTTGAATAAGGGTGCAACATTGCAGTTTTCCAAACTTCTGGGACATTTCTTGACTTTAAGGATTCTTGGGGGTGGTGTGGTGGCACAGTGGTTAGCACTGCTGCCTCACAGCACCAGGGACCCGGGTTTGATTCCCACCTTCAGTGACTGTCTGTGGAGTTTGCACATTCTCCCAGTATCTGCGTGGGTTTCCTCCGTTTGCTCCGGTTACCTCCCGCAGTCCAAAGATGTGTGGGTTCAGTGGATTGGCCATTCCACTTCGTGTCCAAAGGTTCAGTGAGGTTACGGGGAAAGGGTGGGGGGAGTAGGCTGAGGTGGGGTGCACTTTCAGATGGTCACTACAGACCAGATGGAACAATTGGTCTCCTCTGCACTCTAAGGATTTTATTCTCTGATTACTACCAGCGTTATCTCTGGAGCTACTTCCTTTGATATCCCAGGATGCAACCCATCAGATCCAGGGGACTTAGCAACCTTTAGCCCCATCAGTTTCCCTGGTATTTTTCCTCTATTGATAGTTACTGTATTTATTTCCTTCCCCCACTTTTGACTTAGCAGTATCTCTACGCAGTCCAAAATTGGCTTACCAACCTTTTTATACTGGTGCTCTTGCTGTTTTCATTTTCAAAAGGACCGTGGGTGACATGGGCAGAGCACCCACTGATTCTGGGCTAAACCAAAGAAGAGAATCATACGTCCATGGTATACAATTCCAATGGACACTTGGGTAAACCACGAGCCATGCACACTCCACACAACGTCAACAGACAAACGAGGGAAGTACGCAAAGGGATACCAGGAGGAGTGCTCCTCCAAACTACAGTCAAAATAAATAAATGTGACCCTCACCACCATGACCATAAGACCATAAGACATAGGAGTGGAAGTAAGGCCATTCGGCCCATCGAGTCCACTCCGCCATTCAATCATGGCTGATGGGCATTTCAACTCCACCTACCAGCATTCTCCCCGTAGCCCTTAATTCCTCGCGACATCAAGAATTTATCTATCTCTGCCTTGAAGCCATTTAGCGTCCCGGCCTCCACTGCACTCCGCGGCAATGAATTCCACAGGCCCACCACTCTCTGGCTGAAGAAATGCCTCCGCATTTCTGTTCTGAATTTACCCCCTCTAATTCTAAGGCTGTGCCCATGGGTCCTCGTCTCCTCGCCTAACGGAAACAGTTTCTTTGCGTCCACCCTTTCTAAGCCATGTATTATCTTGTAAGTTTCTATTAGATCTCCCCTTAACCTTCTAAACTCCAATGAATACAATCCCAGGATCCTCAGCCGTTCATCATATGTTAGACCCGCCATTCCAGGGATCATCCGTGTGAATCTCCGCTGGACACACTCCAGTGCCAGTATGTCCTTCCTGAGATGTGGGGCCCAAAACTGGACACAGTACTCCAAATGGGGCCTAACCAGAGCCTTATAAAGGCTCAGTAGCACATCGCTGCTTTTATATGCCAACCCTCTTGAGATAAATGACAACATTGCATTCGCTTTCTTAATCACAGATTCAACCTGCATGTTTACCTTTAGGGAATCCTCGACTAGCACTCCCAGATCCCTTTGTACTTTGACATTATGAATTTTCTCACCGTTTAGAAAGTAGTCTATGCTTGGATTCTTTTTTCCAAAGTGCAAGACCTCACATTTTCTCACGTTGAATTGCATCAGCCATTTCCTGCACCACTCTCCCAAACTGTCTAGATCCTTCTGCAGCCTCCCCACTTCCTCAGCACTACCTGCCTGACCACCTAACTTTGTATCATCGGCAAACTTCGCTAGAATGCCCCCAGTCCCTTCATCCAGATCATTAATATATATGGTGGACAGCTGCGGCCCCAACACTGAACCCTGTGGGACACCGCTAGTCACCGGCTGCCATTCCGAAAAAGAACCTTTTATCCCAACTCTCTGCCTTCTGTCAGACAGCCAATCCTCAACCCATGCCAGTAGCTCACCTCGAACACCACGGGCCCTCACCTTACTCAGCAGCCTCCTGTGTGGCACCTTATCAAAGGCCTTTTGGAAATCCAGATAGACCACATCCACTGGGTTTCCCTGGTCTAACCTACTTGTCACCTCCTCAAAGAATTCTAACAGGTTCGTCAGGCACAACCTCCCCTTACTAAATCCATGTTGACTTGTTCTAATCCGACCCTGCTCTTCCAAGAATTTAGAAATCTCATCCTTAACGATCGATTCTAGAATTTTACCAACAACCGAGGTTAGGCTAATTGGCCTATAATTTTCCATCTTTTGTCTTGATCCTTTCTTGAACAAGGGGGTTACAACAGCGATCTTCCAATCGTTCGGGACTTTCCCTGACTCCAGTGATTTTTGAAAGATCTCAACCAACGCTTCCGCTATTTCTTCAGCCACCTCCCTCAGAACTCTAGGGTGTAGCCCATCGGGGCCAGGAGATTTGTCAATTTTAAGACCTTTTAGCTTTTTTAGCACCATCTCGTTTGTAATGGCAACCATACTCAACTCAGCCCCCTGACCCTCTATAATTTTTGGGATATTAAATAAGATAAAGATCTTATTTGGTGACCTTTACAATCTCAAGATATTCGAAAGCACTTTATACTCAGTGAAATGCTTTTTGAACTGCAATCACTGTTGTAATGGAGGAGATGCAGCAGGAAATTTGCACACAGTAAGCTCCCATAAACAGCAATGTGATAGAGCCGATTTAGCTCAGTGGGCTAGACAGCTGCTTTGTAATGCAGAACAAGGCCAGCAGTGCTGGTTCAATTCTCGTACCGGCTCAATACCCGAACAAGCGCTGGATGTGGCGACTAGGGGCTTTTCACAGTAACTTAATTGCAGTGTTAATGTAAGCCTACTTGTGACAGTAATAGATTTTTATATTATCATTATTATAATTACCAGATAACCTGTTTTAAATGATACTGATTGAAGACACTCGATGATATCACATTTTTCTTCAAAATAATGCCATTGGATCTTTTGCGTTTAGCTGAGAGAATAGATGGGTTTCAGTTTAACATTTAACAATTTAGTCAAAAGATGGCATCTATGACAGTCCAGCATTCCCTTGGCACTACACTGGAATGTGAGCTGGCCCTCTCTGAAGAGGGACTTGAACACATAATCTTCTGATACAGAAGCGAGAGTCTGATTCGAGTCATCTGATCTATGGCTGACTCAGCCCCCTACTTCCACAGACCTAGCCTCCTTCGCCTCAGGCTGTTTTGATATTGTGTTGATATCCCCGGCCACCATGTGGTGCACTCAATTCAACATTTACCCCAATGCAGTGTCAGCCAATTTTGTCCATCTGAATTTTTTGCTTTGAAGGAAGACTTGTAGACATCCAGACAGTAAGTGCCCAGTCGGTTTGAGCTTTGGCACATGCAAAAGCCCTGATTTTAACTTGGAAATGGCAGGAGAGTATGGAGCTGGCATGGTGAGCAGCAGTCTCACTCCAGCACACCATCGCAAGGTCAAGGCTATTTTCGATTCACCTGAAGAAGGAGCCGTGCTCCGAAAGCTCGTGTTTGAAACAAACCTGTTGGACTTTAACCTGGTGTTGTAAGACTTCTTACAAGGCTATTTTCAACCAGAGATTACACAGCAAAACCCCTGGACTGACCAGTATCAAGAAAGGTTGGGTTGGCAAAGAGGGCGGTAGGGACGAGAAAGGCTCCAACAGAGATTGTTATCAGAGCGGAGTGGAAGTCCAGGGCATGGATGGCCCAGGATGTCTTTGCCAAGGATGACTTTGCAACAAAAGAGACAAAATGCAGAATTTCTTCTGCAACCTGGTTGAGGTTATTTCACGTAACAAGTTTAATGATTAAACCGGAGACTTCACCAGGCTCAATTCACTTGTTAAGAGTTAAGTCGGCAGTTCTATCACCACGATTCCTTTCAGCATTAAAGCATACCTCCACGAGCATTGCATTTTTTTTTGACGGGATGTGGGGGAGGGGGGGGGGGGGGGAGGGGCGCATTAAGAAAGATAATTGTGCTCACTCTATCAAATGCCTTGATATGCAAACACAGGCTTCCCACTTTTATAAGCGAGCCTCGCCAGTCTTTCAACCTTCTTGTTTCCATATTTCTCTGGATGTCCCTTTTATCTGCCCACTCTTCTCAGTTCTTAATTCATTGTGTTCTGTCACCGCTTTCAATCCTCCCCACCCCTCATTTTCATGTAAGCCATTCGTGTTCAGTAAAAACTATGAGGACATGACTACATTTCTTTTCAAAAAGAGACTCAAATTGACATCGTTTGCTGTTTTGAGGAGGAGGGAAAGCGTTTCTGTACAACGCCTCTAACCTGAGAGAGGAAGAGAAGAAAGCACGACGCACACACTCACATGCACCCGGAAGACTTCCATTGTGGGAAGAATCAAAGCAAAACTCAGAGGCCCGAGGTACAAGGGCTAAAGATGTTGCCAGAGTTTGCTGCATTATTTTAAAATTCCTGCAACACCAGCAATAAGTTTCTGGCTCGACAATTCTCGAGCTCATTTCACTGATGATGCTCATAATCAACCGACTCTACAGCTCAAAAGAAACAATCATTTTCTCCAACATAAATGTATTGCATCAGCAATGGTGACTGATTCGTAATTAGCATACAGAGTGAAGGCATTCAAAATCAAGTTCACTTTCACAAAGCAGCCACCTTCAACTGGATAATAATGTACTGCCTGAAAATGTATACTCATTTCTGAGAGGTCCTGCTTAATGGCTAGAAATTTACTAATGGAACCAAAATATGTTGCATGCATCTGATACATGATTATAGCTCTGCTCTTGTTTATTTTCACCAACGCTACTCTTTCTGCCAGGAATCATGACAAATACACAAATGCAGATTTTATTACAGCACGGATTCAACTGTGTCTACAAAACGATGCGAACTCCACTTTTCCCAGTGTGCTGACTTCCAGAAATTAAGTTGCAAGTCCAAACTTCTTACGACTTCTGATATTCCCCAATGTGCAGCCCAGAAGCACAAGGCGTCTCAATGCCTCTGGCCAGCATCAAAGCCATCACTGAGTGGTGATCCAACAGCTATTTTGAAGGGTCACATTCCAGATAGGGTTGTGTGTGTGTGTGGGGGGGGGGGGGGGGGGGCAGGGGTGTGGGGAGAGAAAATTAAATGGCTGTGCTCACTGTAGATATGACTGAAATGGGGTGTACCTTGGGGGCAAATAAGTTAGTGAAGAAGCAGTGGTTCCTTCAGACGATTGACATTACTGGCACGTCAAGTTTGCTTCAATCATCAGTCGGTAATGTTCTTCACAATTGAAGTCTGGTATTTATAGATTTCTGTTGTTCTGCTACAGTTGAAGCCAAATGCTACTGTTTGCAATTAGAGGTCATTGTAAAGTGAGGCTGTCAGATGAGAAAGTGGTCTCAGTGGGGGTTTTCAACTGCTAAAAAATGAATAGTGTGACAGCACAGGACACATCTGAAAGGATTGATTTCTGGATAAAAGAGTCTGAGAGTTCTATTGGGATAAGAGGCTCCATGTTTCACAGATGGATCAGGAGAGGGAATTTCCTTTGTAGCCTGTGCGCAGCATAATACGTTCTGATTAACATATTTACAAATTCACTGCATACACCGCAGACAAGAAATCTCCCCCTGTGGAGAGATCACATAGTCTTGGCATTGTTGGACGAAATCAGTATTGATTAAACAGATAAGTATCGACTTCAAAGACACTGGTTCATAAATCTTAACAAATTATTGCATTGCCAACCAATATTTTCATCTTTCTTTGTCATGAACAATAGGGGGAGAACATCCTCTCAAAACAATTTGGATAGGGTAACATGACAATTACTTACCATTTCTCTTGTTTTTTGGGTGGCACGGCTCTCCCCCCCCCACCCCCACTCCCCTGTGTGCCTGCGTGTGGGTCCTCCAGTTTTCTTCCACAGTCCAACAATGTGCAGGATGGGTGGATTGGCCACGCTAAATTGCCCTTAGTGTCCAAAAGAAAGGTTAGATGTGTTACGGGGCTAGGGCAGGAGCGTGGGGTGTCCATTCAGAAGGTTGGTGCAGATTCGATAGGCCAGATGGCCTCCTTCTGCACTGTAAGGGTTCTATAATTTGTGCCTTTTCTCTTTCGTGAATTTTTAAAAATTATTTCCAGTTTATTTGTTTTCATTTCGTTTTAGGTTTTTCTTCTGCAATTTGTGCTTTATCCCCACAACTTGTCTGAATATATACTGCATATTCTGTAGTTTCTGTCATGTTAATAAGACATGAAAAGAAATCAGAAGTGTGCACACAACTTCATTCTTTTATTTGCTCTTTTTTTAAATTGACTTTTGCTGCACCACAATATGGCTGCTATTGGTCACATGACTCGAGATTACCCATGTGCTCCGAAAGCTCCCAACAGATACAAGAACAAAAGAGTTCCAACTCTCATCCTTGTGGAATCTCACACGCCATTGTAAGACCATATTATAATCACAAAATTAGGAGGCCAACAGATTAATTGGCTGCCCAGATGGGCAATAAGAAAGACTGAGACATTAAAACCCATTACACCTTGAAGCTGTTAACAGCCACCATTTCGCCCCTAAGGGAAACAATGGATTTTGGCCAGAAGCACAGAAACTGCGTGTAAAGCTGCAATTAAGTCAGTAAGAAGTCTTACAACACCAGGTTAAAGTCCAACAGGTTTGTTTCAAACACGAGCTTTCGGAGCACTGCTCCTTCCTCAGGTGAATGAAGAGGTATGTTCCTGAAACATTTATATAGACAAAGTCAAAGATGCCAGACAATGCTTGGAATGCGAGCATTTACGGGTAATCAAATCATTACAGATCCAGAGATAGGGTTGATTCCAGGTTAATGAGGTGTGAATTGTCTCAAGCCAGGACAGTTGGTAGGATTTTGCAAGTCCAGGCCAGATGGTGGGGGGGGTGAATGTAATGTGACATGAATCCAAGATCCGGGTTGAGGCCACACTCATCGTGCGGAACTTAGCTATAAGTTTTTGCTTGCCAATTCTGCATTGTCGCGTGTCCTGAAGACCGCCTTGGAGAACGCTTACCCGGAGATCAGAGGCTGAATGCCCTTGACTGCTGAAGTGTTGCCCGACTGGAAGGGATTACTGTTGTTATCAATAGTTCTAAAACTCCTTTCTTTCTATCAGCGAGCATGCTAGCCATGTGCGGATATGCCTCATCCAACTCCCTGTCCCCTGTTTCGAGCATGGAATAAACTATCCTTCAGAGTTGATCATAAAGAAACCTTGCTGTGCGTTACAGAGCCCACATAAGCTGAGAGTTTGGAGAAACATGTCACAACTTACTTCAAAAGTTAGTCAAAAACATCTCTGCCAAAGGACAGATGGTAAAAGGATAAAGACGTCTACTTTCCTTCTCTTCTATCCATAACATCCTCCTTTTGATTTGTTCAACTTTTTCCAAATTCCTTCTCACTCTCCTTTCCCATACTTCTTAACCACCTTTCACCTGAATCCAATACAATGTTGGGTCTTGAAGTTTTCTCTTCAGACCTTCCTTTTATGTTTGTTCAAGCAGCTCAGTTATTGAATAAATACAGCAGTAAACCCTTTCCCTACTTCCTGGGCTTTGAAAGAAGCACGATATCTTTAATGATTTCAGTGGCATTTTGCCATCTGCCGAGTCGTGGATGGAACAATTGAGGAATCCATTAACTGAAGTCTCAGAAGCAACTTACAGTCAGCAGTGAGTGGAAATAATTGTGAATGGAAATCATAATCTGGGCTTCTGACTGCCACTTCAGATCCAAATCTACCTAGGACAAAAGGTTCAAGGCTTATGTGCTGAAAGCAACCAGTGTTCATTTTCTATAGATTCCTAGATATGTGCAGGATATGAGGTGGATGCTCTTCAAATTGGTCACACTGTACATTTTGAGTGGCAGGATAATCATGTGCAGCATTCACAGTGGCACAGATTAGTTGGGCCGAATGGCCCGTTTCTGAACTGTAAACCAAATGTAGCATGTTAACAGTGGGAAGAAGGGGAGGCAAGAGAAAACAGGTAATTAATCAGCAGCTGACAATTCCTTGCAGATATGATTTCAACTTATGCATGAACACTTTTCTAATGATCACAGAGCTCTTGGGGAAAGATGAACTTTGCATGTGTGTTTTGCTATTTGGTGACTGGTTGTTTGATGCTTTGAACAATGAGTATTGGAAGCTGCGCGTAGCAGCATGCAGCTCATGTTCAATTTCTGTGGTAGATCAGGAATGAAACTTTAATATTGCTGAAAAGAGAGACATGTTGCCAAAGCTTTTCATCTTACTCTCATCAGGATAAACATAGAAATACCAAATTTCAAATAAGCACAACAATTTATACCACAGGAGAAAAAGAATGCTGATTGATTGGCATGGTCAAGGTATTGCCATGGAGTTAAGCAGTGGGGAACTATAGGCTCCTAAGCTCCTGAGTACTTCAAAAAACGCAAAGGCTTGAACATATTCCTTTTGTTTTCAGAGAACCGGTCCCTGTATATGAATGTGTCTCACTACAAGCAAGTGTAAATGAGCTTCATTGTAAATAATGACTGAAATGGTGATATAACAGATCAATTGTTGGCTGCATTCTATGGTGACTAAGGCATGATATATTAAGTCGAATTGGCCATTGCTGATTTGTGAGCTTCATACTTGTGGGAACACAAGAGTTAATTCACCTGTGCAAGCAAGCACAAAAATAATATTTCACGTCTATGCCCTGCATTCTTAAGACAGGAGATAGGAAATGAAATGACAAACTCTGTAATTATAAGTCATAGAATTTATAGTGCAGGAGGCCATTCAGCCCATCGATTCTGCATCGGCCCTTGGAAAGAGCACCCTACTTAAACCCACACCTCCACCCTACCCCAGTAACCCCACCTAACGACTGTGCTACCGTGCCGCCCCATCAGGTATGGGAGCCGTTCTTATTGTGAACAATCCAATGGTATTAATACCTTGGATTATCAAAACACTGGCAAGAAGGGAATTGTGTCACTACTTCTGGTTCCAGGATCAGGGGAGTGAGGAACCTTGAAACAGTGTGAAGGAAAACATCTGGGTGATAACATCAGCTTTGTGCACGCTTATCAAAGAAGTGTTTTGTAACAGTCAAAACGGGCATTTTGAAACATTTCATACGGGTTCTGCCCAGGAGGGGTGACAACACCCTTGACCAGTCACAGAACTGATCAACCCAGGACCACCGTAGGTTCAACACACAAACAGAGAGGTATAAGACATACTTTCCTCTGCTCTTTACTGTACAGGTGAATTGCTAGCCCAATGTGTCAAAAGTTACATCTTTTCCCTGAGCATCTGATCAGTGCTCCAGGTGTGAACAGAAATTACTGTGGACCACCTCGGCTGGGTAAAAGAAAAGCTCCTAAATATGCTTCAGGAAACATGAAGCCCTTCAGCCTCCTCGTTGAGTTAATGGAACTAATTTTCTGTGGTTGAAAATTACGTCATGATGAGACCAGTTTTTCTGTGGGTAAAAGAAAGATTGAAAGACAAGGCTGGAAACTGTGTGGAACATCCCCCTCTGTGGATATCTTCCAGACAACTGGACATGCAAAAATTCGGTCTCCTGGTCCCAAGTAAGACAGGCCAGGAGTCATGTGGAATAGGAGCATTCAGCTTCTGCATGATATTTCTAAAATGTGGACAGAACTGAACCAAAGAGGTCAGTTTGAGAGTTTTATTTTTCACGAATAGACCCTACATAGTGTTATTCATCCACTGGTCAGCTAGCAGTGTGCTATTCACACTCTTGTGGTTTTGGAGCATGGTTCAATCAAGTTAATTCGAGAATTTTCTTATCCTATACCTTTGCCAGTGTCACTATTTATTCTACTTGAGTCTGAATCCTCACAACTGTTGATGTTGGTTGCTTGTGTCGCTATTAACGCACTTAGCAAGTGCTACCCAGTCATGGAATCATATCCAACAGTCCATATTTTGTTTCAAGGTCTCCTCCACATCGGGGAGAGAAAATGCAGACTGGGTAACTGATTTGCAGAACACTTTGCTCAGCCGTCAGCACGATCCCAACCTTCCTCCTGCTCGCCACTTCAGCTCAACACCTTGCTCTCATGTCCACATGACTGTCCTCGGCCTACTGCAAGGCTCTGGTGAAGCCCAACGCAAACTGGAGGAACAGCACCTCGTCTTCCGATTAGACATGTTACAGCCCTCCGGACGAAACGTTGAGTTCCACAACTACAGACTCTGACCTTTCTCCACCATCTCAACTTTTCTTTTTATATAACCCAAACATTTTTTGTTCCAATGCAAAATTCTTCCCTCCCTCTGGGCGATCGATCACTTGTTCTCAACTTTTTCTACGCCTTTGCAGCGATCTCTCCCAACTCCCACTAATAACTGAAGGAAGGTGGTGCTTGATTCAATCAATCAGTCAATTAATGGGATGTGCGATCTCAATATCTGGCATCAAGATAACATTGAAATTCATATTTCGAAGCACAGTGGGTAGCACTGGCGCCTCACTAAGCCAGGGACCCGGGTTCAATGCCAGGCTCGGGTCACTGTGTGGAGTTTGCATGTTTTCCCCTGTATCTGCATGGGTTTCCTCTGGGTGCTTCCCACATTCAAATTTGTGCAGGTTAGGTGGATTGGCCATGTAAAATTGCCCTTTAGTGTCCAAAGGTTAGGTAGGGTTCCAGGAATAGGGCTGGATGGGTTGCTCTTTTACAGGGTCGGTGCAAACTTGATGGGCCGAATGGGCTCATTCAGCACTGTACGGATTCTATGCATACATAAAGTTGCTCAGTTGCATGATAGGAACTCTGAGAGTTTATCAATGATGGACTGCAGTATGTTTTTAAATGGGATCCTTCTGTAGCAATGCTGTGTGGATTGAAGTCTGTATTCAGTGTACACAGTGAAAGTGATGCTTGAACTGGATCCACCAGGCATGGAAGAAAGAGGCTGATTCTCTATACCTGATGTAACTACCCACTGATTGGCAATAGAAGTGCTCCAATTACATTGCAAACAGCCTTTATGCATGGCAATGCCCTCAAGGATGAGTAACACAGTGCACAATGGTCAGTGGCAAGGAAACACAGTCAAGGTAATCTTATCCCAGAGACCAGGTGATGGGGATTAAACATGACAGAAACAACATCTAAAGCCCTCAATGCCATTATTGCCTTGCAATCGCTCAGTTCAGTTTATCAACGCATCTCCCAGAACAAACAAATAAGTCATCGAGCAAGGTTCATATTGATAAAAAAAAACAACTCACAGAGAAAAAGATAAGCCATCCAGCCTGGAAAATAGGCAATAGGGACAATTTTGAAGTGCAAGGTATGCAGTGAGCATCAGGAATACAGCGTATAATGTCTTAATGCTTGTACGGGCTTTATTAGCACGGAAGTATTGAACTGCCTTGGCCAAAACAGAGCACCAACAGGCGCCTGTGGGGCAGGGGCAGGAATTCTAGAAGCCCAACTGTGCGACTCAGTTGCTTGAATTCCATTAAAGGACTAGGCTAGGTGCTCGAGAGGTGCAGAGGAGATGTACCAGAATGGTTTCAGGGAGCCATTCATCCGTGAGAGACTTTTAACAGCAAAGGTTAAGGTTGGAAACTTTGGAGCTATTCTCCTTGGAACAAAAGGAGATTGCGGAAGAGATCTGATGGAGGTGTACAAAGTGACGCAGGTTTAGATGATTGAACAAGGATCAATGGACTCAGATTTATAGTCAGGACAAGAGACACAGGGGGATGAGAGGATGAATTTCATTTTTTTTTTAAAAACACAGCGAGTGGTAGTGACCTGTAAAATGCTGCCTACAAGGGTGGTGAAAGATCAATCGTTTGAAAAGGAAATTGGATGGAAATTTGAGACAAATAAAGTAACATATTACGAGGATGCAATGGGGAAATGGGACAGATGGGATTGCTCTACAGATAGCTGGCATGGACTAAATGGGCTGAATGGCCTCCTTCCTTGTCATTACGAATCTATGATTTTGACTTGAGCACAAAAATCAAAGCAGATGTGCTAGTGCAGCATTGAGGGAGTGCTGCACTGTTGGAGGTGCAGTCTTTCAGATGAAAAATTAAGCTGAGGCCTGTCCGTCATTTCAGGTGCACGTTAAAGATCCCACAGCATTATTTCAAGGAGCAGCAAGGGAAGTCTTCCCCAGTGTCCCAGACAATATTTATCCCTCAACCACCATCACAAAAGCGGATCATCTGGTCATTATCTCACTGCTGTTTGTGGGTCCTAAGGGTTCCCAAATAAATATGGAATCAGTACTATACTTGGATCGTAGACCCTAATTTGCATTTGCATCAACATTCTGAAGGTTACCATTGACCACAAACTGAACCGGGCTTGCCATACCTATTACTGTGGCTAGCAGAGCAGGTCAAAGGCTAAGAATCCTACAGCAAGTAAGTCGCCACCTGACAGCCCCCCCCCCCCCCCCAAAAAAAAGCCTGTCCCCCCAAAAAAGCCTGTCCACCATTTACAAGGCACAAGTCAGAGTGTAATGGAATACTCTCCGCTTGTCTGGATGAGTGCAGCTCCAACTACACTCAAGAAGCTCAACACCATCCAGGACAAAGCAGTCCAATTGATTGCTCCTCTTTCCATATTAGATGACTGAACAAGGACCAAAGGACACAGATTTTTAGTCTGGACAATCTCTCCACTACTAACGAACAGTGGCAGCCGTTGTACCATCCACACAATGCACTGCAGTAACTCACCAAGGTTCCTTAAACAGCACCTTCCAAACCCACGACCACGACCACCTAGAAGGACATGAACAGCAGATACCTGGGAACCCCACCACCTGGAGGTTCTCCTCCAAGTCACTCACCACCCTGTCTTGGAAATATATCGCCATTCCTTCAGTGTCGCTAGGTTAAAATCCTGGAATTCACTCCCTAACAGCACTGTGGCTATACCCACACCTCAGTGAGTCAGTGTCAGTTCAAGGTGACAGTTCAGCACCACCTTCTCAAGGGCAACCTGTTTCTAACAGGTCCGCTGGCCACCCCCCCCACGTGCCCAAGAGCCAGTTTGTGAAATAAAAAGGACTCCATTTTTATGTTCTGCCTTTAAAGGCTTTCCTGCCTTTAATCCTTCAACAATTCCTCAGCACTTCTCTATTCTTTTTATTTTAAAATTCCTCTTTTCTAACATGCCCTTTTTTTTGGTTAATCTGTGTCTCTTTCTATCTCCTTGGCCTTGTTGTTTTACCATCTTACTCCACTCAATCATGTTCTACTCATTCCCACTGATTTAAATTGCAGGTTTTTCGACAGAGGTGTTGCATCTCGCATGAACTGTAACTACAGGATACTCTCTGTTATCTGGCATGCTCCAGGAATGGGTGGCACCGGTTAATCAAATACGCCAGTAAAAGGAGAAGCAAGGTGACTTCCATGCTTAAGATGTGCTGTTGGTTGGGGTTGCAGGAATAGGGGGAATGGGCCAAAGTAAGGTGCTCTTTCAGAGAGTCAGTGCAGATCCGATGGGCTGAATGGCCTCCTTCTGCACTGTAGGGATTCTATGGGAGTTTAGGACTCATGAGGCGCAGGAGTGCACAAATCAAGCAAGCGGCACCGAAGGGAGATGGTGCGTCGGAGCAATCAATGTTCCCACTCACCAAAATAAAAATGACAAAGTAGATGTAAGTGGAATAACCAGTGAAGGTAAGTGAACAAAGGTCAACAAATTTGACTGAAGCAATGCAAGCAATTTTTAAAAATAAATAAATTTAGAGTACCCAATTCATTTTTTCCAATTAAGGGGCAATTTAGGGTGGCCAATCCACCTAACCTGCACAGCTTTAGGCTGTAGGGGCGAAACCCACACAAACACGAGGAGAATGTGCAAACTCCACATGGACAGTGACCCCAGAGCCAGGATTGAAACTGGGACCTCGGCACCGTGAGGCTGCAGGGCTAACCCACTGTGCCACCGTGCTGCCCGCAATGCAAGCAATTTCATGCAGTGATGCCACCACATCCCATCACAAAGCATCTTCCAGTTTAATGAGAAATATTTGACATGGTTTCTATATTGTAGTGTATGTAACTGGTGCAGTAATGGTTTTAAAAGCCTTGACTAGGATCTATATGCATCTCCTGCAATAATAGAATTTAAAAATCCTGGTTTGAAAGACAGACAGACTTTATGACTGCAAAATGTGCAATTAAGATGTCATAAAAGGGTGATCATCCTTCTTTCCAACCTGAGGCCTAATGGGTTTTTTAAAAGATTTTTCGGATTCCCTGGGAAGTAGATAATTAGAGACATTGTATTTAAACTTCAGCAAGAAGATCATGAGATTTGAGTGGAATGAGAATGCTGTAATTAATGAGAGAAGCCATGGCTGTAGCAGACAGAGTTTGAGTTTAGTTTTGGCTATGGACTGAATGCTGTCGCGATATTTGGCATTAGTCTGACAGGATTTCCCTCTCTTTCTTCAAGCAGGCGCTTGAAGGATCTCTCTATCCAAAGATTGGCAAATAATCCTGTGTTGGCCAACTCTTTTGATTTTTGACCTGTGATGGGTTTTCTTTGATTGGAGATAAACGTGGTATCGGTTAGAAGTATTATCGAAAATCATAGGGGTAGAGGCATCGGCCGAGTGGCGATCCTTGGAGTGTCGGAGCTGCTGGAGGGGAAAGGGGGCCAATGTGGTGGCCTTCGCCACTCTGATTGCCCAGCAGTGAATTCTACTGCAGAGGAGGTCAGTAGAGCCAGAGGGTATCAGTGTGGCTTGGGGATGTAACAGAATTCCTTAAGTTGGAAAACATTAAGTTCGCTCTCAGGGGTCGGGGGGGGGGGGGGGGGGGGGGGAGTATTTTGTCCCTGTTTGAGGATTTCTTTGCTGACATCAGTTAGGGCTGGGTGTTAAGGGTACAAGAAGTGGAACAACAAGTGCGTTTGTTTTTGAAAGATCATGGGCGAAATTCTCCGACCCCCAGCAGCGTTGGAGAATCGCCCGGGGCCGCTAAAAATCCCACCCCCGCCGTGACAGAAATTCTCCGCCACCCGGGAATTGGCGGGGGCGGGAAACGCACCGCACCGAGCGGCGAGCCCCCTGCGGCGAGCCCCCTGCGGCGATTCTCTGGCCCACGATGGGCCGAAGTCCCGCCGCTGGGAGGCCTCTCCCACCGCCGAGGTTTGTACCACCTCTGGTGGCGGCGGGATCGGCGGCGCGAGCGGGCCCCCAGGGTCAATCGGACCCCGGGGGGTGCCCCCATGGTGGCCAGGCACGCGATCGGTGCCAACAGTTCGGCAGGCGGGCCAGTGCCGTGGGGGCACTCTTTCTCTTCCGCCGCCGCCATGGCGGAGGCAGAAGAGAATCCCCCAGCGCGCATGCACCGGTGGTGACGTCAGCGGCGTCACCACCGGCGCATGCGCGAACCGGCGAAGGCCTTTTGGCCAGCCCCGGCGCCGGGCCTCAAAAGGCCGCTGGTGCTGGTTTTGGCGCCAATCGGCATGGTGCCAACTGCTCCGGCGCGGGCCTAGACCCCAAAAGTGCGGAGAATTCTGCACCTTTGGGGAGGCCCGATGCCGGAGTGGTTGGCGCCACTCCGCTACACCGGGACCCCCCGCCCCGCCGGGTAGGGGAGAATGCCGCCCCATGTGTTCATATGTACTCTGGTTTGAAGAGAAAAATCTTTTTTTTTTAAATGTAGCCGTTAGAAGTTACAGTTCCTTTTATTGTTAGGCATTGTTTAACTGGTAATTGCAAGCGACATTTCTGTGATGTTAAGTTAGTTTAGTTTGTCCTGGTCCACCCATGTCGACGCTACCACCAAGAAAGCAAAACAGTGCCTACACTTCCTCAGGAAACTAGGAAATTCGGCATGACCTCAGGAAACTAGGAAATTCGGCATGACCATATTAACCCTTACCAACTTTTACAGATGCACCATAGAAAGCATCCTATCTGGCTGCATCACAGCCTGGTATGGCAACTGCTCGGCCCAGGACTGCAAGAAACTTCAGAGAGTCGTGAACACCGCCCAGTCCATCACACAAACCCGTCTCCCATCCATTGACTCCATCTACACCTCCCGCTGCCTGGGGAAAGCGGGCAGCATAACCAAAGATCCTTCCCACCCAGCTTACTCACTCTTCCAACTTCTTCCATCGGGCAGGAGATACAGAAGTCTGAGAACACGCACGAACAGACTCAAAAACAGCTTCTTCCCCACTGTCACCAGACTCCTAAATGACCCTCTTATGGACTGACCTCATTAACACTACACCCTGTATGCTTCATCCGGTGCTAGTGCTTATGTAGTTACACTGTATATCATGTGTTGCCCTAATATGTATTTTCTTTTATTCCCATTTCTTCCCATGTACTTAATGATCTGTTGAGCTGCTCGCAGAAAAATACTTTTCACTGTACCTCGGCACACCTGACAATAAACAAATTCAATCCAATCCAATCCAATCCATATTCCTCCCTTTGTATGAAATTACATCTGGAACAAATTATCCTTTCCACACAGTCTTACAGATTCAAAAAAAGGTATTGGGGTTCCAGTCCAGTATCCCAGCAAATGTTGGGGTCTTGTCCAGAATCACGCAAATTGTGGATCTCAAAAGCAACCTGCTCAAGTCATCCTGCTTCCAGATCAACAACCATCAAATTAAAAAGTCAAGCTGCGATATGAAAGTGAAGATAATTCAACAAAATGCTCAAGTGCTATTAAATATTAACCACTTTCAGTTGAGCTGTATCATATGGGCTTTAAACAAATTAAAGGGAGAAATTCAAAGCCTCCACCCAACTTCCTAGTAAAGGAACTGAATGAAATGTATCTTCAGACACTGAAATAATTTAAGCACGTATTACATTTCATAGGCTTTGTATACAAATACTTCAATTAACATCCTGGGTGTAACCATTCACCAGAAACTAAACTGAACCAGCCTTATAAATATTGTGGCTACAAGACCAGGTCAGAGGCTGTGTCTCCTGACTCCCAAAAGCATGTCCACCATCGACAAGGCACATGTCAGGAGTGTGACAGATTATTCAGCCCCTACCTGGATGAGTGCAGCTCCAACAGCACTCAAGAAGCTTAACATCATCCAAAACAAACTGCTTGATTGACATTCCATCCACCACCTTGAACACCCACTCCCTCCACCATGTGTACACAACGGCAGCTGCATGTACCATTTACAAGGTGCACAGCAGCAATTCACCAAGGCTCCTTTAGCGGCACCTTTCAAGTCCAGGATCCCTATCATCTAGAACAGGGGTGGGCAAACTACGGCCCGCGGACCACATGCGGCCCGCCAAAGGTCTTTATGCGGCCCACCAAGTCATTAAAAAAAAAAATATTTTATTTTTTTTTAATTTTTAAATTATTTTTTTTTAAGGTTAATGGGGGGGGGCTGTTGGGTTACTTACTGGTAT
Organism: Scyliorhinus canicula; assembly: GCF_902713615.1. NCBI lineage: Eukaryota > Metazoa > Chordata > Chondrichthyes > Carcharhiniformes > Scyliorhinidae > Scyliorhinus > Scyliorhinus canicula. The sequence goes on along the minus strand of NC_052147.1, from coordinate 113,584,414 downwards.
AGGGTGGATACGTTGACTTGAGTAGGGTGATCATTGCTCGGCACAACGTCGAGGGCCGAAGGGCCTGTTCTGTGCTGTACTGTTCTATGTCCTATATGAGGCGCCCAGAATCATAACCGGGTGAAGTAATTATTTTACTTAATATACTATGCGGCCCTTTAAAATTGTGAATTTCTGAATGTGGCCCTTGCACGGAAAAGTTTGCCCACCCCGATCTAGAAGGACAAAGGGCAGCAGACGTAGGGGAACGCCACCACCTGGAAGTTCCCCTCCAAGTCACTCACCATCCTGACTTGGAAATATATTGCCATTCCTTCACTGGTGTTGGGGTAAAATCCTAGAATGCCCTCCCTAACACCACTGTGGGTGTTGCGTTCGAGAAGGCAGCTCACCACCTTCCTCAAGGGTAGTTAGGGATGGGCAATAGAAATGCAGCCAATATCCCGCGAATTAATTTTGAAAAAGTAATTAAATGGTATTTCTAAAGAAAATGCTTGGCAGAGGAATTCTTTAAGCCAGTGCTGTGAATTTCAGGGAAGGGGAGGGTGGAAAAGAGTACCTCATTTCCGGATGCTTCAGTTATATCATAGTTTCTGCGACATGCCGAGCATAAGATATAAACTGCAGTCTTAAATGTTCGACCAAGTTATTCCAAATTGTGCTCGACCAAGTTGTGCCTGCTGTACAAGTCTCAAGGTTTTCAAATAACCCTGCAAGCATCTTTATTGGATTTTGTGGACACTTCAGTACACAAAGAACTCCTTGAATGCTGACTGTGCAGTAAAACCAAGCCAGTGGTGCAAACCTTACTATAAACTCAATCTGCCCTGCAGGTATTTTGTCGAAGAGAGTGTAGAACACAATCTGTTCTGGAGGAAGCCGTGATTCTTTTGATATTATTGGCAATATTTGAACTCGGGCATAACTGAGCAGAGATCATGGGAGGTTACTGTGAACTGCAGCAGATCATCTGCTTTTACAAAGCAATATCCAGTCAGTGGCCTCCTCCTTTTTCAAGGTGATGAAAAAGGCACTTTATGTGCAGTAGAAAAGTCACCCAACTGAAGCAAAAGGCGTCTGTAGAGTTAACATGAAAGGTGATGGGAGTCCAACGAATCATTGTGACATGAACCCCTGTATAAAAGCTCAGGAGGTCCGACACAAAGTTCAAACAAAGTTTAATTCAACAACAAAAGCAAAGGCCGCAACTTGGCTTACAGTCCCTATGGGACTGTCGATGACGCCGGACCCAGTCCGGACTGGAAGGCAATTTTTATGAGCCCCATTAGTGGGGGTGGGCTTGCATTCCACGAATCCCACGGGCAAATCAATTGGGCAGCCCCATGGGTCTCAGGAGGGTTATTAAGCCCTGCTTCTGTAAAAGGCACAAGAAAAGGAAATTTATTCTGGATCGAAAGAAAAAAGTTACATTTATGGAGCAAAAAATTCATGCCCTCAAAAACAGTTATTTATGTTGCCCCTTTAAAGTAATAAAACATTCCCTGTTTCAGAGGAGCATTATCAAACAACATTCTCCACTGAGCTGCTTCTGCAGGTATCAGGTAAGATGTTCGAAAGCTTGGCCAAACCGGTAGATTTGATGAAGCATCTTAAAGGATGAATGGGAGGAAGAGAAGCCTGAAGTTGGTGAGTGGTTTGGAGGGTTGTTCAAGAGGCCAGGGTTGGGGGGGGGGGGGGGGGGGGGGGGGGGGAATGAAGAGAGAGAAAGTTTTGGGGCTGGAGGAGGTTGCATAGTTAGAAAAGGGCTGGACCATGGAGGCTTTTGCAAAGAAGGATGAGATTTTTTTTAAATCACGGCTTACGTAAACGGGAGCCAACGTACATCAGCAAACACAGGGGTCATGCAGGAGTGAGACATGGTGCGAGTTTGGACATGGGCAGCAGGAGGATTTCTAGTTTGTGGAGCGTGGAACTGGAGAGGCCAGCCAGGGGGGCAATGGTTTAGTCATGCTCGTGGAAGAGGGCTTTGGCAGATGGGCTGACAAAAGGGCAGTCACACACCAAGGTGATAGAGAACTGTTCTAGTTCAGCCCCAAACAGTAACCAGGGAGAGGGATGGAATCACTGCCGAGATGGCGGAGTTTGTTGCAGGGACTGAAGACAATGGCTTCAGTCTTTGTTCAGTTGGAGGAAATTTGGGCTCATCTGAAACCAGCTGTTGGACAAGCAGTCTGACAACTTAGACACAGTGGACTTCATACACACTTTGCCTAATAAATCTGTCCATGAAGTATTAATTTTTTTATTTAACGAGTTCAAACAGAACACAATAATTGCTGCTTTGCCCTTATGTGGTAATGAGCACAGCTGCTAAACTGTTCTTCTCAGGCCTCATCAAAGCACAGACATAAAAATAATAGTTGTCATTTCAAGTAGGCAAGAGTTCCCAGAGGTGGTTTAAGCAAGATATGCTTCTCTGACATCTGCCACAGTCTAACACAAAAATGGATCTTTAGTGAATACATTTAGTTTCATAAATTCTCAAAACATTAAAATTATACACGGAAGATTGAAATTCAAATAAAGTTGTTATTTGCAAAAATGTTTGGCAGTCAAAAGGCTAATATCAATTTATAAAACGCATTTACAATATTTCAATGAAAATTTTCAGAACTGTTATTACATTGAATTAAATTTGACATTCAATTTCCCAACTGAGCACTCCCATTAGCTCAGTATGGATTTCCTGTTGCCATTCCTTCATACCTGGACTGGAGCAGTTATCTGGTGTATCTGCCCCAGGAAGGATAGAGGCAAGAAGCTGCTGAATATCCCCCAATTCACAATTAGGCAGAATTAAAATTCCTTATGCGGGTGGAACAGAATAATGAGATGATTATTGCCAGTTCTCATTTTCATAACTGTCACAATTATGCTTCAGGTGAAGAGATGGAGCAAAGTTGGGATTCATTCAGGCTTCTAGACTACATCCCTTTCTTCCCACCTGGAGCTGATGACTCATATTGGGTACAGTTCTGCCTGTGCAAAGCAACCTTCCACTATCTGTTTAGCACAGTGGACTTGACAGCTGGCTTGTAATGTACAACAAGGCCAGCAGCGCGGGTTCAATTCCCGTACCAGCCTCCCCGAACAGGGGCTAGAATGTGGCGACTAGGAGCTTTTCACAGTAACTTCACTGAAGCCTACTTGTGATAATAAGTGATTATTATTATTCTGCACATAAATTAAAGTAGAATGACTCACAGATTTGCCTGTAATCCAATCCTGCACTTTCCAGAGCACATCGCCAAGCAACTTCCTTCCCCTTGAGTGAAAGGGGTTGAGTTAGAGGCCCATTGCCACCCCTGGTGAAGATGATAGCATTGGACCTTCCTCAGCTAAGCTGCTCAGTATCAAGACTCCATCATCTGAGCTCTGCAGAGAAGCCCAAGGCTTACACTGAAAAGAATAATAGGCTGCAAACAAGCTTCCAATTACAAGTACATTGGTAAATTTGGCCCAGTGGCAAAAATGAAGGCAATGGCCCAGTAATCATTACAACCTGCAAGGAAAGGAACGAGAAGTTAATTCAAATGTGCCGATTTTATTTCTTCTCAGGGTGACATAACGGAGAACAGCAAGGTTTATTACACCAGGATACAAAATAGTCATTCCAAGTAAAATCGACAGATTTCATCGACTCCACATTAGTTTTACTTTCACTGAATTGTCTGCATTATTATCTCAGGGAGCAACAATGAGATTTGACAGTTTTATTGTTGGACCGTAAGTGGGTGGACACGCAGGAGAAAGAGACATTTCTATAACTACGTTATATATAAGTGACGTACTGGCCCCCTCACTGCATTATCCGTCCAAAATTAACAAAAGCTTTTCACTAAGCTTTTATAATATTGTTCTTTTAAAAAAACTAAGAGAAAACCAAAGAGCAATCAAGAAACAAACAAAAAAAGAACAATTGATCAATCTCTATCAATCTTAATAAAAACAAATGACTACAGATGCTGGAATCGGAAACCAAAAGGGACAGAACTTTGACAAAGGGTCATCTGGACTCAAAACAAATTATTTTCTCTCCTACAGATGCTGCCAGACCTGCTGAGATTTTACAGCATTTTCTCTTTTGGTTTCTGTACCAATCTTGCTCTGAGCTGTATACTGTACCAGTCAACAGTGGGCGGCACGGTGCCACAGTGGTTAGCACTTCTGCTTCACAGCACCAGGGACCCGGGGTCAATTCTGTCCTTGGGTGATTCTGTGGATTTTGCACATTCTCCCCATGTCTGCGTGGGTTTACTCCAGGTGCTCCGGTTTCTTCCCACAGTTCAAAGATGTGCAGGTTCGGTGGATTGGCCATGTTAGTGTCCAAAATGTCAGTTGGGGTCACGGACATAGGGTGGGGATGTGGGCCTAGGTAGGGTGCTCTTAGTCAGAGGATTGGTGCAGACTCGATGAGCCAAATGGTCTTCTGCACTGTAGGGATTCTATGAGACTACTAACAGCTTCAGCTTGCTCTGCTCAGTCCTCAATTAGTAAGGGATCATATCTCAAAACAAAATGTTTTTAAAGAGTACTTACTGTCGGAGGTCAATGGCAATTGAGACCACCCCCCCCCCCCCCCCCCCCGAGGATAAGCAGGCACCCAAACAATATCAGAGTAGCCTCTACATTTAGCCCACTCTACCTGCCCACTGGAGTTCAACTGGGATCATCAACAATGGATGACAGAGGCACTTACATGGTTTGGAAGGTGACCACAGGCTGCAACGGGACGATAGCCAAAAAAAGGTCAAATGAGCTCCCTCACCTCCCTCCCTCACGGATAATGATCCATATTCTTCCTCAGGATAACTTGTCTAGGACTCCACATTATATTCTGAATACGGTCTACCAATTGGTCACAGAGATGGACTGATGGAAAATTATAAAAGGGCAAAGGTTCATTTGACGACCCCAGTCCTTTGTGCTCACCATCAGTCAGCTTTGCAAGGTGAAGCAAAGTGCAGCCAAAATCTGTAACCTCGTACTGCAAGTGCAAGTGACCAGCATTTGACCCAAGAATGATTATCCGCCGCTTCACCAGACATTACAAGTTTTTGAAAACAGTGAATGGTACATATTACATTGTCATGTTCGCTCATGACAAACACACTCTCTGCTAACCTGACTATAGCTTTGAAGGTGACACATTTATGTTCACCACAACGACCTGCATTTTTATTGCTGAAGGTGTCTCTCACAGGTTTACCTTGGGAGAAAGCTGACATTGCGCTGTTTTTAGATTTCTATTAAAGTACATGCACTCTTGGGGGTTTTCTGTACCCTCATTATTCCCCCAGGCTGACTCGTCATTGGGTGGTTAGTGAACCCATTTTCAAAAGGTCTCAAAAATCTTCATGATAGGGGGGGGGGGGGGGAGGAGGTGAGGAGTGGGGGTGATGGAAGGAGGCAGACTGAGCAAAACATTCTAAACAGCAAAATGTACAAACGAGCTGGCCGTGTTGTTCCTGTGCTTTGACAGTATCTCCTCTATAGAATTCAACAGATTTGATCAAAGTATAAGGAAAAGCAAGCTTAGGTAACTGTTCAAAAGTAGAATTGGTTAAGGAAGCGCTGTATCAGTATGGAGTGTTCAGTTGTGACACTGTTGATAGCATCCTTATCTCTCGAGTTAAAAGGTTCCAAGTTCAAGCCTCACTCCAAACCTGCTGCATGAAATTCAAGGCTGACTTTCCAGTGCAGTAGTAAGGGTGTATGTGCTGCACTATCGGAGATGCTGTCTTTCAGATGAGATGTCAAATTGAGGCCCCATCTGTATGTATTTGATTCAATTTAGTCGACTGCATTTGCTGCTCACAATGGGATTTCCTCTTCAGCGGGAGGCCAAATGGAGAACTGGTGACTGCTTTGCGGAACACGTCCGTCCAATCCGCAATGTGACCCCGAGCTTCTGCCGACCTGCTATTTTAATTCTCCGCCTGGCTCTCACACGGACATCGCTATCCTTGGCCTGCTGCGCTCTTAGTGCAGCTCAAGTAAACTTGAAGAACGGCACCTCGATTCCGCACTTTACAGCCTTCTGAACTAAATATGGAGTTCAACAATTTCAGAATGCAAATTTTGCCCCCCCCCCCCCCCCCCCCCCCCTCTATTTTGTTTCCTTTTCTTTGCAGGTTTCTGTGTTTTTCTCATTTTCGCTTTCAGACAGTCACACACTTGCTCTTGGTACATCTTTTGTTTATTTGTTTCTCTTCCTACCTCATCGCTATTCCCTTTGGCCTTTCTGTCACTCAATCTCTCCTGACTGTCATCCGATCAATGACCTTCCTTTTGCTCTTGACCCACCCACTCCTTGCTCAAAATCTATTCCATCTTTAACCTTTCCCAGTCTGATGGAACGGTCACAGACCTGAAACATTAATTCTGCTTCTCTCTCCAAAAATACTTGCCCTAACTAACTGGGGTAAACGTTCCGGTCTCGCTCGCCGTGGGAATCATCATCGTGGGACACAAAATTTGGCAGACCACTGAAAGGTCCATTGACCTCAGGCACGATTATCAGGATTCAGGGCCGGCATGACCAGAAAATTCCACCCACTGACTATTTCCAGCATTTCCTGTTTTTAGTCCCCATCTTCCTGCATGTGTGGACAATAAAAGAGCCCACTGCACTATTTACAAGTGAAGGGGAGATGTCCTCAGTTTCCTGCTCAATATTTAGCCCTCAATAAACTTACATTATCTCATCATTATCACAACGCTGCTTTTTAAAAAAATGTTTTTATTGATTTTCATCTTTTATGGTTCAGTCCAGCAATCACTGAAAAGGAACATGCTTTCATATTTACAGAGCTCCCTCGGAGAGGTGGGAAGAGACACACAAAATGGAAAGAGAAAAGACACATATTCAAACAAGAACCGTATGACTATTTACATGTCCGCCCCCCCCCCCAACCCCGGTGGGCTGTGAACCCTTTCTGGCCGTTCCACCCTGATTGGGCTCCCGATGTTGGCCCTGGCGTGTATTACCCAGCATGTTGGTGTTGCCCCTGTCTCTCCCTCTTATCCTCAGGCCCGTCCTCCGCAGCTATGCCGCCTGCATCCCATGGTTCTCCCTGTGGGCTTTTTGCTTCCCCCCCCAACCCCGCTCCCTTCCCCCTCTCCCGTTTGCATTTCATAACTTCTCCCAACGCCCGCCCCATTGGCTGCTGGCTACAAACAAGTCATGGAACAAGTTAGTGAATGATTTCCACGTCTTGAGGAAGCCCTCTTCTGACCCAGGGATGCTGAATTTTATTTTTTATTTTCTCCAGTTGGAGGAATTCCGACAGGTCGGACAGCCAGTCTGTAGCTTTGGGTGGTGTTGCCTGTCGCCAACCGAGCAGGATTCTTTGGCAGGCGATTAGGGAGGCAAAGGCTAGGGCACCGGCCCCCCTCCCCAACAAGAGTTCTGGCTGCTCAGAGAGCCCGAAGACCACCACCTTTGGGCACGGAACCACCCTCACCCCCACAACCTTGGATATTGCCTCAAAAAATGTTGCCCAGATCTCGACATGTCTGGGGCAAGCCGGGCTCCCTGGCACCATTCACATTTGTCCTCCACCTCCAGGGGAAGAACCTATTCTTGAAATGACAACGTTTTGGCCCCAACTACTTTCTGTGGTAGTGAATTCCACAAATTCACCACTCTTTGGGTTAAGAAATTTCATCTCACCTCAGTGCCAAAAGGTTTATCCTTTCCTCAAACGATGACCCCTAGTTCTGGACTCCTCCACCATCGGGAACATTCTTTCTGAATCTACCCTGTCTAATCCTGTTAGAAAGTTTATATGAGATCCCCTCTCACTCTTCTAAACTTCAATGAATATAATCCCAATCGATTTAATCTCTCTTCATATGACAATCCCGCCATGCCAGGAATCAGTCATGATGTGGAGATGCCGGCGTTGGACTGGGGTGAGCACAGCAAGAAGTCTGACAACACCAGGTTAAAGTCCAACATGTTTGTTTCAAACACTAGCTTTCGGAGCGCAGCTCCTTCCTCGGGTGAACCTCATTCACCCGAGGAAGGCGCAGTGCTCCGAAAGCTAGTGTTTGAAACAAACATGTTGGACTTTAACCTGGTGTTGTAAGACTTCTTACAGGAATCAGCCTGGTAAACCTTTGCTGCACTCCCTCCATAGCAAGAACATCCTTCCTCAGACAACGGCACCAAAACTGCGCACAATATTATAGGTGTACCCTCACCAACACCCTATACAATTGCAGTGAAACATCCCGACTCTTATACTCCAATTCTCTCGCTGTGAAGGCCAGCATACCTTTTGCCTTCTTGACTGCCTGCATGCTTACTTTCAGTAACTGATGGATGATCTACCTCTCTCAATTTACACCGATTCAAATAATAATCTACCTTCCTAATTTTTTCAACCGAAGTGGATAACCTCACATTTATCCACATTACACAGCACGTGCCATGCACGTGCCCACTCACTCAGCCTGTCCAAATCCCACTGAAGCTTTTCTGCGTCCTCCTCACAGCTCACCGTCCCACCCAACTTTGTATCATCTGCAAATTTGGAGATAATACATTTAATTCCCTCATCCAAATCAATTAATGTGAAAAGTTGAGATTGGTACCCTACTAATCACTGCCTGCCGATCAGAAAAAGACCCATTTATTCAACGTGGTAACACCGGTGTTATTTAACAGGGTGAAGTAAAGGAATGTGATAGTAAGAGAACCAGCAATATGGAACCACACACTGGTGAGGAAGTGAATGATCCTCCAACAGCATGACTGGAGTGCCAGACAAATCACCAGTTCGCCTTCATGTCAGGAGCAGCCCTGTGTCACCTAACAACCCTGTCAATGGCATTGTCACGCTCATCAATTCCAAATCTGGAGGAAAATACTTATTTTGGTTTGACTGTAAAAATGTTCCAAGTCATCAACTTTCAACAAGACCGCAATCAGCAGAAACCTGACTTTATCCCGACTTGGTTTTAAAACTCTTTTATCCAAAAGAAAATTCCACTCAGTTAGTAATAAATAGCGTAAAAACATCCATTGGTACATTGTTCGAGATTATCCTATTCATGTTTATTCGTGAAGAGGAACCTCGTCCCTTGTTAGCTGTTAAGTCTAATTTTTCCCTTTGTAGAAACGTTTTTTTTATAAATAAAAACTTAGAGTACCCAATTGTTTTTTTTTTCCAATTAAGGGGCAATTTAGCGTGGCCAATACACCTAATCTGCACATCTTTTGGGTTGTGGGGGTGAAATCCACACAGACACGGGGAGAATGTTCAAACTCCACACAGACAGTGACCCAGAGCCGGGAGCGAACCCGTGTCCTCAGCGCTGTAGTCCCAGTGCTAACCTCTGTGCTGCCCTTTAGAAACGTTGTTCTTACCTCTTACCTGCACAAAGTGCTGGAGTAATAAGAAAGCACCACTCCCAGAATGCATCCCAGAATGCAAAATATTCGTTAGTTCATAACCCTTTGCTCAACAACTATTGTCAAATCCTGTAGCTCACCGCTTTCTATTTTTTCTGATTGGTTTCTGCCCTTCGAATCATCATTCACCTTTACCATGCTAAACACTGTATTCGGGCAGGAACTCACTGGTTCCAGAACCCATCAGATATATAAGCTAACTAGGTGCAATAATATGCTCTACTTGTCCATTCCATTTAACTGCCTTCATTGTCATATGGGTCCAAGCCAGATAGTGAAATATGAAATATGAAATATTGATAGATTTATTCACAAAATGCATTACCTATCTCGACCTCCTAACCACCAACCCAATGTTCCAGCAAGCTCTCTTTGTATACGTTCCAAGTGTTGAAGTAACTATGCCCTTCACCAACATAATTAACTGTCATCAATATTCCCCTCCACTAATTTTTACTCTCATAGTCTGAACCTTCACTGGAAACTATTTTGATGTAAAAGAATTGTTTTTTTGTCTATAATAGTGGATTTAAGCCCAGGGAGAAGAAACATTTCTTTTTAAATAAACAATAAAAATCTGACTCACGGTTGACATTTATTTCACATTTCAAGCAAATCTGTCCAACTATGTGTCAACATCCAGCTATATCAAATCGCTGAGGTTCCACTGGGAACAATTATGAAATTACAGATTGATTTGATAATGAACTGTCAAGCTTACAAAAAGTGTTTTTACCTGCTTCATACCTTATCCTACGTTATTGGTATGTTAATTACATGTTAGGGTACATCTGTAAATGACATTGCTTAATTAAGTACTTTGAGCAAAAAATAGGGAACAATTCTGTTACGATCCCCTAGAGGGGCAAACTTGTCTTGCATCCGATTCCCCTCCAACACCACAGAATGAGCTACCCCAGGTGTCTAGGGGGTGGAGCCTCCTCCCAAAAGGACGAACTCCCCAGAAGATATAAACCCCAGCTGGGAAGGCGGTGGAATAGTGGTATTCTCATTGGACGAGTAATCCAGAGATCCAGGATAATGACCTGGGGACCCTCTGAAATGGACCAGCACGCCAGTCAGTTGTATTCAACGGCTCCAAAAAAAAGGAATTAAACCGGACGGACCACCTGGCATCAAACCAGGCACCAGAAATGACAATGGCAAACCCAGCCCTGCTGGCCATGCAAAGTCCTCCTGGCTAACATCTGGGGCCTTGTGCCAAAGTTGGGAGAGCTTTCTCACAGACTAGTTAAGCAACAGCCTGACATAGTCATACTCACAGAATCATACCTTTTAGTCAATGTCCCAGACATCATTGTCTCACCGGGAAGATAGACCCGTCAGAGGTGGCACCACAGTGGTATACAGTCAGGAGGGAGTTGCTCTGGGAGTCCTCAACATCGACTCTGGACCGGAGGAAGTCTTATGGCTTCAGGTTGAACATGGGAAAGGAAACCTCTTGATGATTAACTCATACCGGCCACCATCAGTACTCCTCCATATTGAACACCACCTGGAGGAAGCACTGAGGGTAGCAAGGACGCAGAATATGCTCTGGGTGGGGGACTTCATTGTCCATCACCAAGAATGTCTCAGTAGTACCTCCACAGACCGAGCTGGCCGGGTTCTAAAAGAATAAACTACTAGACTGGGTCTGCAGCAAATGGTGAGAGAACTAACAAGGGGCAAAAACATACTTGAACTCACCCTTACCAATCTGCCTGCTGACCAATCTGCCTGCTGCAGATGCATCTGTCCGGGACAGTATTGGTAGAAGTGATCACCGCACAGTCCTTGTGGAGACAAAGTCCCATCTTCACATTGAGGATACCCTCCATCGTGTTGTGTGGCTAAATGGGATAGACTTCAAACAGATCTAGCAACTCAAGATTGGGCATCCATGAGGCACTGTGGGCCATCAACAGCAGCAGAATTGTATTCAACCAGAATCTGCTACCTCATGTCCCGGCATATCCCCCATTCTCCATTACCACCAAGCCAGGGGATTAACCCAGGTTCAATGAAGAGTGTAGAACAGCATACCAGTAGCAACATCAGGCATACCGAAAAATGAGGTGCCAACTTAGTGAAGCTACAACACAGAACTAGTTGAGTGCCAAACAGCAGAAGCAACAAGAATATAGAGCTAAGCAATTTCACAACAAACGCATCAGATCTAAGCTTGTGTCCTGCCACATCCAGCCGTGAATGGTTGTGAACGATGAAACAACTCACTAGAGGAGGAGGCTCCACAAATATCCCAATCCTAAATGATGGAGGCGCCCAGCATATATGTACAAAAGTCAAGGCTGAGACATTCACAACAATCTTCAGCCAGAAATGCCGCGTAGATGATCCATCTCGATCTCCTCCAGGAGGTCCCCAGCATTACAGATGTCCGTATTCAGCCAATACGTTTCACTCCCCATGATATTACGAAATGGCTGAAGGCACTAAATACTGCAAAGGCTATGGGCCCTGACAATATTCCAGTAATAGTACTGAAGACTTGTGCTCCAGAACTTGCTGCACCCCTAGGCAAGCTGTTCCAGAACAGCAACAACACTGGCATCTACCTGGCAATGTGGAAAATTGCCCAGTTGTGTCCTGTACACAAGAAATAGGACAAATCCAACCCAGCCAATTACCGCCCTATCAGCCTACTCTCCATCATCAGCAAAGAGATGGAAGGAGTCATCAACAGAGCTATCAAGCGGCACTTACTCAGCAATAACCTGCTCACGAATGCTCAGTTTTGGTTCTGTCAGGGTCACTCAGCTCCTGATCTCATTACAGCCTTGGTTCAAACATGGACAAAAGAGCTGAATGCCAAAGGTGAGGTGAGAGTGACTGCCCTTGACATCAGGTCGGCATTTGACTCAAGGAGCCCTGGCTAAACTGGAGTCAATGGGAATCACGGGGAAAACTCTCAGCTGATTGGAGTCATACCTGGCACACAGGAAGAAGGTTGTGGTGGTTGGAGGTCAATCATCTCAGCTCCAGGACATCACTCCAGGTGTTCCTTAGCTGAACTATCTTCAGCTGCTTCATCAATTACCTCCCTTCCATCATAAGGTCAGGTGAGGATGTTTGCGGATGTCTGCACAATGTTCAGTACCATTCATGACTCCTCAGATAAATGAAGCAGTCCATGTCCAAATGCAACAAGACCACAGTAATATCCAGGCTTGGACTGACAAGTGTCAAGTTACATTCGCGCCACACAAGTGCCAGGCAATGACCATCTCCGAAAAGAGAGGATCTAACAACCGCCCATTGATATTCAATGGCATTACCATTGCTGAATCCCCCACAAAATCAACATTCTGCGGGTTACCATTGATCAGAAACTGAACTGGACTAGCCACATTAATACTGTGACTACCAGAGCAGGTCAAAGGCTAAGGCAAGTAACTCACCTCCTGAGAAGCCAAAGCCTGTCCATGATATACAAGACACAATTCAGGAGTGTAATGGAACGCTCTCCACTTGCCTGGATCAGAACAGCTCCAACAACACTCCAGAAGCTCGACACCATCCAGGACAAAGCAGGCCATTTGATTGCTCCACCTTCCACAAAAATTCACTCTCTCGACCATCAGCGAACAGTGGCAGTTGTGTGTGCCGTCTACAAGATGCACTGCAGCAACTCGCCAAGGTTCCTTAGACAGCACCTTCCAAACCCATGACCACTACGATCTAGGACAAGAGCAGCAAATACTTGGGAACCCCACCACCTGGAGATTCCCCTCCAAGTCACTCACCACCCTGACTTGGAATTATATCGCCGTTCCTTCACTGTTGCTGGGGCAACATCCTGGAACTCCCTCCCTAACAGCACAGTGGGTTTACCTGAATCTGAAGACCTGCAGCGGTTCAAGGAAACTCACCATCACCTTCTGAAGGTCAACTAGGGATGGGCAGTTGCTGGCCTAACCAGCGACGCCCGCATCCTGTAAAATAATTTTTAAAACCCCGGAAGCAGTTCGGGAAGACCCTGCAGGGAGTGGAGAGGATGATCGTTGTATGTAGTGTGAGAATAAAGAGAGTTGTATCCTATCAGCCTGGCCTCTCATGGAGTCTTTCCCTCCATCTACAACAGCTTCCATATCCAGTAGGCACTGCGGGCCAGGGGTGCATCATCACCCCCAAGAATGGCATTTTGATTTAATGTATTAAGTTTCCTTTTGAAGTTTTTAGTTAAAATGCACCAACAGGGGCGGTCACCCCCTGCCATTTGTATTTAATTTATTATTTTTTGTTCTAAAAAGAACAGTATGGGCACAAGTCTCTGGAAACATTTCTCAGTGTGTCAGAGAGCGGGAATTGCTCGAGCTTCCCGGCGGACGGACCAACAAAAACCAGCAACGCAATTCAACATTAATTTGTCCACTTAACGAAGCCTCACGGGCTTCATGCTGCAAATAACGCCTCACTAGCTGATTCGCCAGGACCGCGCTGGCCAGCCCACTGCGAATAAGGTTGAACAGCGGTTAAACAACACTTGCTCAGCTGACCCCAGCCAGCTCGCAATAATGGCACCAAGGAGACCAGCCCCAAGATTCGCTGACATGGGGAGTCTCCTGGATGCGCTGGGATGACGAGGGATGTCCTGTTCTCCGAGGGTCCTGGAGGGTGAGCTACGGGGCAGCCAGTGCTGCCTGGGATGAGGTGGCAGCAGCCAGTGGTTCGAACAGTATGACCAAGAGGACTGACTGGCAGGCAGTGCAGGAAGAAGGTCAACGACATACACCGGGCACAGGGCAGCACATATGAGTAGGCACCAACATCCCCCCCACCCCCACCCCAATGGAGCATCCACCCCCCCAACTCTAAGTGACCCCCAGCCCTCCCTCCCCCAACCCGACCTTCACCACCACCCCCCACCCCCCAACCACTGAACCACGCGTGTGGCTAACAATGCCCTCTCCGTGTCTCCGCAGGAAAAGCTCTCCCACAATCAACGGACTGGCGGTGGGGTGCCAGACATAAGAATCCTCATGACGAGGAGCGGGCCTTGGAGGTGACCGGGGTGGCCGAGGACAGATCGGTCACCCATGCAGAGGCTGGCAGATGCTGCAAAGGTGAGGAATCACCGGGCCCCACCCGGGGGAACCTGTCAAACCTGACTAGTGATTGCCTTACAGAATGACCCATCCCTCCACTGACCACATGTCCATTCTCCCACAGGTCCACCAGCCAATGGTGCCAGTCCATCCTGACTCTGAGGAGAACATCTCGGAGGAGAGCTCCAAGGATGCCACCGTGGTCGCGGCACAGCTATCATCCCACCCCCCCACCAGCGCAGATACACATACCTCGGTGGACATGCAAGGCTTCTGGGGCACAATCTGATGAGGACTAATCCGCTGCTGATGTACACCATGTGGAGTCAGGAACCCCTCAGCGAGACAGTGGTCAAAGGTTTGCTGGATCCCAGGACCCAGCAGGGCTCCAGCCTGATGCTGAGCTTTTTGTGGAAGTAGGTTACCCGGAGTTGATGGAGATGATAGGGAGCGGCCAGGACATTCAGAGGGAGATGTCAGCGTCAGTCCAGCAGATCCATAGCCGCTTGGAGGAGTCCCAGAGGCAAGGAGGCAAATGTGCCTGGCAGGAGATGTCACCAGCAATGAGTGGCACCAAGACTGACACTGCTAGGGGGGCGACTGCAGTGGAGAGCCTGGTGCATAATGTCAGCACCATGAGTGAAATGTCCAAGACGTCGCACAGTTGGCGACGGCCATGGCCGAGAGCCTTGGCAGAATGTCTGACTTGCAGGGGGATGTCACCTAGACCAGGCGACCTTGATGAGGTTCTGCAGGACATGTTCCACTCTCAAATGGGAATGGCCAAGGCACTGCAGAGCTTGTCCCAGTCACCGGTGGGCATGGCTGAGGCACTGGAGAGCATGTCCTAGTCACTGAGCAACATGGCTGAGGGTGTCGACACCATGGTGCGAACCATGGGGAACTGCCAGGCTGGGGATTATGGGTGATCAGTGGGCCAGACAGGCAAGGACGAGGATTTCTCCCAGAATGGGTACACACGATCGAGGGGTTGGCATGGTGGTGATGCGAGCGATTGCCCCCTGGTTCCCCCTCCCCCCAGCAACTCGGCTCTCCCCCCCTCCCCCCACCCACCCATGGCTACGCATCCATGCGGAGAGTACCCCAGCACCTGCCAAGCACTGGGGTGGCAATTCCTGCACCCTCGGGCTCCTTGCCTGTGAGCAAAGATGGCGGCTCATCTCGTCGGCTCCCCAGAGAAGCCCTTCCAGCAGGTTCACGTCTTTCAAAAGGAGTGCTAATCGGCACCAGCGTGACTCGCAGGGAAGGCCATTGGATATGGGGTCCCTCTCATTGATTGAATGGAACTGGGGCTTGAGTGGGGATAATTGGTTTCTCACCATGTTATGATGAGATCCCGATTTTGCCTATGGGAGGGGGCCAGTTGTATCACAAACTGTTTGGCACCTGGCGCGGATCTTGTTTTGGACCTCCCCGCTATTCACCTGCCTCGATACGCTTGGGCGAGAATGCAACGAGGCTGGAGAATTGGACCCTCTAAATAAGAGACAGATGGGACACTTAAAGGGTGCTAGTAGAGCTATGAGGCTCAGCAAAGTTAATAAACTCTCAGTAAAGAAAAGCTGTGTGTCTTGGCTTTGACTTCACCAACTGACTTGGATTCTCCTAATACTCCATACCAACTCTGCCAACTAAAATGTGAATACTGGGGGGGGAATTCCTCCCTCAATATGAACAAGCTCCAAGGTTAAATTCCCAGAACTATGTTCCTTCTATTCATTCCTGTTTCTCAAAAACAATAAGCCACCAAGCTAACCAACTGTTTAGGGTCTCCGTTTCAAATCTTCTTTAGCCCAGTGACTGGAATACACAATTGCAGTTTGCACAACTTTTTGTACTGCCTTGATTAATCCTTCTTAAAAGCACAGTAGTGCTGAATTTTAATGGATTTTAGAATCAATAGTGGGAATCTATTATAAAATGTAATTATTTTACCAGCATGTTTTGTGCATTGCGCGAGACTTCTCCAAGCCCTCAGGCAGTAAGCAATACCATCTTTAAACATTAAAAGACCAACTCACTGAAATATAATTTCCTCACATCCCCTTGCCCCCACAAATGCCAGTGGTATTATCTATTTCCATTTGCGTCATGATGCATTTGCCACATGAGAAACGTTTGCTTTCGGGATGAGAAGCACGAGGCAGGGACTGTTTCCGAGCTTCAAACCAACTCCTGAGCATAAACATTCAGTGACCAGGAATTTTCACTGATTCAGTCTCTTAATTGGCATGGACGCAGGCAACCTGTCCAATTAACAGTCGCAGGTGCGCTCCTGAAGCTGGAAGGCCAATCAGAGGCCTTCCCGTGCGAGAGAAGCAGCAGCCTGCAGCAACAGGTATTTTATTGAGAGGATGCTTCAACGTGAGGGTTTCAGCTGCACAACCTTTCCAAACGTTCACATTTTTAAAATGGGAAAAGTAGCCAGCCCACCACTGCTAGGGCAGCACGGTAGCATGGTGGTTAGCATAAATGCTTCACAGCTCCAGGGTCCCAGGTTCGGTTCCTGGCTGGGTCACTGTCTGTGCGGAGTCTGCACGTCCTCCCAGTGTGTGCGTGGGTTTCCTCCGGGTGCTCCAGTTTCCTCCCACAGTCCAAAGATGTGCGGGTTAGGTGGATTGGCCATGCTAAATTGCCCGTAGTGTCCTAAAAAGTAAGGTTAAGGGGGGGGGGGGGTTGTTGGGTTACGGGTGTAGGGTGGATTACATGGGTTTGAGTAGGGTGATCATTGCTCGGCACAACATCGAGGGCCGAAAGTCCTGTTCTGTGCTGTACTGTTCTATGTTCTATATGCTGAGGGGTGGAGAATGGAATCCATCTGCGGGGCAGCCTTTGCCTGCACCTGCACTCAGCCAGGCAGAGAGGGCCTGTCTGCCTGCCTGGAGCCTGGATGGCTAGTTGCTGGGTGCCTGCCTCCAGGGAGTTAATGTACCCCACCCCAACTGCCTCCAGTCAGATCTGGAAACTGGAGGCCAACTGGAAATTCCCATTCAGCTTCCTTAACAAAGCCCTGACTGAGCCATCTGCCCTGAGGAGGATGAGTCGAGCCCCATCCTACTTCTGCTCCAAAGGTCAGCCGTGTTGGCTATGTAGGGGAACATGCGCACTGTTGGCTAGAGAGTGCAATTAGGGGATCCTGCGAGTTAAAATGGAAAATGTTCTCAATGTAAAATGGCAGCCATAGCACACAGTTGCCAATTTCAGTCAAAAGGAATCAAAACTATAAAATATAGTTTCTTTAAAAACAAAAAAGTATTTTTAGACACAATAACTTGTAAATTATGTTGCTGGTACTAAACACTAACACGGAGACCAGAAAGGCTTCCTGGCTCATTGCTGATCTCTCTTCTAACTGCTCTCAACGTAGTGGTAAGAAGATTGTAATTTCCAAACAGCCAGGCTATGATCTTCCGATTAGGAGGTCAATGGCTTCAAATGGAAACTGCAATTTTGTGAATGTTGGGAGTGCGGGAAGGATGGGCTTGGCTGTGATTTGTTTGCTAACAGGCGAAGGCCACCAACATTCACTTCCCCAGCTTAAATATGAAGAATATCCACTTGAAAAAAAGTACATGAGTGGTGTCAACATCCATGCCTGCGGCACACTAGAACCTCCTCCACCCCTAAAATTCCTGATTATCTCCAAACTCCTCCACCCTCTGAACCCTTGAGCATCTCCCATTTCAATTGCTCCATCACGGATGGCTGTGCCTACAGCTGCCGAGGTCGTAATCTCTGGAATTAATTTCCTGGGCTTCTCTGTCCTCCCTAAAAACTACCTCTTCGATATAAACCAAATATTGAGATATTAGCACAACGTAGTCAAACTGTCATGAGGATTCCCGAAAAGGTAAGTCTAAATAATTTTATTTCCAACACAGAGCAAAGCCGCCTAGTGGTGAAGACGACAACTAATCCAAGTCGGCTCCATCCGCAGGTGCTGGTTTCCATGGTGAAATTGATTAGCTCCGCTGTTGGGTTTCCGTTCCTCAGCAGGGGAGCTCGTATTCTACGAGGCCCATGGGGTGAATAATTGGGTTGCCCCCCTGGGAAGTACAACATCCACACAGAGGGTGGAGTGCTTCGCCCACAGGTCATGTAACATTCCGCGTCTGTACTCCGAGCGGGTGTTGTCCCTGGCTCTTGGGTGACGGGCAGGTGTGATGAAGGACTGGGTCATCCGGCTGGCTCCCTGCTCCGGGGGTGGCCTATATGCTTTTGCACCGTCCGCTCCAGTGTCTTCACCGTGTATGATACCAGTCCAGTCCCTTCCACTATGGTCGCTGGTACCCATCGGGCACCATCTCCGAAGTTCTGGATGCATACAGCCTCCCCCCGGCCAAAATCACCTGACCTGCGTCTGTTTGCTGTGGTACTGTCGCTGAGGATTTTGTCTCCTTTTTTAGCTTCCCGCTAATATTGGGGAACGCAAGGCTGAGGCAGGTCCTCAGTCTGCGGCCCATCAGCTGTTCTGCCAGTGCCACTCCAGTTGTTACGTGTGGCATGGTCCGGTAGCTGAATAGGAACCACGCCAATCTCGTCTGGATCCAGTGGTCTGTTTCCTCATGCCCCTTTTTTTTTTTTTTTTAAATAATTTTTATTGAAATTTTTCGATACAAACATTTACCCCTACTACATTTTAAATTATAACACAACAAATCCCCCCTGGAAAATCCTCCCCACGCCCTCCCCGTGCGCACCCCCCCCCCCCCCCCCCCCCCCCCCCCCCCCCCCCCCCCCCCGCGCTACCAGTCTAGCAACCAAACCGTTTTTCCCTTTCTACTGATGGCCTCGGGCAGTCATTGCCCGCGACCCCCCGCTGACGTGCTCCCTTCGTTGCTATCCCCCCCCCCCCCCCCCTCCCCCCCCCCCCCCCTTTCTCCCCGGGTTGCTGCTGTTTCGGCCTCCAGTTCCTATCTCTGATCCAGAAAGTCAAGGAAGGGCTGCCACCGCCGGAAGAACCCCTGTACCGACCCTCTCAGGGCGAATTTGATTCTTTCCAATTGGATGAAGCTTGCCATGTCGTTTAACCAGGTGTTAACACTTGGTGGCCTTGTGTCCCTCCACTGAATCAAGATCCTTCTCCGAGCTACCAAGGACGCAAAGGCCAATATTCCGGCCTCCCCTGCCTCCTGTACTCCTGGGTCCACCCCAACCCCAAAAATCGCTAGCCCCCACCCTGGTTTGACCCTGGTTCCCACCACTCTCGATACCGTCCCCGCCACCCCCTCCCAGAACTCTTCCAGTGCTGGGCACATCCAGAACATATGTACATGGTTCGCAGGGCTTCCCGAACACCTAACACACCTGTCCTCACCCCCGAAGAACCGACTCATCCTAGTCCCCGTCATATGGGCTCTGTGCAGCACCTTAAATTGGATGAGGCCCAACCTTGCGCACGACGACGACGAATTGACCCTCTCTAAGGCATCCGCCCATGTCCCATCTTCTATCTGCTCTCCCAGCTCCGCTTCCCACTTGTCTTTCAGCTCCTCTATCGATACCTCCTCCACCTCCTGCATTATTTTGTAGATGTCCGAGACCTTCCCTTCTCCGACCCAGACCCCTGACAGCACCCTATCACTCACCCCTCTATCGGGAAGCAAGGGAAATCCTTCCACCTGTCGTCTGGCAAATGCCTTCACCTGCAGGTATCTAAACGTGTTCCCCGGGGGGAGCTCAAATTTCTCCTCCAGCTCTCCCAGGCTCGCAAACCTCCCCTCTATGAACATGTCCCTCAGTTGCCTGATGCCCGCCCTGTACCAGCTCTGGAATCCCCCGCCAGTGTTCCCCGGGACAAATCTGTGGTTCCCTCTCAGTGGCGCCGCCATCAGACCCCCCACTTCCCCCCTGTGTCGCCTCCACTGCCCCCAGATTTTAAGGGTGGCCGCCACTACCGGACTCGTGGTATACCTTGTGGGGGGGAGCGGCCATGGTGCCGTTACTAGCGCCCCCAGGCTTGTATTGCCGCAGGACGCCCTTTCCATACGTTTCCAAGCTGCCCCCTCCCCCTCCATCACCCACTTGCGCACCATCGATGCGTTCGCCGCCCAGTAGTATCCGGAAAGATTGGGTAGCGCTAATCCTCCACTGTCCCTACTCCGTTCCAAGAAAATCCTTCTCACTCTAGGGGTGCCATGTGCCCACACATAGCCCATAATGCTGCTAGTTACCTTCTTGAAGAAGGCCCTGGGGAGAAAGATGGGCAAGCACTGGAACAGAAACAAGAACCTCGGGAGGACCGTCATTTTGACTGACTGCACCCTCCCTGCTAGCGACAGCGGTACCATGTCCCACCTCTTGAACTCCTCCTCCATCTGCTCCACCAGCCTTGAAAAGTTCAGCTTGTGGAGGGTCCCCCAGTTCCTTGCCACCTGCACCCCCAAGTACCTGAAGCTCTTTACTGCTCTCTTAAAGGGGAGCCGCCCAATTCCCTCCCCCTGATCTCCCGGGTGTATCACAAAGACCTCACTTTTACCCACATTTAATTTATATCCCGAAAAGTCCCCAAACTCCGCTAGTATTTCCATTACCTCCGGCATTCCCCCTTCTGGGTCTGCCACATACAACAACAAATCATCCGCATAGAGTGATACCCGATGTTCCTCCCCTCCCCTTGTCAGTCCTCTCCACCCCCCTGAACCCCTCAGTGCCATCGCCAACGGTTCGATCGCTAATGCAAATAGTAAGGGGGATAGGGGGCATCCCTGCCTGGTACCTCGATGGAGCCCAAAATACTCTGACCTCCTCCCGTTTGTAACCACACTCGCCATCGGGGCCGAATACAGCAGCTTCACCCACTTGATAAATCCCTCCCCAAACCCAAACCGTTCCAGCGTCTCCCACAGGTATTCCCACTCCACCCTATCGAATGCCTTTTCCGCATCCAGTGCTACCACTATCTCAGCCTCCCCCTCCACTGCTGGCATCATAATCACATTCAACAGTCTCCGGACATTTGTGTTAAGTTGTCGTCCCTTTACAAACCCCGTCTGGTCCTCATGGATTACCCCTGGCACACAATCCTCTATTCTGGTTGCCAGGACCTTTGCCAACAGTTTGGCATCTACATTCAAGAGGGAGATAGGCCTGTAGGACCCGCACTGTACAGGGTCTTTGTCCCGCTTCAGGATCAAGGAGATCAGGGCCTGTGACATTGTCGGGGGCAGAACCCCCCCCTCTCGCGCCTCATTGAAGGCTCGCACCAGCACTGGACCCACCAAGTCCACATACTTCTTATAAAATTCCACCGGGAACCCATCCGGCCCCGGCGCCTTCCCCGCCTGCATCTGGCCTATCCCTTTAACTAGCTCCTGCAGCTCTATCGGCGCCCCCAGCCCCTCCACCCGTTCCTCCTGGACCTTTGGGAACCTCAATCTATCGAGGAAGTTCTCCATTCCCCCCCTCCTCCTGGGCGGTTCAGACCGGTACAATTCCCTGTAGAAATCCCTGAAGACCCCGTTCACCTCTTGCCCCTTCTGCACTACGTTCCCTCCCTTCTCTCTCACTCCCCCAATCTCTCTGGCTGCATCTCGCTTGCGCAGCTGGTGTGCCAGCATCCTGCTCGCCTTTTCCCCGTACTCATAGACCGCGCCCTGTGCCCTTCTCCATTGCGTCTCCGCCTTCCTAGTGGTCAGTAGGTCAAACTGGGCCTGTAAACTGCGCCGCTCCCTCAACAGCCCCTCCTCTGGTGTCTCCGCATACCTCCTGTCCACTTCTATAAGTTCCCCCACCAGTCTCTCCCTCTCCTGCCTCTCCTTCCTTTCTCTGTGTGCCCTTATGGAGATCAGCTCTCCTCTGATCACTGCTTTCAGGGCCTCCCAGACTACCCCCACCTTCACCTCGCCCGTGTCGTTCGTGCCCAGATATCTCTCAATGCCCTTCCGGACCCTTCCGCACACCTCATCGTCCGCCAGCAGCCCCACATCCAGGCGCCACAACGGGCGCTGGTCCCGTGCTTCCCCCAGTTCTACCTCTACCCAGTGTGGTGCATGGTCCGAAATCGCAATGGCCGAGTACTCCGTGTCCTGCACTCTCGAAATCAGCCCCCTGCTCAGTACAAAAAAGTCTATTCTGGAGTACACCCTGTGGACGTGGGAGAAAAAAGAATACTCCCTCGCCCTTGGCCTGCCAAATCTCCAAGGGTCTACCCCCCCCATCTGCTCCATGAACCCCCTTAGCACCTCTGCCGCTGCCGGCCTCCTATTCGTCCTGGAACTCGATCTGTCCAGCCCAGGGTCGAGCACAGTATTGAAGTCCCCCCCCATGATCAGGCCCCCTGCCTCCAGACCCGGAATGAGGCCCAACAGGCGCCTCATAAAACCCGCGTCATCCCAATTCGGGGCATACACATTCACCAGCACCACATTCTCTCCCTGCAGCCTACCCTTCACCATCACGTACCTACCCTCCTTATCTGCTACCACCTGCGCCGCCACGAACGACACCCTCTTTCCCACCAAAATCGCCACCCCCCGGTTCTTTGCGTCCAAGCCTGAGTGGAACACCTGTCCCACCCACCCCCTTCTCAGGCGTACCTGGTCTACTACTCTCAAGTGAGTCTCCTGCAACATTGCCACATCCGCCTGCAGTCCCTTTAGGTGTGAAAAAACCCTTGATCTCTTGACCGGCCCATTCAGCCCCCTCACGTTCCAAGTAATCAACCGGGTCGCGGAGCGACCCGTCCCTTTCCCCTGTCTGTTAGCCATGTCCTGTCCCCTGTTCGCCCCGGGTCGACCCTCCCCTTCTGACCCGTTCCCCATGGCGATGGCCCCTCCCCCTCTCTCCATATTTAACTATGCCTGCATAACTAAATAACTACCCAATAATAACGTATTTAACCATCACCCTCCATCGAACAGAACAGTAACCATAACCCTTAAAGAACAGATCAAAAAGCAGTAAAAAAAAAAAAAGCCCCCCCTACAACAACAATAATTAAGGGAAGTTGGCAACGGGAAGAGACACACAAAAAGGAACAAAGAAACCCCCCATAACACAAGTTTCAAAGAAACCAAACGATCCATCAACTTTAACCAAGTTCCGACCTGGCCTAAGAAACACATGGGCCACTTGATCAGTCAAGGGTACTCGGGCGGCCTCGACCGCCGGCGTTCCCAAGTTCTAGTTCAGGTCCAGCTTTTCCTCCCGAACAAAAGTCCATGCCTCCTCTGGGGTCTCAAAGTAATGGTGCTGGTCCTTGTAGGTGACCCACAAACGCGCTGGCTGCAGCATTCCGAACTTGATCCTCTTTGCGTGCAGCACCGCCTTCGTCCGGTTAAACCGGGCCCGCCGCTTTGCCACCTCCGCACTCCAGTCCTGATATATCCGCACCGTCGAATTCTCCCATTTGCTGCTTTTCTCCCTCTTGGCCCACCTCAGCACTTTCTCCCGATCACAGAAACGCTGGAATTGCACCAGCACCGCCCTCGGGGGCTCGTTCGCCCTAGGCCGCCTAGCCATGACCCGATATGCTTCTTCCAGCTCCAGGGGCGATGGACCGGCCCCCTCTCCCATCAGGGAGCTCAGCATCTCCGCTACATATTTCGGGAGATCAGGCCCCTCCAGGCCTTCTGCTAGGCCCAGGATCCTCAAGTTCTTCCGCCTCATTCGAGTGTCCAGCTCCTCAAAGCGGCTCTGCCATTTCAGGTGGAGTGCCTCGTGCACCTCCACCTTTCCCACGAGGACCGTGGCTTCCTCCTCCCTCACCGCCATCTCCTGCTGCAGCTCTCTTATCGACGCCTCTTGGGTCGCCTGGGCCCCCATCAGCCTTGTGGTCGTCGCGTTCATGGACTCTAAGAGTTCCACTTTCAGCTCCGTAAAACACCGGAGGAGAGCGGCCTGCTGCTCCTCCGCCCATTTTCTCCAATCTTCTAGCGCGCCACCGGCCGCCATTTTGGTCCTCTTCCCCCGCTTTTTTCGGGGAGCTGCTGCTGCTTTTTTTGTCGCCCCACTCCGAGTACCGACCATAAAGTTGGTCTCACTCTCCTCAGGGAGCCTTCCCCCACCGGGATTCGTCTTTACAGTACCGTCGGGGCCCTCCAATCGGCCCTTAAACACCTTTGTCGCAGGAGCTGCCAAATGTGCGACTTAGCTGGTCATAGCCGCAACCGGAAGTCCATGCCCCTTTTGAATGTCTGCACTGCCCATTCTGCCAGATCGTTTGAAGAAAGGTAGTATGGGCCAATCGAAATGTGCTTTACCCTATTTGACTTTGTGAAGTGCGAGAACTCCTCACTAATAAAAGGGTACTGTTGTCCATGACCAGTACCTCCAGAATACCATGGGGACTAAATGAGAGGCTCGATTTTTCAACGGTAACCCTCGAAGTAGTGGACAGTATTTGATGGAGTCTAACCATTTGGAATGGACGCCCACTATCAGCAAGAATGTTGAGCCTTGAAAGGGTCCGGCGAAGTCAGCATGCAAACGTTCCCAGGGTCAGCCAGGCCACTTCCAGGGGTGGAGGAGTGTGACTGGGGAGCTTTTGATGCTCCTGACAGCTGATGCATTGTTGTGCCAACTGTTTGATGTTGCTATCCAAAGCTGGCCACCATACGTAGCTCCTGGTGAGCAGCTTCATTTTCGAAACTACCAGGTGTCCATTGTGTAGGCCCTGAAGTGTAGACTTTCTGCCCTGGCTTGGAATCAAAACGCGGGGTCCCTACAGGAGGATGCCATCCTCCAGGCTGAGCTCTTGCTGCTTGGCCTCGAAAACCCACATCTCCGCAGATAGTTTTCCTTTCTGACCCCACTGCAAGACGACATGGCTAAATCAAAACCGGGTCCTTCTGCATCCATTCACGAATCTGTGCGGCAGTGTGGAGATGCCGGCGTTGGACTGGGGTGAGCACAGTAAGTTGTCTTACATCACCAGGTTAAAAGTCCAACAGGTTTGTTTCGCACACTAGCTTTCGGAGCATTGCTCGGTACTCAGGTGAATGAAGAGGTATGTTCCAGAAACATATATATAGACAAATTCAAAGATGCCAGACAATGCTTAGAATGCGAGCATTTGCAGGTAATTATGTCTTTACAGATCCAGAGATAGGGGTAACCCCAGGTTAAAGAGGTGTGAATTGTCTCAAGCCAGGACAGTTGGTAGGATTTCGCAAGCCCAGGCCAGATGGTGGGGGATGAATGTAATGCAACATGAATCCAAGGTCCCGGTTGAGGCCGCACTCATGTGTGTGGAACTTGACTATAAGTTTCTGCTCGGCGATTCTGCGTTGTAGCGCGTCCTGAAGGCCGACTTGGAGAACGCTTACCCGGATGTCAGAGGCTAAATGCCCTTAACTACTGAAGTGTTCCCCGACTGGGAGGGAACATTTCTGCCTGGTGATTGTCGCATGATGTCCGTTCATTCGTTGTCGCAGCGTCTGCCTGGTCTCGCCAAAGTATCACGCTTCGGGACATCCTTTCCTGCAGCGTATGTGGTAGACAACGTTGGCCAAGTCGCACGAGTATGTACCGCGTACCTGGTGGGTAGTGTTCTCATGTGTAATGGTGGTATCCATGTCGATGATCTGTCACGTCTTGCAGAGATTGCCATGGCAGGGTTGTGTGGTGTCGTGGTCGCTGTTCTGAAGGCTGGGTAATTTGCTACAAACAATGGCTTGCTTGAGGTTACGTGGTTGTTTGAAGGCAAGGTGTGGGGATGACCTTGGCAAGATGTTCATCTTCATCGATGACATGTTGAAGGCTGCGAAGAAGATGTCGTTTCTCTGCTCCGGGAAAGTACTGGACGAAGTGTCAAGCTCCATTATGAGCGAGTGACCATTAATCTGGATGGCAACTTTGATGGAGGCAACCTGTGGTGCGACGATGAAGTTCAGCTGCATGCACTCACACGGGCTGCGCCAGGTGGAAATCCCTGGCTCTAAATTGCTGAATTGCTGTGTCTCTTGACCAAGGTGGCATACTTGTTGGCCGAATGGCGTTCCTGGTCCCTGTGATTCCTTCAACCACAGGTGCAGCCGCTCAGAGAGTCCTCCTTCAGGGGTTCAGGGTAGACATCACACCTGGGTGTAGTGGCCCTCGGCCAAGAGGCCTGGCCCCATCGTTTCTCAGGCATTGGCTGGGACCCAAAGGCTCTGTTCTTAGGGGTTCCCTTCTCCTGAATGGGGGGCATCCAATGCTATTTACCTCCATCTCTGATAAGCCCTAGGAGCTCCTGAACTCCCTTATCCGTGTTTTCACCTGAGAGAGATCTTTATGGCCCTTTTCAGATCCAAATACGGTTCATTCAGCAATTCCCGCTGCACAGAAGGCATCATTGGGAGAGATGGCCTGTAATTGCAGTGCTCAGACAGCTTGTATAGACTATCGGACTCCCCCGGGGTTTGCTCAGCCGTATTGAACCTGTACCTGTGGACAATGACTGATGGTTTGGGGTCATAGTGGTCCACCACAAGTTCCACCAATTCATCAAATGTCTTGGAGTCTGGAGCTGCAGGGTAGGTTAGGTTTTTTATGATGCTAAAAAGCAGGGACCCACAGGCAGTCAGGTGTATCACCTTCTGGCAGTCATCCACAATAATACCGTTTGCTCCAAAAAAGTAAAGCATTCGCTCAGTGTACTGGGCCCAGTCCTCTATTCTTGCATCAA
This sequence comes from Scyliorhinus canicula, assembly GCF_902713615.1. Lineage (NCBI taxonomy): Eukaryota > Metazoa > Chordata > Chondrichthyes > Carcharhiniformes > Scyliorhinidae > Scyliorhinus > Scyliorhinus canicula. The sequence goes on along the minus strand of NC_052147.1, from coordinate 113,557,275 downwards.
AAACATCCAGTTTCCCGAAGAGCGGCATTTTCAAGTCAATGCTGACCTTGCTTCTTTGTAGTGAGACACAGCCTTATCTGGACATCAAGCAGCACCACTCATGGTTCTGTTTTGGCTTTGTTGCCAATATTATAGTCATGAACAGTCCCGAATAGGTTAGTTAGATCAGATAGTTTTACAACACAAAGTAGCATCGCACAGCGACGGAGAATCCAACTAGGTTCCCCACTGGGCTGGATTTTATTAGGTGAAATTGATCAGCCCTGCAATTAGCTCTCTGTCCCTCGGCGGGAGGAGCTCATATTCTATGAGCACCATGAGGAGAACAATCAGGTCACCTGGGCGTTACAATACATACTATCTTTGGCAATGCTCCTGTAAAGCACTAACTGGTTTTACTACATTCAAAATGTTTTAGAAATGAAAGGTGCAGCCACAACTACAAGCAATGCAATCCAATAGCCACACTGCGCCAAAAATGCAGCTCACCGTGGCACAGCATGGCCGATGAAAGCCTGGAGACATTGCTCCCGGGATCGACCCGGCTTGCAATGCCTCACGAGATCCAACGCAATCTCACGAGATGTTGCAATGTGGCTCCCATCCATTCTGGGCAGGATCACTTTTTGGCAAATCTGCATATTAGAGTGAGAGAGCTAGCCTGAAGCGAATGTGCTGATTCCTGAGACTTTTGGATTCATCCCCTTTGCCTGAGACCTCGGGCGAATGCTGTTCTGCACTGGCCCCTACAAACGGGGACCGGATGGACCGGCACTCGTGGCGGTCTCCGAGGGGATCGGAGGCCCCCAGCTGCATGCCCTTTGGGCAGGGTGGTGCCCTGGCACTGCTGGTGCAACCAGGGTAGTGCTGGCCTGGGTGGCAGCCTGGCACTGCCAGCTGACAGGCACACAGCCAAGGTGCCAAGCTGCCACTTTTAGCTCGTGTGTGATCGGGCTTGAGGGGTGCCCTGCGTGGGTGGCTGGGGAGCCAGGGCCCCTCCCAACTTGCGTTCGGACTGGGGGAGGTCAGGAACACTTTGGGGGCCTCTGTGAGCGCTGGGAAACAGTCGGCTAAATGTGCTTGCAATAGAACTTTGTTCCCAATTGGGTGAATCGCGCCCAAGATCATATGCCTCAAGCCAGGAAGGGTGAAAATTGGAAAGCAAAGGCAAATTGCCTTTTTACAAAAGATATTTAGAGCCCACCTTTTCCGTACATCTTTTCAAAAAATTGTTTGATCCAGCTTGTATGACATTCAGTTTGGATTTCCTGCTGCTCAAATTGCAGTTCAGCATGATAATTAGCTGGTTACAAGGTTAAATGGAAGCAATTGCTTTCACGGCTGTACATCGGTGCAAACAGTAATGCACTTTGGTTGGATGGACAAGTGTTTCTCTAACCATCAACATTACAAATGATGATTAGAGTGAATTTTTGTCAAATTACAACCATTTTTTAAAGTTATTGTTACGGGATGTGAGCTTCTCTGGCCATTCCTAATTGCCCTCGAGAAGGTGGTGCGCTGCAGCCCATGTGGTATTTTTTTTAAACAAGAGTAAATGTGAATGTACAGATTCAACAGGACTGCTTTGGTGTACACCCACCACTGGAAGGTATTGCTGTACGTTCCCAGCTGCTCTTACAGTCCAGCTTATGACTGCATGTTTGCAGCCATTCCTCACTCCACAGTCCCAACATCGTGCAATATTAGACACAATTGTAAGAGATATTCACTCCTCTGTCACTCACTGCAACATCTGGTGAATCAATCATTGTTCTTGTTGAATTAGATACACAGGACGTGCGTTACATGCCAGTTTCCCTGGTCCTTTTCCCCCCCCTCCGTTTTTCACAATGAGTAAGGCTGTAAGGTGGTGTTAGGCAATTTAACAGCTTGAGGATTCTTCAATAAGCATAGCCTGGTCTGCTGGTGCTTCAGAACACCAACTGCTGGACTGAGTGCAGTAACTTTTGGGGTTAACGCTGGTCTGACCAACATGCTCACATCCCATGAAAAGAGGAAATAAAACAACACCCATTTAAGATGGACAGGGAAGAATTTTGTTTCTCTCCGACGGTTGTGAATGTTTAGACTTCTCTTCTTCAGAGAGCAGTGGAAGTAGGGTCAATGAATATTTTAGAGAGGTAGATACATTCTTGACTAACAAGAGAGCCAAATATTATTGGGTAGGCAGGAATATGGAGTTGAGGCTATGATTTTATTTAATGGCGGAGCAAGCTCAAGTGGTTGGATAGCCTACTCAAAATTCATATGTCCGTATACATGTTCGTAGGCTGAATATTCGTAGGCTGAATGAACTCCACAAAAAACTGAAAATGTACTCCCAAGGAGATGAAGAGAGCTGAGAAGTGGGCACTGAAAGGAAGGAGAGGAATCATCGGTTCATAATATTAAAAAGAGTCAATTTTATGTGTTTAGAAGCTTTATAAGCCTCCACTGCTCATCTCTGTTGGTTCCTCAGCAGCAATAAACAGCAAAATATTTCATTAATACAAAGCCTTTCACAATTCAGTTCAACAATCTTTAATGAAGAAAGATGCCTCAAGGCATGTGAGCAATAATCAGGTAAAAATGGAAATCAAGGCAAAGTTATTGGAAAGGAGGTAGGACTGACTAAAAACCCCGCCACAGAGTTGAGGTTTCAGACAGGTCTTACAGGAGGAGGGGGCTAGTCACCTGAGGAAGGAGCAGTGTTCTGAAAGCTAGTGATTTGAAACAAACCTGTTGGACTTTAACCTGGTGTAAGACTTTTTACTGTGCTCACCCCAGTCCAACCCTGGCTTCTCCACATCAGGAAGAGGGGGAGTGGAGAGCGAGTACACGAGAGAGAGAGTGCGAGAGTGAGCAGTTTTGGAATTGTATTCTGGAGTTTAGATAAAACAGCAGAAGACATCACTCTCAGTGGAAAAGTCAGGTCAGAGGAAAATAGTGTTATGAGGATTCGAGAGATAGGGAAAGTTGTAATCTGATTTTTTTCACTTCATCACTGGTGGTCATTCCTTCAGGTATCACGTGTTTAGAGCTTTGCAATTTCCTCCTAAAACATTCTTCTTCTTCCTCAAGATGCTCGTGACAACCTACCTTACTCATGGGACGGCATGGTAGCACAGTGGTTAGCACTGTTGCTTCATAGCGCAAGGGTCCCAGGTTCGATTCCCGGCTTGAGTCACTATCTGTGTGGAGTCGGCATGTTTTCCCGTGACTGCGTGGGTTTCCTCCCACAAGTGTTTAGGTCATTTGGACATTCTGACATTCTGACTTCTCCCTCTGTTTACCCGAACAGGCGCCGGAATGTGGCGATGAGGGAATTTTCACAGTAACTTCACTGCAGTGTTAATGTGAGCCGACTTGTGACATTAAAGATTATCATTATCATTCACCAAACCTTTGGCCACCTGTCTTGCTAGGTGTCACAGTGTCAAATTTTATTCAATAATGCTCCTGTGAAGGGCTTTTGGATATTTTACTATATGTTTCTTACCAAATAAATACAAGCTATTGAGTTGTGCATCATCTTTTTTCATGGTCGTGGTAGAACATGAGGCCTGGCAAGCCCTAGACATTGCCAACAAGGCCTCTGTCCTGCATCAGTGTCTTAATCCTTCATCCAGGTTTCTCAAATGGACATTACAACATAGCAATCGTTGACACACAAGCAAAACTGTCACCAAGCTCATGTCGTTAAACCACACCTGTCTTTGAGGACTAGCGTGTACTAAGTATAGAATTGGTGATGATTCAATCAATAACTCCCTCTCTAACATTTTTCCAAAGAACTTGAACATTTGGGGCGGGCATTTTTGAACAGGGGAGATTATGAAATGATGTGACAATACTTAAGGAAGAGATAAGACAAGCGAGATAATCATATTTTTTCACGGGGTTGAAGGGTCGAATATGAATTTACAGATTAAGAGCAGGAGTAGGCCATTCGGCCCCTCAAGCCTGCTCTGCCATTCGGTAAGATCATGGCTGATCTGATTTGTGGCTTCCATTCCACTTTCTGCCTACCCCCAATAACCCAGAGCAAAGTGGACATAGATACGAGTTTAAAGCAAGATAGAAACCTGTTTATTACTCGTAGAGGGTTGTCAGGCTGTGGAATGCACACCACAGTTAATGACTGAAGCATATTCAAACTTCTAAGAATAGGTTAGGTGAAATGAAAAATGAAAATCGCTTATTGTCACGAGTAGGCTTCAATGAAGTTACTGTGAAAAGCCCCTAGTCGCCACATTCCGGCGCCTGTCCGGGGAGGCTGGTACGGTGAATGGTAGATTGAAAGGCAGATATCTGGGCAGGGTCGGCATATGTAATTATGATCACTGATCATACATGGAGGATAAACAACAATACACAATGGTTGGGCCATATGGGCTGTTTATGAGAATGCCATGGCTTAAAAAATTAAGTTTCTCACTTGGCAGTGAATGGGCTCATTCCCAACTTGCAGCCTAAATTCAACCCTCACTATCCCACCAATAAGTTTATGAACTACATTTTGTTAAAGCTGCCAGTTTCATGAAATGGTGCATTAAATCTCTGCTTGGCCTAATGCACAACATAATGATCTAACTTACATTTAAACAGATTAGTCAGTCACAAAAATGTCACTGAATTATGTGCACAATTTCACACAGCTGAAATGATTCAATGCTCTTCCAAATGGTTAAAATGAGTTCATTTAAAAAACAACACTTGTATTTTGAGTGAATGCAAAAGGGCGAGTGGTGTGGAATCCCGATAAATGTTCAACTAAATCCTGATCAACATTCCAGTTTCTTTTAGGGATACGCCAGAAGTGTCGGAAGACACGTGGACAATTGCTATGCACCCAGTGTTCAAAATTACTTCCAGGTTGTGCAAGCCCCCAACTCCACGGTCATACATCAAAACAATGTTAGCTGAAGATGATAACGCACTGGAAGACTTTACTTACATTTGCACAACCAATCTAACAGATTGGTTATAGGCTTCTGACAAAATGGAGCTTTACCAAAATATATACTCTGGGTGTGATCTACCAGCCATGTAGCACCCGAAAAGCAACATTGCGCAACATGACTTGTAGATGCCGGGAGATCCCACTTCCAGGATTTACCCAGCACACCACGACTTGAGACATCCAAAGTGATTCCATGAGGCGTTGCAATGCGAGTGCCGCCCATTGTGGGCGGATCACTTTCACAAATCTATACATTCGAGTGAGACAGCTCGTCTCACCAATAAGTGTTCCAGAGATCTACCCAAGGCTTTGGGATCTAATTCCCTCGCCTTCTCGAGGTGAGCGCCATTCAGTGCTAGTCTCCACAAACGGGGACCAGACGAAATGGCACAGGGAATTGGCAGTGCCAAGGTTCCTTGGTCACATTGCCATCTAGCAGGGGTGTTGCCAGGCTGGCGATGCCAACATGGCATTTTTTGGACAGAGGTGATCGGACCGGAGTGTGCCCTGCATGGGTGTGGGGGGGCTCAAGGACCCCCTTATAGTGAGTTGAGGCTGGGGGGGGGGGGGGGGGGGGGGGGGTGGGGTAAGGGTCGCGTCGGTAGCTCAAGCAATTGGGGCGTCACTTAAAAATGGCGCCCCAAAGGAGTTGTAATCTGTTTTACCTCAGTATAGAAAACGGGGCTAAGTGCAGCCTTATCAGGGAGTTCCCTGCTGAGGCCCCCAGATCAACTCGGATGGGTGTTAGATAGCAGGGTGTTTCTCGGCACTCCGCACACTGGGAAACACCCGGCTCATCTCATACACTACGGGACTTTGTCCCCATTCAGGTAAATCACGCCCTTGATTTAAAATTCTTACCTTCAAGCAATTGAATTCCAGCGTAATCTTTTCAAGACCACAAGTAAAACCAGACACTGGTATTTTTGAATAGTGGATTTGCAAGATTGGCACACATAATAAACCTGACATTCTTCTGGACCTAAGGTGTCCTGCTAACCGGTTGGTGCTTACAGGGTGGCATATTTTGAACCTGCACTCAGCAGCTGCTTTAACCCTGTGCTTGCACACACATTTCGCAAAGAGAAAATCAACAGGTCAAGTTTAGCAAGGTAAGTGTTTATTCTTCTCACTCAGTCGCACACTTTTTCTGACAAGAGCTTCTGAAGGATCAAGTTAGCCTCCCTTTCCCCTCTGTTGTCTGCAAAGTCAGCTCCAGTGAAACCTTACCAAAAAGTTAAGCAGTTTGGTGTAAAACCTGCAACACTCTCCAAAGGCCAAGCTTCAGAATCCAAATTTTCATCAAACGCATTTGACACTTTTCACTGTTTTATTGATTGCAAGAGCTTCTGCTGTACATCACTGAGTATGGAAATATCAACACCATAAACATGAAACTGATCCTCCTGCAAACGTCAGTCTCATTTCGCATTCTGTTTTCACCTCGTCTTCAGTGTAATAGGTCAGTAAGAACTGGCCTCCAGGGACACAAACACCAAAATCTAGCTGCTTGCAGCAGTAGCACATCATTAGTTACTTGCTCTGCAACCTCACAATGCATTGACTGTTCCAACAAGCTAACCCACAAACTGCTGGGCAATGACAAACGAGGACTACCAACCCTTTATGTCATTATCATTGAGGCACTGAAATTGCCCAAATAATTAATTTCCGACCTCTATAATCACCTCTCACAATGGTTTGGGCTTTCCTTAAAAGTTTGCATGCGCTTGTTGTAGATCAAGATCAAAAAAATGTGTGGTAGGTAATCTTATTGAAACTTATGAGTGAACGGTGACCTTATAAGATCCTGAGGGAACCTTTCAGGACAGATGCTGAGAGGATGCGGTGGGGGAGCCTGGAACCAGGGGACACAGATTAAAATTGCATTAAAACAGATTACAAATTATAGCTCTTCCATTCAAGACAGAGACGGGGAGGTCTCTCTGAGGACCATGAGGCTGTGGAATTCCCCTCCAGGGTCTTTAAATATATTCAAGGCTGAGCAAGGTTACTTTTTGATCGACAAGGAGGTCAATGGTTAGATGGGGGGCAGATGGGAAAGAGGCCACAATCAACTTGATCATGATTATATTGAATGGTGGAGCAGGCTTGAGGGGTCAAATGGCCTGTCCCTGCTTGCTCTTTCTTGGTGGTTTCACAGGGCAAGTTTGGATAAGCAGCAATCCGTTCACTTCTGACTTTATGTGTCTTATTTATGATGAGCCAGAAAGTCATTATCAAACATTATGTACATCTTCCTCATATTTCCGGATCACAATGCACCTTTCAAATTTTCTATGCATTTGCCTTCCTTGCCAAAAATCTCCCAAAGGTACAATTCCACTCATTTTGTTCATAAATAGAGTGGAACGAGAGAAAGACTTGTATCAAACAGCATTCAGGTAAAACAGGGTCCCAATGCACCAGGCATTGAATGATGTTTTAAAATAGGTGCCAATTGTGTTCACGATGAATGTTATATGGATCCCAATTTGTTATTTTCAGGAAAAGGTTCCACTCATTGTCTCTATGAATTCAGACAAATAATACTGACTTCTCACTTTGGGGAACTGAATATTACACCAGCCTTGAATTGCTGAAGATGTGTCAGGCACATAGCAATTCACATTGCAAATCTAAAACATTGGGCATTTGTACGCAGAATGTGCAGTTAGGAGTATTGTTAACCGTGGGTCGATGACTGTCATTAAAGTAGTGCTGAATACACCTGTACACATAAAAGGAGTATTCAAAACATATATTTATATATACACATTATAACAATTGGAGGACTTTAGAAATATTGCCTTCCAAGTTGTGGCCGAACGACCACCTAAGGTGGCATCCTGCAAAGGGTGCTGGGAAATTTAGTCAAGTACAGGACAAGCAAGTGGCAGTTTAAATAAACATCGAGAAGCAAGCTGCAGCCTAGATATCGCAATACACAGGAAAAAGGCCATCTCCAGGCCAACCCAGGAACAGTAGAACTATCCCGTCAATCACACTTGTTTACCAGACAGCGGCACTTAAACTCCTTATTTGAAAAGCCGACATGCCCCAACACTTGCTGGCATGGCCACTGAGTGTCCACCCCAAAATCGATGTGGCAGCCCCCGATTGGACTTGATTGATCAAGATGATTGAGCTCTGATCAATTGGTTGTCAATGACCCAGAGACCGCCCAAAAGGGGCAAGAAATCCAAGCAGGCTCAAAAGGTGCTGCACCACCTTAGAATCTCCCTCTCTGCAGCAGTATGCAATAGAACCGAACAATGGTGATCTTCACTGGTCATCACGAGGACAGCCATCGCACAACCAACAGAAGGAAGACCAGAGCCAGAGCATCAGACCACCAAAGTCGAATACAGTTAAGGCCTTTATCTATCTGGGTACTTGCTAGTCACTCTAAAGTTCAGTTAAGGTCCGGTATGAACTTTAGTATTCTGTAAAATAACTTGTGTTGGATGGTGTGATTGATTAACTGTAACATTGCGTGAGTGTGAATAAATACTATTTGATTAAACGAAGCTGGCTCGCAGTCATTTATCCACCACATACGGGTTAAAGACACACTGTCGTAGCAACAAAATATTGGGACAAGTTAAGAGTTAAAAGGCTATAGTGTGTGGGGATGGGAATTGATGTGCTTTTACAGCCTGCAGAGATAATGGGTGGGATTTACTGACCCCCACTGCGTATTTTGCGGAGGCGGTCTGCTGGTGGGATTTACCAACCCCACCATTGTCAATGGGATTTCCAGGGTGACTGCATCCCTCGTTACCGGGAAACCCGTGCACTAGCGTGAGGCTGGAATATACCGCCACCGTGAACACCTGGTAGATCGCGCCCAATGTGTTGCTTCAGCCTGGGGAGAGAAGGTCAGTGCTGGATGGAGCTCAGGAAGTCAGAGAGGTAGTGAGTTTAGAGAATCCCTGAGAGAGGAGAGAAGAAAGAAAGAGGAGAGAAGAGCGAGAGAGAGATAGAGAGAGAGAGAGAGAGGGAGGCGAGAGAGAGAGAGAGAAGAAAGAGGATCGGTGAGTTCTGATCTGCCTGACTCTGAGTCCACAATTCTTTCCAAGTAGGATAGTTTAAAAAAAGATTAATAATATCTTAAAGCAGAGCAGTCTTGTCTGAGACAAGGAAGAGGCTGAAATAACATAGTTGAGGCAGCTATTTAAAGATAAGATATTCAGCCAGAGTCTGAAGGAGTTCCAACTCGGTTTTATAAAGCAAGTATCACTCTCTGCCCTGCTAATTTTAAGATGGATTATGAGCTGTATATTTATTTCCTTGTTGTTTAATAGGAAATTGTGCAGTTGTGTTAAGGATTAATCATAAGCTGTTCTTTTCGGGTGTGATGTTAAAAGTTCAATATTGTATTCACAATAAAAAGTTTTGTTTTAATAATACCAAAGAGCCCTATTTTTTCATGCAATCACTCTTGGAACAAATCATTCTTTCTGTACAGCTTGAAAATAAACTAAAATATCCTAGCCACTGTTGGGGTCCAGTCTGGGATCATAATAAAATATATATAAAGTAAGGAAGATTATTCATGCCTGGAGGGTTTTGACGTTTTTCTGTTTCTATGTGTTCACAACTATAAACAGAAAGAGTATCTATAAATATTCTGCTCTCAGCATTCGTACATGATGTGGAGATGCCGGCCTTGGACTGGGGTGAGCACAGTCAGAAGTCTTACATCAGGTTAAAGTCCAACAGGTTTGTTTCAAACACTAGCTTTCGGAGCACTGCTCCTTCCTCAGGTGAATGAAGAGGTATGTTCCAGAAAAACATATATAGACAAATTCAAAGATGCCAGACAATGTTTAGAATGCGAGCATTTGCAGGTAATTAAGTCTTTACAGATCCAGAGATAGGGGTAACCCCAGGTTAAAGAGGTGTAAATTGTCTCAAGCCAGGACAGTTGGTAGGATTTTGCAAAGCCCAGGCCAGATGGTGGGAGGTAAATGTAATGAGACAGGAATCCCAGGTCGGTTGAGGCCACACTCAGGTGTGCGGAACTTGGCTATAAGTTTCTGCTCAGCGATTCTACATTGTCGCGCGTCCTGAAGGCCGCCTTGGAGAACGCTTACCCAGAGATCAGAGGCTGAATGCCCTTGACTGCTGAAGTGTTCCCCGACTGGAAGGGAACATTCCTGCCTGGTGATTGTCGCGCGATGTCCGTTCATTCGTTGTCGCAGCGTCTGCATGGTCTCGCCAATGTACCACGCTTTGGGACATCCTTTCCTGCAGCGTATGAGGTAGACAACATTGGCCGAGTCACACGAGTATGTACCGCGTACCTGGTGGGAGGTGTCCTCGCGTGTAATGGTGGTATCCATGCCGATGATCTGGCACGTTTTGAAGAGATTGCCATGGCAGGGTTGTGTGGTGTCGTGGTCTCTGTTCTGAAGGCTGGGTAGTTTGCTGCAAACAATGGTTTCTTCAAACAACCCCGCAACCTCAAAAAAAACATTGTTTGTAGCAAACTACCCAGCCTTCAGAACAGAGACCACGACACCACACAACCCTGCCATGGCAATCTCTGCAAAGCGTGCCAGATCATCGACATGGATACCACCATTACACATGAGAACACCACCCACCAGGTACGCGGTACATACTCGTGTGACTCGGCCAATGTTGTCTACCTCATACGCTGCAGGAAAGGATGTCCCAAAGCGTGGTACATTGGCGAGACCATGCAGACGCTGCGACAACGAATGAATGGACATCGCGCAACAATCACCAGGCAGGAAAGTTCCCTTCCAGTCGGGGAACACTTCAGTAGTCAAGGGCATTCAGCCTCTGATCTCGGTTAGCGTTCTCCAAGGCGGCCTTCAGGACGTACGACAATGCAGAATCACTGAGCAGAAACTTATAGCCAAGTTCCGCACACACGAGTGCGGCCTCAACCGGGACCTGGGATTCACGTCGCATTACATTCATCCCCCACCATCTGGCCTGGGCTTGCAAAATCCTACCAACTGTCCTGGCTTGAGACAAGGGTGTTGTAAGACTTCTTACACCATTCGTACAGTGACAGCTGTCAAATATATACCCCTCCTTGCATTGCATAAAACAATAAATTCCTTTCTGGCCTTTAGAAAATGGTAAAGAATCCGATATCCATTCAATCACACCAAGGTTTACCTAGTGTTGCTGGTTTGAAGAAAGGCATTTCAGCTTCCTCCCCGCACCCTGAACAGAAATCCTAACTTTCCACCATCTCTGTTCCGAATTCACAATGAAGCCTTCCCAGTACACTGCTCCTGAGATTTTTCATGTCCTTTTCCCCTTCTCCGTTTAAGTGAGTGAAAGATGAAGACATAATTAATAATTAATTAAAGCCCGGTTCTCTTCATGCCTCGGTGGCTGTTCAGAGTTCACTGCCTCCATCAACTTAGAACCAAGGCTCCACAAAAACAGGCACAACAATGAGGTCCATCGAAATGATGGGAACCTTTGGAAAAACTGACCATCATTGAGCCATACCAGAGACACAAGTTATATCTCGGTGAGATTAAATGGCTATCATATTCTTTTTTATCTATTTCCAAATGCCAAAAAAGAATTTGTTGTTAACTCTCATACAAGTAGGGGTACATATGTTTAACAGCAGGTACTGGACAGGTGCTGACTAACGGTATTTAAAGGATAAAACTCTGCACTGCTCACCCTCAGAAGGTTTGGGTGCTTCCAACCTCCATTCATTCTTCCGACCAAACACTCATTTGTAATGCAGAGGTTCTTGACTGTTAATGAGCTGCAACCTTTTCAACCTGCAATTAACTTCGCCAATAGGTCAATCAACCTCCCCCACACAGTGAAAGGAATGCAATATGTTCGGATGGTCCGCCAGAAAAAAGCTTTGGCTTCCGCTGTGGTAAACATTTGGGGCGAAATCAAACAGCTCTTTGCGCCGGCAAGATCTTCTGGGCCCGCTGACGGCACACCCCACCACAGTTTTCCTGGGGGGGTGTGGTGGATTCAATGGGAAATCCTGTTGACCACGGCGGGACCATAATATCCCGTCAATGGTAGGCCGCTTCCCGCTGCCGAGAAACACGCAGCAGTGAGGCCAGAGAATGCCGTCCATAGTTTTGTTCCTGGCCTTGAGAAACTGTGTGGCATGAAATGGAATGTCTCATCACACACATACAGCAGAGTGCAGAAAGATCTGTTTAACTGGCTGAAAGCCCAGCATTACATTTCCATTTTCAGATGGAATTAAAATATTACATTAAAATATACAATTAACGGGCAGCACGGTGGCGCAATGGTTAGCACTGGGACTGCGGCACTGAGGACCGGGTTTGAATCCCGGCCCTGCGTCACTGTCCGTGTGGAGTTTGCACGTTCTCCCCATGTCTGCGTGGGTTTCACTCCCACAACCCAAAGATGCGCAGAGTAGGTGGATTGGCCACACTAAATTGCCCCTTAATTGGAAAAAATAATAATTGGGTACTCTTTTTAAAAAATGTACAATTAACTATGCTACGTACCATGAATAGAAGGAATACATAATGCAAGAACAAAAGCCAAATACTGCAGATGTTGGAAATTGGAAATGAGGCCAGAAAGTGCTGGAAAAACTCAGCAGGTCTGGCAGCATCTGTGGAGAGAAAAACAGAATTAACATCGAGTCATATTGGATTTGAAACATAAGCTCTTGTTTCTCTCTCCACAGATGCTTCCAGACCTGCTGAGTTTTTCCAGCACTTTCTGTCCTTATTTTAATATGTAATCCAAGTGCGCTGCAAGACAGGAATCACACAACACACAGGCTCAAGTAGAATTAAGAAATTCTCACCAGTAAATCAAAGGACGAAACAAGCCTATTTCAGCTCAGGATCAAGAGAATCTGTCCATTCATCATTAAAAAAATACAAGCTATTCAAAAATTCAGTAGTCATTCTAAACCCACAAATGATGCTTCTAAGATAAATGGTTTGAGGAATTCTTTGCTACCGATCTTACTATTCCACGTACAATCTTGGCTAGTGTGCAGATTGCATTTTGTTTCTGAGTTTTTCTTCCAGCTGCACAGTGAGCCTGAAAGCTAACAGAAAGCTGGTTTCAGGGCAGTTGTATTTCGCTCTCAACCGGAGGTCAGTGTCACCAAGAACACAATGGCGAATCGGTGAGTACTTGCAAAAGACTAAAACAACAATAAAAGGTTCAGGTCTGGAGAATCTCTGTTTCCACACTGGCCTCTGTGGAGAAGGATGAGCAATTACCAGCAGGATGCAGCCAGAAGGACTGCATAGTTTCCACCTAGTTCAAGGGAGATGTCTTTATACTTGCATTGAGGGTCCTCGTTCTCAAATTGAGACCATCAAAATTCATATAAAAGCAAAATACTGCAGAAATCGGAAATTAAAACAGAAAATGCTCGATAAACGCAGCAGGCCTGGCAGTATCAGTGGAGAGAGAGAAAAAACATTGAACATTTCAAGTCCATATGAAGCTTGGGTCACAATGACTCATTAACTCAATTTCTCTCCACACATGCTGCAAAAACAACCAAGTTTATGCAGCATTTTCTGTTTTTGACTGCATCAAAATTCAAATTCTTCATTCTTCTCCAGAACCCATTTTTATCTCATGCTGAAACAAAGCAGGAATGATGAAGAATACAACTTGCACTTTTATAGTTCCATCAATGTAGCAAATCACCCCCAAATTACTTCATAGACCGTCATCAGCCAAAGAGGCATGCAAGAGTAGTGCAAATGACAAACAGCTTGATCAAAGAAGGTAGGTTTTGAGAGGCATTTTTCAGAAGAGGCGGTGAGGTTTCGGAAGAGAATTCCTGAGTTTAGAACATTGGCAATTGAAGGCATGGCTGCCATTGGTATAGCGAAGAAAATCAGGGATGGACACAGACCAGAATAGGAGGAGTGCAAAGATCTCAAAGGAACTCTCCTCCAAAAAGGATATAAGGATATTGAGGATATGTTTCTATCTATATGTATTCAAGAAGCAGTTAACTATAGCACTTGGGAGCGAAGGGAATCAAAGGACATTGGGGTGTGTGTGTGTGTGGGGGGGGGGGGGGGGGGGGGGAAGAGAGGCAGGATCACGTTATGGAGTTGGATGATCAGCCATGATCATAACAAATGGTGGAGCAGGCTCGAAGGCTGACTGGCCTCCTCCTGCTCCTGTTTTCTATGCTTCTATGTCTATCATATGGATTCAAGCAGGTAAATAGGGTTGAGATACACATCGGCCATGATTAAGTGAATGGCAGAAATAGGCGCAAGGAGCTGAATGGTCCATCCCTGTTCCTTTGTTCTTTCAGTTAAATTGGCAGATGGAAGGAAACATCATTCCCAAATGCTCCACAGTACAGACAGCCAGCACTGCCACAGTATTATACCAATGTAGCTCCATTTAGATCATCTCAATACTGCAAAAATACAACAAGACTGCAGTTTTCCCCAAGAAGGAAATATGTTTTACCCGGTACAAGAAATAACGTACATTCACCTTTGTCCTTGTATAGGATAATCAACAATTTGCCCACCAGAAATCCTCCAAATCTTTACAGTGGCACACAAACCCACACAGTTCACGGGATACTCCTGAGCTCTCAGCAACCTGCCACAATAAACTGATTCAAAAAGCCACTTTGGGATATATTTGGTTCTAAAATGGCAACAGGGAAGAGAGGTAATAGCTGAAACTGAATCTTTGATGATTCCGATGACATTTCAGCAAACCGTTGCCATCACTACCAGAAAGTACAGATGAAATTTTCACCCAACTGAGAACATTATTCCCTGTATCAAGAATCACGTACAACCCGCTACATCACATGCCTTAAGCAGTGCAACATCCATCCAAAACTGGGATATTGCTCCCACATCTAGGACACCTCCTCCAACATCTTTCACACACTTTCTGAACAGGTTACAGAGAAGTTTGTTCGGAGAATCTCTCACTCAAACCTTTAGTCTGCAATGCCCATCTCTACTGTAACCTTTCTTGTCACTACTTTGCCATTACTACCAAGTAATGGTGCTTCTCTGAATGGCCTTTTATGTTACTCCAAAGGCTCATTAGAGTTGTCACAGTTTAGCACAGGGCTAAATTGCTGGCTTTGAAAGCAGACCAAGGCAGGCCAGCAGCACGGTTCAATTCCTGTACCAGCCTCCCCGAACAGGTGCCGGAATGTGGTGACTAGGGGCTTTTCACAGTAACTTCATTTGAAACCTACTTGTGACAATAAGCGATTTTCATTTCAATTTTCATTTCACATATCCTTCTTCTACTTTTTCTACCACTGGGAATGATCGTCACACTGACTGACTCCTGATCAAACTCAGATTTCCCTAGTGCAAAAACATTTAATTTCTCCCCGCAACCTTTGGACATTAAACTTCGGCTTGACATCACCTTAAAGTCTGTTTGATTTAAACAGTCTTGCCTCCTATTCTTTTCAAGCAAGATAGTACAATAAACCTTGGCCCTTAACCAAAACCAGACACTCAAAAGGTTGAAGGGCCCAACAAATATACTGAAAGCCTAGGAATATAGCAGTGCACTACATGTTTAACCAAGACAGGGGCGGGGGGAGGGAAGATACACAGAAAGGACCCGTAATAGCAATTAACGTCACATCAATTACACTGTTAAGGTTTGTTAATTTCCTGTCAATTACATTGTTATGGTTCAGAGAAACAGGTAGTAATAATAATCTTTAGGCTTATATTAATACTGCAATGCTGTTAATGTGAAAAGCCAATAGTCGCCACATCCCGGCGCCTGTTCGGGTACATAGAGGGAGACGGAGAATCAGAATGTCCAAATTACCTGATAGCACGTCTTTCGGAACTTGTGGGATGAAACTGGAGCATCCGGAAGAAACCTACGCAGACATGGGGAGAATGTGCAGACTCCACACAGACAGACAGTGACCCAAGCCGGGAATCGAACCTGGGACCCTGGCTCTGTGAAGCCATAATGCTATGGCACGGTCGCACAGTGGCTAGCACTGTGGCTTCATAGCTCCAGGGACCCGGGTTTGATTCCCCACTGGGTCACTGTCTGTGCGGAGTCCACACGTTGTTGGTGTCGGCGTGGGTTTCCTCCGGGTGCTCCGGTTTTTTCCAAAGACGTGCAGGGTAGGTGGAATGGCCATGTTAAATTGCCCTTAGTGTCCAAAAAGGGTAGATGGGGTTATTGGATAGGGTGGAAGTGAGGGCGTCAGGGGTTGGTGCAGACTCAATGGGCCGAATTGCCTCCTTCTGCACTGTATGTTCAAACCACTATGCTACCAGCTATAAAATAATGTTGAGAATAATCACACTCTTCCCTATATTGCCTCTGAGAACATAGAAGATGAGACACTGGGTTGAGTGAAAGGAGAGCTGCAAGACTGAACAAGTCAATAAACGACCAAAAGCTGTGTCTTGGTTTTGGCTTCACGACCAGCTTGGATCTTATTAGCAATGGCTTTACTGAGAATAAGATGTAACAATTTGCAAATCCAGATCGGATCGGAAAGACGGCAGAGTGGAATAAGTTTTCTGAATGCTGCATAATCATCTGGAACAAATCATGACCTTACGGGTCTCAGGCAAACCCCTAATCACATTAAGCCAGAGAGTTATCCCTTCTATCAGAAGGTGCCTACATTCCTCGCTGGAAATGGATCAGAGGCACAGTGAACGACAATGAAGGGATTTAAATACAAAGTGGGCGAATGGTAATAAGAAGCAGGTACGCCAAATTGGACTTCTAAATTAAGCAAGTTCACCATGTTATAACAGATACCAATGGGTACTCATGCCAATTTATATTCTGCAGCACTGCAACTTTAAATATTCATTCAAAAATATTAACTGGTGGAACACACTTCCTCGTGATGTGGGATTAACACAGCTGTCTATCTGCACTTCATGCATTCGTGATATCAATTCCATTTCAACAATACACCTACCAGTGCTTAAACTCCACAACTGGCAATATAAAGCACCACGTGAAAGTGTTTGTATATTAATCATGCATAACCATTCATCCTGCAGTGTACAATAGCAGAAGCGCAGTGGGGGCATTACTGGTCCAGAAACCCATGCAATTTTAGAGAGATCATAAAACACTTCCTTTTATTAGAGGTGGCCAGATTGTCATGGGGTTTCTTTTCATCCTAACAAACACTGATATGCAGCAACGTATGATTGTGAAGAAGCGAATGCATTTCTTTAAAAAAAATATATGGAATTGTCTTCCAACTGGAGATATATTGAGTTTAACAGATTAATAGATGTAGGTACCTGTTATCAATAGAAGGGTCTGCCAAAGGAATCTTCATCAGAAATCAATAATCCTGAAATAGAATCCAAGGAATGAACATGTAAATAAATCAGTCTTACTATTTAGTTCTGTGATCTAAAAACAATTTTTTTTGTCAGGCAACTGACGATAAATTAATTTACTACAGATTTTTACCAGCTGTTAAAAAAATGTCGAGAATAAACACACGCCTCCCTATATTTCCTGTAGAAAAAAAACCACTCATCATGGGGCCAATGCAGGAACACATTTCCAACCGTCTCCCACAGGAAGCCAGGATGAATCCGTTCCTATCCTGGAGCAAAGTGCTTGAATAATTAATGCCTGTATTCTTCCTCAACTCAAACAGGCGTCATTTATTTTCTCCCAGTGCTGGATCCATAATTCTTTGCACTGTCATGGAAATGCAGGAATGTTTGGGAACAGGCATCACTAAAAACAAAATGCACCAATGAAGCAATCATTTGCAACTGCAGTTACATAGGATTACCACAAATTAGATTTTTTTTTGTATTAATTGGATAGGCCCGATTCATAAAAAAATCTTTTGTAGGGACAGAAGCTATTTTATTTATTTGCAGGCTTGGGTCATGCCTGTTAAAGACTCAGCTTGCCAGCCGTGGTTCAGTTGTCAGAACTCGCACCTCTTGATTCACAAGGCTCTTGATTCAAGTCCCATCTCTTTTTTTAAGTGTTTTTATTAGTTTTCACATTATGTTACACACTCAGTTCGTACTTTAAATTTACAAGTTTCATTACCTCGCATGGCGCTGGTCAAAGTTAGAAATGTAAAAATTACAAGTGAGAGATAAACCAAAGAAGAATGAGAAGAAAAAAATAAAAACAATACAAACAAGGATATTTACATGTCCCCCCCCCCACCCCCCCTCCCCCCCCCCCCCCCCACCCCCCCCCCCTCCCCCCCGCATAATCTGCTCTGTCCCCACCCCCCTCCCCATCTGTGACTGTGGGCCATCTTTGGCCACTTTGCCTTGGTTGGACTGCCCTGTGTTGGCCCTAGCTTGTCTTGCTCGGCGTGTTGTTGCTCCCTCTGTCTTTTCCTGCTTGTCTTCGGGTTCATTTCCTCTGGCTAAGTCGCTCGTGTCCCACATTCTTTTTAATGGGCTCTTTCCAACCCCCACCCACCCCCCCCCCCCCCCCCCCACACACACACACAACACGTCTCTTCCTTGCTCCCCTTCTCCCTGAAGTGTTGGCTAGTGTAGACTTGAGAGATGAACAGACACTTCCAACACTGATGAAGGTTCAACTCAATTTTATTAACTACTTCTAACTAACTAACACACAATGACTGTGGGTCTAAATGATGCTAACTTAAACTAGAGACCTAAGCCTTGTCCGAACCAGTTGATTCTCTCAGCACGTGGTGTAAGTCTGTGCTGGGCTGAATAAGTTCCTGTTACACTCAGAGGCAGCACCCAGAATGAGCGGGAACCGTGGTGCCCTCTGCCTTTATAGTGTGTGTATTCTAACTGGTGATTGGCTGCGGTGTTTGTACATGTTGATTGGTCCCTGTGTGTGTCCATCAGTGTGTGTCTGCACCATGATATACTGGTGTATATTATGACACTCTCCTGCCCCCCCTTACCTTTGCGATCTGTGGCTATCTGTGCCTCCCCGCCCCCCCCCCCACCCCCCCCCCCCCCCCGCCCCCTTCCAGCTCGACTGGTTCCTGGCTCCAAACAAGTCCCATTCTTTTTTTAAAATAATTTTTATTCAAGTTTTCAATAACAAATTTTCTCCCCACAATTAAAAAACAAACAAAGCGTGTTTCCACACCAACACAAGAAAAGAACTCACCCCCCCAAAATAAATAATAACAAAAAACCAACAGCAATACAAGAAAGAAGAAAATAACAACATAGCAAACCCACCGCCGCAAAAACAAACCCCCTAACCATCCCCAACGCCCCCCCCCCCCCCCCCCCGCCATGTTGCTGCTGAGACCGACCACTCTCTAACCCTTCGCCAGGAAGTCGAGAAAGGGCTGCCACCGCCAAAAGAACCCCTGTACCGACCCCCTCAGTGCAAACTTCATCCTCTCCAACTTGATGAACCCAGCCATGACGTTGATCCAGGCCTCCGAACTTGGGGGCCGTGTATCCCTCCACTGTAACAGAATCCTGCGCCGGGCTACTAGAGACTCAAAGGCCAGAATGCCGGCCTCTCCGCCACCTGCCTCTTAACAAATGCCCTGACCTGCATATACCTAAAAGGGTTCCCAGGGGAGAGGTTCCACTTCCCCACCAGCTCCTCCAGAGTCGCGAACTTCCCATCCAGGAAGAGATCCGTAAACTGTCTGATGCCTGCCCTGTGCCAACTCCCAAATCCCCCACCCGTTCTCCCCGGCGCAAAACGGTGATTGCCCCGTATCAGGGCCCAAACTGAGGCCTTCACTTCCCCCCTATGCCGCCTCCACTGTCCCCAGATTTTGAGGGACGCAACCACCACCGGACACGTGGAGTACTTTGCCGGGGGGAGTGGAAGTGGGGCCGTCACCAAAGCCTCCAGACTCGTACACGCACAGGACGCCACCTCCAATCTCTTCCATGCGTCACCCTCCCCTTCCGTCACCCACCTGCGAATCATCGCCACGTTCGCCGCCCAATAATATCCACACAGGTTGGGCAGCGCCAGGCCCCCTACCTCCCTTCTTCGCCTCAAAAATACCCTCCTTACTCTTGGGGCCTTCCGCGCCCACACGAACCCCAGAATCAACTTATTCACCCTTCTGAAAAAAGCCTTTGGGATCAATATAGGGAGGCACTGGAAAAGAAACAAAAACCTCGGCAGCACCGGCATCTTAATCGACTGGACCCTGCCCGCCAACGAAAGCGGTAGCACGTCCCACCTCCTAAACTCCTCCTCCATCTGCCCCACCAGCCTCGAAAAGTTAAGCCTATGCATGGTCCTAGCCACCTGGACCCCAAGATACCTAAAGCTCCTCTCAGCCCTCTTCAACGGGAGTTCACCTTTCTCCCTCTCCTGATCCCCCGGGTGCAGGACAAACAGCTCACTTTTCCCGACATTGAGCTTATAGCCCGAAAAGTCCCCAAACACCTCAAGTATCTTCAGCACCTCTGGCATCCCCTCAGCCGGATCCGTGACATACACCAGCAGATCATCTGTGTACAGCAACAACCGGTGCTCCCCCCCCCCCCCCCCGCACAATCCCCCTCCAACTCTTCGAGTCCCTCAGCGCCATGGCCAGGGGCTCAATTGCTAACGCGAAGAGCAGGGGAGACAAGGGGCCCCTGGAAAGCTGAAAGTCCGCCAGCGCCGACCTCCTCCCATTCGTCACCACACTCGCCACCAGGGAGCTGTACAGCAACCTCACCCAGCTGATGAACCCCTCACCAAACCCAAACCTCCGCAACACCTCCCACAGGTAACTCCACTCCACCCTATCAAAAGCTTTCTCCGCATCCATGGACGCCACTATTTCTGACTCCCCAGCCGCCGGTGCCATCATCATGACATTAAGGAGCCTCCGCACATTGGCATTCAGTTGTCTCCCCTTTACAAACCCCGTTTGATCCTCATGAATCACCGTCGGGACCACATCCTCCACCCTCCTGGACAGCACCTTTGCCAACAACTTGACATTACATTAAGGAGCGAGATCGGCCTGTAAGACCCACACTGAAAGGGGTCCTTGTCCCGCTTCAGGAGCAAAGAGATAATTGCCCTGCCCCTCTGACTACTGCTTTTAGCGCTTCCCAAACCACCCCAACTTGCACCTCCCCGTTATCATTGGTTTCTAGATACCCCTCTATGCCCCTACGGATCCGCCCGCACACTTCCTCCTCTGCCAAAAGCCCCACATGCAGCCTCCACAGCGGGTGCTGATCCTTCCTCTCCCCCAGCTCCAGATCCACTAAATGTGGGGCATGATCAGAAATGGCTATTGCCGAATACTCCGCCCCCACTACTCTCGGGAATAGCACCATGCTAAGCACAAAAAAATCAATCCGGGAGTACGCCTTATGAACATGGGAGAAAAAGGTTGAACTCCCTACCCCCCCCGGCTCCAAAAACCTCCAAGGGTCCACCCCCCACACCCCCCCCCCCCCCCCCTGCCATCTGATCCATGAACCCCCTCAGCACCGAGGCCGCTGCCGGCATCCTGCCCGTCCTAGACTTTGAGCGATCCAGAGCCGGATCCAGCACCGTGTTAAAGTCCCCACCCAGAATCAATCCCCCTGTCTCCAGGTCCGGGATCAGGCCCAGCATTCGCCACATGAAGCCCGCATCATTCCAGTTGGGAGCATAAACATTAACCAAGACCACCCGCTCCCCCTGAAGTCTCCCACTCACCATCACATATCTACCTGCACTATCCGCCACCACTTTGGACGCAACGAACGACAGGCTCTTACCGACCAAAATTGCCACCCCACGGTTCTTCGCATCAAGCCCCGAGTGAAACACCTGTCCCACCCAACTCTTTCTTAGCCTCACCTGATCCGTAACCCTGAGATGCGTCTACTGGAGCATTGCCACATCCGCTCCCAACCTCCTCAAATGAGCCAAGACCCGGGATCGTTTCACCGAACCATTCAGCCCCCTCGCGTTCCATGTGACCAGCCGGACCCGGGGGGGGGCCATCCCCCTCCCCCTATCAGCCATAGCTCTTCCTCAACCTGCCACGTGCCCAGGGAACTCGCCACGCGCCCAGGGAACCCCCCAAGCCCGCTCCCCAACCCCCCCCCCCCTTCACCATCCATTCCCTCACAGTCCCTGCAGCAACAACCCGGTACCCCCCCCTTCTTCCTCCTTCTCCCCAAACCCCCCCACCCCAAGCTAGGGCCCCCCCTAGCTGCGTTACCCCTAACATTGTGCTTCCGTGAGTCAGCTGACTTCTGCTGACCCCGGCTACTCCCGCCATAACCACGAACCCCCCCCGACGCAACACAGCCACCAATCCCTCCCTACCAGCGCCGGCCCCGCCCTCAATTCCTCCGGCGCGGGAAGAACGCCCGCGCTTCCAGCCCGAGCTCCGCCCCTCAACTCAACACGCGGGAAAAAGACGGACACATGACCCATCAGGACCCCAAACTACTCCCCAACCCACCAGTGGACAAAACAAAACAAACACACCACAGTAAATAAACAACAGCCCAGAAAACAACCCCGAAAAAAACAAAATAGCGAACGCGAACAGGCAACATCAATCAGCAAACACAGCCAATATAAACAACAGGATACCCAGGAGGGCAAAGCCTCCAAACAAAGTCCATTTTTCCCCAGCCCCCCAGTCCTCAGTTCGAGTCCAAGTTCTCAGCCTGGACAAAAGCCCAGGCCTCCTCCGGAGAGTCAAAATAGAGCTGGCGGTCCTTGTAAGTGACCCAGAGGCGAGCCGGCTGTAGAAGGCCAAACTTCACCCTCTTCCTATGAAGCACTCCCTTCGCTCGATTGAAGCCAGCCCTTCTCTCCGCTACCTCCGCGCTCCAGTCCTGATAAATCCTAACGTCCGTGTTCTCCCACCTGCTGCTCCTCTCCTTCTTCGCCCATCTCAACACGCACTCCTGGTCGACCAAGCGCTGAAAGGACCAGTACCGTCCTGGGCAGCACGTTCGGCCTCGGCTTCCGCTGCAGCACTCGATGGGCGCCCTCCAGCTCCAGGGGACCACGAAACGGCCCCGCACCGATCAGCGAGTTCAACATTAGGACCACATGGGCCCCCAAATCCGAGCCTTCCAGCCCCTTCTACAGGCCCAAAATCCGCAGATTCTTCCAGCGGGAGCGGTACTCCATCTCCTCCATCCTCGCCAGCCATTTCTTGTTCAGCGCCTCGTGCGACTCCATTTTCACTGCCAGGCCCAAAAGCTCATCCTCGTTGTCCGAAGGCTTTTGCTGCAGCTCCCGAATCTCCACGGCCTGGGCCGTCTGAGTCGCCACCAGCTTGTCCGGCGAGGCCTTAAACGGCTCTAAGATCTCAGCTTTAAGCTCCTTGAAGGAGCGCTGAAGCAGCTCCTGCTGCTCCCGCGCCCTCTGCTGCCACGCTGCTGCTTCCCCGCCCGCCATCTTGCCTTTTCTGCCTCTCGCCTTCCTCTGCTGTAGAGCCGACTTTTGGACCGCTCCACAGCGAGTCCAGTCCATCCACCAGTCGCTGGGCACATTGGCTGTGTTTCCCCCCGGGGAAAAAAGCGGGAGTTGCCGAACGTGGGGCTTAGCTCCGCATCGCCGCCACCGGAAGTCAACAAGTCCCATTTTAAAGCTCAAGCCATAAAATCAAGCCCGACATTCCAGCGCAACAATGAGGCAGTACTGCTGGCTGAGCCATGAAACCGAGACCCTGACTGACTATGTGGGTGGTTACGAAAGATCCCAGGGCACTATTTTGAAGAGCAAGGGAACTTAGCATGGTCAATCCACCTACGCTGCACATCTTTTTGGGTTGTGGGGTGAGACCCACACAGACACGGCAGGAATGAGCAAACTCCACATGGACATTGACCCGAGGCCGGGATTGAACCTGGGACCTCGGCGCCGTGAGGCAGCAGTGCTAACCAGTGGGCAACTGTGACACGCTGAAGAGCAAGGGAGATATCCCTGGTACCCTGGCCAATATTTATCCCTCAATCATCATCGCAAAAAACAAATTTAGCTTGTCATTACCACACTGCTATTTGTGGAGGCTTGCTAGGCCCCCTACATTGCAACAGTGACTACACTTCAAAAGTTCTTCTTTGACTGTAAAGTATTTGAGGCATCCCGTGGTGATGAAAAGCGCTTGATAAATCCAAGTCTTTTCCCCCCTTGCCCTGGGAAAACATCTCCAAATGATCCTACTGCAATAAATTTTCCTCAAAAAAGAAAAGCACAAATTATGGATTCTCAGCATCATTTCTACAATGCCCTCGTGTGTTGTTTCGCTCAAATTCTAGGACATCAAGTAAAAACAGTCACATTCTGATTTATAGATGTATACTCTTAGCTGCCTCTGTGTTTTATCCTTTAAAGCTGCTGGTGGGAGATGCCCGGGAGCAGACATTTTGCATGGAGAGTAAACTGTTGCGACATCATTAAGTTCTGCACCAGTGACCTCACAGATATAGAATACAGCCTATAACCAAACATCCAGGTTTGTTTTATCACAGCAGCAAGCACCACCAAACCTGTTCCCACTTCCAGCTAGCAATTGTAAAGCACAAAACAGGTGGTGAGGGAGATACCAGTTAAAGAAATTCTTTTCCAAAAATTTCAGAACCTATCTGAACGTGTGCAGCCGTGACGAGGGCCTCGTTTTTTTCGCCTCTCCAGGTGGATGGTTAGCAAGAAAAATGACCCGTTAAATGCGCAAGCCACCAGTCCAACACCTACACAAGTCAAAGAGAAATGGAAGTTCCTCGCTAGCTTTGGAAAACAACGCTTTAGTCAGCACTGACATACAGCTTAATGAGGCCCATGTTGCAACTGAATCTCTCATTCAATGCATTACACATTCAGAACACAGCAGTGCTGGAAGATCAACCAGAATATTGCATGGATTGCGATTTAAAAAGAAAAAAAAATCAAGCGTGATGAGTGCTGACAATTCAAAAGGAAATGTTCTCAGAGAAAGATATTGGGTAGTTTAATGTTTGTATCATAGGAAAATAATTCCGTGAAGAATTCAGTGTCTCGAGAAACCACCAACAAAACCAGAAGACCCAAAATTCACACATTCCTTACACTTCCAATTTACTTTCAGTCGCAAGTATACTCCTGTGTGAAATTAAGCTCACGAACCAAGGCGGTCATAAGTTTGAATCTCAATCAGTGCTGAGTAGGTAGACCTCAGCAGAGAAGTTAAAACAGGTCTCAGTGTCTCTGAGTTGAGGGGGGAAAACAGTCAATAAGAATTCCTGTTCTGTGCGACCGAATGGTAGGTCTATGTACTTAGCTTCCATTGTCAACAACATTTGAACCTTGTTCATACAGAATGATCAGTTGAACGAGGTGTCAAACAGTGGCCAATATCCCGAAGCAAACATAATTTATCAACAGGTTATGTGATCACATTAACGGCAAATCTATTTGTTGTTATTGGTGATTTAGACGTTATTTTCGTGTTTGAGATCAGTGAGATTTTGCTTCCTTTGCCAGATGTTGCAACATTGATCTCTGACCAATTAAGACAGGTCTGTGTGCTGTACGAGACACAGTGCAAAGAAACATGAGATACAGCCATGTACAATTTTTTTCTTGATGCAGTATACATATCAATACCCTCCCCCTCCCCCCCCCCCCCCCCCCCCCCCCCCCCACCCCCTCCAATGTACAGCAGATTGCCAATATTGTTGGATTTCAATTTCAAGACTTGTCGGCGCTTAAAAGACATTATTAGACGGTTTGTAGCAACATTCACACATTGATCCAAAATTAGGAACTATTGCAGTCAGAGGAAGAAAGTCTGATCAAAATCATGGCTATTCTTCAAGCCAAACACAATGACAAAGAACAAGCAGCACAAAATGTCAAGTCTATTCCACAAGGGAGGATTCCCTCACGGTTATGTAATACGTTTGGCACAATGAGACATCATCGAGACATTGCGTGAACTTAAAAAGCGTTTGGCAAAATCTTCCACTCAAATAGAACAACCTTGCACAACAATTTCAGGGAGGTAATGACAGGGTCTGTTTTTGAGAACAAATCAGTCACTATTAATGATGGAATAGTTGATGCTGCACTTCTGCCTCAGCCATTGTGCCGTGCTTTTGAATCTACAAGAATAGTTATGATTTGGGGCGGGATTTATCGACCAGCTCGTCGCGTGTTTTTCAGCAGCAGAGGCGGCCCGCCAGCGGGATCTACCAACCCCACCATTGTCAACGGAATTTCCTGGTGTCAGCACCCCTCGTCGCTGGGAAACCCATGTGCTGGCATGGGATTTAAATTTCCCTTGGGCGAACAGCCGGTAAATCCCCCCCCTTTGTTCCACATGGTTAAGCTGGAATTTATTTTCCCCTATCTTAATGCGGTTGTCGCATATCAGTGAAAAATGTCTCCAGAGAAAGCAGGGCCCAAGCCAGGTTACAATACTGTGATCTACCCAACAATGTGACAAATTGTGGGGACAAATCCAGTCCAGCCAATTACTGTCCATCAGTCAATTCTCAACCATCAGTGATAGAAGGTGTTGTTGAAAGTGCAGTATTTACATAGGAACAAGCTGCTCACAGACAATCAGTTTGAGTTTTAGAAGAGCCAGGCCACATTACGATGGGAGGCAGTGGAATATTGGTATTGTCACTGGACTAGTAATCCAGAAACCCAGGCTAATGCTCTGGGACTCTGGCTCCAATCCCACCAGGGCAGATAGCCAAATTTTAATTCAATAAAATATCTGGAATTAAAAGTCTAATGATTGATGTGTTATCTGTGTTGGTCTAACATCGACTGCAACTGGATGCAGTAAAACGAGAAACAGGCTTCCGACACAGGAGATGGTCCAACACTGTTTTATTGAACCTGTTGATTGCTGTACATAGTCTGCTGTGGGTTGACACTCTATTAACCTAACGGATAACCTCCTACTGGCTTGACCAGACTAGCACTCTATCACATGGTGATGATGTTCATTGACCTGTACACTGCGACTATCTCCCTGGCCGTGTCCTGTGTCTGAGAGGGAGAGCCTTAATGCCTTGTGGGCTTGATAGTGGTGGTG
Source organism: Scyliorhinus canicula (assembly GCF_902713615.1). Taxonomy (NCBI): domain Eukaryota; kingdom Metazoa; phylum Chordata; class Chondrichthyes; order Carcharhiniformes; family Scyliorhinidae; genus Scyliorhinus; species Scyliorhinus canicula. Next base: position 113,530,324 of record NC_052147.1, on the reverse strand, counting down.
CCCTGTCTGGTGATTGGTTGTTCTGTGTCGTGTGTGTTCATTCGTTATCCTGTGTGTCAATCACTGCCTGTCTGCATCTCATGATATACATGAGTGGACATTATGATAATGATAACCATGTTGATTGTCGTAAAAACCCATCTTGATAGGCAGGGAAGGTGTGTTCATAACTCGGCCAAACAGACTTATTATGTCAACCTGCAAATCCTTCCAACACTTGACAATGGCAGGCGGTAAGAGTGGGAGAGATTCCTGGGGAGCCACGCAACAGTAAGAACATTGGAGCCTCTACAATCATTACTCATAGCTCCAGACTACAACACGCATATGAGAGTCCATGTTGCCACAGCAACTCACCACCACCTTCATCTTAACGCTGTGATTTCGCTCATCTATATGCAAGTTAAAATCTGTTATTAACATTTTTTTCTTCTCTCGGGTTTTCCAGGCCTGTGTACAAATGCTTTTCTTCAACAAATGATCCCAATCAGAAAGTTCATTAAATATACCGAATATTTAGCCCCCTTCCCTGCTCTATCTTTACCAACAGGGAGTGATTTCATTTGCTTTATCACTTCTTTCAAGCCTCATTACGAACAAAGGAATTAAGAGTCTCGAGGTCACTACATACCGGCTGCTAATTCCAGAATTATCCAGTGGCAACATAGAATCTCCCCACCCTCTGAAGTTCTCTGAAGTGGGAACTAGCTGAAGTTATGGAGCTGGAAGGGATAATTGAAATAAAAATAGTTAAGAACTGCTTTTCCACAGTGGGGTGTTGCTTCCCTGCCAAAGTCCATTTGCCAACGACAAGGAGCAGGCTTGCTGAAGGAATTCAAACTGCCAAAAGACAGCAGTGACCATCTAACCGTCACAACAAAATCACTGAGCTCAAATGCGCTGGGAACAAAATCGAAAATTGGATGGGTAAGACTGACCACAATGTCAATCCTCCTGACAGAGCCTTAGCTTCAGCCAGCAAAATTGAAACTTGAAAAAGAATTAATGTGGGACAATTAACATAAAATACCCAAAACGGGACACCATCTCCTGGAATAGTTATCCAGAGAAACACTAATATTAACATTATTAGCCAAAGTTTTCCAGCCGCTCCCGCCAACAATGACCCCATCCTCCCCTCTGCATGTTCCCCAGGCGGAGGCGTGATGCGACCAATGAGAAAACCTGTTGACAGAGGCGGGACTAAAAGATCCTACTGACAGCCAATGGCGGGTAGCCTCTGCCACTGCAAAACACATCTGAGGGGTGGGGGGGGGGGGGGGGGGGGGGGGGGGGAGCATTAAATCACACTCATTTAAGAGAAATCATTCAGAAAAGTTTAATCCACACCTCATAAATGTGATTATACCTCAGAGAAACCCCCATGAGTCACGGAAACCCCCATGAGTCACGGACAATTTAACTACCTTGCAATATTAGGGGTGCGATTTAACTAAATGGGAATAAAGTCCTATAGCGAGCACGTTTAGCTATGCATTTACCGGCGCTCACAAAGCCGAGAAATACACCGCTATTTAACCTGGTTAGGTAAAGGGCCTCAGCGGGAAACACCCACATCAAGGCCATACATAACCCCGTTAGCCGGAACTCCTCTGTGTAGCGAGAGATGAGGATGCCATTTTTAAATCTCTGGAGGCCTCAACACAACTACCGACCCCATCTCCCTCCCCCTCAAGCCCCAACTCACTACTAACTAAATTAATACCTGCATCAATTTTCAACCGTGTGAATCCTGGCCCAGAGGACTGGGGATTCACGCGGGCCTGGAGAATATGGTGCCCAGTTAATAAGATGCAAATAGGGGCAGCACGATGGGGAAGTGGTTAGCACTGCTGCCTCACACGCCGAGGACCCAAGTTCAATTCGGCCCCGAGTCACTGTCCAGGTGGCGTTTGCACATTCTCCCCGTGTCTGCGTGGGTCTCACCCCCACAACCCAAAGGTGTGCCGGGTAGGTGAATTGGCCACGCTAAATTGCTCCTTAATTGGAAATTTTGTTAAAAATTGGATGCAAAATTCTCAATTTCATCTATTCGCATCCCCCCAATGGTGTGGGATGCCAAATTGGAAGACGCCTCCATTGGGGGACAGGAGCATCAGAACTTACCTGCTGTTGGATTCTCTGCTGCATCGGGAACTCTGCTTCCGATGGCGGGCGGCAGAGATATCCAGTACATTGGCTTCATAATAACAAGCCAAAGCCTTTCAGTATTTTCCCTCAATTTCTCTCACACTCCCTCATAGTTGTTCAAATCTGAACAGTAAAGGGGGGGGTGCGATAGGATTGTGAGTGTAAGATTGAGAGAGTCACACAATCGTGTATTACCCACCACCTCTCAAATAAAGAAACAGAAGAGAACAAAGAGGATGCCAAATAAACAAGTGGAGTAGTGAACCAACATAGAGCAGACTGAAGAGAGGAAGCAGGAAGAAATGAAATGAAAATCGCTTATGGTCACGAGTAGGCTTCAATGAAGTTACTGTGAAAAGCCCCTAATCGCCAAATTCCGGCGCCTGTTTGGGGAGGCTAGTACGGGAATTGAACCGTGCTGCTGGCCTGCCCTGGTCTGCTTTAGAAGCCAGCGATTTAGCCCAGTGTGCTAAACCAGATAAGGAGTTATATCAAAAGACACTGCTTAAAGTGGCCATATTCTCCCACTTTGTTCACTGCCACAGAAAACCGATGAGTAAAGCAATACAAAGTGATGACACATACGTAGAGAAGTGCAGCTCTAATCCCCTCCACAAGGAGTACTCTCCACTTGATGAGTGTCTTGACATTTATGGATGGTCTTTTGAAAGTCCCGAGTATCAGTTCCAGGATTAATTAGCAACAGCAGAAATAGGAATGGCTGACTCAGGAAGAACTGAGATTAGCAATGTTTCCAATGACTTAAAAAAAAAAGGAAGAAGTCAGTTCAGAAAATATGAGGCGTAACATTTGGACTCAAACTGGTTTCTATACGTTTGAGAAACGAGCATACCGACGCAAGATGGAAGGAGTAACTGCCACGCTGGACCGATGGAGTGTTTTTATTTTAAGAAGAGATTACAAATGTGTGGATAAATGTATTCTATTAAAAAAAAGATTTAATTGCTAGCTCTTTCAGGGTGGATAAAGAAAGAGGTCAGAAATCATTGAGAATTGAAGCGTGTCTGTGAAGCTGATAAGGATCGCAATGAAGAAACTGAACGTGAATGAGAAAATAAGGAAAGATAACATTTAATGAGCTCTTTGCAGTAAAGAGGTTATCGGAAAGCAGCTGATTGCTGATTTAAAGCAAAATTCGTAATGTTAGGAAACTTTTAAATAAATTAGTCTGACTAAAGAACGACTGAGCACACAAAGTCTGATGGAATATGTCCAATGTGTGGATACGCATGGATACCACCATGGTCTTAGTAACTACAGTTCCAGGTTCCTTCAAGTACAAATGCATGCAGTAAGTTTCACCCATGTAGTATCTGTTGCGTTCCTTTGTTTATCCCAAACATACCAATGATAGAGCAAAGATCAGTAAACCAATAATTTGGGTTCTTTATTTTCAGATAACACTCTGGGCACGATTAACCAGCCGCGTTGCAGCCGAACAGGGGCTGGCGTGGCCGGGAGATGCGTCTTCCAGCATTTAACATGATCTCGCGAGACGTCTGAATCTGGATCCTGCCCACTGTGGGTGGGATCAGTATTTGGCAAATCTGCATATTAGAGTGATCAGCTAATCTCGCTCTAATATGAAGCTTGCCTGATCTACCCGAGACAATGGGATCTTTGCCTTGGGAGACTTCAGGCAAGCGTCATTCAGTACTGGTCCCTACAAACCAGAACCAGGAGGAACGGCACTTGGGTGTGGGAGGAGGGTCTCTCAGGGGATCGGAGGCACCACTCAGGTGGTACTGCCAGGCACCAGGCTGGCATTGTGCTCATGCCAGGGAGGCCTGGGGATCCCCTTATAGGTGTGTTGGGGGGTATGGAGGCCGCGTTGGTGGGCTTGAGCGATCGGGGCGCCATTAAAAATGGTGCTCCAATCTCCTCCTGCCCTGAGGAGTTCTGGCGAGCAGAGCTCCTCAGTGTAGGAAACAGGCTAGAGCACAGTATCGGTGGGGTGTTCCCGTTGTGTAGCATGGTTTGTCTCGTCGCTGTGAGCACCGGGAAACCCACAGATAAATACACTCGACCTGGGACTCTGCTGCAATTTGGAAATATTGTGCCCCCCAAAGCATTTAGTGCTAACTCATAGGTCTGGCCTATAGACTGTCGCTGTATTTGTTCTATAGAGTCACTGGATTCTACATAACACCCTGTCTCATCATGGACAGTGATGGACAGCAGTTAAGATGTACATCCTTAAAAGATATATGTACATCACATCAGTAACTAGTTTATTAGACAGTTAGTCCAGGGGATAACCAGCAGGTTAGTTTAAAATCGGCGGTGAGGAAAATTGGAGTGTCTCAATCATAGAATTTACAGTGCAGAAGGAGGCCATTCGGCCCATCGAGTCTGCACCAGCTCTTGGAAAGAGCACCCTACCCAACGTCAACACCTCCACCCTATCACCCTAACCCAGTAACCCCACCCAACACTAAGGGCAATTTTGAACACGAAGGGCAATTTATCATGGCCAATCCACCTAACCTGCACATCTTTGGACTGTGGGAGGAAACCGGAGCACCCGGAGGAAACCCACGCACACACGGGGAGGATGTGGATTGGCCATGCTAAATTGCCCGTAGTGTAAGGTTAATGGGGGGACGTGGGTTTAAGTAGGGTGATCATTGTTCGGCACAACATTGAGGGCTGAAGGGCCTGTTCTGTGCTGTACTGTTCTATGTTCTATGTGCAGACTCCGCACAGACAATGACCCAAGCCGGAATCGAACCTGGGACCCTGGAGCTGTGAAGCAATTGTGCTATCCACAGTGCTACCGTGCTGTCAAATTAACAATGAGCTGAGCACATAGTTAGATACAGAAAATAGGGTGAACCAAAAAGGGCGGTAGGGTGACACAGTGGTTAGCACTGCTGCCTCACAATGCCAGGGACCCAGGTTCAATTCCAGCCTTGGGTCACTGCCTATGTGGAGTTTGCACGTTCTCCCAGTGCCTGCGTGCGTTACCTCCTGGTGCTCCGGTTTCTTCACACAGTCCAAAAGATATGCAGGTAGGTAGTTTGGCCATGTTATTAATCGGTTATAAAATTCCAGATGGAGACAACAGAAAAGGAAGATTGGGGAACTGCAGCAGTTATGGAGTGTAGAAAGATTTTATAAAAATCTTGGACAAAGTACCAAACTACAGATTACTAGGAAAGATGAGGGGTGGGATTCTCCGCCACGCCACATTTCTGTCCCGACCAGCCAGCAGGATTCTCCATTACGCCTGCCGGTCAATGGGGTTTCCCATTGTGGGGCAGCCCCACGCTGTCGGGAAACCACCGGGACCGACATAATGGAGGATCATGCTGGTGGAGAATCCCGGCCGAGGTGTAGGATTTTCCATCATCCCATCGAACCCATTTGCTGGTGCGATGCGTCTCCGCCAGCAGCAGGATCCTCTGTCCCAGCAGCCGGCCAATGGGGTTTCCCATTGTAAGCACCCCCACGTTGCTGGGAAATCCCCGGGCGTGAATGTGCTGCCGGCGAAGCGGGGGATCCCGCCGAGGGAGAATCCAGCCTGGGAATTTTGGAATTAAGATGCAAGATACTTCCCTCGGTTGGGGAGTCCAGAACCAGGGAGTATAATTTCAAAATAAGGAGAATGTCGCTTTGGACCGAGATGAGGAGAAATTTATTTCCACAGAGTGTTGTGAATTTTTGGAATTCTCTACCCAGAGGGCTGTGGAAACTCAGTCACCGAGTATGTTTAACGCAGAGACTGATAGATTTCTGCTCAACAATAATGTAAAGGGTTGTGGGGAGAGTGTGTGTAAAAGACAACAAAATGTCTGATCAGCTATGATCAGATTGAATGGCAGAGCAGGCTGGATGGGCTGAATGGCCATCATTATTATGAATGACCTATCATTAGGTGAAGAACAGCAGCCTTTCCTTTTTGAAATGGGTAGAAGAGACAACACAGATTGGGCATCAAGGACATTTTTCACGTTTGGAGATGATACCAAAATAGAAACTAGAGTTAATTCTTAGGAAAACGAAAAAGGACGAGGTAAAAAGAGTTATTGATAACGTGTTAGCAAATGATGCAGGGTGGAATTTTATGGCTTAAAATGCGGCGTTCCATTCAAAAATCCATCGACTTCGGCTGGACTGGAAAATCCCACCGGCGGGAAAATCCCGCTTCCACCCATGGAATTCAATGAAATGTAAAGCAACACATTTTGGTTCTAAAATAAACAGTTAACAGAGGTAAACTCAGTCCTGTGGAAGATTAAAGAGACTTGGGGAAGACACTAAAGTCAGTGCCTCAGGCTGTATAAAGTGCTAATGGAATACTAAGTTTTATCACATACAGCACAGAATATAAAAGGCAAGAAAACTGTGCGCTTTTTAGAAACATGCTAACAAATCAAAGTGATGCACCCTTCACCTTTGTCCAACGAGAAACTGAACAAGGTGCCTCTATTATCACCCCAGCGAGATCGACTAATGTCACAGGGGTCAATGAACTTGCCCCATTCATATGTTCGCTTTCGTACCAAATCTACATTGGCACAAATGGCTGTCAAAATTTTTTAAAATACATCCAGTGGCGTCAGATCTCAACATTTACCAATGGAGGTACAGCTGAATGTTTCAGCGTTTGGTTGCTGATTAAAGATGTCCAGGCCAATTAGAGCATTTTTCATTCTATTAATTATTTATTTCATGTTTCTGGATGTCCTTTTTACATTGGCAAACATATACATGGGCATACATATATAAATAGGCAAACGTACCGGCCATTCTGTGAAGGTGCCTGAAAGAAATTTATAAGTACCATTTATCGCTCTAAATTAAGCTAATTAAAAGAGATACCAACAGCTCCATCACAGTCAAAAACCTTTTCAAATCCTCGAGGTTCTGTTTTCAATGCTATTGCGGTCACTACACCAATTAATGATGATAGATACTCCATTACAAGTTAACTGCAAACTGTTCAAAATTTTGGCTGAGAAAATGGTCCCATCAATCAGAAGCATCGTGGCAAGGAATCCAAGAAACTCAACTTCATTTGCATTACTAAGGCTCGGTTACCAGGCGACCAATCATAGAGGCAACTTTTTGCTGCATCACTGGTCAATACTTAAGACCATTGTAACTCCATTGTCATCAACCAATCTTTCCCTACCACCACTCTCCTCTGCACCCCCCCCCCCCAACTCTTCCCCCCCTCCCCCCCCCCCACATACACAATGCATCCAAACTGCTCTGGTTAATCAAGGGAAAACACCCTGTTGTCTGTGACAACAACAAAAAAGCATAAGAAGGACAAGTGGATCTTTATTGTGACCTGTCGCTGGTGGAAGATAGATGTGCAGGCTGAATAAAAAGGAAATTAAGTCAGAAATATGGCCCCCATGGCAACGAAAACTAACTGCAGTGTGGGTGGAGAAGAAGAATAACTCTAGTGTCAAGATTCCCTCCCACTGCACAAGTGGTACCAGTCAAGACTTTGCGTCTGCAGGTTTGAAGAAGGTCAGAAGTATAACCCGAGCGAGGGTGCCTACATTCTCCAGAACTTTCAGGAGATCAAGACTAACGGGTGCCCAAGTCCGACAGGGAGCAATAGACATTGGAAAAGCAAAATAGAAGCAACATATGGAAGAAAAAAACCCTGGGCGAGATTCTCTGGCCTTCCTGCAGCATTTGGCTTGGCAGCAGGAGGCGGCCTTCCGACACGATCTACTGGTCCAGCTGCTATCAATGGGATTCCCCATTTAAATTCACCGCACCAGAAATCTGCAAAGAGATCTCGCCCGAGATTTTGATAATACTCATTATGGTAGTACGAAGTATAAATACAAATCAGTCAATCTGATAATCCCATGGCAAACAAACTGCATAATGATCCCGAGTGCAAGAGGGCAAATTGCAGTACATTCAAAATCAGGAATTTGGAAGTGAATGGTGAATAAGGAGCCACAGTTGATCATTTATAATAAAAACAGAAAATGCTGGATACACTCAGCAGGTCTGGCAGGATCTGTGGAAAGAAACAGGAGGTGTCGGGCGTGATTCAACCAGAAAATGTCCAAGTGTCATTCTGAGCGGGTTTGGTGGGGTGTTTCTCGCTGGATTTTAGGTGAGATCCACACTGCTCTTCAACCACAGTAAGGGTGCTGTTTACCAGCCGAATCCTGGGAGACGCTACAAGCGCCGGAAACAACCTCTCGATTCCTGCTGCGAACGGACTCGGACTCTTTTTTTTCCTGTCATTTTTTTGGAGGCTTGGGGAGTTCAAACTTTTTCAACACTAGGGAACGGAACAAGCTAATGAGACCGGCTCCTCAGAGATCGGGCTGCCACTTTGAAAGGGCGCCCCAATCTCTAAGTGGGCTTAAGGGTCCCCCCACCCCTGGGAATGGCCAGGTTACCCTTGGAGCAGGATCCATGTTGATCATGCTGGTCAGTCCCTGGAAAAGATGTTTTTGGTGCTGGCAGGTGCCCACTTGAAGTGGCTATCGGTTCAAGAGATGGGGATCCACTACCTCAGCCGCCATGGTAGATACCTTGCACCGAGTGTTTGCCATTCATGGGCTTCCCATTGTTTTGGACAATGGCATCCTCTTCACTGGTAGGATTTCCAGTGTTTTGTGTGAGCGAATGGGACACGACACACAAAGGCATTCCCCCTACAACCCAGCATTGAATGGTCTAGCTGAGAGGACCGTTCAAATTTTCAAGAACACCATGAAAAAGCAATCTGATCAAGCACTTCACCTCAGCTCAACTCAACCACTCATTCAACCACAAAGTCACACCAATCGAGTTGCTCATGGGCGTTTGGTTGAGGAGTCGATTGGATCTTGTATTTACAAATTTGACAGGGAGGCTGGAGGCACGCCAGGCCTCCCAGAAGAGTCAGCGGTCAAAGCTGAGCAGGGACAGGTCATTCCAGTTGGGAGACCCGGTTTTGGTCTGAAAATTCACTGCCGGTTCGCCTTGGTTAAAAGGACGGGTTGTGGACAAGTCAGGTTCGGTGTCTTGTGTGTTAATGGGATGAACATTAAAAAGCACTTGGACCATCTGAGGAATCGAGGAGTGGTGACTCCTGACATGGAGTCGACAAGTGCAGCAAACATTGTGAATACTCCTATAATCGGTCCAGCCAAAGGCTCCAATTTCTGTTCAACCTATTGCATCAGTCAAGACCAGTGAAGGCTAGTTCACCTGTCATCAAAGTAGGCCCTCCAGAGGAGGCATCGACTGTGGACCACTCAATCGCCCTAGAGATCCAAGCCTATGGTTGGGCTACGGTGGTCCGGGAGGACCCGGAGGTCTCCGGACCGATTGACATTTTGATGAATTTGCATTCCTTGGTTGTCCCCGTTAACCACTGTAACTTTTGTACATAATTTTGGGGTAGTGTATCAATGGATTTAAAGTGGTACATTGGACCGGGGGTATAAATTAATGCAGAATGTACTTTGTTAACCTCATTGAAAATCTTTTTTTTTTAATGTTTGGTGAATAGATTACAGGCGGAATTTTCCTCAGACATGACAAAGTGTCAGGTTCAACTGAAGCAGGGTGGGAAGTGCGAGTTTTGAACCATTTTTGGTGGGGCAGAGCCTCATAGGCTGACCACCCGGGCGTTACACTGCCGCCGTGCCAATGGGGGCAACATCATGCCCCCTGGAAGATACATTGTCATTTTGGATTGGAATATTTGCAGTTTTGATGGTAATCAGGACATAAATCTGAATAGGTTGCCAGTGGGGGATCTCATTCCGAGATCTCCCGGTGCTAACCTGCCCTGAACACACCCCCCCCCCCCCAAAATCTCATTTTACACATGTATTTTACTGTGGTTGCAAAGTCATCAACAGCATGATCACTATCCTGTCAGAGACTACTTTTACACTCATCTACTTCCAGGGCTGTGTTTTGCTTCTTTTGACTTCTTTTGTACATGTCGCAAAGTATTCAACGAAGGTAATCTTAACCTGGGAGATGTCAGTTTTTATCAATACTCTGGATTGACTGCGATGGCTCCATCAAATCCTGCAGGGGTGTGCTCAGGCTCAGTCATTATAATCGGGTTGCCGAATGATAACACCGATATCAAGAAGCAGAGGCAGGCAACCATGTTGCTGGTGAACAGATGCACTGCCTGAAAGAGTGTGAATCAATACAGTGATGCAAGCTCCTGATCTCTGTGGGCCCTGAAGGGGAGGCACTGAACCAATGCTCCTTGCAAACCCCACCAGGGCGAGGGGACAAGAGGGTCATGATTGTCCCCGTTTCATGCCACAGTTATGGTGCGGCACTGGATAAACTGTCACCAACAGGCCCTTAAATTTTTTTTTAATGTAGTGTGTGGCCAGTTCGCTGATAGACACAGGCCCTTTTCTATTTACACGGTTGTGTACGTATGTCGACTTGAAAGAGCAAATTGTGCATGACCCATTTGGAAACTTTTGGATTCTGCACAACCACTCAACAGAGGCAACATTAGCCGTGACCCTCTGAGCCATTGAAGAGCAGATGCGTCTGGTTGGATACTGGATTTGGGGGAGGTGGGGAAAGAGATGGGTAAAGGAAGACATTTTAAAAGGAAGAAACTTTCCAAAAGACACAGTTAGACCAAGCACTGGGGTGATAGGGGAAATGGAAGTTGCAGAGCTTTCGATGAGTTCAATTTTACGGAGGATAGAATGTCAAGAGGCCAACCATGAATGCCGTGAAATAGGTGATTCTAAAAAGGTAACCGAGGCACAAGAGTTTCAGAGCTGGTACAAGGGCCAAAGTGTGATGATAAAGGTCAAAATAAATGAATGCGGCACAAATGAGGTTAGACGCTCATCTCAAATGTGACACCAAAGTTGTGAATAGATTCCACTCTTGCCACAGGAGTTGATCAATGCATATATACAGGTTGATATAAGCAGCCTGCAGCCAACACAGATGTGCATTTCTGGCAGGTTATTTCCTGTTTTTACTTCTGTGGTGTGGGTAATGTTTTTAGACCTGTTTGTTGGACCAGATTACAAACACACTCAAAAACGAATGGACTGATTGCAACCAAACATGGTACACTGGTATTGCCATCAGCAAGTTACAGATCGAGGTCCTGGAATTGTTTTCAAAGCATCCATTAACGTTGAAGGGAGGGGCAGGGGGGAGGTTGATTTGCTCTTATCTTTTAGAATGTTCTAGGTTGTTCAATTTAGAATGATGTTGATTCTTTCCGGCTGCTGTGCATTGTCTCAGCTGCTGTCGTGAAATTTTGTCACAGCTGTCACAATGCGAGCAGGGTTTGCAGAGCAGGTTGTTGACGATGGATTGGCCTGAAGCCTCAAGTGAGATGGAAGGTCTTAATAAAAATACTTCTATCTTCAGCACGTTAGTTGCAGAGCATCAAACGGAGAGGGAAAAGCCCCGATGAGGAATTGCCCAATTGTCATAACATCGAATTAACATACGGTGGCAGAGGTCAGTATTGAGCTCATTTCTTTACCCCTGCGTCATGCAGCTGGTAGCGTGCAGGTAAATGCACCCGCAGCCCCTACCTATAGGCCTCTGACCAACTGCTAGACTTCACCCTCTATTTATTTTTTATGAATCAGATGCTTTACCTTCCAACCGCCACCCTTGCCTTTCTTTGAGGCAGCCCCCAATTTCATGCCACCACAAATCATTTGCACCCAGTGTGAGGCATGGTGCAGTCCAAATCACTGCCACTCAAAATATGTGACATTGGCAGTAAACGGTAGGATGACATGATAACAACAGCACGGAAGGGAGAGAGTCTGCAAGTTGGCACCACATCAACATGTCCAATTCACTTTGTCTCCAGTACAATGAATCTTTGCCTCCATCAATAAACCTCAGCAGGAAGTCACAAGGTTTTAACACTGCTCATGAAATTTAAGAGAAGCTCGTATTCTGCCTGCGAGGACGGACAGGCCGGGTCACGTGAATTATGCAAAGGCAATTCAAAATGTGTCTGCCATCATGGTTTTTTTAATTTGGAGAACTCCCTGACAACATTTTTGTAAACTTTATTAATAGACCAAATACAGACAGAGACCTTAGATTCCTTCCATGTTGACAGGTTGGATATCCCAACACACAAATAGTCCTCCAGTTCCTTTATAATTACAATACTGAGCTTTTGGAGGTTGCATCTAACAAAAGACCCCCAGCTGCCTGCTTAGGTGGATGGAATAGATGCCATGGCACTATTTCAAAAGAGCAGGTATATTCCCTGATGTCCCGGCCAATAGTTGTCCCTCAATCAACATCACACAAAGCGGATTATCTGGTCAGCACCACATTGCTGTTTGTAGAGATTTGCTGAATGCATATTGCCTGCTGTGTTTCCAACATCGGATGGGGAGATAGCAGTGCAGTGGCAATGTTATTGTCTAGCAATCTAATGGCCCAGGCTGGGTGACATGGGTTAAAATCCCACCACAGCAGTTGATGGAACTTAAATTCAATGGTTAAAAACACAAGTTCATGAATGCTCTTTCAGAAAGGAAATAGAATCGTAGAATTTACAGTGCGGAAGGAGGCCATTCGGCCTATCGAGTCTGCACCGGCCCTTGGAAAGAGCACCCTACTTAAGCTCACGCTTTCATCCTGTCCCCGTAACCCAGTAACCCCACTTAACCTTTTTTTTGGATACTAAAGGCAATTTAGCGTGGCCAATCCACCTAACCAGCACATGTTTGGACTGTGGGAGGAAACCAGAGCACCCGGAGGAAACCCACGCAGACAGGGGGAGAACGTGCAGACTCCGTACAGACAGTGACACAAGACGCAAATCGAACCTGGGTCCCTGGAGTGGTGAAGCAACTGTGCTAACGACTAATCTGCCATCCTTACCCATGTGACTCCAGCCCACAATGTGGTTGACTCTTACTGCCCGCTGAAATGGTCCATTTCAGTTCAAGGGCAATTAAGGATGAGAAACAATGCCCATGAGCATCCGGTGGAGTTCTATAAAAAGTTCTCGGAGATTGTGGGGCCGGTGCTGGTTCGGGTTTTTAATGAGGCAAGAGACAGAGGGGTGTTATCCTCGACGATGTCACAGGCCACCATCGCCCTGATACTGAAACGGGTCAAAGACCTGGGAGGCATGTGGGTTCTATAGGCCGATCTCTCTGCTCAATGGAGATGCAAAATTACTGGCCAAGCTCTTGGCTGCTAGGATTGAGGACTGTGAGCCGGACGTTATTATGGAAGACCAAACCCGGTTCGTCAAGGGCAGGCAGCTGCTGGTCAATCTAACGAGGCTCCTAAATGTGATCATGATGCCCCTGGAGAGTAGGGAGGTAGAGGCAGTCGTGGCAATGGATGCCGAAAAGGCTTTTGACCGGGTTGAGTGGGACTATTTATGGGAGGTGTTGGGACGATTTGGGTTCGGGGAGGGCTTTATCGACTGGGTTAAGTTGCTGTACCAGGCTCCGGAGGCTAGTGTAAGGATGAATAGGACGACGTCTGACTATTTTAGACTATACTGAGGGACAAGGCAGGGGTGCCCCCTCTCCCCACTGCTGTTTGCACTAGCAATAGAGCCGCTGGCAATTGCTCTGAGAGCTTCAAGGGGCTAGTTCGTGGGAGGATGGGGGGGGGCCACAAAGTCTCATTATACGCCGACAACCTGCTCTTGTACATCACAGATCCAGTGGTTGGGATGGACGGAATCTTGGGAATCTTGAGGGAATTCCGCCGGTTCTCAGGGTATAAACTGAACATGGCAAAGAGTGAGTTGTTTGGAGTCCAGGCGAGGGGTCAGGAGTGTCAGCTGAGGGGGCTGCCGTTTAGGTTAGTAGGGGATAGTTTCAGGTACTTAGGGATACAGGTGGCGCGGGACTGAGGCCAGTTGCACAAGTTGAACTTATCCCGCTTGGGGAGCAAATTAGGGTCGAGTTTCGGAGATGGGATGCGCTCCCACTGTCACTAGCGGAGAGTGCGCAGATGGTGAAAATGACGGTCCTCCCGAGATTCCTGTTCGAATTCCAGTGTCTCCCCATTTTCATTCCGTGGTCCTTTTTTTTTAAAGAGCGTCAATAAAATGATTATGGGATTTGTGTGGGCGGGAAAGTCCCCGTGGGTGAAGAGGGTGGTGCTCGAGAGGAACAGAGGGGAAAAGGGGCTGGCGTTGCCAAATTTTAGTAATTACTACTGGGTGGCCAACATAGCTATGGTAAGGAAGTGGATGGTGGGTGCGGGGTGGGTTTGGGGGCGGATGGAGGCCGCTTAGTGCAGGGGCACCAGTTTGGCAGCCCTGGTTATGGCACCCCTGCCACTCCCGCTGGCACGGCACTCCACCAGGCCGATAGTGGTGGCGTCTTTGCAGATCTGGGGCCAATGGAAGTGGCAGAAAGGGAAAGTGAGAGCATCGGTTTGGTCCCCAATTTTCGACAATCACCGGTTTGCCCCAGGGAATATGGATGGTGGGTTCCAAGTATGGCGGAGGGCTGGGATTGAGAGGATGGGGGATCAGTTCTTACAAGGGAGCTTCCCGAGCTGGAGGAGAAATTTGGGCTGGTGAAAGGGAACGATTTCAGGTACAATGCCAGACAAGTTATGTTCTTAAAGCCACAGGAAAGCTCTGCAATGGTGTCTGTAATACTCACAGCATAACTGTTGAGGGTGAGAGGGTGGAGGGGAGAAACAACACACCAAAATGATGTATGTCCCTAGATACTGTTTCTGCATCATGGAGATTCTGGGTAAATTGAGGCATGAACAAGCTGCTCCAACAACCCCAGCACAGTCACAATAAACACTCGAGACAGCACCAGATTACGCTCCCCTGCATATGCATTATTCAGCAATGGCAACAAGTTGGGAATTTGATTACAGAGCTGGCACAACTTGGAGCCAGCATATGGGTGGGCTAGGGATAGAGGAGAGCGGACCATGCTCCAGAATAGTTCAACTTAGGATTTACAGATACTAACATGACCCCTGCCTTCTTGCGTTTTGTACAGGTGGACATGCTGTTGCGTTCCTATAAGAAAGAATTATTTAAAATTCTCTTTCATTCTTGCCGTGTAATGAGTGCTTCCCACCACCCCCAAAAAACACTGGGCAGGATTCTCCGTATCGGAGACTAAGTGTTGACGCCAACGCAGAATCCGTGGACTTTTATGACAGACAAAAGGCGCCGATCTGGACATATTCTGCTACTGTTGAGGGGCTGGCACCGGTGCCGCGTGGAACACAATTCATTCCAATGAAAAACAGTGCGGGATTCGCCGGGTCCGTGATCGACACTCTGGAGGCTGACAAACTGCAGCCACACATGCACATTACGCTCCCCACACACACTT
The DNA here is from genome assembly GCF_902713615.1 of Scyliorhinus canicula. Lineage (NCBI taxonomy): Eukaryota > Metazoa > Chordata > Chondrichthyes > Carcharhiniformes > Scyliorhinidae > Scyliorhinus > Scyliorhinus canicula. The sequence goes on along the minus strand of NC_052147.1, from coordinate 113,514,854 downwards.
ATCCCAGCCAATAAGGTGGCACTGGTTGTGCTGGGACATGCCCATACAGCTGATGGGTTGGCTGGGCCAGAGGGCACCCAAAGGGGTGCCCTGGGGGGACAGCTATGTGACCCGTGGCACTAAGTTCAAAGTGGGCCATTAGCGGTGTGCGCAGATGTATGGCTGCCTTGCCAGCTGCAGCAATGGTGTTCCATGCCCGTCCAACCGGATCCCAAGGACCACCTCCTGGCCACCCCCCACTACTCCCCTCAGCCCTTGCAGAAGCCCCCTGGCAAGCGACACAACTGACAGCAAACTATGGTGATGTTGGACACCTTCTGTACCCCCTCTCACTCCCTCAGCAGCCACCACGCCGGTTTCACAATATTTGAAAGCACAAGCGCCATCGGGAAGTCAGCCCATTGTAGGCGGAAAATCACGGACGCCCCGGGAATACTGGGTCAGGCCCGCTAATGATATGCAAATGGTGTCTATTGTACGTGCGTTCCCAATTGTATTGATAGCGCTGTTGAGGTTTTGGAGCATTGCAATTTGACGTCAAAATCGGCACCTCCTGCGATTTTTGCATCAGAACCGATTCTCCGGCCAATCGCCTTTCCCGTTTTCAGCATCGGCTAACGAAGAGTCCCACTCACTATTTTTCTATTTGATTTCGATCCCTTCCCTTCTATGCCCAGGATTACATAATTATGTCCAGGATTACATAATTATTCCCTGAAAGCTCTTTTCCCTCTCGACTCTTGTTGTGAACGTGTTCATTTCTGCTAGCAGAGATGAACCACAGTGCCTCACCAATCCAGGTAATCATCATCCTCCCAGCAAGTTCAGCCATCAATGCACCAGTAGAATATTCACCCAGAGAACTTCACAGGCAAGTCCCGTGGTTCTCCTCAAATATCCATTCAACCCTAACATACTGATTTTCCAAAACAAAGAACCCATTTCAATTTTTACCATTTAGGGTCCAAATCATGGAAACCTGCACTGTGTTGTCAAGAACAAGTGCATCAACTCTGCCTTCCTTCACCAACAACAATCCCACCCCCACCACCTCTCTTCTCAGTCTGACTTTAGACTTTAGCCTAGAGCACAGCACTTCCCAAACAGTAGGTCCCCCTCCTCAGTGTGCACCCCACACCAGCACTGACGCCCAGACAGCATCTGACCCTGCTCATCTCCCGATCTCCTCCACCAGTCCCGACTAAGTGCCACTGTTGAGCTGTGGCATGGCCCAATATATTCTCTGTTTCTATCACGCTGCTGCTATGAAATGATCTGCGCTCCAACGTCAGCCACCTCAACACCCCCATTCTGCACTTCCGCTGCTTCCTGTTCAAGGTCCATGACCTGGACCGGCTCAGATGAAGTAATGAACTGTTGTCGAATTCACAAAATCATAAGTTTTACAAAACACATTAATAAACACAGGTTTTCATATCCGTATGATGCGCATGTTGGCCTTCGTTACAATGCAGCTTTATTTTTGTTGGCGTCTGGAGTCGCATTCATTTTCAAGTCTTAAAATGGGGTCATAGTGGAAGCCAATTTGGGACGCACTGCTCTTGGAGACAGGGCAGCAGAAGCAAAATGGTTTTAGTGAAGCAAGCACGGGGGAGCTGGCACACAGATGCTGTTAACCCTTGACACCATCTACAGAAACACAAGCTGAAAGCACCTCAAGACAGCGAACACCTCGAGAACGCTACAACATGCAGAGAAAAAGGTTTGCACATCCCTGCTGCTCCTAAACAGAGCATCTATCGCCTGCTTAATATTATGGTGGATAGCCCACTCACAGCCAAAGCGTCTCTGCAAATTGAAAAGCAGAACCTTCCTGTTGCCCTCGACCCACCCACCCTTGCTCAAAACCAATTACTTTTCTCACATTTTGCAGTTCTGATGAAAGCACACAGACCTGAAATATTGACCTGCATCCCTCCACACAGATGCTACCATTACCACAGATGCTGGCCAGTTTAGCTCAGTTGGCTGGGCAGCAGGTTTGTGATGCAGAACAAGGCCATGAGTGGGGGGTTCAATTCCCGAACCTGGTGAGGCTATTCATGATGGCCTCGCCTTCTCAACCTATCCCCTCGCCTGGGGTGTGGTGATCCTCAGGTTAATTTCACCAGCAGTCGGCTCTCCCCCTCCCCTCAAAGAGGACAGCAACCTTTGGTCATCTTGGACTATGGCAACTTTACTTACTTGCTGCCCATAGCCTGCTGAACATTTCCAGCATTGCCTGCAAAATGGTAGTTGGAGTCCAAGGAAATGATTTTCATTCTTAGAGTAGCAGGAGGAGTTGAGTACAGACCCACGTCCTCCATCAGGCTGCATAGTGCAGAGACCATCAGTATGGCCTCTTTCTAAGGTGGAAGCTCAACTATACAAGATACCTCACTAATGGGATGCCCAGTCCAGAGGATGCTACAGGCACAAAAGGTCCAAACATGCCCAGATGTCAACTGAGCACAACAATTCAGAGAGCTGGCCTGCTTTAATAAATGCAATGGTTAGTTCCTCATTCAGTGAGACTTCTGAGAACAGCTCTCTTATGTTTCAGGTGCTGCAGGCTCGGTAAAAATGGAATTGAACATGACTCAGACCATGAAGCCGATCCTTGAAAACGCAATGGTTTCCAGAATCCTGCCCATTAATTAGGAGCTTAAGTTGGCTCCAAGTCCAAGACCAGCAATTAGTACTCTGTGCAAACTCCAAAGTGCTGCTAAATATCGGAAAAGCACAGTTAATTCCACACAACTGACACAGCAAAGTCCCAACCCTGAAACGCTGACTGGGCAATTACACCTCAGGTCCTGCTCCTGGATGTTAATAAACTTGTTATATCAGAAATAATTAAAAAGAGCAGATAATAATTGCTAAACCAATTAGATTCCCAATGACTAGGTTATCTTTTGTGGGTAGAAGTTGATTATATTCTTCCAGCTGGGATAATAATTTATCTCCCCAAATACCTAATTAGAGAACAATCTGCTGGCGACAGACTGATCTGATTTCATTAAGCGTATTGCAAAGATTCAACAAATCCACCTTTCAGTCTCCTTTCTGCAGTGCAAGTTATTTCTGTCCAATTTATAATGATAGTGATTAAGCAATGAAAAGACAAGCAAACAGTAACTCACTTTAATAACTCCCCTCTTCATTACTTGCAGGCTTGGCTGTACTTTCATTACTTTGGCCTTTTGTGAAAATTCTGTTCCCCTGACCCTGGACAGGTCTTCCCAGGGTTTCTCTGTGGGGAAATATGCCTAGCCCTCATTTAACTGGTGCTTTTTCTAAGTTTAAGATTGTGACAGACTGAAATGGAGGCTGGTTCAGTCGGAGGCAGAGACTGGGGCAGCACGGTGGCCAGTGGATAGCACTGCTGCTTCACAGCGGCAGGGACTGGGGTTCAGTTCCAGCCTTATAGAACATAGAACAGTACAGCACAGAACAGGCCCTTCGGCCCTCGATGTTGTGCCGAGCAATGATCACCCTACTCAAACCCACGTATCCACCCTATACCCGTAACCCAACAACCCCACCCCCCTTAACCTTACTTTTTAGGACATTACGGGCAATTTAGCATGGCCAATCTACCTAACCCGCACATCTTTGGACTGTTCCCCTTGGGTGACTGTCTCTGTGAAGTTCTCATGTTCTCCCTGTGACTGAATGGGTTTCCTCCCACAGTCCAAAGATGTGCAGGTTAAGTGGATTGGCTATGCTAAAATTGCCCTTTAGTGTCCAGGGTTACAGGGATAGGGGCAAGGAATAGACCTACATATTGTGCTCTTTCAGAAGGTCAGTGCAGACTTGATGGGCCGAATGGTCTCCTTCTGCACAGTCGGGATTCTATGGAAGGGGTATTAACGATAATAATTTATGATTTTGCCAATATTTAACTGGGGGAAATTTCAACTTGTTGAAGAGGGTGTTGGACAAAGCACTCTGACAACACAGGGTCGATGGAGAGGTCGAAAGAGATGGACAGGTAGAGCTACTCATTGTTAAACATGCCCCACATCTTTCGCTAATGTCGGCAGAGAGTAGCTTAGATGGAAGAGAGTCAGAGGATCTGGGAGCCAAAGATAAATTCTTGGTGATCTCTGGCGATATCACACAGTGACAGGAAAAGAAGCTCAGGCTGTGACTGGATGGATAGGACTGGAACAAAGAAACCCAAGCATTAGAGGACATGAGAGGCGATGGGGGTAAAGACTGGAAACACAGGAGAATGCTAGAAGTGACATTGATTAAGCCGTTTCAGTCCTCTGCATGGACAGCAACCTAATTGGAGAAGTTTAAAATGGAGCAGACAGAAAAAGTGGCAAGAAATTTGGAAACAACTGTCAGGAAAACAAAAGTAGCTTTAAGGGACAAAAACAGAAAATACTGGACAATCTCAGCAGGTCTGACAGCATCTGCAGAGAGAAAATGGAGCTAATGTTTTGCATCTGGATTACTTTTTTTTTTGTCACCCAGATCGTAACGTCAGCTTCTTTTTCTCTCCACAGATGCAGTCAGACCTGCTGAGATTGTTCAGTATTTTCATTTTTTGTTTCAGATTCCAACATCCGCTGTAATTTGCTTTCGTCTATGAGTGCTGGTTTTAAGTGGGGTTAACTCAACGTTTCTCTGCCTGGATGGGTAAAACTTATGCTGGAAAGGTGTTTGTATGTGTGGGGGTTGGTTAAGTTCCAACTGTGTCTTTCTATTGTGCTTAGAGAGGGCTGCTGCAGTGTGAAAAATAGATAAAAGGCATCTGGGCTTTGCCGAGTAACAGGAGGCTGCCTTTCTTTGTATTTAGTTTTAGCTGGGAAGCCAGAGCAGTTGGAGCCAGGTCACTGAGGAATGAACCAGGAAAAGCTGGACAGGGCAAGGGAGTTACAAAGAGGCAGGTTTCCCAAGGTACAAGTTACAGTTCAGATAACCAGGGAATTGGGACAGAAAGACAATCTAAGTCTGAAGTGAAAAGGGACCACTGTATTGTTCAGAAGAATTCAAGGAAGAGCAAACAAAGTGTTCTCAGTTAAAGAGACAATTGCAGTAACTAGATTTAAAATGGGACAGCACAGACTCGAGAGATAAATGAAATGTTTGATCTAATTTTAACACTTGGGAATGAAGAGTTAAAGTAATAGTGAACAGTTGGCACAACAGTCAAGACAAAGACAGCCTAAAGGGATTGGTGTGAAATCCTGAACTGGTTCACAGTTAAAAGTGGAGCAGAAGCTTTGTTTAGAAGTGTAATTTATTTTAAAAATGGACTGGATTTCAGAATACAAACCACCAAGGGAAAGCATTATTCGGAACAAAGAACTTAACAAGTGTTTTTGGGAGTGGACTTTGGAAACTCTCATGTGATCATCATCTGGGGGAGGGAGGGAATCAGGAGATAAATTCATAGACACTAACTTGGGTTCAGAGTGGAATGGGTGTTTGACCGCAGTCATCTTGTGTCCTTAAAATGGACTTTTTTGTTAATAAGACTACTGTAGCTTAAAATGTACTTTACAACCATGTTAATCTTTACATCTGTGTGCATTTGTTAAACTTCGGTGTGCATTTGTTGAGCTAAGGGGTGTAAAGGAGTATTATATAATAATCCAACTTCCATGTTTAATAAATGTTTTTTCTTGTTGGTAAAACTAACTAGCATCTTGTGACTCATTACTCCATTATTTAAAAAATAAAAGTCACAGCCTTTTTCAGCCAGGGTTCCATTCTGGGATCTTCCCGTCTGGGTATATCAACTGGGAACATAATACATCATGTTCAGCAACTGTAAAAATGCTAAAGGAATTTGGAGATTTTTTTGGGGGGGGCAACATTCAATGAAAAGAAGGATCAAATAATATGTTTTTTTTTTAAAAAGGAATGTGATAATGGCTGTTTTGGAAAAAAAAGGTGGGTGTCCCTCCATGAATGCCCGATCAAGGAATCTGGCATCATGAAAAGGGAGGGCCCACCGAGAGTCACACCCCTGACTTGCTGCCTACATTCTTTTAAATTAAACACTAAAATTCAGGGGAGCCAAAAGAACTCTTGGATATAAACCCCGAGAAGTCAAAATCAGCGGGGATGTATTGGGAACGAGCAAGAGCCAGAACAAACTCAATGGGCCAACTGGCCTTTTAGGAGGCTTGAGGTTCAAAATATCTCTGGTTGCAAGCCTGTTCAGCCATTCATGATCCATCACCATAGCTCACCAAATACCCACATTTCCCAGTAGCAGTGAGTGGACAACTACCAGGAGTGAGAACCTACCCACCATCTACACGGCACAATTCAGGAGTGTAATGGAAGACTCTCCACTTGCCTAGATGAGTGCAGCTCCAACAACACTCAAGAAGCTCAACAAAATCATGGACAAAGCAGCCCATTTGATTGCTCCCCCTTCCACAAACATTTAAACCCTCCATCACCAATGAATAGTGGCAGCCATGTGTACCATCTACAAGATGCGCTGCAGTAACTCACCAAGGTTCCTTAGACAGCACTTTCCAAACCCACAACCATCTAGGACAAGAGCAGCAGATACCTGGGAACCCCACCACCTGGAGGCTCCCCTCTTAAGTCACTCCCCACCCTGATTTAGAAATTTATTGCTGTAGCTGGGCAAAATTCTGGAACTCCCTCCCTAACAGCACCATAGGGGCTGCTGTGCCTGAAGGACCACACCACCTTCTGAAAGGAAACTAGGGATGGGCAATAAACGCTGGCCTAACCAACTACGCCCACATCCCATAAATGAATGTTTTAAAAAGAATAAAAAGAGTTACAAAGGAGATGGGAAGCAATTGATCAAACTGCTGTTAGCTAATTGGTACTCAGCTGGTCGTTTAACACACACACCATCACAGTAACCATTCTTTTAAATGGAAGCAATTTAGCTGCAGTTTGTTCATATGTGAAACAAGGGAAACGGCTTGCAAAGGAGAAACAGACACCAACAGTTCCAATACAAGCCTCTGAACTCAGCCCAGAAAGACATCTAAGGAGATGTGCTTCACAACCTAGTGCATTATTCTGCGAGCAAGTGATATATGCATTTTACCCTTCACACAACTGTCACATTCTTCTGGAAGTCAAACAGCACTTGCTGCTGCAATACCTTTTGATATTGAGCAGTAATCTTTTCAATATTCAGCAGCAAAGATAACACAACTGCTTCAAGGGGAAGGCTGCTTGCATGAACAAAAAAAAAATCTCACAGCTAAGTACATGCTTTATTACATTACCATAAAAAGCAGTTATGCTGGACACTTGTGCAAACCAAATTATTTCTTCCCTCAAATTTATCTTATTTTGGACAAACCAAATCAATAGCATCCACCTGTTGCCCATTAACCAGGTCAATTAACATTGTTCCCAATTGGTAAATTGTTCTCTGCCTTGATCCTGAGAGATTTATCCACTTACTTTAGCATCCAACTACGTTTCAAGTTGCTGTGAAACGCAATTGCAATTAATCCAATGACACACTATACTTCCAACCGAGTCCAATGCAAGAGCCGATGCTTCTAGAATCTAGATGAGAGTTTAAAATCACACAGGAATATAAACTTCTCATCTGAACTATTGTAATTGGACCAGAAGGGAAAGAGTAGAGTTCTGCCAGTGTTTCTGTCAGGACCACAATTGCAATGAAAAGCACCTGGTCCTAACAAATGAGATGCGGAATACAAGTGTCAAGTCCCAACAAAACCAAAATGAAACTTAGCAGCAAAAGCATAATGACATTACCATCTGATTCCCTGCAGTGCCTACACATTGTGAAAGGCTTGGACTGAAGGAACACTCTCTGCCTCTTTGAGAATATTCGGGCATGGGCAGAAAGGTGGCAGATCATAGATTTTGGGATTGCAGTTATAATATTGATTTTGCAGTGATAATAACAGGGACACAATCAGTCCTTACTATTGTTAAAAGGTAAATTAGACAGCAGCTTCCATGCCTCTGTAGGTTCAATAAATGTGGAATTGAGGGAGCCAGTGTCCTGTTCCACCACAAGCTGATGAAACGAGTTATCACAAAAAGACTCGGCCTTGAATCGCATGAAGGGGCAGTCCTGAACTTAGCCACACAAAGTTGGGACTTGTTTATCATAGTATTAGTGAATGTTTAATTATCAACTACTGTGAACAATCTCCCTGAAAATTTACTTTCACATGTTTGGAGCCTCATCTCTCCAAATTTGTATTATTGGAGATTTAAAAGAGGAAAATAAATTTTCAGTCTCTTAAATATCTCAATACTAGTGTTCTTTGGCTGTGTATTTTCTTTAATTCTTCGTGGCCTTACCAGCAACACCACATTCCAACATTTGTTGCCCATCCCTACTTGCCCTTCAACTGAGTTGTTTGCTAGGCCATTTCAGAGGGCGGTGTGAGTCAAACACTTTCCTTTTTTAAGAAAAAAATTAGAGTACCCAATTATTTTTTTCCAATTAAGGGACAATTTAGTGTGGCCAATCCACCTAGCCTGCACATCTTTGGGTTGTGGGGGTGAGACCCACACAGACACGGGGAGAATATGCATACTTCACAGTGATCTGGGCCCGGGATCGAACCCAGGTCCTCGGCGCCGTGAAGCAGCAGTGCTAACCACTGTGGATCGTGAATCACGTGTAGGTCAGACCAGGTAAGGACGGCAGATTTCGGTCCGCAAAGAACATTAGTGAACCTGATGGGGTTGTTACAACAATTTATGATCAAATGTCATGGTGACCATGACTGAGACTCACTTTATATTCTGGATTCATAATTGGAATTTAAATTCCACCATCCGCCATGGTAGGATTTGAATACAGGTCCCCAGGGGCTTAGCTTCATTTTAACTTACACTTCCTGGCTGAGATTCTGAGTAAGGATTCTTCAATCTGATTGCCTGAAGAGACACAAGTTCCCAATGCCCTGTGGTAGGCGCCACATTGAAGTGGCTCTCTAACGCAAGGTAAATTAGACAGCACACCAATCAGATGCCACGCAAAAGCCAATGAAAAGTTTGCAAGATTTGAAGCACTGGTTTACTGCACAACAATTAATTCAATGTCAGTCTGGGTCAACATGACTGAGAATAAAGGGGTTGTGTGCAACTGAAAAGCAAGCCTTTAGCAGATGGCTGGCATATTCACAAAGTGATCAATTTTAAAAATGTATTCTAATGATGCTTCTGATTTACTAAATAAACTGTGAAGTCAGCTTCGAAACACTTTTCTAAAATCTTTGATGAGCCAACATGTGGCTTTATATTTGTAAAACTGCCCTGCATATTGAACAACACAGTTTACTGAACACCACTGAGTTGACAATATCATTAAATACATAACCACAGCCTACTGGGCCATAAGAATACTATCAGACTGTAACTGATCCAGAATTGAAGAATTGTAAAAAGAAACCCTGTATTTTGCAAAATAGGAAAGACAAGAAGAGAAAATTGTTTTCTGGGAGATATACATGAATTGGCTGTGCGTGTGGACATGGGGTCGAAGTATATTCTGCACAACTAGTTAGGTCTTTCAAGGCAGGCCAGTTCCCTCAGTCATGCTCAAATAAGTTAGACCTGCAACAATTCTATTTCTTGATTATTTTACAATTCTGTCAAAAAATAAATCAGGATTTTCATAGCCATGTGGTCCCTCTCTTATGCTCTGTTAAGGAAACAAAGGGGGGGGGGAGATGGGAATGAGTAAAGAACAAGTGAGCTTGGATTTATTATAACATTTCATAGAATCATAGAATTTATCATAGAATTTACAGTGCAGAAGGAGGCCATTCGGCCCGACGAGTCTGCACCAGCCCTTGGAATTAGAGAACATAGAACAGTACAGGCCCTTCGGCCCACAATGTTGTGCCGACCATTTATCCTAATCTAAGATCAACCTAACCTACACCCCTTCAATTTACTACTGTCCATGTGCCTGTCTAAGAGTCGCTTAAATGTCCCTAATGACTCTGACTCCACCAACTCTTCTGGCAGTGCATTCCACGCACCCACCACTTTCTGTGTAAAGAACTGACCTCTGACATCTCCCCTATACCTTCCTCCAATCACCTTAAAATTATGTCCCCTCATGACAGCCATGTCCGCCCTGGGGAAAAGTCTCTGGCTATCCACTCTATCCATGCCTTTCAACACCTTGTATACCTCTATCAAGTCACCTCTCTTCCTTCTTCGCTCCAGTGAGAAAAGCCCTAGCTCCTTCAACCTTTCTTCATAAGACATGCCCTCCAGTCCAGGCAGCATCCTGGTAAATCTCCTCTGTACCTCTCCAAAGCATCCACATCCTTCCTATAATGAGGCGACCAGAACTGGACACAATATTCCAAGTGTGGTCTAACTAGGGTTTTATAAAGCGCAGCAAAACCTCACAACTCTTAAACTCAATCCCCCTGTTAATGAAAGCCAACACACCATACGTCTTCTTAGCAACCCTATCAACCTGGGTGGCAAGTTTGAGGGATCTATGTACGTGGCCCCAAGGTCCCTCTATTCCTCCACATTTCCAAGAATCCTGCCTTTAACCCTATATTCAGCACTCAATTTCGACCTTCCAAAATGAATCACTTTACATTTATCTAGGTTGAACTCCATCTGCCACTTCTCAGCCCAGCTCTGCATCCTGTCAATGTCCTGTTGTAACCTGCAACAGCCCTCAACACTATCTACAACTCCACCAGCCTTCGTGTCATTGGCAAACTTACTAACCCACCCTTCCACTTCCTCATCCAAGTCATTTAATAAAACCACAAAGAGCAGAGGTCCCAGAACAGATCCATGCGGGTCACCACTGGTCACCAACCTCCAGGCGGAATACTTTCCATCCACTACCACTCACTGTCTTTATTTTGGCCAGCCAGTTCTGTATCCAGACAGCCAGATTTCCCTGTATCTCATGCCCCCTAACCTTCTGAATGAGCCTACCACGGGGAACCTTACTGAAATCCATATACACCACATCCATTGCCCGACCTTCATCAATGTGTCTCGTCACATCCTCAAAGAATTCAATAAGGCTTGCGAGGCATGACCTGCCCCTCACAAATCCATGCTGACTATCTTTAATCAAACTATCTTTTTCTAAATAATCATAAATCCTATCTCTCAGAATCCTTTCCAATATTTTGCTCACCACAGACGTAAAAACTGATAGGTCTGTAATTCCCTGGGATTTCCCTATTCCCTTTCTTGAACAGGGGAACAACATTCGCCTCTCTCCAATCATCAGGTACCACTCCAGTGGAGAGTGAGGAAGCAGAGATCATTGCCAATCATGCAGCAATCTCCTCCCTCGCTCCCCGTAGTAACCTTGGGTATATCCCATCAGACCCAGGGGACTTATCTATCCTGATGCTTTTCAAAATTTCCAGCACATCCTCCTAATATCAACCTGTTCGTGTCTATTAACCTGGTTCACATTGTTCTCATGAGCAACAAGGTCCCTCTCTCTCGTAATACTGAAGCAAAATATTCATTTAGAGCCTCCCCCATCTCCTCAGACTCCAGGCACAAGTTCCCTCTGTCATAATATACATCCAGATATATAATGGAGAGCAGACAGGCAATGATTGACATACAGGATGACCAGTCAGCACACAGAACGCAGCAGCCAATCACCAGACAGGACACGACCACTATAAAGCCAGAGGGCACTAGTTTTCCCGCTCTCTTGGGATCCAGCCTCTGAGACAGTCAGAGCTCGTGAGCAACAACTAGTACAAACACCATGTGGTAGTCAGTTAGTCTGGTCAGGTTAGCCTCAGGTCTCCAGTCAAGTCAGCATAGTGTCAACCCACAGTTAAGCATGTATTATAGTTAGTTGTTTAATGAAATAGTGTTGTATCTCTTCAAGTGTTAGAAGCCTGTCTCTCTCTACACTGCATCAAACACAGTCCACATAGACCCAGCTTACCCAACACATCACCCTCCACTATCCCCGATTTGCCCTACTCTCACTATGATCATCCTCTTATTTCTCACATAAGTGTAGAATGTCTTGGGGTTTTCCCTAATCCTTCCCGCCAGGGCTTTTTCATGCCCCTTTCCAGCTCTCCTAAGTCCATTTTTGAGTTCCTTCCTGGCTACCTTGTAACCCTCTAGAGCCGAGTCAGATCCTTGCTGCCTCAACCTTATGTAAGCTTCCTCTTTCTTCTTGATTAGAAGCTCCACTTCTCTTGTCATCCAAGGCTCCTTCACCTTACCATTCCTTCCTTATCTCAGTAGGACAAAACTATCCAGCACTTGCAGCAAGTGCTCCCTAAACAATCCCCACATTACTGTTGTGCATTTCCCCAAGAACAATTGTTCCAACTTTATGCTCCTCAGCTCCTGTCTAATAGCAGTATAATTTCCCCTCCTCCAATTAAATACCTTCCCATACTGTCTGTTCCTATCCCTCTCCATGACTATGGTAAAGGTCAAGGAGTTGTGGTCACTGCCACCGAAATGCTCTCCCACCGAGACATCTGGCACCTGGCCTGGTTCGTTGCCAAGCACCAAGTCCAATATGGCCTCCCCCGAGTCGACCTACATTTTGAGTCGAGAATCCTTCCTGTACGCACCTGACAAAATCTGCTCCATCCAAACCATTTGCAGTAAGGAGGTTCCAGTGAATATTAGGGAAGTTGAAGTCACCCATGACAACAACTCTGTTACTTCTGCACTTTTCCAAGATCTGCCACCCAATCTGTTCCTCTATCTCTCTGCTGCTATTGGGGGGTCTATAGAAAACTCACAATAAAGTGAGTGTTCCTTTCTTGTTACTTACTTCCACCCATACTGACTCAGTAGACAAACCCTCCTCGACTATCTCCTTTTCTGCAGATTTGATGCACTTCCTAATTAATAGTGACACACCCCCTCCTCTTTTACCTCCCTCCCTATTCTTCTGAAAACATCTAAACCTCGGAACATCTAAAAACCATTCCTGCCCCTGTGAAATCCAATTCTCCATAATGGTCACAACATCATAGCTCCAAGTGCTGATCCATGCTCTAAGCTCATCTCCCTTATTCCTGACACTCCTTGTATTGAAACAGAGATACGTTAACCCATTCCATTGAGTGCAACTTTGCCCTATCAACTGTCTATCCTTCCTCACAGACTCACTGCATACTATTTCTGCCTGTTCAACAGCTACCCTATCCTCTGATCCATAGCTCTGGTTCCCATCCCCCTGCCAAATTAGTTTAAACCCTCCTGAAGATCTCTAGCAAACCTCCCATCCAGAATATTGATACTCCTCCAGTTTAGTTGCAATCCGTCCTTCATGTACAGGTCCCACCTTCCCCAGAAAATATCCCAATAATCCACATATCTGAAGCCTTCCCTCCTACACCAGCCCTGTAGCCACGTGTTCAGTTGCACTCGCTCTCTGTTCCTTGCCTCACTTGCACGTGGCACCACTAGCAATCCTGAGATCACTACTCTGCTTGTCCTGTTCTTTAGCTTCCAACCTAACTCCTTAAAATCACTTTTTAGATCATCCTTTTCTTAGCTATGTCATTGGTGCCTATGTGCACCATGACTTTTGGTTGCTCCCCCTCCCCCTTGAGAATCCTGTAGACTTGAGCCGAGACATCCCTGGCCCTGGCACCGGGTAGGCAACATTCGCGACCACAGAATCTCCTATCCGTTCCACTAACCATTGAGTCTCCTATCACATTTGCTTTTCCATTCTCCCCTTCCCTTCTGAGCCACAGAGCCAGACTCAGTGTCAGAAACCTGGCTGCTAGGGCCTTCCCCTGGTCGGTCATCCCCCCCAACAGCATCCAAAACAGTATACTTGTTTTGAAGGGGAACGGCCACGAGGGATCCCTGCACTGTCTGCCCGTTCCTTTTCCTTCCCCTGACTGTAACCCTGCTATTCTTGTCCTGCACCTTGGGTGTGGCTACCTCCCTGTAACTCCACTCTATCACCCCCTCTGCCTCCCAGATGATCCGATGTTCATCCAGATCCAACTCCAGTTCCCTAACACGGTCTCTGAGGAGCTGGAGTTAGGTGCACTTCCCGCAGATGTAGTCAGCCACCGGTGGTGTCCCTCACCACTCACATCCTACAGGAGGAGCATGAACTGCCCTTGCCTCCATCCCCTCTGATCTGAATTCCCAAAGAGATTTCAAAAGGAAAAGAAAAGAAAAGATCAAACACCTGGTAGGCCCTTAAAAATATATATATACATGCCGCTGTTACTCTCTCAAGTGAACCCTCTTAAAATTTTTGATTGTGCTAAATGATACAAAGATAGCTTGCTGCCCCCCAAAAAAACAAACACAATAATAAAGAAAAGTTTTTAAAAACCCAAAAACAAACAACTAGAATGTAGCTGCCCTGTGAACCAGCTGGAACTCCACCCTCCGACTGTTCCCAGTCAGCTGCACTCTCTGTAAACTCCCGGCTCCCTTCACGTACTCTGAGGAAATGTAGGAAATGAAATGAAAGGAGCACCTTGCTCCCTCCTCACCTAACTTTCTCAGTCACCAAACTCTCACTGTAGCACTCAAATACAATCCAGTCAGCACTCCAGTGCAAACCAGTGCTACCGTGCTGCCCTCCCAGTTGAAATGTTAAACCGAGACCCCGTCATTTATGCATCACCTTTCACAACCACAATTTGCTTTCCAGTGAGTGAAGTTGCTTTAAAGTGCTTTAAAGTCACCGTGGCAATGTAAGAAATGTGGCTGTCAATTTGTGCACAGCAAGTTCCCACAAACAGCAATGTGACAATGGCCAGATTTCGTGATGCTGGTTGAGGCAAAATGGGTGAATGGGAGAATGGTGAAACCTCCCCATTCTTTTTCGTAGAATGTTGTGGCGTCTTTCACATCCATCCGAGAGGTCATCTGCAAAGCAACAGCTCCTAAACTGAGGCACTCCTTCTCTCTTGTCCCTGAGGTATTGAATCCAAACTGGCAACAACATATTTATACTGACGGGCTGCCACTGAAATTCAGCCCATTAAAGAATACTGTGCAAGTTAGTGTGAGTTCAAAATTCCCCTCTTGGTTATAAAATTATGAATGTTTTGCGATTGTGGCTGGAGTGTCAACAAATTAAATATTTACATTATTAATATAAACTTTTTTTTAAGTCGCACTCTGGAGGTATATATTTAATCCTATCCAATTTAAGAAACCGACTAAATAATTAGTCAAATTAGTTACATATCTTTTGTGAAATAGAATACACTCCTAATAGTATTTCAAAGTTATTTACTTTAACTTACTGAACGTATTAAATCCAAATGGTGTTTAATGAGCTACCAGTACTGGATCAGTTCTGGAGGCCTTGTGACACAGTGTGAAGCATCGGCATTTATGAGTCAGACGTTCTGGGTTCAAGTCCGACCCTCGGGCATGGTGACCAAGGAAGGTGCAGTTATAATGTGGCCAAGCAAGTTAATTATTAACTGACAAATCCTTCCAATAAATTTGTGATGAATGTAGGAATTTCAGATATGATGGGTGTTATTTAATGGGTGAAGAAAAAAAAAGTCCTGTTTTGGCCACATTTAGCGGGGTTTTTCTCGGCGCCTGCAGCATTGAGAATGACCGCACTATCAAAAGGAACTGTATGTTCTGGCCTCGGCGAGGAACGCCCCGCCGAGGCTGCACTTGCCTCGCTTCATTTTTAAATGTCGCCCTGATCTCTTGACACCTCTCGGACTCCCCAGGCAGCCTCCGCACCCCCGCCATGCCCCAACGTATGTGTTAGGGGTACTCGCACTCCTCCCCCCCCCCCCCAACATCCCACCTCATAAGGACAGAGTACCCTCGGGGCCATCTCTGCCATGGGCAACTTCACCTTGGCACTGCCAGGGCGCTGGGTGGCATTGCCAAAGTACATGGGTGGCAGCCGGAGTGCAAGTGTACCACTCTGCCCTGAGCATGACCATCAGGGGACCTCCGATAGTCTAGAAGACCCCTCCAGGTGCCATTACGCCTGGTCCACATTTCTGTGGACCAATGCTAAACGGTGCCATGGTGAGATTTCCCAGGCACAGGCTCTTTTACCCAGCCCTTTGGAGGATCGGGCACCGATATATTTATGTGAGCAGTATGTAAATCTGGGTCGCCCCCAGTGAGGGCGAGATCCAGATTACGGTGTCTCATGAGATGTCGGGACTTCAGAGTATTGCAAATCTCACGAGAAGCCTCTAAGATTTAATGGCTTTGTCACATCAGCAAGAAGGGCACGATGAGGCCATTTGACCGCGCCCATTGAATTACATGTATTTGGTGCAAAACAAAGAACAAAGAACAATTCAGAGCAGGAACAGGCCCTTCAGCCCTCCAAGTCTGTTCCGGTCAGGATACCAACCTTTGCCAAAACCCTCAGCACTTCCTTGTGCCGTATCCTTCTATACCCATCCTATCCATGTGTTTGTCAAGATGCCTTTTGAACGGCGTTAATTATTCTTATATCCTTCCACACCTCCCCTGGCAAGGCATTCCAGGCACTCACCACACTTTGCGTAAAAGACCTGCCTCGTACATCTCCTCTAAACTTTGCCTCACAAACCTTAAACTTATGTCCCCTGGTGACTGACCCCTCCATCCTGGGAAAGAGTGCCTCCCCATCCACTCTATCCATGCTGCTCATAATCTTATAGACGGCTATCAGGTCACGCCTCAACTTCAGTCTTTCTAATGAAAACAATCCGAGTCTATTCAGAATCTCCACATAGCTAACACTCTGCAGTGAGGGTTAAACGCTGGGTTAATGTATATGTAGCTGCTGCAGTAGTGTTTAAAAAAAATCCTGGTTTCCAAGACACCTAGACTCTTTCAGAGCCGGAAGTGCAATTTGCCAAAATGCAGGCAGTGCAGATGGGAGATGGAAGTCAAACCAGTTTCTGAAACTTCAGCTAGAGATCTTGCCTTGTTCTGACAGGATTCGGTTCATCTCTGAAAACAGTCTCAAAGAACATTTCTGAAGCAAGTATGCCAGGATTAATTGTAAGCTATTTTCTTGTGTGATGTTAAAGATATTTTAATACTGTATTAGTAATAAAGTTTGTTTTAATATATCATATCCCTATTTTGTGTGAAATCACTCCAGGAGAGAGGGATCCTTTCCTCACAGTCTTACAAAATTAAAATAAAATATTGGAGGTTCTGTCCAGTATCCTAGCCACTGTTGGGCTCTGGTCCGAGGTCGTAATACATGCCGATGGCAGGTGGTAAGAGTGTGATGGAATCTAGCTCAGCCATGTAATGAGAGAAACGCTGGAGTCTCAACTGTCACAATCCATAACTCCAGAGTACAACGTGTACGTCTAAAGTGCATTTGCCACAACAACCCGGAATCCCTGACTGTACTGTAACACACCACCACTTGGTAAGTTGAATTTGGCAGCGTAGGTGGAACTGTGGCGCAGTGGTTCGCACTGATGCCTCATGGCACCGAGGACCCGGGTTCGATCCCAGCTCCGGGTTACTGGCCGTGTGGAGTTTGCACTATCTCCCCGTGTCTGCGTGGGTCTCAACCCTAAGATGTGCAGGGTAGGTGGATTGTCCATGCTAAATAGCCCCTTGATTGGAAAAAAGGGGGGGGAAAAAAAGAATTTTTCAGCGCAAACTGTCTTTGATGTGTAAACAGAGTCAAAATATGTTATGTTTCTTTCAAACACAGAATCATTAGCAAAAAGAGTGTCCATTACCATTCACTCTATAACTTGTGCCTTACTGGGTACTTTCAGAGATAGTTAATAGTCAACCACCGTCTGGTCACGCAGGACACATTGGGTAAGAACGGCAGATTCCATTTCCGAAAAGGTATTCATGAACCAAATGAGTTTTTACGAGATTTCAGAGGTTTTGTGGTCACCATTAATGATATTGGCTTTTTAATTGTGATTTATTTTACTGATTGAATTGAAATTCCTCACACACCTGGTGGAATTTGAACTCATGACCAGGATTTTCCAGCCCCGCCCGCAGCCATGACCTCCGGCTGTATTCTCAACGGCGGGCCCTGCCATGGCAAGGCTGGAAAATCCCAGCACAATCAATTGAGCATTAGTCCAAGTCTATCATTACTCGTCCAGTAACATAACTAATAAGATACAAAATCCATCTCAGGATGTCAGAGAAGGCTCTTGCTCAGGATATAAGTTCAACGAGCATCCGGCCAACCACACATTGCTTTGTTCAGTTGACAAACCAATATGATATACTGACCCTGGAGGATCTTATAAAGATTCAGGCTGCATTACACCTGTGGGCAGGAGGACGTTAAACCATATTTTTGTTCACGTTTAGATCTAAGAATCAAATATTTGTCATCTGTCACACATGGATTAGGCAGGTCCAATGACACGACGCAATGATACTTCATAACCTGTTACAATATTCAACACTTCCACAGAATAAGCAAATTAAAGAAAGCTGATAGATTTAGTATCCAATCTCAGCTCACCACTGGCTACAGAGCAACATCAAAATGTTTTATCCTTCACCCCCTGAAAGAATAATCCTATCTAATTGAGAAATAAATTTTGGCTGCTTAATTACACCAAAATTACAGTCATTTCCAGATCTCCAACGTGAAATAACTAAAGTGTCATTAATCGAACAGAGCAACACATTGGAATTCCAATATTTCATTGAATCATAGACTTTACAGTGCAGAAGGAGACCATTTGGCCTATTGAGGCTGCACCGCCCCTGGGAAAGTGTACCCTACTTAAGCCCACACCTCTACTCTATCCCTGTAACCCAGTAACCCCACCTAACCTTTTTGGACAACTAAGGGCAATTTATCATGGCCAATCCACCTAACCTGCATGTCTTTGGACTGTGGGAGGAAACTGGAGCACCCAGAGGAAACCCACACAGACACGGGGAGAACGTGCACACTCCGCACAGACAGTGACCCAAGCCGGGAATTGAACCTGGGACCTGTTGTGTTATGTACTCTGGGATAACGCAGGCTGCAACTCGATGCAGCTTTGACTAAAAGATACTCCAGAAGTTCGTTCAATGTGATTTATTGAAAAATTAGCACAGTTCTCTATGAGTTAGACTCTCCTGCTAATCTAGCTATAGTAACTCAGTCTAACTAACCAGTCTGCTCTAAGCCACGTGGTGTATGTGATGCTTCTGATCTGCCCCTGTCCTACTCTCTAAGTGATGCATATCACCACATCCCCCCTTTTTTCGTGTTACATATTTTCTGTACAGTGTTAAAGAAAAATTGAACAAAATAGGTAAATAAGTGATGACATGTACAAGTTATGATGACTGTGCTGATTATACAAGATCAAAGAATAGTTCTGATGAATTTGAGGATGATACAATACCAACTAATAGTTATGAGTCCAAAGTTCATGAATTTACACAGTCGAGTTGCTTTCTTGTGCTGTTATGGAAGTGTTGATGTTGATGTTGTCATTTCCTTGTGAACACCGTCAGTGTCCTGGTGTTTATGTAACCAAGAAGTCATCAGGAGGTGTTAAAATGGTCAAATCACTTAATTGTCTGAGGAGGACTCTTTTTTTTTCTGCTTGTGGTAGCAATTCCTGATTACGTCTTTCCTGAAAGCTGGTTTGCTTGTCCGTCGTGTAGCAAACGTGAATTGGTAAGATGCGTTGACATGCCAGGGTTTGTTTGCAGTCTCGCCAATGTTCAGAGCTGAGCAGTAACATTGTCCTTCATGGGCAGAGTTGTATCATGTCGTACCAGTTGTTGTTCTATTGTTGTTATCATTATTGTTATTGACATGCTTGTTGTGTTTGTTGCCTCTGGTACGCTTCTTGGTGTTGTCTTTGTTGTTGTTTTTGTAGGTTGTGTTGTTGTGTTTGTTGCACTCAATGACCACACCGAGTGGAGAATTTGAGTCCTTCACAAAGTTACTTGTGTCAGTGTCCTTTGTGGCAGCTGTTGTTTCATTGAGTGTGCCGCCTCCGATTCCTCGGCGCTCCCCGTCTGGACACATGTCCGGTTCACTTGAATCATCTTTGGCTTGTCGATGCTCCCCGTCTGGACCCCTTTCTGGTTCACCTGAATCACCTTTGGTTTCTTGATGCTCCCCGTCTGGAGTCATTTCAGGTTCTTGTGGAGAGGCTCGAGTAGATGAGGTTTGAGTTAACGGGGTGTCACTAGAGTCACTAGTAGCCTCACTTTGATTGTCGAGTGCCTCTGTACATACTAGCTGAGATCTGTAAGTCTCGCTGAGATGTCACACATCTTGATGGGAATTGTGAACCTTTGTCACTTGTCGCACATACAGTCGGTAGACCTTCAATGTCTTCTTGTCAGTTAGATGAGCTGGGTAAACTGTCAGAGTCTTCTTCTGGTGGCTCAAATAATCTGGGTAGATTGTCATAGTCTTTTTGTTGTTCACATGAGCATGGTAGATTGTCATAGTTGTCTTGCTGTGCACTTGAGCGTGGCAGACTTGCATCGTCTTCTGCTGGTTGCTCAGATAAGGTTGCTAGACTTTCATGGTCTTGTTCATGCAAGGACTGCGCTCTGGAGTCTTGTGTTGCTTCCATCGTAGAGTCTGTCAACGAGCTCACCATGGAGGCTTGTATCGCTCTCTCTGTGGAATCTGGCATCGTTCGCTGTGTGGAGTTGTGCAGTGGTCTCGCTGTGGAGTTGATCTGTGCGCTCTCAACGGAGTCGTGCAGTGGTCTCGCTGTGGAGTCTGTCATCGCTTTCTGTGCTGAATCGGGGGCTCTTCGTGGTGCGTGGACCACTCTCTTGGCATCAAGCTGCTCTCTGTAGGCTTGTACCGCTCTCTGTCTCTTGGCGTCAGGCCGCAGCAGAATCCTGGATGTTGTCTATGCTGGGCTTGGATCCTCATTTCTGAAGAACTCTTACATGACTGTGTCGGATGCTTCACGGTACAACACATCTCGTTGCGGTTCGGATTTGGTAATGAGGTCGCCACATCCAATGATGAAATCATCGTCTAAGTCGTAGTCTTCAAGGACTAAATCACCTTAGAGCGGTGCTAACTGTTTGTTGAAGGGTTCTGCGGAGGTTACTTTCAGCTACTGGTCGAAGTTCAGGCATTGTGCTGTCGTTCCAGGTGAAAGAATTGTGTTTTCTGGCTTTAAAATTTTTTTTCACTATTTTTGGACATCTCCCCTTAACGTGAGCATGGTCCGGGGCCTCTGATGTCATGATGCTTGTGACGTGGAGTGTAGGAATGGATTGAGCATGCGCAGATCGCTTTTCCTTCACTGTACGCTTTTTTCGCAACTGCGCATGTGCAGCTTCTCGTGCAAGCGCAAAACACTGTTTTGCCGCTTCTCGTCTTCTCGGGAACTGCACATGTGTGGCTCCTTGCACAAAATGGCTGCCAATCAAAATTGCCCTTTGCTTCTGTTGCAACCCCACCTTTGCCTCATGGTGAGTATAGACGCCAGATTTATCGATTTCTGTTGTGTTTCCCTCGCAGTAGTTTTCAAACTTGTCCAGGACTATCTGGAAGTCTTTCTTGTCCTGCCCTTTGGAGCACATGAAGGAGTTGAAGATTTCTGTTGCACTTTCACCCACAATGGTGAGTAGGAGATCTATCTTTTCAGCATCAGTCACACCATCTAGGTCGGGTGCAACCATCTAAATCTCAAATCTCTGCTTGAATGCGTGCCATGGCACTGAGATTGCCGTGGTACCCGAGCTGCTGAGGAACCGGAATCTCGATTATCTTGCCTGGGTGCTGTTGCTGGTAGTCACGGATCTTGCTGAGTTTACTATATAGATTCAACAGGCACTACTGGTACCATGTTGTGTTATGTACTCTGGGATAACACAGGCTGCAACTCGATGTAGCTTTGACCAAAAGATACTCCAGGCTTTGAAGTAAATTCAATATTGAACCATTAGCACAGTTCTCTATGAGTTCGACTCTCCTGCTAATCTTGCTATAGTAACTCAGTCTAACTAACCAGTCTGCTCTAAGCTACATGGTGGGTGTGATGTTCTGATCTGCTTCTGTCCTACTCTCTAAGTGTCGCCTGGGGAAAGAGACAGAGCATGTCCTTGTATATGGGTTGTGTAGTGCCCCCTTGTGGTAGTGTCAGCTCATGGTGTCTTGACAGCCCATTGGTCGTGCCCTATGCTATGTGTTCATTAGCTGTATGCCAGCATGTCATGACATCTCTGGTGCTCCCTCTAGTGTTTACTTAGTCATAGTGAATTTACATGAATCCCTTGTGGGTTTACCGTGATGCATATGTCCACAGGACCCTTGAGCTGTGAATCAACAGTGCTAACCATTATGCAACCGTGCACAAAAGTGTATCAAACACTCTTGATTAACAATAATTACAAACACCACAAACCTCAAAGGAAAAGGAACTTGAAACAAATGGCTTGAGTCCAGTACGAATGCAAAGTGAACTGTGAGTCTTTGGCAGTCATTTTTATAATGATTGAACTAACAATATTCCTTCCAACGTAGGTAAATCTAGGAGCTGTGTGTGAAAACGTCAGAGGGAAATGTCTCCCTCATGTTATTCGCGTGCATTTTAGTATGGAGTCAGCCTGGTGAATCGCTGATCCAATGCCCTGGAAAGAGATTTCAGAGCTCTCCGATTCAAGGGAAGGACGGGAAATGTCAAAAAGAAACATACAGAAGCAAATGAAAGAAAAAGACAGAGTCTATCTAATTCATCTGAGCACACACAAAGAAAATATCAACAAGAGGACAGCGTGGTGTCTTTAAGCCAATACACTGCACGTAGAACAATCTCCCTAAACTCTTTAGACATTTCTCACTGCCTTGAAAGCCTCTTCAAACTTTCCCTCTTCAGTCATACTTTTGGTCAACCTTCTTAACTCTTTACTCCATTCTTATCCCTCAATCAATTCAACTTAAAACTTATTTTAAAGAACAAAGCCTAACTTGAGAGAAGGCTCCAGGCATCATTAAAGTGCTGTGAGTTTATACCGCAGACCTTTCTTATCGTACCAAGTGATTCAGTAGCTATTGAATCACGGATGTTTATCTTGCAGAACAAGGATATTCAGTAATAAAAAACAGAAAGTGCTGGAAAAACCCAGGAGTCTGGCAGCATCTGTGGAGAGAGAAACTGAGTTAATGTCTCGAGTCCAATGCAACTCTTTCTTGCAATTGCTATTCTTCCCCTTGTGCCATTTGCTATCTGCTATCTGTTTGTTGGAACAATTCAAAATGATGTCCATTACCCTGCTCTCTCCTCTCTAAATTTACTCTCACCAATCATCTCTGTCTCAAACACTTACAGTGGCAAAGCATTTCACAATATTACCAAGCATGCATAAAAGAAAAACTGTCCTTGGCTTTCTCTCAACTTTCAACTGCATTTCTCTTTTTCTATTTGAAAATTGAATCATTTGACATGGCAACCAAGAAAATACCACAGTCTTATTGGAAATCAAGTGCCACAAGAGTTAACAGTGCAGGGCCAAAAGCCTCTGCTATTATACTTCCGCCTGCCTTTCACCCCATCTCAGACCTTTGTCCCACCAACAAACCCTCTCATACCTTTACCAGTTTTTAATGAAGGGTCACGGACCTGAAATGTTGGGGGCGATCTACCGGCCTCATCGCGTCCAAGAGACCTCTTGCGAAATTTACGACTCTCGTTACGCCTCACAAGATCTACTGAGATCTCCAAGGTGCCACAATCTGGATCTTGCCCTCAATGGCATGATCCAGATTTTCATCTACAAGTGAGTAGTTAGTTCATTCCGATGCCATCCAGGCACCTTGACACTGCCACGGTACCCAAGAAGGTGCCCATGTACCAGGTTTTTAGTGCCAGGGATCGGGGCTGGAGGTGCCCTGTCAGGTGTGAGGTACCCGAGGGCCCCCTAATTGGTAAGTTGGGGCTTGGGGGGGGGGGGGGGGGGGGGGGGGGGTGTCAAAAGATTGGAACACCATTTAAAAATGATGCTTCAATCTCTTCCTGCATTGGCGAGCTTATATTCAGTGTGGCCTCAGCAAGGCCCAAAAAAGAAGCAAAGTCCTGTTTAATAGTGTCCGGAAACTCCACCAAATGCGCCCAAAATGGGACTCTTCTTTTTCCATTGAATCCCGCCCATTAACTCGGTTTCTCTCTCCACAGATGCTGCCAGACCTGCTGAGTATTTCCAGTGTTGAAGTCTTTGCTTCAGGTTTCCGACATCCACAGCATTTTGCTCCTGTATTAAGTATGTTATTAATAATTATTGTGTTGTAATCTTTCCCGATACAACCGATCCTTCAACAAATTTAGGACTTGGGTAAATCTCCTCTGGCTGGTGTAGATGTTCAGTAGGGAGTAAGCAACTATTTGTAAGCACGAGATCACTTCTGCAAGCCTTTCTCATAATCGGATTCCATTCCACCGCTCCGAATGACACTGAGCAATCATTCAATAACAACTGGCAAACAATCCAACCACTTCGATCAATTTAGTGGAAGTGAGTCATCAATGTAAGTTGCTTCTGCTGATATGCATTTTTTGAAATAAATTTAGAGTGCCCAATTATTTTTTTTCCAATTAAGGGGCAATTTAATGTGGCCAATCCACCTAGCCTGCATATCTTTGGGTTGTGGGGGTGAGACCCACGCATACACAGGGAGAATGTGCAAACTCCACATGGACAGTGAACCGGAACTGAACCTGGAACCTAAAAAAATGATAACTAAATAATTGGGTACTCTAAATTTAAAAAAACAATTACCAGAGTGGCAGTATCCAACACTCTCAGGTGAAACTCAACACGATCCCTCAACTCTAATCTCAGGAAAAATAATAGTTGATCTGAAAAGAACTCTTCAAACATCCCCTCACATTTCCTTTGCCCTTTCAAAGTAGCTACCTTGGTCAGCTATCCATTAACATTAATGATGTATGGAGATGTCGTGAAACTCATGACAGCTGTCTGCAATGGTTCAAAATTGATTATGTGAACTAGTATCACATCAAGCTTGTAACTCTCCTCACTACTGTTATATAGGTCTTCTTTGTAGCAATGTTTGGAACCAAAGCAGAAACTACATTGTGCAAAAGTCTCTTTTAAAAATGCATTGGGGAAGAAAGTCATTAGAGCATTAAGAGTTTACAGCACAAAAAGTGACCCCTCAGCCCGTTGTGCCTGTACTGGCATATCTGTATATCTATAGTCTCACAATTGTAAATGCCTTTGTGATATTGTGGCATATCATTTGCATATTTATGGTATTACAGTGAGCCCAGTATTCTGCTGCACAATGGCTCATTATAACCCCAACTACTGTTTCTTTTTCACATTGTTTTGAGGGCTAGTCACTGATTCTTCTGTTAAAGTAAAAATAAACTTACAAATCTCATTCAAGACTTCTTTCTCTGCAATTTAAAAAGTCACTCAATGCATGCACCCTCATTTCTTTATGCCTTCTCAGCCTCCCAGTTACAAAAGCTAGCCATGTGTTGATTACATTGTTGAAAGTGTTGGGAGCAGTTTTTATCACAACCTTTATAAGAGGTCAGGTCACATCTAGAGTATTGCATCCAGATCTGGTCACCGCAATTTACAAAGGATATGATGGTCCTCGAGAGCATGCTGAGGGAGATTTACCAGAATGGTTCCAGGGGATGAGGGAATTTAGCAACTGGGCTCGGTTGAAGAAGCTGGAGTTGCTCTCCTTGGAGCAAAGGGATTTGAGGAGAGAAATGATAAAAATGTACAAAGTGATGACGTTTTTAGTTATGATCTACAAAGAAAAGCTATTTTCATTAGCTGATGACACAAGGACCCAGGGACACGTGTTTATGTTTTTCAACAAGTCATGCAGGAGGATGCGAGAAATAACTCTCTTTGAATGCAAGTTCTAAGGAGTTGGAACTTGCTGCCCACAAGACTGGTGAAAGCAGAGATGATGAAAGGTTTAAAAAATAATTGGATAGGCACTTGAGGCAAATAAGCATGCAAGGCTTCAGGGATAAGAGCAAGGGAAAAGGACTGACTGGATGGCTCTACAGAGAACATGAATTGAATGAGGCCAGGGAAGAATGACTGCCCTTGACATCAAGGCAGCATTTGACAGAGTGTGGCATCAAGAAGCCCTGGTAAAACTGAAGTCAAAGGGAACAAGGGGGAAAACTCTCCACTTGCCAGATGAGTATAGTTGTGGTTGTTGAAGGTCAGTGAACCCGGCCCCTGGACATCGCTGCTGGAGTTTCTCAGGGCAGTGTCCTCGGCCCAATCATCATAAGTTTGTAGATAAGTATGTAGATCATATGGGCAGCACGGTAGCAATGGGCAGCACGGTAGCATGGTGGTTAGCATAAATGCTTCACAGCTCCAGGGTCCCAGGTTCGATTCCCGGCTGGGTCACTGTCTGTGCGGAGTCTGCACGTCCTCCCCGTGTGTGCGTGGGTTTCCTCCGGGTGCTCCGGTTTCCTCCCACAGTCCAAAGATGTGCGGGTTAGGTGGATTGGCCATGCTAAATTGCCCGTAGTGTCCTAAAAAAAAGTAAGGTTAAGGGGGGGATTGTTGGGTTACGGGTATAGGGTGGATACGTGGGTTTGAGTAGCGTGATCATTGCTCGGCACAACATCGAGGGCCGAAGGGCCTGTTCGGTGCTGTACTGTTCTAAGTTCCTTGATCAATGACCCTTCCTCCATCACACAGTCAGAAATGGAGATGTTCACCGATCATTGCAGTGTTCAGTACCATTCAGAACTGCTCAGAAATGAAGTAGACCATGTCAGCATGTAACAGGCTTTGACTGACAAATGGCAAGTAACATCAGTGCCACATAAATGTCAGGCAATAACCATTTACAACAAGAGAATTTAACCATCTACATTTGAAATATCAATCGCATTACCATCACTGAATCACCAACCATCACCTTCTTGGTGGTTACCTTTGACCCAAAACTTCATTGTACCAACTACATAAATACCATGGGCGGGATTCTCCGCCCTCGGGATTCTCCGTTCTGCCGGCGCCCGGAGGTTTTCCAACGGCGTGGGGGCTGCCCCACAATGTGAAACCCCATTGACCGATCAGCGTAATGGAGAATCCCGCCGGTCGGGGCAGTAATGTGGCGCGGCGGGGTAGAGAATCCAGCCCCATGACTACAAGAGCAAGTCATAAGTTAGGAATTCACCTCCAGGATCCCCAAGGCCTCTCTACCATCCACAGGGGAAGCGTCCAATTTGCGATGAAATACTCCTCACTTCCAACAACACTCTAGGAGCTCCACAAAATCCCCAGGAAAAAGCAGCTCACTTGATTGGCACCCCATCTATCATCGTAAACATTCACTCACTTCATCACAGGTGCATCATGGCAGCAGTAAGTACCATCTACAAGATGCATTGTAGCAACTCCCCCAAGTCTGCTTCAACATCATCTTCCAAACCCTCGATATCTACCATCAAGATGATCAAGGGCAGCAGATCCATGGGAACACTACCACCAACAGGTTTCCCTCCAAGTCACACAACATCCTGACATGGAACTATATCGGTGTTTCTTCACTGTTACTGGGTAAAATCCTGGTCCTTCCTCCCTTTCTGCACTGTGGGTGTACCTACGCCACAGGCAGCGGTTGAAGAAAGGGGCTCGCCATCATCATCTCAAGGACAATGAGGGATGGGCAATAAAATGTGGGGCAGCACAGTAGCATTGTGGTAGCACAATCGCTTCACAGCTCCAGGGTCCCAGGTTCGATTCCGGCTTGGGTCACTGTCTGTGCGGAGTCTGCACACCCTCCCCGTGTGTGCGTGGGTTTCCTCCGGGTGCTCCGGTTTCCTCCCACAGTCCAAAGATGTGCAGGTTAGGTGGATTGGCCATGATAAATTGCCCTTAGTGTCCAAAATTGCCCTTTGTGTTGGGTGGGGTTACTGGGTTACGGGGATAGGGTGGAGGTGTTAACCTTGGTAGGGTGCTCTTTCTAGGAGCCGGTGCAGACTCGATGGGCCGAATGGCCTCCTTCTGCACTGTAAATTCTATGTAAAAAATCTGGCCTAGCCAGAGATGCCCAGATCCCGTGACACAAAGAAAAAGATAAAAGTGAAAAAATGAACCATGATTCAAAAATTTACCCGCATTTTGATGCTGCCACAGAAACACAAGAGAAGAAGTTCCATTTTCCAAGCTGAAGATCCGAGAAGGAACATAAAGATGGACAGCACACTGCTACAGTTCAATACACAAGGCCCAAGTTGCTGAAAATTAGATTTCTTGATCTTGTTTTGCTGAACAGTGATGTACCAAGTGTCATGTTTTTTTCAAAAGCATTACAGGCAGCTCGGAGTCCTGCTGTACGTCAAGATGAATTACAATATTCATTTGCAGATACTTTTTTTTTAAATCCAAAAGATGGTGTTCCTTCAAGCAACAGAATATTCGGCAACTGTACATCTTACAGCTTTGTCTCTGGCAATATAAATTTGAAGGGAATCAGTGTGAATGAACATTAAATTCTGAATGACACATAGATGTGTATGAATCCCTTTATAAAAGAGATTGAATGCTCATTATCCCCAGCACATTATAGTATAATAACCTTATTTTATTCCCCCCTGCAGTCAATATCCAGGCAAATGTCAAGACAGAGGCAATGGCAAAAGAAAAAAAAAATCAGCCTTGAGTGAGGAACACTTAACACGAGGTGGGCGTGCAAAGCTAGTGACGAGAAGGGAGTCAGGACTTACGGCAGTAGCATGTCGGTGAAGGTCGCATGTTTGCTGGATCCCGCCAGAGCAGTCTTATTTAGGCCCTTTACACCCAGTTTGGGGGGAAAATTCTTTTGCGAAAAGTTGTGGGAAGGTCTGGGGCATTTTAGAGAATGCCAAAAACCGGAAAAAAGAATCCAAGGAAAAAGGGAGGGAGCGAAAGTCCCCTACCGAGCGTGTGTGAGGGGTGTAGCGGGAGGAAAGATGGCGGGAAAGAGCCCATCGGGTGGGGCTGCACCCATCACAATGGAGAAGACTGTCGTGTTATTCACCCTGGGGTAACACGGACTGCAACAGGATGCAGATGAACGGTAAAGCATACACCAAACTTAGCCATTGGATTTATTGAACTTCTGTAACAATGCACACAGCTGGCTGTGGGTTGACACTCTACTACTCTTAAGTGTACTAACTCTAAGTTACTAGACCAGGCTAGCTCTGATCCACGTGTAGAAGGTGCTGACTAATATATACACCCTGACTGTCACTACAGTTGTCACCAGTGGAAAGAGGCGGAGTGCTGATGCCTCATGTGTTTTATAGTAGGAAGCCCCCCTCTGGTGTTCTGTCTGATGATTGGTTGTCTTTTGTCCTGTATGTTGATTGGCTAACCTGGGTCTGTCACTGCCTGTTTTTACCTCATGATGATAAAAAAAATTGTCGGTTGCTTAGAGCATACATGACATATTTACAGATATAACTATTTATAGCAAATGGCGAGTGAATGCATATGTATATGTAAGATGTCTACCATGCAGATACAGAACAATATGTACATAGGAAATATTTATAAGTCCAATCTCTGGGGCTGGCGTCGGATCCTTGTCGACCGCCTGAGAGGTGGAGGTGGGGACGATGGCGCCTTGACAGGCGGGTTTGCTGCCAGATTGGTGGCCTTGTGGAGCGAGGTGTCCGGAAAAGGCATAACGACAGTTGGGAACGTGAGATCCGGTGGTGGGCAGGCAAGTTTCCATAGTGCCCTTTCTGTTGCGCCTGACAATGGAGCCATCAGCCATGCGAACCACGAACGACCTGGGAGAAGCCTGTCGAACAAACAGCTGGAGCTGACCAGCCTCCACCAGGCAACTTGATGTGAACAGCATATTCTGGAGATTGCACAGGCCAATCGGTAGCATGAGCGTTGTATGTCAGCTTTTGCCTCAGTTTCTGAGTTGCTGCATCTTTTGCAGCATTGGGAGGTGATCCATGTCTGGTAAATGCATGGCCAGAACAGTCGTCCGCAGGTCTCTATTCATGAGGAGTTGTGCTGGAGACATACCGGTGGACAGAGGGGTTGCCCTGTACGCCAGGAGAGCAAGGTTAAAGTCAGGTTAAAGTCAGAAGCCGAGTCCGCAGCCTTGCAGAGCAGCTGCTTCACGTTATGGACCCCTTTCTTGACCTTCCCGTTAGATTGCGGGTAACGTGGGCTCAAGATATTGTGCTTGAACTGGTATAGCTTCGCGAAGTTGGACCACTCTTGGCTGTGGAAGCAGGGACCGTTGTCGCTCATGACCGTGAGTGGAATACCATGCCTGGCAAATGTCTCCTTGCAGACCTTGATGACAGGCCTTGATGTGAGGTCAAACAGTTTCACCACTTCGGGGTAAATCGAGAAGTAGTCAATTATAAGCACGTAGTCACGCCCATTGGCATGAAAAAGGTCAATTCCCACCTTAGACCACGGAGAGGTCAAGATCTCGTGTTGCTGGAGTGTTTCTTTGGGCTGAGCAGGCTGGAAACGCTGGCAGGTTGCACAACTGAGGACCATGTTGGATATGTCCCCGTTAATGCCAGGCCAATAGATAGCCTGCCAGGCCCTGCGCCTTCATTTCTCGATATCGAGGTTTCCCTCGTGAGGGAAGGTTTCCCTTAGTTTGAGCACTAAGCTCTGGAGGCTGCGAGGAATAACGATACAATCCAGCTTGAGGAGGATCCCCTCGACAACTGTTAGGTCATCCTTGACATTAAAGAACTGGGGCATTGCCCTTTCTGCCAACCATTTGCAAGGTGATGTATGACCCGCTGCAGAAGAGGGTCCTCGGCAGTCTCTTCTCGAATGTTGACGACTCGTTCATCTGAGGCCGGGAGGTTGCTGGCACACAGTTGCATCTGTGCCTCGATTTGGCGGATGAAGTCGACCTGTTCACAGGCGAGGTGATGGCGCGAGACAGGGCATTCGCAATGATTAGCTCCTTGCCCGGTGTGTAAATCAATTCGAAATCATATCTGTGGAGTCAAAGGAGAATGCGCTGAAGCCTGGGCGTCATGTCATTCAAGTCCTTGTGAATGATATGGACTAGGGGTCTGTGGTCAGTCTCTACGGTTGGTAGACCATAGACGTAATCATGGAGCTTTACAATACCGGTGAGGAGGCCCTGGCACTCTTTCTCTATCTGAGCAGACCTCTGCTCAGTGGGAGCCATGGCCCTGGACGCATAAGCCACTGGAGCCCAGGACGAGGAGTCAACCTTCTTGAGGAGCACCGCACCAATGCCGTCCTGGCTGGCGTCTGTGGAGATTTTTGTCTTGAACTCTGGGTCAAAAAATGCTAGTACCGGAGGAGTGGTGAGCTTTGCCTTTAACTCGAGCCAGTCTGCTTGATGTGTGGGTAGCCACTGAAAGGCAGTGGACTTCTTCACCAGATGTCTGAGAGCCGTGGTATGTGATGCGAGGTTGGGAATGAACTTTCCCAAAAAGTTAACCATACCCATGAAGCGGAGTACACCTCGTGTGTTTTATAGTTGGAAGCCCCCCTCTGGTGTTCTGTCTGGTGATTGGTTGTGTTCTGTCCTGTATGTTGATTGGCTAACCTGGTGTGTCTGTCAGTGCCTGTTTTTAACCTCATGATGTGCATGAGTGCATATTATGACAAAAACAGCTGAAGCGATGGCTGGAGAGGTTGAGCGGTTATTTTCGAAGCGTTTTGAAATGATGACCTCACTTAAGGAGTGGGTAGATGAGACCCTTGCCCCAATGAGAATGGAGTTGGTGAGGACTTTGATGGCGGTGTGGGAGCAAGGAGTGAAAATGAAGGGGGTGGAAGAGGTATTGTCATGGCACAGCGACCAGTTCACCTCAATGGGGGAGTACATGTGGAGAGTGGCAGCGATCAACAGAGGGCCGAGAGCCAAGGTAGAGGACCTGGAGAACAATCTTGAAGACAAAATCTGAGGATCATGGGTGTGCCCGAGGGCGTGGAGGGCCGGAGTCCGATGGAGTACTTCGACGAGAGGCCAGTGAAGTGAATGGGATCCTATCCCTCCCAGTATGAACTGGACAAGGCCCACCGGTTGCTCCGGCAGAAGTGGAGAACAAATGAACCACTGAGAGCTTGTGATCGTCTGATTTCACAATTTTCAAGTGAAGGAAAAGGTGCTGATGTGGGCAAAGCAGAAGCAGGAGGTGGAGTGAGACAGCAACGGTATACGTATATACCAGAATCTGACGACAGAGTTGGCAAGGAAGCGGGCGACCTTCAGTCGAGCAAAGGCAGTGTTGTGCAAGCGCAACATGCAGTTTGATGTGGTTTACCCGGTGAAGCTGCGGGTCGCACACAATGGCACGGATTATTACTTCGAGATGGAGGCAGAGGCATTTGCGAAGGCAGAAGGCGTGGGACTGGACTGAATTTGGATTTTGACAGTTTTTGACTGGGTTTTTCCTTGTTTTTTTGTTGTTGCTCTTTCCTTTTATAGGTGTTATGGTGAAGTGTTTTGTGTACTAAGAATTTGAGCCAGAGTGATTTGGGATATATGATTGATGGGGTTTGGGGGGTTTGTTAGGACGTAGTGTATGGGGAGTTTAGAAATGGTGTGTGTGGGGGCCATTGGGAGTTGGTGTATATTTTCTCGATGCGGGGGAGGGTGCTCTGACAGGGCCCTCTGTGCCAGCAAACGTAATATTGGCTCGTGAACAGGAGAGAAGTAGGGGGAGGGGCTGCAGTCTTTGGAACATGTATGGGCAAGTTTTGGTGGGCCTGTGAGGTGTGAATGGTGCGGGGGAGGGGGGGCGATACTGGGTGAGGTGTTTGCAAGAAAAGGTGGTAGAGGAGTTGCTGGGAAGGGTGGGGGAGGTTAAGGGGGGTGACGGTGATTAGGGCCGTAGCTGGGTCTCGTCTGCAATGGTGGGACCTGGGAGGATGGTCATGGCGGGGTGGGGGCCCCTGGTCATGTGAGGGTTGTGGGGACCTCATTTAAAGGGTGTGAAAGCAGACGTGGTGTTGTTAAAAGGAGACCCATCTGAGGGTAAACGACCAGATGAGGCTGAGGAAGGGCTGGGTGAACCAGGTGTTCCATTCTGGCTTTGACAGCAGAGCGCCGAGGGGGTAGCAATACTGGTGGGTAAACGGGTGAAGTTCCAAATGGAGAAGGTGGTGATGGACCCGGAGGGCAGGTACGTGTTTGTGCATTGGCAGGGAGGCTAGAGATGCTGGTTAGCATAAATTCCCAAAATTGGGATGACGCTGGGTTTGAGGAAAATGCTATCAGCCCTTCCGGACTTGGATACTCACCAGTTGATATTGGGGGGCATTGGAATATGGTATTGGATCTGAAGGTGGGCAGGCCATGGCCACGCTCGCTGGTCCCTTCTGGGAGGGCGGTTCATGAAGGAGATGGAAGGGGTGGACCCATGGAGGATTTTACACCCACGGGATAGTGAGCATTCATTTTTTTCACTGGTGCATCAGGTGTAATCAAGGATCTACTTTTTTGTGGTGTAACCAGAGCAGAGGCCACGTGGAGGCTAGATGTGAGTCTGTTG
The DNA here is from genome assembly GCF_902713615.1 of Scyliorhinus canicula. Taxonomy (NCBI): domain Eukaryota; kingdom Metazoa; phylum Chordata; class Chondrichthyes; order Carcharhiniformes; family Scyliorhinidae; genus Scyliorhinus; species Scyliorhinus canicula. Next base: position 113,481,435 of record NC_052147.1, on the reverse strand, counting down.
ACAGACCTGAACTTTTGCATTAGAACAAAGAAAAGTACAGCACATTAAGATGGGGAAGGTGATTGACAAGCATGTGGAGTTTAACCATAATGCGTGCTCTTTCAGTCGATGGTTTGGGATGCATTGAAGGCGGTAGTGAGGGGTAAGGTCATCTCATTCAAGGCAAAGGTGGATAGAGAGGCGTGGGAGGAGTGGCAGTGGTTGATAGAGGAGATTTTGGAGGTTGATGGAAGATACGCAGAGGATCCGGAGCTGGAGTTGAGGCGAGCGAGGGTGGTTGTGTCGGAGTATGGTGAGAAGGCCAGTTGATTGCTGGCGGGCTGGCTCTGCTGGCAGGCAGCAGTGAGGGAGATTGTGTGGATGAGGGATAAATGGGTGGGTTGGTGGTGGTTCCATTGCAGGTGAATAAGGTGTTTAAGTCCTTTTATAGGGGCTTGTATAAGTTGGAGCCACCGGAAGATGAATCGGAGATGAGGGAGTTTATGGAACGACTGGAGTGTCTGGAGGTGGGAGAGAGGGGGGGGGGGCAGGTTGGAGGAAGTGCAGGCAATGATAGGGAAGATGCAGTTGGGAAAGGCACCGGGGCCGGATGGATTCCCGGGGGAGTTTTATAAGAAATTCAAGGATAAGTTGGGTGCCTCTGATGGTGGAAATGTTTGAGGACATGATGGTAAAGGGAGGATTGCCGGAGACAATGAGGCAGACATCCATTTCATTGTTATCGAAAAAGGAGAAGGATCTGGTGGAGTGTGGGTTGTATGGGCCCATTTCTCTACTGAATGTGGATGCTAAGAAACTGGCAAATGTGTTGGCATGGGTGAAATTGCTACACAAGGATCCAACAGCATGTGTGCGAATGAATGATATGAATTTGGGGTACTTCCCACTATTTTGAGGAACAAGGCAGGGTTGCCCTAATTCCCTCCTTCTGTTCACATTGGCTATTGGGCTGAGGAGTTCAGACTTATGGAGGGGGTCAGTCGGGGAGCATAGGGTGTCTCTATATGCGGATGATCTGCTGCTGTACGTTTCGGTCCCAGGCTCATTTGTGAGGGGCATAACGGGGTTGCGAAGAAAATTTGGGGCGTTTTCAGGTTACAAATTAAATTTAGGGAAGAGTGAGTATTTTGTGGTTAGGGTTAGGGTTAGTGTCTTCTCCAGTTGCAGGGAGGGGGGGTTGCCATTTTGGATAGCGACAACTCAGTTTAGGTATTTGGGGGTGCAGGTGGCGCGGGACTAGGCACGACCTCATATGCTAAATTTCACAAGCCTGGTGGGGAGGGTGAAGGAGGACGTTGTGAGATGGGTCAATCTCCCTTTATCAGTGGCTGGCCGGGTGCAGGAATAAAATGAATATGTTGCCACGGTTTCTGTTTCTGTTTCAGTGTCTGTCATCTTTTCGACAAAGCCATTCTTTCGAGGAGTGGGTAGGATGGTCTCCGGTGTGTGTGTGTGGGCAAGGAAGGTAGCCAGGATAAGGAGTGTGGTGCTCCAAAGGGGGCGGCAGTCGGGGGCCTTGGCCCTTCTGAACTTTTACATTATTATTGGGCGGCAAATGTGGAGAAGGTGCTGGCTGGAGTAAGGGGACGGAGGCTCTGTGGGTGTGGATGGAGGTGGGTTCTTGTAAAGGGCCGGCATTGTGGGCACTGGTAATGACACCGCTACCGTTTGCCCGGGGAAATATTTAGCTAATCCACGCTGAAGATTTGGGGGAAATTTCAACAGTACTTCAAGTTGAGGGCAGGGTTGATGCTGATAAGATGAAATCATGGGTTCGAGCCAGGGAAGATGGATGTGAGGTTCAGGATGGAAGGAGAATGGGGCATAAGAGATGAAGGATCTTTTTCTGGAGGGGCAATTTGCAAGTTTGGAGGTGCTGGCGGTGAGATATGGACTCCAGTGTAAGAAGGGCTTCAAGTATATGCAGGCATGGAATTTCACAAGAAAGGTTTTCCCCAGTTTCCGGGTGGCACCGTCCTCCTCATTGTTGGAGGAGGTGCTGTCAGTGGGGGTGGGGGCGTAGGTGCCGGAGAGCGGGGTTGTTTCAGTGATCTACAGCAGGATAATGGAGGAGGATAAGGGGCGCGATTCTCCCAACAGGAGACTGAGTGCCGCGCCGGAGTGAAACCCGGAGTGTTTCACTCCGGCGTCGGAGGCCGCTCCTCGCCTCCTATTCTCTCCCCCCCCCCAACCCGGGGGGGGGGGGGGGGGGCTAAGAGCGGCGTTGCGCGAATCTCAGGCGCCGGGCCTTGACGCTTGCGTCAAAGTGGCACGCCGAGAATGACGCAGCCGGCGGCGCCTAAGTGACGTCAGCCGCGCATGCGCAGGTTGGCCGGCTCCAACCCGCGCATGCGCAGTTGCCGTCTTCCCCTCCGCTGCCCCACAAGACATGGCGGCTTGATCTTGAGGGGCGGCAGAGGGGAAGAGGGCGTCACCTCACGAGCACGCCCGTGGTGCTCGATCCTCTCTCCGCCCCCCACAGGCCCAACACTTACCTGTCGCACGATGTTCACGCCAGCAGCGACCAGGTGTGGTTGCCGCCGGCATGAACCGGTCGGGGTCGTCAGGCCGCTCGACCCATCCGGATGGAGAATCGCCGGTCGCCGGGAAAATCGGCGAGCGCCGATTCTCCGAGCGCCGTGTTGCAAAACGCGACACGCTATTTTGGGGGGGAATGGGAGAATCGCGAGGGGTGCCAGGGCGGCGCGGCATGATTTGCCCGGCCCTCCCGCAATTCTCCCCCCTGGCGTGGGGAGCGGAGAATCGCAGCCAAGGAGTCCAAAGGCCAAGTGGGAGGAAGAGTTGGAAGAAGGATTATGGTGCAAAGTGCTACGAAGGGTCAATGCTCCGACCTCATGTGCGACGACGATGGGATTGATTCAGTTGAAAATGGCATATAGGGTGCACTTAACCAAGGCAAGGATAAGCCAGCTGTATGAGGGTGTGGGAGGTGCCCAGCCAATCATGACCATATGATCGGCTCCTGCTCGAAATTGGAGAAATATTGGAGTTCATTTTCAGCACCATGTCCGTGGTCCTGCAGGTGGAATTGAAGTCAGTTCCCCTGGAGGCCATATTCAGGGTGTCAGACCTGCTGGAGCTCCAGACGGGAACATGGGCAGACATTGTAGCCTTTGCCTCGTTGATTGCTCGCAAGCGGGTTCTGTTAGGGTGGTGGTCAACTTCTCTCTACCCCCCCCCCCCCCCCCCCCCCCCACACACCAAACCCTCCTCCAGTGCCTCGGTGTGGGGAATCTAACCCTAACCCTAATTTGGAGACAGTGAAATTTGTTCTCAGAGAGGCGGATGAGGGGTCCCACCAGAGGTGGGGCTTGTTTTGTTTTTACATTTTGGGGGCCTAGCTGCTATCAAAAGGCGGAGGGGGGGTGAAGGGTGGTGGGGTGGGGGTGGGCTGTGTATTGTAGAAATGTTAAAATGTTGAAAATGTGAATAAAAGTATTTTTTTTTTTAAAAGAGAAGGGAGACAAAGTTCACTTGAAGCATTTTCACAAATTCAGGAGCCACACTGAACTGAGCACCTTGCCCTCCAGAGTCAGGGAACAGGCCTGGCAGACTGAGTGAGAGAGGAAGAAAATTCCTGACTATGTTTCAAATGCAACATTTCTGAAGGAACCCAGTCGCACCAGTCTCTCCGCGATTGAGCAGAATCTCACCTGCATCAGAATGGGTCCTTTCTGATGAAGACCCGCAGCATTCAGACCATACTTTCCCCCACATTACTGATCGATCAACGTTAGCTGTATTGTGCAGCAGAGCAAATATTTGGGTAGAAATGTGCAAAAATGGATCAGGAAGGCACTCAACTTTCAAAGGCTAATAAAGGCTAAAACGTCCAAGGGATGAAAAATATGCAATCAAACCAAAACGGATCACTGATCACAGAATTCATCTGTCAAGCATTCTCTGAGGGGAAAGATTAAACCCATGTCCAATTACGCAGTTTAGTTTGATCTGAATTCAGAAGTGGCCATTTGTCGAGCTAGAGTTCAACTTTCATTGAAAGCTAAGTAGATAGAATGCATTAGCTTTCAGTGGATTTGCATATCCAAGATATGATTACACGAGAAAGATGAATAAAGGAAGACAATTTCTGAAGGACTGTAAGGTAGATTAGGGACATACCTTGCACTAGTGTTATTTGTAAATCATCATCACTTGATTCTTAAGAGTACAAAAATCATTATGGTCGAGAGCATAGGAACAGGAGTAGGCCTTTAGCCCATTAAGCCATTCAATTAGATCATGGATGATCACTTTGCCACGCTATCTCCATATTCCTTTCTCATTAGTCTCCATGAATCTACTGATTTCTGTTTTGAATATACTCAATGATTGAGCATCCACAGCCCTCTGGGGTAGAGATTTGCAGAGATTCACCACCCTCCTGAGCGAGGAAATTTCTCCTTATCTCAGTGTTGACCTACCCCAAGATTATATCCCCCTGGTTCTAGACTCAGCAGCCAGGGGAAACGTCTAATCTACATCCAACCTGCCACACCCTGTAACAAGTTTGTAAATTTCAATGAGGTCCCATCTCATTCTTTGAAATTCCAGGGAATACAGACCCAATCTCTCCACTTTCTCCTTATATGACAATCCCGCTATCCCAGGGATTAATCTGGTGAACCTCCATTGCACTCCCTCTGTGACAAGTCTATCCTTTCCTAGGTAAGGAGACCAAAACTGTGCACAATACTCCAAGTGAGATCGCACCAAAGGCTCCATATAATTGCAGCAAGACATTTTTACTCTGGTACTCAAATCCCGCCATGGTGAAGGCCAATTTGTCGTTTGCCTTCCTAATTGCTTTCTGCACGCCAGCTTTTAGTGACTCATGTAAAAGGACATCCAGGTCCCTTTGGACACCCACCCTTCCCAACCTCTCACTATTTCAGAAATATGCTGCCTTCCTTTTTCGGCCAAAGTGAACAACTTCAGACTTATTCACGTTATAGTCCATCTGCCATACTCTAGCCCATTCACTAAGCCTGCCAAAGTCCTCTTGAAACCTCCTTACATTCTTCTCCCGATTTACGTTCCCACCCAGTTTGTCATCAGCAAATTTGGAAATACCAAATATCCAAATCATTTATAGAGGTTGTGAACAGCTGTGTACCCAGCGTTGATCTTTGTGTACCCTCTAAAAGCCTGCCATCTTGAGAATGATCCATTTATTCCTACTCTCCACTTTCTCTCTGCTGACCAATTCTCATTCCATACCAGAATATTTCCCCCAATCCCATGCACTCTAATTTTATTTACGAACCTCCTGTGTGGGGCCTTAAGCTGTGAGGAAGACACAGAACAGCAACAAAGGATTAAGTGAGTGGACAAGAAAGTGCCACATGTGGGGAAATTATCCACTTTGGTACAAAGAATGGAAAAGCATTTTAAATGATGAGTGACTAGTGAATGTTAGCATTCAGAGAAACCTTTGTGTTGTCTCCGCAAATCCCAGAGATGTTCACACAGCGAGTAGAGCAACCAATTAAGCAGACAAAAGGTATGTCCGCCTTGATTTCAAGGGGATTGGATTAAAGAGTAAGGAAACTTTGCTGCAATTGTACAAGGCTTTGGTGGGACTTCATTTGAAGTACGGTTTGGCCTCCTTACCTAAGTAAAGGGATTGATTTATGAGTGGTTCCCTTTGAGGAGAGATAACTAAAATGGGCCTATACTCTGGTGTTTAAAAGACTGAGAGATGAACTGATGGAAACTGTTGAGTTCATGGAAGCAGCCACACAGGAAGTGTAAGGCACAAAAGATTTATTCACAGAAGAACAAAGACACAATGTACACTGATCCCCGAAGGGACTACCTGCGCACACTCGTTTTTATATTCTGGTTTGCTCTCCCGCTAATAAAGAAGCTTGCCCTTCAGCAGGGGATCTCCTACTCCATGAGATTCACAAGGAGCCTAATTGACCTGCCCCCGTGGGTTTCATGTGGGTTACAACAGGAACATAAAATTCTTCTTCCATGGCCCAAGGTAATATGCTGAGAGGATACTTCCCCTGGATGGAGAGTCCTGGGGTCACTGGATAAGGGGTTGGCCATTTAGGACTGAGATGAGGAGAAATTTCTTCATTCAGAAGGTTGTGAATCTTTGGAATTGTTTTCACCAGAGAGCAGTGAATGGATTAGTTGTTAAATATATCAAGATTAGGATTAATACCCTTTTGGCTATTAAGGAAATGAAAGGACGTGGAGTTAAAGCGGGATCCTTAGCAAAGCAGACTCCAGGTACTATATGGCCTGCTCCCATTCCTTATGACCTTCCCACTTTATCTTGTCCACTCTGATGTTCATAACTTTAGTGTTCTTCCTATTATGAACTACCCTGAACTGTACACAATAATCTATGTGTTTTGTCTGTATTTGTCATTGCTTCTTTAATCTTTTTCACTGTACCCATCTTGAAAAAACCTAAGACACTGCTAGCCTAGCTTTATGGTTTTAGATACCTGCACTCACTTCTTGGGAACTAGTTATTTGAAATTCTTGTGTATCTGTTTTCCCACATCTTTCAGCGGTTTGCTACTGAGTGAGGCTGGTTTGGCTAAGGCAGCTGGTTTGTGATGCAGAACAAGGCCAGCAGCACGGGTTCAATTCCCGTACCAGCTTACTTGAACAGGTACCGTAATGGGGCGACTAGGGGCTTTTCACAGTAACTTCATACTTGTGACAATAAAAGATTATTATTATTATAGGAAGGATGTTCTAGTGATAGAGGGAGTGCAAAGGTTTACCAGACCGATTCCTGAGATGGCGGGACTGATGTCTGATGTACGAGAACAGATTGAGTCGATTTGGATTATGTTTGCTGGAGTTTAGAAGAATGAGGGGGCCTCTCATATAAACCTATAAAATTCTAACAGGGCGAGACAGGGTATGTGCAGGAAAGATGTTCCTGATGGCAGGGGAGTCCAGAACCAGGGGTCACAGTCTGCCTGTGGAATTCACCACCACAGAAACTATGTTTTCAAGGGGGAGTTAGATATAGTTCCTGGGGTTAAAGGGATTAAAGGATATGGGTGGAAAGCGTAAACCAATTAGATTCAACAGCCATGATTATAATGAGTGGCGGAGCAGGCTCGAAGCACCGATTGGTCACCTCCTGCTCCTATTTTCTATGTTTCTATCAGTGTATACTCCCACACTGTTATCCTCCACTGCTGGGGATGCTATCAATAACGTCCATGTATTTCAACCGCTTACATGCCAAATTCAATTCAGCAAAAAACATAATTTGGCATAGAATCTGGAGTTCAAAGGGGCAGAACGAGAGTGGCGTTTGGTTGCACTACTTACATAGAAGCGAGAGTTCAGCAGTAATCTGTCAGCCACAGCATGAACCACTGGAACACAAAGTAAATCACATCGCTGCACCAAAACAGTCCTGAATCCACTTAACATCACAAATCAGAGAGGCAGCTCAACACAAGAGGCCATTTGCCCCCTTGAGCCTGCTCTACTGTTCAATATCTCACAATTGATCCGATTGTGGCTTTAACTCCATTGTCTGCCCCCCCCCCCCCTCCCTCCCCAGCCCCACGTAATCCTCAATATTATTGTCCATCAAAAATCTGTCTAATTCAGCCTCGAATATCTTCAATATCCCAGCCTCCACTGCTCTCTGGTGAAGAGAACTCCAAAGGCTAAATTCGTATCTCAATCTTATGTGGGAACCCCTTTATTTTTAAACACTACTTCAACAAATGCAAACTCCCCACCCAGCCCCAACAAGAGAAAACATCCTCTCAATATCCACCCTTTAAAGTCTCCTCAGGGTCTCATCTGTTTCCATAAGCTGCTCCACTTTTGTGACAAGTGAAAGATCAGCCTCATCGAATGGAGATGCCAGCTCCTTCCAATTGGTGAGCTCAACCGTACTTGTACAGGTACACATTCTCATCAAGAAACAGGTCACTACTGTAGTTGACCGTGAAAGGGTAATGGTGAGGCTTCTTGATCTGCTGGAGTCTATGAGGTGAAGGAACCCACAATGCTGGCCTCGAAGGAGTTCCAGAGTTTTGACCCAACAGCAAAGAAGAAAATGGGAACAGTCAGGGTAGTATACCATGGGGGTGCTAGCAATCCTAAGAGTCTGCTGTCCTTGTCCATTCAGGTGGTGGTGGTTTGGGGGGGGGGGGGGGGGGGGGGGGAAGGCTTGGCAGATGCTTCTGAGGAAGTCTTGGTGGGCTGTCCACTACCATATTCAAAGCTTTGCAGTAACATCCCTCAGTGCAGTTGTGGAAGGCCAAGGAAGATAGATAGGGTTGCCAACTAGGATAAATTGTATTCCTGGAGATTTCATCACATGACCTGCCCCCACACTCAAGCCATCCCTCAGCCAACACCTCCATCCTTGTGATGCATTGCCATCCTACACCAGTTGAAAAGCAAAAGGACTCACTATCCAATTGGATGATGTTTGACCGTCAATTTTGCCCTGACTTTCAACATTTTTATATTTGATAAAGAGAAATGTTCAAAGAAAAATAACAACAAAAAAAACCCATAATCTTTTCAATGCCCCAATGATTTTTCTTCAGGGCTGAATACAGCAGAGTCCTGGAGATTGATCTTCAATTTCTGGAAACCCCAGGCTAATCCTGGAGGGTTGGCAACCCTAGGGACACAGAGGGCAAGATCTACCAGTCAAATCGCACTTAAACAGGAGCACAACATGGTTGATAGATGTCAGGTGAACCGTGAAGCCACCCACTGGCTTCCCGGCATCCAGTACGCCTCACAAGATGTACCCAGATCTCATGAAGCATCGAGATCAGGATCCCGCCCACACTGCGTATGACCAAGCCATGCTCGCTTAAGTAGGCCTTAACCCGACTAAGGCCTACTCACCAGGGATCTACCGATCTCCCGGCATCTAATGTCTTCCCCAAGGAGTCCCCAGCTGGGCACCGTTCAGTACTGGTCCACACAAACGTGGACCAGGCGGAAGGGCACCCGGGGAGATCTCCCGGGCTGTCGGAGGCCCCTACAATAGGGCTAGCCCTCCCCTGGAATGTGGCCACCTCAGGACTGCCAGGCTGGCACCTTGACACTGCGAAGATGCCCGGGCAGCACTGTCAAGCTCGCAGGAGCACTGCCCCGGTGGCACTGCCAAGGGAGGCCACACCCATGAAAGGAGATGCAGGAAGGGTAAGAAGGGGCCTCTGGATGATGGGGGTGGGACAAGGCCTGTGGGGGTCCTGGAAGGAGAGGGCCCCCAGGGCCCACATCATGGGGTGTCCTCAATTAGGGGTTGTGTATGGGGAGTGACATTGCCCATGGGTGAGGGTGTGGGAAACCACAAGCTCAGGTTGAGATCAGGGTGCCCTTTCAAAATGGTGGCCTATTCTCTGAAGAGCTGGTCTGGTCAGTGAGTTCAGCTCCACAGTGATGAAAATAATTCTAAGGGCAGGATTTAACGAAACGAGAACAAAGTCCCATGGCAAGTCCATTTGGCTGTGTGTTTCCTGGTGCTTGCAGCAGGAAGAAACACAACACTATAAAATGGCACTTGCATTAGATAGGGGGTTTAGTGGGGCATGCACAGCTAGGGCCGCATAGAGGCCTTTTGTGCACTGAGGAGCTGCGCTCACAGGAACCCCTCAGTGCAGTGAGAGATTGGCATGCCATTTTTAAATGCACTACGGGAGTATCCGAACCAATCACACCCCCTCCAACACCCATTCAGGTCATCCCCAACCCAATGCCCACCATGTAGAAAATGCCAGCTTGGTACCTGGCAGTGCCAGGTGGTACTGCAAGGGTGCCAGGCTGGTAGTGCCAGGATGCCCATGTGGCACCAGCAGTGTCAGAGTGCCTCCCTGCCCAGAAGGCAAGTACCTGGGGACCTCCCATCCCTGGGAGACCCCCCATGAGCGCCTTTCCGTATGGTCCCCATTTGTGGAGACTAGTATGAACGGCACTCACCTGAGGTCTCCTAGTCGAAGAGAATGAATCCCAATGCCTCGGGTATCTGCACATTAAAGTGAGATTAGCTGTCTCGCTTTGATATGCAGATTTGCCAAAAAGTGATTCGGTCCACAATGGGCGGTATTTACATCCCAACGTCTCGGATTTACATTGCAACATCTCGTGCGATCGCATTAGATTTCACAAGGCGTCGCGAGCCGGGTAGATCCCGGGAGCAGCATCTCTCGGCTTCTATCAGCCATACTGCACCACAGTGAGCTGCTTTTCGGGCACACCATGACATTTCGATCGTGCCCCAAGTGTGGGCTAAACCTGTGAGATATTTCCCAGGGTCCAAAAAAGTAACTACATGTGGTTAGATAGTGGTGGGGAACTCTCCAGGTGAGGCTGCAGGAAACGCCCAGCAAAACCCGTCACAAATGACACTTTGAAGCTTTTCCGTTAGATTGCACCCAGAGACAAACGAGGTAGACGTGGACGAGGTGCAATTGTTTGGTGCACAACCCACTTGAGCACACAAGCCACTAAGGTCTGTGCTGGGATTATCCCCTACCCGGCAGGGCGGGGGGTCCCGGTGGGACGGAGTGGTGTGACCCACTCCGGCGTCAGGCCTCCCCAAAGGTGCGGAATTCTCCACACCTTTAGGGGCCAAGCCCTCACATTGAGGGGCTAGGCCCGCGCCGGAGTGGCTCCCGCTCCACCGGCCGGCGCGAATGGCCTTTGGCGCCCCGTCAGCCGGGGCCGAAAGGCCTTCACCGGCCGGCAGTAGTCCGCACATGCGACGGTGCGTCAGCGGCTGCTAACGTCATACTGGGGCATGTGCAGGGGAGGGGGTCTCTTCCGCCCTCGCCATGGTGAAGGCCATAGCGGGGCGGAAGAAAACGAGTTTGCCCACGGCACAGGCCCACCCGCCGATCGGTGGGCCCCAATCGCGGGCCGGGCCACCGTGAGGGCACCCCCCCGGGGTCAGATCGCCGCACGCCCCCCCCCCCCCCTCCCCCCGGCCAGGACCCCGGAGCCCGACCTCGCCGCCAATCCCGTTGGTCAGGTAGGTGTTCTGATTCCCGCCGGCAGGAGAGGCCTGTCAGAGGTGGGACTTAGGCCCATCGCGGGCCGGAGAATCGCCGCGGGGGTCCCGCCGACCGGCGCGGGGGGCCAGCCGACCGGCGCAGCCCGATTTCCGCCCCCACTGAATCTCGGGGGGTGGAGAATTCGGGACACGGCGGGGGCGGGATTGACACGGGGCCCGGGCGATTCTCCGACCCCCCATTCCACCCCTATTTCCGTATCCAGCATTACCTGGTATTGCAATGCCATTTACCATGCAGGGCCACAAGCATTTAGCTTCTAATTAGTTTGCAAGTGATAAGAGAGTTGAATTTGCATATTGAAGCCTGTACATATACTTAGTCTCAACATCACGCGGCACGAAAGCACAGCTGGATTTCTCAGTTCCCATCCAACACTGAATCGAACTGGCACTGGGTGTGAACTGTAACACTTAATCAGGAGGATTACTTGTTCAATGTATTTATTATTCCAGTGTGAAAAATGTTGCTTTTAATTACTTGTTGAGACTAAATTGCACATCAAAAATCACCATGGAATATATCCAAGGAAGCAACTGAAAAATGAAAAAAAATGAAAATCCCTTCTGGTCACAAGTCGGCTTCAAATGAAGTTACTGTGAAAAGCCCCTAGTCGCCACATTCCGGCGCCTGTTCGGGGATGCTGGTACGGGAGCAGGCACCGGAATGTGGCGACTAGGGGCTTTTCACAGTAATTTCATTTGAAGCTTGGGCGGCACGGTGGTGCAGTGGGTTAGCCCTGCTGCCTCACGGCGCCGAGGTCCCAGGTTTCATCCCGACTCCGAGTCACCGGCCATGTGGAGTTTGCACATTCTCCCCGTGTTTGCGTGGGTTTCGCCCCCACAACCCAAAGATGTGCAGAGTAGGTGGATTGGCCACGTTAAATTGCCCCTTAATTGGAATAAATGAATTTATTAAAAAAAACTTCATTTGAAGCCTACTTGTGACAAACTATGAATCTATGAATAAGCGATTTTCATTTTTTTTGTGGTAGTGCAGGATACGGCGCTGGGCCCGAAGCTTGGAGATTCCAATATCAAACCCTACCATTTTAAGTTGCAAAAGTGAATTTGCTCCATCTGGTCATTTGTGAATAAAAAATAAAACCCAAAAAAACAATACGATAAAACCCAACACAAGGCTTTCAAGGAAGACGAGTCGCCCCAGTTGGATAGGTGACTCCGTTAGAATTAGAACATAAGTACATAAGAACTAGGAGCAGGAGTAGGCCATCTGGCCCCTCGAGCCTGCTCCACCATTCAATGAGATCATGGCTGATCTTTTGTGGACTCAGCTCCACTTTCCAGCCCGAACACCATAACCCTTAATCCCTTTATTCTTCAAAAAACTATCTATCTTTATCTTAAAAACATTTAATGAAGGAGCCTCAACTGCTTCACTGGGCATGGAATTCCATAGGTTCACAACCCTTTGGGTGAAGAAGTTCCTCCTAAACTCAGTCCTAAATCTACTTCCCCTTATTTTGAGGCTATGCCCCCTAGTTCTGCTTTCACCCGCCAGTGGAAACAACCATCCCGCATCTATCCTATCTATATCCTTCTAAATTCCAATGAGTACAGTCCCAGTCTACTCAGCCTCTCCTCGTAATCCAACCCCTTCAGCTCTGGATTAACCTAGTGAATCTCCTCTGCACACCCTCCAGTGCCAGCACGTCCTTTCTCAAGTAAGGAGACCAAAACTGAACACAGTACTCCAGGTGTGGCCTCACTAACACCGTATACAATTGCAGCATAACCTCCCTAGTCTTAAACTCCATCCCGCTAGCAATGAAGGACAAAATTCCATTTGCCTTCTTAATCACCTGTTGCACCTGTAAACCAACTTTTTGCGACTCATGCACTAGCACACCCAGGTCTCTCTGCACAGCAGCATGCTTAATATTTTATCATTTAAATAATAATCCCGTTTGCTGTTATCCCTACCAAAATGGATAACCTCACATTTGTCAACATTGTATTCCATCTGCCAGACCCTAGCCCATTCACTTAACCTATCCAAATCCCTCTGCAGACGTCCAGTATGCTCTGCACTTTTTGCTTTACCACTCATCTTAGTGCCATCTGCAGACTTGGACACATTGCCCTTGGTCCCCAACTCCAAATCATCTATGTAAATTGTGAACAATTGTGGGCCCAACACGGATCCCTGAGGGACACTACTAGCTACTGATTGCCAACCAGAGAAACACCCATTAATCCCCACTCTTTGCTTTCTATTAATTAACCAATCTTCTATCCATGCTACTACTTTACCCTTAATGCCATGCATCTTTATCTTATGCAGCAACCTTTTGTGTGGCACCTTGTCAAAGGCTTTCTGGAAATCCAGATATACCACATCCATTGGCTCCCCGTTATCTACTGCACTGGTCATGTCCTCAAAAAATTCCACTAAATTCTGCAAGACATTCAATTAGACTGCCAATCCTCACAAAGGAGTTTTATCACCATCTCTTTAAAAGCAATCATGTAGAAAAAAAAAATGCAGCTTTGCCAGTCTTGCCAATAAATATTCAAAATTATTTGAAGTCTTTGGATCAAGTTCAACAGACATCAAAATTAGCTCAGCCTTTCTGAGGACTGCAAAGAGTACGTGCTGTGGGTGCCGGACATCTGAAAGAAAGACAGAAAATAAAGGCTGGAAATACTCAGCAGCATCTGTGGAGGATGGAACTAATTGTGAGGGGTGAATTCTCCGCCTCCCCAGCCTAGTGTTCCTCGGCGGTGCACCGTTGTTGGCAGCAGGATTATCCGTTCCCGCCGCCAGCCAATGGAATTTCCCATTGTGGCCACCCCACACCAAGGGGGAAACCCGCTGGAGGGGGTGCACTGCTGACGGAATGGAAACTCCCACTGGCGGTGAATTAACCCCTCAGATTCATAACCTTTCATCAGAACAAAGCTGACGAAAGATCGACCTGAAACATTGACTTGGATTTTCACTGAGTTAGAATGACTGGGGAGCCCTTTAAAAATGGCGGGTGGGTCTTAAATCTGGGATTTCTAACCCCATTTGCAGGCTGTCTGATTTCTGGGAGTGCTTGGGTCCTGCACACCTGACCTGGCCAGATGCATTGCGAAGATAGGCATGTGTTACTGCTCTGCAATTTTCTGGGGTTGGATAGGTATTTAAAGCGTTGGAGCTCATGGCCCCTCAGAAAGTCACAAACCCTAGTCTGTATGAGGGGACCTTTTAAAAGATTATCTTTATGCTCCACACACCAAGTGATGCCCCTCCAGCATCCCCATGGAACCTCATGCCCCCATGTCAAGCTATGGCAATTCGATGCCCACTGTCTACACAATGTACAGTGGAGCAGTAAACCCTATAGTAATAGTAATGTGTAAAAAAAAACAAAGCGTTAAAAAATCAATTCATTCATAACTTTTTATTTTGTCAAAAGTAATAATTTCACTGCAACATAATAAGTGTCAATCATCCAGACCCTTTAATGTATCAACAATAAAAAGGTAGATACGGAGGCAATGTCACCTTCACATAACCTACCCATCGTCAAACTTTACCCACTCCATCCAGGACATTCTCCATCATGGTTTAAGTCTCTTCCCTATGCTCCCTGTTCCTCCCACCCACCCCCTTATTAGTAGGTTTATTGTAACTACAAGTTAAAGCTTCAGAAACTACAGATCACAACGCTGAACCCTGAATACACTTGCTTTGTGATTTTTACCTGTGTTCTTCTTGATATCTATGCTTCTATTTGTACTCTTGTTCTCATTGGTCATCTGAACTGGGCACCTCTGCCATGTTACTCCATATACATCAGCAACTATAACATGGCTCTGCTGCTGTATTGCTTGCAGTTCAGGGTAATTCTTTCCAGCCTGGTTGTGATTTCCCATTGAGCTTCAGTCCTGTGCTTTGGTGCACTGTGAGTTCACGGCTTTACTCTGCTGCTGTATTGGGTCTTGTGTTTCATAACACCCGCCATCACCTCCAACTCCCTTGATGCCAGTTTTCCTTCCTAGTTCTCATTCTAACTGACGTTAGTGAACGGTTCTTTCCCTCGATACTGACCTGCTGTGTTTCACATCACCATCATCAGCACCTTCTAACTTTGCAAACTACAGACGTCCGGTTGTGGCTATGCTCGGGTAGGTCGCACGGTCGGCAGCTCCCACCGACAACGGACTTTTGGGCCCTTGCATGGAGCTCCAGCGGCACTTGGACGATGATTCCCGGTGTGGGAAGGAAACAGTGAGGGTCCCCCAGCGCTGTATGGAGTGGACCAGGAGTGGGGCGATCAAAAAAGCGGCTTTGGAGAAGAGAGGAGAACGGGCTCAAAAAGGCAAGATGGCGGCAGGCGCGGATCAGGCAGCATGGGTCCAGTGGTCACGGGAGCAGCAGGAGTTTCTTAGAAGCTGCTTCACTGATCTAAAAGCGGAGATGCTGGCCCCTATGAAGGCTTCTATTGAAAGGTTGGTGAAGACCCAGAAGATGCAGGGGACGGCGATCAAGGAGATGCAGCAAAAGACCTGTGACAATGAGGACAAGATTTTGGGCCTGGCGGTTAGAGTGGAGGCGCACGAGGTGCTGCACTAAAGGTAGCAGGAGAAGCTGGAAGACCTTGAAAATAAGTTGAGGAGGCAGAGCCTGCGAATTCTGGGTCTCCCTGAAGGCGCGGAGGGGTCAAATGTGAGTGCATTTGTGACAACGATGCTGGGAACGCTGATGAGCGCGGGGGCCTTCCCGCGGCCCCTGGAGCTGGACGGGGTGCACAGAGTCCTGGCAAGGAAGCCTAAGGCGAACGAGCCGCCGAGAGCTATGGTGGTAAGGTTCCACCGCTTCACCGACAGGGTTTGTCAAGGGCAGGCAGCTGAACACGAATGCCCTCGGAAGGAGGGGATGCAGAAGGGTGGCTGCAATGGATGCGGAAAAAGCCTTCGATCGGGTGGAGTGGGAGTATCTGTGGGAAGTGTTAGGCAGATTTGGATTTGGTGAGGAATTCATAGGGTGGGTCAAATTACTGTATCAGGCCCCCGTAGCGGGTATGTCCACGAACCGACTGCGGTCAGAGTACTTTTTTTTTTATAGAATGTTTTTTATTGAGTTTTCATATTTTATATCCAACAAATTACAAATTATTAGAGAGAGAGAAAAAAAACACGCAAAAATTAACATATTACAGGTAAGCATCTTTGTTATAACAACTGTGGCTGCCCCCTTTAGCCGGCATACATATTTTATATTCCCCAATATGGCCGAGGCACATGTTTATAGGCATTTATTTATAGTTTGGTTTTGGGCCTTAGCTAGCCATCAAACCCCCATAACGAACCCGTAGCCCTCTCCCCCCCAACCCCCCCCCCCCCCCCCCCCCCCCCCCCGGCTACCTTCCTCCGATTCCCGTCCATTTTCCCCTGATTCTTGGCCACCCGACTATTCTTCCTCTTGTACGTTGGCCATAAACCGGTCCCAAACAATTGCATGAATGGCTCCCACGTTCTGTGGAAGCCGTCGTCTGACCCTCGGATTGCGAATTTGATTTTCTCCATTTGGAGAGATTCCGAGAGGTCGGACAGCCAGTCTGCGGCTCTGGGCGGTGCTGCTGACCGCCAGCCAAACAGGATTCTACGGCGGGCCAACATGGGAGGCAAAGGCAAGGGCATCCGCCCTCCTCCCCAGGAATAGATCTGGCTGGTCTGAAACCCCGAAGACCGCCACTATCGGGCATGGCTCCACCCTCACCCCCACCACTTTGGACATAGCCTCGAAGAAGGCTGTCCAGTACTCCACAAGTCTGAGGCAAGACCAGAACATGTGGGCGTGGTTGGCCGGGCCTCTTTGGCACCGTTCACATCTGTCCTCCACCTCCGGGAAGAACCTACTCATACGGTTTCTTGTTAAGTGGGCACTATGTACCACTTTTAGTTGCGTCAGGCTGAGCCTTGCACACGTGGAGGTGGAGTTGACCCTATGCAGTGCTTCGCTCCAGAGTCCCCACCCTATCTCCATCCCCAGGTCGTCCTCCCATTTCATCCTTGTTGCGTCCAGTACGGTGTCGTCCCTTTCGACCAATCGGTCATACATGTCGCTACAGTTCCCTTTCTCTAGGATACTTGCGCCCAGTAGGTCTTCCAGTAGTGTCTGTCGTGGCGGTTGTGGGTACGTCCTTGTCTCCTTTCGTAGGAAGTTTTTGAGCTGCAGGTACCGTAGCTCGTTCCCCCCAGCTAGCCGAAATTTCTCTGTCAGTTCGTCCAGTGTTGCGATCCTGTCGTCCGTGTATAGGTCCCTGACTGTCAGTGTCCCCCCGTCCTGCCTCCACCTTTTGAAGATGGCGTCAGTCAGTGCTGGTGTGAACCTATGGTTTTTGCAGATGGGAGCCTTGTCCGACATTTTGGTCAGGCCAAATTGCTGCCGCAGTTGGTTCCAGGATTGGAGGGTGGCTGTCACCACTGGGCTGCTGGAGTGTTTTTTGGGTGGGGATGGGAGTGCTGCCGTGGCGAGGGCCCGGAGGGAGGTCCCCATGCAGGAGGCCTCCTCCGCATGCACCCACTCGGCTTCTGGCTCCTGGATCCATCCCCTTACTCGCTCGGCTGTTGCTGCCCAGTGGTAGAATTGTAGATTCGGGAGGGCTAGCCCCCCCCCTGGAGTTTGTTTTTTGTAGGACCTTCTTTGGGATCCTAGCATTTTTACCCCCCCCCCCCCCCCATACGAACGCCATGATAAGTTTGTCCAGCACTTTGAAAAAGGCCTTAGGGATGTAGATCGGAATGGATCTAAACAGGAAGGGGAACCTGGGCAGTACGTTCATTTTGATCGTCTGAACTCTCCCCGCGAGGGAGAGTGGGAGTGTGTTCCATCTTTGCAGGTCCTTTTTTACTTCCTCCGTCAGGCTGGTGAGGTTCCATTTGTGGATCCCTTTCCAGTCATGGGCTATTTGGATCCCCAGGTAGCGGAATTTGTGTTGGGCTTGTTTGAATGGCAGCCCCTTTAGTGCTGCCCCCCCCCCCCCCTCCCCTTGCGGGTGTACTGGGAAGATCTCGCTTTTGCTCGTGTTGAGTTTGTAGCCCGAGAAGGCTCCAAACTCTTTCAGGAGCGCGATGATTCCGTCCATGCTGCTTTGTGTGTCCGAGATGTAGAGGAGCAGATCATCTGCATAGAGTGAGACTCTGTGCTCTCTGCCTCCCCTTCGGATCCCCCTCCAATTTTTTGCTGCCCTGAGCGCGATTGCTAGCGGTTCGATTGCTAGTGCGAACAGCAGCGGTCAGAGTGCTTTAGGCTGCATCGAGGAACGAGACAGGGGTGCCCCCGTCCCCCCTGCTGTTTGCCCTGGCAATCGAGCTGTTGGCCATGGTGCTGAGGAGGTCTAGAAACTGGAGAGGGCTGGTTCGGGGAGGGGAGGAGCATCGTGTTTCACTGTACATGGATGACCTGCTCCTGTATATTTCAGATCCGGTGGAGGGGATGGGGGAGGTCATGCAAATCCTAAAAGATTTTGGGGATTTCTCGGGGTAAAAGTTGAATATCGGGAAAAGCTAGCTTTTTGTGATCCATGCGAGGGGCCAGGAAAAGAGACTGGGAGAGCTCCCGCTCAAGATGGCGGACAGGAGCTTTTGCTATTTGGGCATACAGGTGGTTAAGAGTTGGGATGCCCTGCACAAGCTCAACCTAACGCGGCTGCTGGATCAGATGGAGGGGGACTTTAAGAGGTGGGACATGCTTCCGCTTTCCTTGGCGGGCAGGGTGCAGTCCGTGAAGATGACAGTCCTCCCCATGTTCTTGATCATCTTCCAGTGCCTTCCCATCCTCATTCCCAAGTCCTTCTTCAAGCGGGTGAACAGGATTATCACGGGATTTGTGTGGGCAAACAATTTGTGTGGTTAAAAGATTGTTCTTGGAGCGCAGTCGGAAATGGGTAACAGAGGGGGTGGGGGGGGGGGGCAGCGTCTTGCAGGGATACTAGTTTGGGGGCACTGATAACGGCACCGCTGCCTCTCTCGCCGGCATGGTACACCATGAGCCCAGTGGTGATGGCGACACTGAGGATCTTGTGTTGTTCCTCGTGTCTTAATAAAGCTCGTAGTCTCAAATGTGGAGAAGATGCTTTAGTGTGAATTTGTTCTCTCTTCAGAGCTTTACCTACGGCTACCTCAAGTGCTACTAGCTGGTGTGTCTGTGCCCTGCTACGAGTTCTGCCTTCTGTGAAGTGTGTCCTCACTTCCTGTCCCGGTCTATTTATATGGCTCTCCCGTGCTCCCTCTAGTGTTTGCTCAGTTGTATTGCATCTAGTTAACTTGTGATCACCACAGATCTGGGGTCAGTGGAGGAGGCACAGGGGGAGGCAGGGGCCTCAGTCTGGACCCCGATACAAAACAACCACAGGTTCGTCCCGGGTAGAATAGACGGAGTGTTTCTAAGCTGGCACAGAGCGGGTATCAAAAGGATGGGGGACTTGTTTATAGATAGGACTTTTGCTAGCCTCAAGGTGCTGGAGGAGAAATTCAGGTTACCCCCGGGGAATACCTTTAGGTACCTGCAAGTCCGCGCTTTCTTGAATAAGCAGGTGGTGGAATTTCCGCTGCTACCTTCCCGCAGGATACAGGACAGAGTTGTCTCGGGCATGTGGGTAGGAGACGGAACAGTATCAGACATATACCAGGAGCTGCAGGAGGTGGAGGAGGCCTCGGTGGAGGAGCTGAAGGGCAAGTGGGAGGAGGAGCTGGGTGAGGAGCTGGATGAGGGCTTGTGGGCAGATGCCCTGGGAAATTCCTCATCTTGTGCCAGGCTTAGCCTGATTCAGTTTAAGGTGGTCCACCGGGTGCACATGACAGCGGCAAGAATGAGCAAGTTCTTTGGGGTGGAGGACAGGTGTGTGAGGTGTTCAGGGAGCCCAGAAAACCATGTCCATATGTTTTGGGCATGCCCGGTGCTTAAAGAATTCTGGCGAGGCTTTGCAAAGGCTATGTCCAAGGTCTTGGACACTCGGGTAAAGCAGAGTCTGGGGATAGCAATATTTGGGGTGTCAGAATATCGGCGAGTGCAGGAGCCAAAAGAGGCCGGGGTCCTGGTCTTTGCCTCCTTGGTAGCCCGGAGACGGATCTTGTTAATGTGGAGGGATGCGAAATCCCCAAGTGTGGAGACTTGGGTCAGTGACGTGGCTGGGTTTCTAAGTTTGGAGAGGATAAAGTTTACCTTGAGAGGGTCCTTGCTGGGGTTCTCCAGGCGGTGGCAACCGTTCCTTGACTTTCTCACGGAACGTTAAGTGAGGAGATCAGCAGCATTAGCAAACTGGGGGGGGTGGGGGGAACTGTATGTGTTGTGGATAGATTTTTCTTGTAAATGGTAGTTATCCCACCTTGTTTTGTTAAGTTGTTGATTCTTTTTTTCCCTTCTTTTAGTAGTGGTTTTGTAAAAATTCTATAACCTTTTGAATAAAAACAAGTTTGAAAACAAAACTTTGCAAACTACTGCCCCTCGCCAAAATTCCCAAACTCCCAAACATGGCGTCACCTCCCAAATTCATGTGCATCATCCTCAAGCTTTCCTGCAACCTCCTGCTTGGATCATTCAAATCAGGCCTCTAGACAGCCACAGCACAAAAATGGTTCTAAGTCATGAGTTATGCACTGTAACAGTTCACTGTACTGAACTGCTCTGTATCCTTCGATGCTGGTTTCCATTTTCTTCCAATGATTCCCTTATCAGTCCCAAGATATGCAGGTTAGGTGGATTGGTCATGATAAATGGCACTTTGTGTCCAGGGATGTGTAGGTTAGGTTATGGGGTTACGGGGATAGGGCGGGGTGATAGGGGCGTGGGCATAGGTAGAGGGTTCATCAAAGAGTGGGAGCAGACTTGATGGGCTGAATGGCCTCCTTCTGCACTGTCAGGATTCTAGTCACCTCAGCACATTGCCTTATACTTGGTTCCACTCTGTTCAAATTGATTACAGTCTGTAGATCTCCAGCAATGGCTTTTCTTCCTGCTCCAAACTGTTAGTTCTGGTGACATTTAGGATTGACCTTGACCCCCTTCCTCTTCCATATGCTGTCCCTTGGTGGCATCTCTCAAAGACATTGGATGAGTATCAACACGTTCTCTAATCAGCAAACTATAAAAGTCACATCTCCACCATTGCCTTGCTATTGTCATCCTGTTTGTGCTGAAGTCTGATCTCAGATGAGCCACAATTTCTTCCCATTAATCTTTGGTAAAAACTGAAACCAGTGTTCTGGCCTCCATCTCAAACTCCATGCCCGTAACTATTCCCCCTCCAAACTAATTGGGCGGAATTCTCCCACCCTGGGACTAATTCCTATGTTGGGGGCAGCCACACTGTGGGCTGGATTCTCCGATTTTGAGACTATGTCCGGAGGAAGTGTCTAGTGTTGCAATGAAAAGGTCGGAGCCGCCCATGCACCGATGTACTGCCCGGTGGGGGTCTAGCAGCCATTCCATATAAAACTCCCGGCATTCCTGCCATAAATGGCTAGAGAATTGCCAGGGGCCTGCAGAGGTCGTGTTGTACAATATGGCGCCGGCCGGCCAAATAGTGTCCCCCATGGACACACCCCAGCCCTCACCAAAGCCCATACCTCCTCCCAACAGCACGTCTCCTGCCCGGCTGTGGTAGCGCTGGACACAGTCGGCAGCTGCCACGCTGGGTTTAGGAAAGAAACGGACCACAGGCGCGGTCGGGAACTCAATCTATCGGGGTCGGAGCAACGGGTGAGGGCCTCAAAGCGATGCACTGACGCCGTCACAATGACATGCACCGCACCCCTCTGATGCCTTTGGAGGGGCCGGGGCATCCAAAAAACGGCGCCAACACCGATTCGGTCACAAACGGGGATTCTCTGCCTGATCGCTGAATATAATTTCAGCGTTGGGCAACGGAAACCGTGCCCTGTGTGTTTCCTGTTGCAGAGGCCAACGAGGAACCATGTGGAGAAATTACTGGGCAGAGAGGGAAAAGTTTGGCAATGAATGGTTATGTGAACATGACATAGTCAGTCCAGAAATGCCAAGCTAGTAGGGTGCTCCCTGGTTGAGCCACAAAGGCTCTACAAGAACCAATCCAGGAAACCTTTACTAAATCCTCATCTCATTCAGGGACAGCGCGTTAAAAGTGGAGTGAGGAGTATCATTACAAAGTAACTTAGATGGCAGCAATGATCGTAGTTATATTATTTAGAAACTGCAGGGAGAGGTATTCAGCCTCTTGAGTACATGCCAGCGTTCTCTGGATAAAAGCAGTCAGCTTCATTCCCTTGCTCTATCTCTGTGGCTCTGCAAGTTTATTTCCCTCACGT
The DNA here is from genome assembly GCF_902713615.1 of Scyliorhinus canicula. Lineage (NCBI taxonomy): Eukaryota > Metazoa > Chordata > Chondrichthyes > Carcharhiniformes > Scyliorhinidae > Scyliorhinus > Scyliorhinus canicula. The sequence continues at coordinate 113,459,084 of NC_052147.1, read as the reverse complement.
GCCCAACCACTTTCCATTTGAAATTGTTGGTGGTCTTCACTTTCACCACCAACCTTTCGGCGGTGAGTTCATCTCATTACTGTTGATGTTGTAAGTGGGGAGAGATTAGGGCTTTATTTTTAAGTATATATAAGAACCGGTTTCCACCTGGATGGGAATCAGGGGAGGGAAAGGGAGCCCATGCCTATGTTCTCTGGGTTTTGTGAATAAACCCACATTAAGGAAAGACCGGCTCCAGATTCCTCCTTTACTCACTGAATGAGCAACGCAATATAACTATTACCATTCATTGCCGAATGAAGCTCTCTTTGAATCTCCCCCACATCTCTTGCTCAACATCTTAAATCTAAGTTCCCTGCTCCTTGTCCCACCAGCTAATGGGAACAGTTTTTTCTTTGTCTATGCTACCTAAACCTGTCATAATCTTGTTATTAAATCACCTCTCAATCTCACTTTTGAGTTAGTTGAATGTAACCTTGTTGTTAAAGTTCCTCATTTCTGGAATCATGCTTCCACATCTCCTCTACACCCTATCAAGAACCTTCAAAAGCTTCCGAAGGTGTGGCAATCCGAATTGTATGCAATATCCTAATCATAGCCGAACCACAGCTTTATAAAGGTTCAGCAGAACTTCCCTACTTATGTATTCCATACTTCCATTTAGGGAGGCCAAGATCTCATTTGGTTTGCTGATTACTCTCTCAATCTGATCTGTCACTTTCAAAGTTCTATGCATGTGATCTTTTGGTATCTTCCAGTAAATATTTCTCAGTTGAAAACAAACAGAATTCAGGATAGATTGTATTTCAAAGAGGAGTCTAGGTCGGTGTTTCTTATACCCAACAAGTTCAAGGCAAGTTACAACAAGCATGGGTCCGACTTTCCAGGTTGATCCAGCAACATTGTATGGAACGGTGTCTGGTCTCAAATCCAGACGATTGTAAAAAGTACCAACAGGTTTTAATGTTGGCCAGGTTTTAACTCATATCCTGCCGCCCTGCATCTGTCAGGATAGCGAGTTGAACTCAGCGAAAGAATTTTCCACTGCACTTATACTGCGGTATCATACCGACTATGCAGCGACACTGCTCATATGAATGGGGCGACAGTTATGCCTCCGGCAACACACAGCAAAACCTCAACAAATGGTTTCTCTCTGTTGGAGGCGAAGTACATCTGAATGGCAATCACGGATACATGCTGGTTACAGCATGACAATTGGTTCTGGCTGAAGCACGCTGAGATTTGAACCCAGCCATCTGACCTTCAATGCAGTTTAAGCATTGGCGGTCAGAATGAGCCTGTCTCTCTCATCGCTAAAAACAACAGATTATCTGGTCATTAGCCACTGCTGGTTGCACAATTTGCTGTGTGAAAATTGGCTGCATTGTTTCCAACAACACAGTCACTACATTAAAATGAAACTGGTGAAAAGAGAACATGTTGCCGATGCTTTTCATCTTGCACTCATCCAGGCAAATGCAAGAATACCAAATTTCAAACAATCACACAATATATACCAGGGGAGAAAAGAATGCTGATTGGTTGGCAAGTCGACTCTGATTGGCCATGGTGCTGCTATGATTAATGTAGGAATTCAGATATATGATATGTATTTGGTGCAGTAAGGGTTAAAAGTCTTGGACAGTGTGTATGTGTGACTGCTGCAGTCATGTTTTTTTACAATTCTGGTTTACAAGACAAGCAGACACTTTGGCTAAAAGGACAATTAAAGCATCGTAAAATTTGGGCTAATGGATTTTGTTTATATAAAGAAAGTGGAGTTTAGAAGAGCGAGGGGTGACCTTATTCAAAAATACAAGATCTTGAGGGGGCTTGACAGGGTAGATGGTGAGATGTTTTCACTAGTGGGATAGTCTCGAACAAAGGGGCATAGCTACAAGATAAAGGGCCAATCATTTGAAACTGAGGTGCATAGAGATTTCTTTTTGCAAAAGGTGGTGAATCTCTGGAATTCTCTGCCTCGGAAGGTGGTGGAGGCTGGACCATCAGAAGTATTTAAAGTGGAAGTGGATAAATATTTTATAGATTGAGGAGTAGAGTGCTGTGGGGAATAGGTTGAGGAATAGAGGCCTGTGGGGAAAAGGCACAGAAAAGGAGTTGAGGCTGGCAAAAATCAGCCATGATCATATTGAATGGCAGGCCTGAAGGGCCTGGTGGCCTACTTCTGTTTTCTGTGTTCCCTCGGGAGTAAATAATTCGAGACATGTGTTTAACTTTAGTAAGATGATGTATTAATAGGGGAGCCAGGGGCTGAAGCAGTCAGGTGTTGCATTTTTGAGTTCTGTTAAAAATGGGATTTGAACAGACCAGCAGTTTCTCCCAAAATAGTTTTGTTAAAAAGATTTTACCTAAGGCCACATCTTTTTGTGCAAGACTGCGCCCAATACAGCTCAAGGTTGTGTTTCAAGCGCACCTCACTAAGGCTAGGATGCGTCATTTGTTTGAGGGGGCGGAAGTTAGATGTGAGCGCTGTTCGAGAAGACCACATATACATTTAAGTTCGTGGATTTTTGGCAGGCATTTTAAACACCATGTATTGAGCTGGAGCCCAGTCCTTTGGAGGCTATATTTGGAGTTTCATTCAGCTAGAGCTGTGGGGTCGGATGTCCTTGCCTTTGCCTTATTGGTGGCAACAGAGGCTGGACCCAGCTGGACTGGAAGCAGCACCACGGAGTGCTTCATAGTGGTTCGGGGACTTGATGGAATTTTTGCACCTCGAGATGGTCAAATACATTACGAGGGGAGGGGTTAATTGAAGGGTTCTACCAGAGATGGTGACTGTTAATACTGTATTTCAAAGAGTTGGTCACTGTTAGCTGTTAAAGGGGGAGGGAGGGAAAGGGGGGGTGGGGCAGGGAAAGGGGGCAAATTCACGGCGGGGTGGGTCTTGTTCCTTGGGGTGAAAGGTTATTTTGGGGGGTTCTGGTTGTTTGCATCTAGTCAATGGTTAATGTTTGCATTTTTTATAATTCTGTTAAGATGTTAAAACTTGAATAAAAACATTTTTAAAAAAAGATTTTCCCTATGAACAAAACTGCAGTTTCTGAAAAGGCTGGCAAGTTAAACAGTTGTTGGACACAGGAAAGAATCTACAAGCTGGTTCCTGAAGGATCTCTCTCTTAAAGCAGTTTATCCAAGACATCTCTTTACAGTAAGTATTTCTGGGTTGGATAATTGTATTTAAAAGTGGATTTTGACCTGAGATGGATTTTGCTTGAGCGCAGATAAAAGATTGGAGTTGGGAGTTGGTGTTTCATTTTCATTGTTAAGCATTGTTTAATGGGTAATTGTAAGCTATTTTCTTGTATGATGATAATGTTATTTTAATCCTGTGTTTGTAATAAAGTTTGTTTTAATTACATATGCCTATTTCTGCGTGGAATCACTCCTGGTGCGAAGTATCCTTTCCTCACCGTCTTACAAAATATTGGGGTTTCTTTCGGGTATCGTAGCAACTGTTGGGATCTGGTCCAGGATGGTAATAGTTGCCATAGAGAAAGCAAGAGTACCTATCTCAAAAGCATGACATTTGTTGTAAAATACTTTGCAACATCCCTAGATACTATGTGAATACAAGGTCTTTCATTTGCTACCCCACTGCCATATCACGGTAACTTTAGAAGCAGGAATATAAAGGTGTTTGGACATGTCCTGCAAGTGTTGCATTGCTGCTATTGGTGACACGGGTGCTCACAAATCCAGCCTGCAGTGTAACCACTTTCATCTTGGGCTTGGGGTCCAGATGGAGTCTCTTTAGGGTTTACCCTATTGTCCTCAGAATGTTACCATAACTTGTTATCGTAAAAAAAAATCTTGTTTCTTTACAGATATATATACTTCCACATATGGTTGTTATTCTTCCCACCAGATCTCACACTTAATCACACAACACTATCAAGTCTGCACTACCACGTGGCCCATCAAGTCTGCACCGGCCCTCCAAAAGAGCATGCCACCTAGACCCACTACAGCGCCCTATCCCTTTCTTTGGACACTATGGGCAATTTAGCACAACATCTAACCTGCACATCTTTGGGCTTTGGGAGGAAACAGCAGCAGCTGGAATGGGAAAATCCGTGGCAGTCCCAAGACACGGTTTACGCCAACAGGTTTTCCTTTCCAATTGTCCCGCCCCTATCAATGACATAAAGGGAATTCTAACTTTGAAAGTCGGGACACTAATTTCAATGTATTAAATATATAAATATATTATATATTGTCAAACCATTACACCCGGGCGGGGAGGGGTTCCATTTTGAATTATTGTATTGGGGCGCCCTCTCAAAAAGATCTTTTAGAACCAAAGGTCCTGGTGGTCCAATCAGATGCCAGCGAAATGTCATGGCTCACTGCCCTTCATTTTCTTTTGGCTATGTGCCAATCAATACAGGCTAAAGCATCCTTTGGGGTTGGAAGCTTCCTCATCCTTTTCTCCACCTGCTATGCCATGCTGCCTATTTGTGAGAAAATTCTGCCGATAGATTTTATTGCCTCTGACCCTTTCTGCGTGTTGAATTTTAGAATAGCTGGAATCTATCGAATTGGCTCCCATTGTAAAATATGTTCGTCGTTTGCAACGTTGCCGTTTGTGAGATTTTGCGGGAGCATATCCGTGTTCTGAATGGTTGGATTTACCGTAGCACACAGCGTCCTGCTAGGGCCCCGCTAGACTAATAATAGAAATGGCCGACGTTTCTCTTACTGGATCAGACAGTGGAGTAGAACTAAGTATTCACATTTTCCACCACCTGCCATCAAGCTGCAGTGTACTCAATGCATTGACAAGCAAGGGTCTGTTCAGGGAGCTGTGGCCTGTGCGTGACACAGTTCATTAAAGTTGCTGTGCGCAGTGAGAACAAAAAATAAAATGTGTTCGACACTGCAAGCAACTGATAATTTATTGGCTGCAAATCACGATTGTAAATCAAACCAGACACCCTAGTCGCATTGTGAATCAGGCAGGCACAGTGCACAGCATGACTAATCTGCAGTTAACACAGCCCAAAAAGATTCCCCATTTACTTTCACATTTTTCACAGACCCACTTGGAAAACATTGCTGTACCCTGGAATACTACAATACTTAGTGTATTAAAAACATGTTGATAATTATTTTGCTCAGCAGAGGTTTATGTGGGCTGGGTTGCCTGGAATCTCCAGGAATCAAAAATCAATCTCCAGGACACTGCTGCATGCAACCCTGGAGAAAAATCATCGCCTGGAGAAAAATCATCGGGCATTAAAATAAATTGTTCTCTTTAAAACTTTTCTTTGAACATTTCTCTTTGCCAGATAGAGACATTTTGAAAATAGGGTGGGGATGGTGGGGGGAGGCTAATTTGGCTGATCGTCGCGCTTCATCCAATTGCATGAGTGGTTTTGCTTTCCAATTGGTGAAGGAAGACAGCATGTCACAAGGATGGATGTGTTGACTGACCAATGGCTGGAACATCTTGTGATGAAACCTCTAGAAATACATTTAATCACAGTTGACGATCCTCTGTGGGTGCCTCAGTAGACGATAAGGGAGTTCATTTGTTTTGCAAATACGTAGTCTGTGATTTTCCTTCTCTTTAAATATCATAGTGTGGTCTATGACCGTCATAGGTTTGCCTAGTAACAGCACTAGCATGAATTTAACAAGACATAATAGAATGCAACCCACCAGCAAAAGGTAGAAATCTGCCTAGCGACAGCAGTAACAAGATTTCAAAAGGCTGGATGAGGTGTGTCTCGCCCAGTAACAGGGTAGAAGACATTTAGTCAGAATTAGATGTGAATACCTTTTTATTAGAAACAATTTACCTCTATGATTGGGACGATCAATGAGGTATACAGAGCCAATGAATTTGAGAGGGACAGAGCCAAATACACAGACGCCCCAATTAAAGGGGAACAAATATAATTGTTGGCAGTCTTAGAAGGAAGTGAGGACAGTTGACACACAGCAGTCTCAGAAGCAGACAAGTCAGTTTGCAGCTCCAATTCTGGAAGGAATGTTTTACATCGAACGGCCTCCAAGTCGGACAGCCCTGCAAAGGCAGTGCAAAAAGCCTTCCTAAAGACAGTTTAAATATCTTCGCTGGACCAGGACAAGATGTTTCCTTGACTTGGTTAGCACTGCTGCCTCACAGTGCCAGGGTCCCGGGTTCAATACCAGCCTTGGATGATTGTGGGGAGTGTGTACGTTCTCCCACAATCCAAAGATGTGCAGGTTAGGTGGATCGGCCATGCTAAATTGTCGCTTAGTTGTCAAAAATGTTAGGTGTGGTTACTGTGTTACAGGGATAGGATGGGGAGTGGGCCTAGGGTGCTCTTTCAGAGGGTTGGTGCAGACTCCACGGACCGAATGGCCTCCTTCTGCACTGTAAGGATTCTATGATTCTAAGATCCCTGTAGTGTTGGGTAACTATCAGCTGGTTTAAACTTATAGACTTATTTAATCTGGATGTTGTTTGGAGAAACCATAAGAAATTCAGGGATCGTAAGTACATTTTAGAACAAGGAGTACTTTCTACATAAATTGTATGTGTGTTTAGTAATTCCTATATGTAATTGTCTTAGCGCAGTATAGTCCTGTTTGTGTGTATTTATCTTTCAATTTAATAAATAGTCTTTAATAATTGTTACACAATGACTGGGCTATTTAGCGGAGTTTCACTTGACTCATCACACCATTCCAAAAGCAAAACTATCCATCTCCACAAAAGGGTGTTCCAAGTTGGGATTCCCTTGCAGATAATATCAGCGAGGTTAGTGAAAATGACCAATGGACTTTTACAGGCTGGTTTGTATCCTCTACTCTTGGCCCTCTCTCCCATAGGTAAGACAGCTGAAGTGATAGGGACACAAGGGTGACCACAAAACATGTCACAATGCAGCTTCGCAACATAATGAAGAACTAAACCATACACAGTAATACGATGTGTGTGCCAACTGAATAGGCCTGACTGAACAGTGTATAGGCTGTGGAGTTAGTTCTGCTGGATAAATAAACTGAATGGGTAGTTTGACATGTGGTAGTGTACACTGGAGAGCAGCCAATGAATATTAGTACTAACACTAAATATACAGTGCAGCAATTTCTACAGGCTTTTTAAAATGTATTCATTCACAGGATGTGAGCATCGCTGGCTAAGGCTAACAATAATTGCCCATCCCTAATTGCCTTTGAGAAGGTGGCGGTGAGCTACATTTCTGAACCACTGCGATCCATGTGTTACGGGGACACATGTGCCAGGGTCCTGGGTTCAATACAATACTATTAGGGAGGGAGTTCCAGGACTTTGATCCTTTGACAGTAAATGGACGGCGATATAGTTCCACGTCAGCATGGTGAGTGATTCAGAGGAAGAGAAGTGACTGACCTCCAACTACCACAGCCATCTTCCTTTTCTCTACATATGGCTGCGGCCAATTAACAATTCCGCCCCCCCCCCCCACCTTGCTCGTCACATCCTCAACCAATAAATTTATCAAACACTATTTCCCTTTCACAAAACCATGCTGCCTCTGCTTGATTAAGAACAATGATGATTAAAATCAGAATCTAAAATTATAATGAATGTAGGCTCATAAAATAATGCCCTATTGCTTCTCTAATAATGGATTCTAACATTTTCACCAATGGCACATGTTACACTAACTACTCATCATTTCTGCTTTCTGTCTTCCATCCTTTCTTGAAAAGAAATTCTACAATAACCACTTTGGCGCTTTTCCAATTTGCTGGGAACTTTCCAGTATTTCGGGAATTTTGGAAGGTTACAACCAATGCAGCCATTATCCGTGTCTTTTGGGACCCTAGAATGCTGGCTATCCAGCCTAAGGGACTTGTCAGCCTTTGGTTCAATTAGTTTTCCTGGTACTTTTCCACTGGTGGCAATGATTGTTTTAACTTGTTCCCTCCATACTGCCCCTTGATTTTCTACTATTATTTGGAGGCTTTTATGTCTTTTACTGTGAAAACAGATACAAAACATTTATTTAAAGCTTCTGCCATTTTCTTGTATCAATTTGGCTGCTTCATGCTCATTTGCATCACCAATGAACCAGTGCATTACAGGTTTTCCCTTGACTACAGAAAGCAAGCTCATCCTTCATAATTTAATACTGACAGACAAAACTGAACGTGTCATCTCTTGGTTCTTCGCAGCTGGCCTGGGTTGCATGATAGTCGATCTTTCCAATCTTCAAAAGAACTCTAGCTTTCAAAATTATTTATTGACAGAAATGGTTCCAGCAGAGTGCCAGTAGGTAATTATTATTGCTCTTACTTGGCTTTCCTCAATCATTGATGTTATTCATTAGCTTGAGAAAAGGGTACAGTTGTCTGCTGGGGAGCGGCCTGCTCATTAAATCCAGTTCTCAACCAAGGACAAAGTATTTACCAATGTCAGGAAAAACCTCAAAAAACACAGGATGAGGCAAGTTGGGAGGAGGTGCACTCCTCAAGCGTAGAATTAAGTAATATAATCTAGAACGTTAGCTCGATAAATCCGTTTTATTGAGACTTCAAGTTGGGAAGGGGAAGCAGTGAAGGTTCTCCATATGCCCAATGTTCCCCAGCTGGAAGAGGAGGTGGGCTTCCCTCTGCAATATTAATTCAATAACCAGCTTGATTGTGGTGTCGGTTCTCTTCCGATACAGATTGCCTGCTCAAGGCTCAATGCAGGACGGCAAAGAGAGAACCATTGTCGATCATTTTAATCAATAAACGGAACAACAAATGGGTCAAATTTGCAGGTACCGCCAAGTCGGATGGTGTGGGGGAGGGGGAGGGAAAGGGGGGGGGGGAGACTCTAAAGGACGAAATTCAGAAACAACAGAATGAGCGAGTAGACGGTTTCAATGCAGACAAACACAAGGTGATAGATGTAAGTGGGAGAAAAAGGGAGCGTCTCAAAAATACTTCTGAAACTGCTTGATGTGCACGTCTTCATTTCGAACATCACAACAGGAACAAATGTATTCCACTGTCTACAAAGCTTTGGGAAATCCCACAGTTGTGATTGGCACTATACAGACGCAAATCTCCCCTCACTTTTCCTGCTCAAGTGGAAAGGTAGTATGTGTCATCAGAGGCCAAGCATCATTATTCATTTCATTAGGCAGCTGGCAAGCGCCATTTGTGCTCCATGACGAACTCATCACCATCCTTCATTTAAATTAAACTTACTGTGATTGCCAACTTGGAGTGAAAACTTGAGCCTTTGCCACGATTGTTTGGAGTCTGCTGAGACACGAGGCAAGTTTTCAGACACACTCTGCTGGCATGAATAAGAATAATACTTTCGATCAAGAGAGGGAGAGAGAGAGAGAGAGAGAGAGACATTTTGATGGGCTTTAACAATCCAGGGTTTCATCGGAGGGGGACAGAGAGGACTGTGCCCCTGGTCAGACTATAGTCAGCCACTGCTGGTGGCAAAGTCTGACATTGCAAAATGTTAAAGCGATCCTGGCAGTCAAATCTCCTGAAACCTGGATGGGATGGTTGCAGAGAAGACACATCTCGCAAAACGTCTGCTAACTCAACGTACAAATGCAGTTGAAAGAATCAACAGTGTTCCTGTTACAGCTCTCGCATTCGAACAAGAATATTACATCTTTTAATATATCTCTGAAATTCAAATGAATTTTGCTCAGACTTGATCTAGAATAACCCAACTAAATCTTTAGACCAGAATTGGATAAGTGTAAATAATAATGTTAGCATCAATGACAAAGAGAGATTTTATCCTGCAGACAGATTTTAGGGCATGTGAACTGGTTTTGGGGTGGAGATGGTGTTGCCAACCCTCCAGGATTGGCCTAGAGTCTGCAGGAAGTGAATATGAATCTCCAGGTCACTGCTGTGTGCCACCCCGGGGAAGAAGATCATCAGGACATTAGAAAAGATTGATCTTTAAAATTTTCTTTGAACATTTCCCTCAAATGAAATGAGAAGGAAAGCCTTAATCCATAATTAAATTGGTGTAGGAAGGCACTGCATCATAAGGATGGATGTGTTGGCCACCTAATGGCTGGAGCATTGGGGAAAGTCATGTGATGAGACCGCCAGGAATACATTTAATCACAGTTGGCGACCCTGGGTGGGACCTGTACAGAGCAAGCAGCTTGCCCCTCAACCGGACTTGACCAATGTTCACTGGTTCAGTCTCAATCGGAGTATGGTGTCCATTTTTGGAAGGGTGTGAAGGCTTCCAAGAGTTTGCAGACAAGATTGACTAGAATAGTTCCAGGAACGAAGGAGTTCAGTTCCACGTACAGACCAGAGAAGCCAGTCTGCTCGTTTTAGAGAAGGTTGGGAGAAGATTGTGATTGAGATGCTCAAAACCATGAGGTGGCTGGAAAGAGTTCATAAAATGAATTGTTCAGTTTGGCAGAAGGACCAAGAACCAGAAAAAATGATTTAAGGTGATTGGCAAAAGTGCCGAAGGCTTTTTGACGCAGCGAGTGGTTAAGATTCAAATCGCATCTATCCAAGGCCAATTTAACCATGGCTTTTAAATAGAGAATCGAATAATTCGCTGAAGAGAAAAAGCCTGCAGGACTGTGGGTCAAAGACAGGGCGATGGGACTAGCTGAGTTGGGCAGAGAGCTGGATCAAATATGGACAGTGGAATGGCCTCTCTGTGCAACTATTCCGACAAGCTTTTGGAAAGGGGAGGGGTAAAATAAATCAAACTATAAAGGGTGGCAGGTTGACAATAGTGTTACAAAATGTGTTGTAACAAATAAAAACTCGGTTCACAAATCCTATTGTTGCCCTAAAACGAACAAGCAAGCAGCATTTAGAGCAGTTTGTAATTGATAGAAACCTGGTGGATTGGAAAGCCACAAGGGTGGCAGTGGGGTAGATGGAGAAACAATGATCAAAGCATTGGATAAGCAGTGGAGCTGCTTGGGCATGCAGGTGGACAGTGCTGCAGATTTGGAAATAAACCTTCTGGCAATGGACAGGCCACAAATTTCTAAGCTTGGCTTTTGGACATTTGGATGTAGCACGAGCCACAGGGGCCATCGAGAGAAACCACATTCATAGGTGCTTACCCAAATCTTCAGTGTACAACTGCAGGTAAGCATTTGTCCATAATGTGATGCCAGAACGCTGTATTTGTGGCAGGAATATAGTTGCAGGTTGAGAAAGGTTAAGCTGAGTATTGGTGGCATGCAGAGGGAAGCTGGTATCACCACGATACATCATTTATGAGGACAAGGAGGGAGCCAAGGATAGATCCCTGAGGAAATCCAAGGATGACAGCGTGGACGTTTGAGGAAAAGGGCTGACTGCAGGTTAATAGAGGGACAGGACATGGATGTGACTGGACAAAGGGAGGAAAAAAGCAAACGGAGGAGAATGGGAAACCGAACAATACGACGGAGAGGTTGACCGAATAAGGAGGACAATGCACCACAGCAGTATCAAGAAGAACATGACTTTGATCAGGGTTATTTTGGTGCTGTGAGAAGAACTGACACAGTACAACAGGGATTTGAAAACGTAATCTAGAAAGCTGGCAGGAGGTGACAGACTTGATCCTGGTTATCAAGCACAAATATGAAACTTTCATTAAACATCCTTATTGCAGAGTAGGATGACATTGTCTGATACAAAGACGTCAATTACTAGTTGGTATCCTAGTCCAAGTACAATTTCTGGTATGCATTCCCTCAGGAGTTGTGTAGTACATAGATTTTAGTGTTCCAGTTATAGCTGTCTCTCATCACCCAGTCATAATCCACCCTAACCTACTAGAACTGTAACTGCAGCAACCATGTTGTTGTGTGAACTGTGCATGAATGAAAACATTTACTCAATAGTTGCTGGACAATTGATTATAACTCAATCTCTCAGAGGATAAAGTTGCAAAGCAAATTAGTCCATGAGGAGCCATAATTCATTGTGTAGCTTGAGGGGCATCACGTTGTGTCAAGCATGCGATGAGGCAAGGAGGCAGACTGCCATGAATGACCACTTTGGTATGGGGGTGGAACTGATGCCGTTGGTGTCATTCCACACCACTCTAGCCAATCCAGCCACAACCCACACAAAATTAAGCCCAACTCCCTCTCAAACCAGTTGGTGGGGGTGAGAAACATCACAGGCAGCCTGTGACGCCTGAAACTGTGAGGGGCGGGGGATCATCTGGCTTTTTGCGCTGGCAGGATCTTCCGCAGCCCCACCATGGGTTCCGCAATAACGTGCAGTGGATTCAATGGGAACTCCCATCGACAGCAGTGGGACCAGACGATCCCGCCACTGGCCAACATTGGACCACCAAGAAACACGCTGCAGGGAGATCAGAGAATCTCGCCCTAGATCATGTTTGAGCCAGAAAATCTGACTATCTTGCAGATTGGTGGGTTGCAACTGCAGTCCTCAGAGCTAGCAAATATTAACAACAACAAATCGACTTCAAAAGATACTTGATTAGTTGTGAATTGCTTTGGGATGTCCCGAGGGCATGAAAAGCGCTATATAAATGCAAATCTCTCTTTGATTCAACACTGCACAACTCTTATCATGATAAATGTAACATTTGTCAGCACAGAATTCCCATATCTCTGTTGCTCACTTAATTTTTACTACTGAATTTATCAGTAGATTGTGACATACCATGCTGCTTTATGTGCACAGCATTCCATCCGAGATTAGTTTGGAAAACATGTATTGCATATTTATTTTGTCATTCGCAACGATAACAAGGAGGTCTTTTGGCGCAGTGGGGAGCAACACTGCCTCGGAGCCAGAAACTCCTGGTTTGAATCCCAGCCCAGGGCTTGATGGCCAAGAGAGGTGCATTCATAACGTGGCTAAACGGGTTGAGTGTGTCAAACTGATAAATGCTTCCAAAACATGGCCATGGCTGGCGTTAAGAGTAGGAGAGACCCCTGGCCAGCCACACTTGATGTAGAGTGCTGCCCCCCTCAAGTTATAAGCCCCTGGCAACAGGCTAGCGACCTGTTCCAGACAAAACCTCGCGATGGGATCAGATAACAGTCTGCCTTGTGTGCCAGGTGGTGAGAAAAGTGAAACAATAATAACATTAACAAATCGACTGCAAGTAATGCTAACTCAAGCCAAAAGCCTTGGAAGTCACCAGGGGGGAGGGATCTTGCAAATATCCATTAAAGTGGTAGCTGAAATATATGGTGGTGGTCTATTTGTAACGGATGAATGTGCAGGGCTACGAGGTGAGGATGGGAGAGTGGCACAAGGTAAATTGCCACTTTGGAATGCCTGCGCAGCCACTAAGAGCTGAAATGCCTCGTCCTGTGCTGTACCGATTCTGTCAGTTTGTGTCAGCAGCCCTTCTATTTAGCCAAGATATCTGACGTGGAAATTTGAAAACTGCCCACTCACCACCAGGAAATATGGAGGAAAGAACGATGAGATGACAATTATTTGTCCATGGCTGGATGAATGTGAAATCTGGGACAGTGTAATCTGGTTTCTGATGGGGGAAACCTCACAGAATCAAACCGGTTGATCATTCAGCAGAAATGTCTGCTTTTAATTAAGTAAAACCATTCAAATAGTCACAGGGAATGAGCGGTGGAAGGGGAAGACCTTGAGGTCTTCCGAGCTCACCTCAGTGAGCTGTAATCTGAAGTTCGACAGACCATCATCCCACACCAAGGCTTGAGCATAAAACCTAGGTCAGCATGTCAGTGCCGAACTGAGGGAGCGCTGCACTGCTGGAGATGCCGACTTTGAGATGGGAGGTTAAACTGAGGTTCTGTCGCCTCTTGCACGTGGGCATAAAAGGATCCCACACAGCACTGTTCTAAGAATCGGGAAATTCTCAGAAATTCTGCACAGCATTCATCCCCCAAAACCTAAAGCACAGAAGGCCAGATTTACCAGCAACCTGCCGCATGTTTCGCGCTGCGATGGTGGCCTGTCATTGGCCAGCAGCAGGATCTTCTGGTCCCACCTTTGCCAACGGGGTTTCTCTTTGAATGCACTCCGCGCCACCGGGAAGCCCGCGGCGGGCGTGCGCCATGGGCGGAAGCAGAGGACCCTGCCGGCGTGATCAACCAGAAAGTTCGAGCTTGAGTGCTTGGTCATCATCATATTGCTGACGTGTGCAGTTTAGAATCATAGAGGTCTACAGCACAGAAAAGGCCCTTCAGCCCATCGCATCCGCAATGGTCAAAAACCACCAAACTATTCGAATCCCATTTTCCAGAACTTGGCCCACAGCCTTGTCATCACAAGTGCACATCTAAATATTTCTTAAATGTTCTGAAGGTCTCTGCCTCCACCACTGCTTCAGACTGCGAGTTCCAGATTCCCGCCACCCACTGGATAAAAAGATTTTTTCTCACATCCCCTGTAAACTTTCTGCCACTTACTTTAAATCTACGCCTTCCGGTCATTGATTCTTGAATGAAATGAAATGAAATGAAAAATGAAAATGAAATGAAATGAAAATGAAAATCGCTTATTGTCACGAGCAGACTTCAATGAAGTTACTGTGAAAAGCCCCTAGTCGCCACATTCCGGCGCCTGTCCGGGGAGGCTGGTACGGGAATTCTTCCACCAAGGGGAAAGGATTCTTCCTGTCTACTCTGCCCATGCTCCTCATAAGTTTATACATCTGAATCAAGTCCCCCCTCAGTCTCCTCTGCTCCAAGGTCAGCAACCACAGCCCATCCAAACTCTCATCATAACTAAAACTCTCCAGCCCAAGCAACATCTTGGTAAATCTCCTCTGCACCCCTTCCAGTGTTGTGGCATCCCTCCTATAATGTGGATTCCAGAACTGCACACAATACCAATGTTTTACACAGTTCCAGCAAAACCTCCCTGCCCTTAAACTCTATTCCTGTTAATCCACTTTATCCACCTGCCCTGCTACCTTAAGGGACCTTGGTACATGCACACCAACTCTGATACTCGGTGCTTCCCTGGGTCATGCCGTTCACCATGCATTCCTTTGCCTTGTTTGTCCTGTCCAAGTGCATCACCTCACACTTGTCCAGATTCCATTTGCCACTTATCAGCCCATCTGACCGGCCCATTTATATCCTCTTGTAATCGGAGGCTATCCTGTTCACTATTTATCTCCCCACCAATTTCCGTATAATACGGAATCTACTGATCAACCCTCCTACATGCATGTGTAAATCCTTTACATAAATCACAAACAGCCCCCAACACGGATCCATACGGGAACCCACTGGACACAGACTTCCAGTCAGAAAAACACCCCTCGACCATCACCCTCTGCTTCCTGCCACTCAGCCAATTCTGAATCAAATTTGCCAATTTCCTTGAATCCCATGCGCACTTGCCTTCGCTATCAGTCTCCCGTGTGGGACTTGATCAAAAGCCTTGCTGAAATCCAAGTAGAATACATCAAATGCATTGCCTCTTATCTGCACACCTGGTCACCTCTTCAAAAATTTCTAATCAAGTTGATCAGATAAAATCATATTGACTGTTGTTGATTAATCCCTGCCTCTCCAAAAGTAGATTATTTCTGTCTCTCAGAATTGCTTCCAATAGTTTCCCACCACTGAGGTCAGACTAACTGGCCTGGAGTTCCCTGGTCTTTCCATTCCACCCTCTTGAATAAAGGTACCACATTGGCTATCCTCCAGTCCTCCAGTACCTCTCCTGAGAAACTGAAATTATTGCCAGCGCGCTTGTGATTTCCTCCCTTGCTTCACTCAGCAGCCTGGGATACACTTCATCAGACCCTGGAGATTTTTCTACCTTTAAACCTGCGAGGACACCATCCCCAAATTGCTTTACTGTGACGCTGACTACGAGGACACAGTTTTTAAAAAATATTTTTATTCTCCATTTTCACATTTTCCTTCGTAATTCCCCCCCCCCCCCCCCCCCCCCCCCCCCCCTCCCCCCCGGGCAACAAGCAGTAAATGGTAACAAATACAAAGTCAATACCCTTAACAATAACAACAATCCCATCCTCCCACCACCCCAAACAACGGCCCACCTGTCAATATATGCATCAAATAAAACAAACTCTCCCACGGTGGAAAGAAAAACAAAGAGGAAGAAGAAAAAGGAGTCCGGAATCACCCATGGTCACCATTAACCTATAGAGTCCCCCCCACCCCCCGACACTTAATGCCACCCAGCCTCCGAAAGTATACCGTAAATGACACCCAAGAGTGTAAACCACCCCCCACCCCCACCCCCCCCCCCCCCCCCCCCCCCCCCCCCACTCCCTCTTGTAAAACTCCTCCCCCCAACCTCGGTTCCTTCCCCCCAACTTTCCACCCCGGCTAGACTCATCGGACCCTGTTCTGCCAGGCTCCGATGGCCGCAGCCCCTCCCCCCCCCCCCCAACCTCACCCCCGTTCACTGGCCGGCTTAAACCGGCCAGCGTGGATGCCCCTGCCCGGGTCTCGTTCCCCCTTGCCCAGCCGCAGGAAAGCCCAGAAGTCTCCTTCAGCACACAAACCCCACATACACACCCACACGCCAAAGAACCCTCATTACGACTGAAAGTCCCATTTCTTTCCTTGTCCAAATATACACAACATTGGCTCCTGTAGCCCATACACCAGCACGCAGTGAAACATAAAAGAAAAAATACAGTCATGAGGCTACATCGGTACATGACCATTTCTCAATTCTGCCACAGTCCTTCTGCCTTTGCAAACTCCTCCACTGCTTCCGCCGTCCCAAAATAAAAGTCCTTGAACTTGTACGTCACCCTCAACTTCGCTGGATATACAATGCCGCACTGCACCTTGCTAATGTACAGTGCCCTCTTCACCCGGTTGAAGGCAGCCCGCCTGCTCCACTGTAAAGTCCTGGTATACGCGTATACCAACTCCAGCCCACTGCACCACCCGCTTCTGCTCAGCCCAGCACAGGACCTTCTCCTTCACACTGTACCTACGGAAGCACAGTCACTACAATTGGCGGCTCACTTTCCTTTGGTACAGGCCTCCATGACCGATGAGCCCGATACAGTTCATATCGGGAGGGATCTTCCCCTTCCCCCAATAGCTTTGCCAACATCGTGGCAAAATACTCAGTCAGCCTCAGGCCTTCCACTCCTTCGGGAAGCCCCACCATCCTCAAATTCTGTCGCCTGGATCTGTTTTCCAGGTCTTCCATTTTGCCTCGCAGATCCTTGTTGATCTCTATCACCTTCCGCATCTCCTTCCCCATTGAGGGAAGTTGATCAATGTGCTGCAATAATGTCTCTTCGACTTCCTTCAGCGCCTCGCCTTGCTCCTGTACCTCCGCCACTGCGCTCGCCACCGCCGTCCTCACCCGGGTAATCGCCTCCTCCACCAGCACTTTCAAAACCGCCCCATCTCCTTCCTCAAGTGCGAGGACACAGTTATCAGACTGCTTCAGTATGACGCTGACTGCAAGACACCGTTCCCAGACTGCTTGGCTGTGTTGCTGACTGCAAGAATACTGTTACCAGGCTTGCTTTTCACAAACTGGTTATTCTATTTCCTGCACTATAACCGTGACAACCTTCCAAAAACACATCATTGACTGGAGGGCATTTTGTCATATCCAAAGGCTGTGTACGGGGCGATAGTAGATCTAACAAGATTTCAAAATGTGTCCATTGCATTGGGCAGGATTTTCTGTCCCTCCCACGTTTCCTCGGTGACAAACGGGATCTTCCGGTCCTACTGACATTGAAGGTGTTTTGCATGGCTCACCCGTCCCATCACCAGGGACCCGCTTTGAGGTGTGTGTGTGTGTGTGTGGGAAATGGAGGAGTGTGGTCTTTGGTGGGACTGGAAGTCCCAACGACAGGAAGGGCCAGAAAACCTCACCATTTTGCTTGTCGCATTATGTACAGAAGAGTCTATTCTCCATACGAATGGTAGGATCTGTAATCCCAGCCAAACCGCTGACTGTGAATTTCTCCCACATATTGTCTTCTTAATTTAATGCCAAATATCAGCCCAAATTGTGTGCACCTTTGTACTTGCAGGCAGTGGGAACGGGATAGTGGATGTTCTAAACCGCTTCAATTACATAGACGTTAAGCAGACGTTCTCTAGGCTGATACCAGCATTGGCGGGATTGGCCTATGAAGAAAGATTGGATCGACTGGGCCTGTATCTACTAGAGTTTGGAAGTATGAGAGGAGGTCTGATTGAAACATATATATTTCTAACAGGGTTAGACAGACTAGATGCAGGGCGAAGGTTTTCCCTGGTTGGAGAATCTAAAACTTGGGACACAATCTCAGGATACGGGGTATACCATTTCGGACTGAGACGAGGAAAAATGGCTGCACTCGGAGGGTGGTGAACCTGCGGAATTCTCTACCACAGAAAGCCGTGGAGGCCAAATCACTGAATGAAAGACAGATAGATCTTATTTTAGATTTAGCATTTTCGAAAATTGGACCATTGGTGATCCTTCTCCTGGCATACAAGCAAAACCTTAAGAGACAGAATCCGGTTAAGAAGGTCGTGCAATGCTGGTCCGAGGCAACTGTCATAATATACACCAGTATATCATGGTGCAGACACACACACTGATTGACACACAGCAAGACCAATCAACACACAGCCAATCACCAGTTAGAGCACACTCACTATAAAGACAGAGGGCATCAGTTTGCCCGCTCATTCGGGATGCAGCCTCTCAGAAGGACAGAGCTCACAGCTTGCAGCACAGATCTTCACCATGTGCTGAGTGCATAGATTGGTTAGGATAAGCATAGGTCTTTAGTTTAATCTAACGTAATGTCGACCCACGGTGAAAGTATGTTCAACAGTTTCTAGCTTAATAAAATAGTGTTGTACTATTTCAAGTGTTGGTAGCCTGTATGTGTTACTGCTGAGGTAAACACAGTCTCCATGGATCCAGAGTACCCAACACATCAGCAACAGAAGAGTTCCTACGCGATTGTTTGGAGTCAGTCAACTGGTCCATATTCAAGAACTCAGCGGCCCATCTAGACGATTATGCCACCACCGTCACAGACTTCATCAACAAGTGTGTAGAACATTGCTTGCCAAAGAAGGTAGTATGCATGTCCCCCAACCGGAGATTCACGCCTTTCTAAAGGCCAGTTCTGAGACAGTCAAGGCAGGCTACCCTGACCTATACAAGAAATCCAGGTACGACCTCCGCAAAGCCATCAGGAATACCAAGGGACAATACTAGACTAAGCTAGAGTCACAAGCTAACGACACAGACTCTCGTCGATGGTGGCAAGGTTTAAACAACATCACGGGCTACCAAGCAAAGCCGAGTAGAATCTCTGGCAGCACCGTTCCCCGATAAGCTCAATTATTTCTGTGCTCATTTCGAGCAGGAAACCATGAAACCGCTTTCAGCTGGTCCAGCAGCCTAGGACACACCCATACCCACCTTCACAGCTTCCCAAGTCAGATTAGCTTACTAAAAAGTGAACCCTCGGAAAGCAACGGGCCCTGGTCGTGCACTCAGATCCTGGGCCGATCAACTGGCGGATGTGTTCAGCAACTTCTTCAACCTCTCCCTACGGGCAGCACGGTAGCATTGTGGATAGCACAATCACTTCACAGCTCCAGGGTCCCAGGTTCGATTCCGGCTTGGGTCACTGTCTGTGCGGAGTCTGCACATCCTCCCCGTGTGTGCGTCGGTTTCGTCCGGGTGCTCCGGTTTCCTCCCACAGTCCAAAGGTGTGCAGGTTAGGTGGATTGGCCATGATAAATTGCCCTTCGTGTCCAAAATTGCCCTTAGTGTTGGGTGGGGTTACTGGGTTATGGGGATAGGGTTGAGTTGTTGACCTTGGGTAGGGTGCTCTTTCCAAGAACCGGTGCAGACTCGATGGGCCGAACGGCCTCCTTCTGCACTGTAAATTCTATAATCGTACTCTGTTCCGAGGTTCCCACCTGCTTCAAGAAGACCACCATCATATTGGTGCCAAAGGAGAACCAGGCAATGTGCCTCACCGACTACCGTCCGGTGGCCTTGACATCGATCATTATGAAGTGCTTCGAGAGGTTGTTCATGCGACACATCAACTCTATACTCCCAGAATGCCTTGATCCACTGGAATTCGCATACCACCACAGCCAGTCCATAGCAGACGCCATCTCCCTGGCCCTACACTCATCCCTGGAGCATCTCAACAACAAGGACTCCTATTTATTGACTACAGCTCCGCTTTCAATACCATAATCCCAGCCAAGCCCATATCAAAGCTCCAAAACCTAGGACTTGGCTCCTCCCTCTGCAACCGAATCCTCGACTTCCTGACCCATAGACGACAATCAGTAAGGATCAGTAAAGGTTAGGTGGATTGGCCATGCTAAATTGCCCGTAGTGTAAGGTTAATGGGGGGATTGTTGGATATACGGGTATACGGGTTACGTGGGTTTAGGTAGGGTGATCATTGCTCGGCACAACATCGAGGGCCGAAGGGCCTGTTCTGTGCTGTACTGTTCTATGTTCTATGTTCTATGATAAACAACTACACCTCCTCCATGCTAGTCCTCAATACCGGGGCCCTGCAAGGCTGCTTACTTAGCTTCCTACTGTACTCCATATACACTAACAACTGTTTGGCAAAACTTTGCTCCAAATTCATCTACATGATGACACGACTGTAGTGGATCGGATCTCGAACAACAATGAGTCAGACGACAGGAGGGAGATAGAGAACCTAGTGGCGTGGTGTAACGACAACAATCTCTCCCTCAACACCAGCAAAACTAAGGAGCTGGTCATTGACTTCAGGAAGCGAAGTATCATACACGTCCCCGTCAGCATCAACGGGGCCGAGGTGGAGATGGTTAACAGCTTCAAATTCCTAGGTGTGTGCATCACCAACAATCTGTCAGAGTCCACCCAGATCAATACTATGACCAAGAAAGCACAAGAGCACCTATGCTTCCTCAGGAAACTGAGCAAATTTTGCATGTCCACGTTGACTTTTACCAATTTTTACAGATGCACCATAGAAAGCATCCTATCTGGCTGCATCAGAGTCTGCGAAAGCGACTGCTCAGCACAAGACCGGAAAACAGCCCAGTCATGAACACAGCCCAGTCCATCATGCAAAGTCGCCTCCCATCCATTGACTCTGTCTACACCTCCCGCTGCCTTGGAAAAGCAGACAGCATAATCAAAGAACCTTCCCACCCTGCTTATTCTCTCTTCCAACCTCTTCCATCAGGCAGGAGATACAAAAGTGTGAGAACACACACTAACAGATTCAAAAACAGCTTCTTCCGCACTGTTACCAGACTCCTAAACGGCCCTCTTATGGACTGAACTGATCTCTCCACACATCTTCCCTACTGAGCAGTACCACACTCCGTATGCTTTACCCGATGCCGGTGTCTAGGTATTTACATTGTGTATTAATGTATTACGTTTTACGTTTTTTCATGTATGGAATGATCGGTCTGTTGCATACAGAACAATACTTCTCGCTGTACCTCAGTAAATGTGACAATAGTCTAATCCAAATCCTTTTTCGGTGATTTTACTACTTACGCTGCCCTCTCCTACTCATCAATCTCCCTAGCTGCACTCCTTGCAAATAATTCAATTGAACATAACAAGTTCAGTTGGGAAATCTACATAAGAGGATTGCGCTGCACTCGGAAAAAAATACTAAATTATTTAGACACATTGTCAGGATCTCAAACCCAGTGTTTGAACCATATTAACCAGAGAGGAAAGCTGTAAAGGCCCTAGTGGATCAAGATATTTCACTCACCGCAGTCGTTTCAAAGCCAACAGTCCTTTCAAGTGTACACACTGTAATAAACAAGGTTTCCACAATCGCACAAAGGGGCAGTAAGTTCATCAATGGAAGTTTCACGCAGTCACTTCAGTAACTAGCCTTCTTTGGTCAATACTAGAGGTGGGAGTAAGGCATATCAACGCAGGATGCACAGCTAAGTAAGAAACACCAAAAGATTCCACAATTCAGCATCCAACCACCCACCCCCCCCCCCCCCCCCACCCATCCGCCCCCCACATTCCCTCAGTGCAGTTACAATGCACTCATTATTCTCGCAGTAAAGGCACAAAGTAGCAGTGAATCCTATTTAGTCGGTGGGGATTGAAACACATCAACTTTCAGTGTTAGCTTCTCTCGGCAGCTTCTCAGCTTTACTGCTGCTGTACAGGCAGAGCCGGGGGGGGGGGGGGGGGGGGGGGGGGTAAATACCATTCCCTCCAACCACTGGCAAGGATGCGGAGTCAAACCACACAGTGGTTAGCATTGCTGCCTCCCAACACCAGGTTCCTGGGTTCAATTCCGTCCTTGGGTAACTGTGGAGTTTGCATGTTCTCCCCGTGTGTGCGTGGGTTTCCTCCGGGTGCTCTGGTTTCCTCCCACAGTCCAAAGATGTGCAGGTTAGGTGGATTGGCCATGCTAAATTGTCCCTTGGTGTCCAAAGATGTGCAGGCTGAAATGAAAATGAAATGAAAATCGCTTATTGTCACGTGTAGGCTTCAATGAAGTTACTGTGAAAAGCCCCTAGTCGCCACATTCCGGCACCTGTTCGGGGAGGCTGGGTGGTGTTACAGGCATAGGGTGGGGGAGTGGGGCCTGGGTGGAGTGCTCTTTCAGAGGGTTGGTGCAAATACGTTGAGTTGGATGACCGCTGTAGGGATTCTCTGATTCTATGAATGAAAAAGAATCCAAGTGATTTAGTCAGCTAATTTTAAGAGGCCCGCATTAAAGGGAAACAATGCCCAAAATAGTGGCGTTAGAAACAAAACTGGAATTCCCTGTAACAGCAACGGATTTGCCTTATTCACTCATAGCAACAGACCTTCACTCATGGGAATGGCTGGGAACAATTTTTCCCCAGGTTTCCATTGTGTGGCTCATGAAAAGCAGCTTGGAATAGTTGGCAATGGTTCAGTACAAGATCACGCTGCTCCTTCAACTGTATGTGTGTCAGGAGGAGGGACAGGGAGGAATATACAGCAAATTGAGACGGTGTGGAAGAGGAATATTCCAACTTGAATTCAGTTCTTTTCTTTGTTGCATAGTAACCACTGAATTACATTATTGAATCATTAACCCTGTCAGGCCTCTCATGACCAAATTCACATTTTAGTTATAATACTGCTTCCATACATGTTATTTACCTATTATTTACCACTACCCCAGTATACCCAACAAAGGAAATGGGCACAGATTTTGGGACATCTACAAGATGCACTGCAACAACTCACCCTCTGCAGCAATACGGCCGCTAGCACCTAGCAGTGCAACGGCAGCAGACAGATGCAAACACTACCATTTGGAGGTTAAATCACTCACCATCCTGACTTGGAACTATATCACCATCTTTCACTGGGTCAAAATCCTGGAATTCCCTCCACCACAGCATGGTGGGTGTACATACACTCAGGGACATGCAGCAGTGTAAGAAGGTGACACACCACCACCTCCTCAAGGACAACGAGGGATGGGAAAGAAATGATGGCCCACCCGGCGATGCCCATATCCCATAAATGAATTTAAAAATAGATTGTGGTGCAATGATAAGTGACTGTTGGAGCACTTAATGTCAGATATAGAGCAAGGATAGATGCGTACTTGCACTTTGTGGGAAGTGGCAGAATTGCCAAGACAAGGAAAATTGGGAAGACGAAGCACCCCGGTGGTCGTCAATGCCTCCTAGTGGCTGTTCACAGGGAAGTACGACAGTGAGAAGGGGGTAGGCTCTGCACCTGCCTCTCAGTGTCAGAGATGTCAGACCAGATAGACAAAGATAAAATCGTTAAAAAATAAAAGGGGAAGGTTATTCAAAATAAACCCCAGAACGGTCATGAAGAATAGTCACAGTTGCATCATAACAGTGAGTCGACACTCCGATCAGTATCTGAATCCATGTTCATTAACAGAGCACACTACAAGACTTGGGAAATCCATCAACCAATCACTTCTGCCGTCACCAGTGTCCACCATTCTTGAAACTGGATACAAATCTGGCTCGCAAAGGTATTTTCTTCTCACCTTACCCACTTCAAAAGCAAAGCTGGAAAAAAATTGAAGAGCTGTCATTGTTCAAGAGGATAAGTGCGTGCAAGCCGACAGGCCACACTCCGGGTATTTACCACAAACTGCTGCTAACAGTGACCATTTGAACGAGTGCAGGGTCATATTTTTAAAAGGAATATTCTGTTGAAAACACCGCATTATTATGCCGAAGTCAGTTATGTAATTTTATTTGTAAATCATGTCAAATATTTTTTTTTTTTTAAATCAACACATTATGACTGCTTCAAGGAATAGGTTGCCCTAAATGGGCCATTTATCATGGTGTCCAATTTGTCTGACACTACGGAATAATCTGCCTGCAACAGCAGTTTTGGAGTCTGGCCTGGTATCCTAACATCAGATTGGGTTTATCCACGTTTTCAGGTGGTAATAGCAGTTTACAGCAGAGAAGGTACCTTCTCATCCCATAATTTTCATACCATTGTTTTGCAGGGTAATGCAAAACTAATTTTACTCATCCTTTCTCCCGCCATTGCGCTGTTTCTTCTCCTGCCTCAAATATTGATCCTTTTTTCTTTCAAACACACAACGGTCTCTTCTTCAACTGTGATAAACTTATACATTGTGCCAGAATTTTGAGTAAAGAATGTTGTACCTCTGCAATTGCCCCACGCTGAATTATAATTTTAAAATTGAGGGTCCCTCACTAGTGATTCCCAACCACCGGAGTTGGTGCTTTCCTCTTCATGCTATCAAAACATTTGAGTGTTTCAGTCAAGCTCAATGTAAGCTGGAGGAACAATAACTCACCTTCTGATTAGGTACTCTACAGCCTTCTGGACTAATGTTGAGTTCAACATCGGACCAGGAACGATGTCCTGCATTTTGATTAATTTTTCTGTCAAGTGCCAGGCTGTAATCTTGTTTTTATGATTTTGCTTTCAGGCAAAATCATGTTCATTATTCATTATTCAGCCATTAATGCCCATTCTAATCAAATGCTTTGTTTCTTCTGTTATGGGTCTGGACGAGAACCCATCTTTTTATTTAGGAAAATTGTGAGGCAAGGTTATTGCGCCACAGCAGGGATAGTACTGACCAGCAGACAGCTTTTATGGTAAAATAAACTTTAATTTAAACACATTAGCAACAAGGAAATAGCTTACATTTAAGTTATGATATTTTATTAGCTTTCTGAACCTGCTTCTATATTTTTTTTCCAATTGCGTAAACCAAAATATCTGGAATATCCTTCATGGATAAAGTCAACAACAAAGGTTTCCACTTGCTTATATTGGTGTTCCAGATGAAACTCCCAAACCTGGCCCCACCCATTCACTCTGTCACCTGAAATCCAATAGCCCACCACATTTTTATGTCTTGTTAGAAAAGGTCTCATTGCCCCCAACAATAATTCTCTCCCTTTGTAATCACAGAAAAAATACGAAATACAAACTTTAAAATATGAATATTTCTCCCATTCATCACACCTCCCCCTGTAAAACAAAAATGAACCAGCAATATGAAAAGTTGGCTTCATTTTCCAAAGCCGTTTCAACTTAATATACCATTCATCACGAAGCACTACTCTTCCATAAAAAATATATATCTCTTCATATCCATACATGCAATTTTAACATCAGTATAGTCCATTTCAGTCTTTCTTTCTCCACATTTTCCCGGGTCCAAAATCTTCCGAACATCAGCATCATACTGTTGCTGCAGTTTCCACTTCTCCACATGAAATTTTGCTTCCATCTCTTCATCTCAAATTCTTGCTCTAGCATTCAAATCAGAGTCTACTCATTGCAGAATGTGCTGATCTTTTGGACACAGAGGAATTGGTTTCTTCTGTAAATATCTTCTCCAAAGACGTTGGTATTCTCTACAGGCCACATCTCGGCCTGTTTCTTTCAATACCAAAAAGTCAATTTCTCCAGACTTCGTTGGATTAGGCCTTCAACGTGACAAAATCGATCTCTTCCCCTGCCAAAGGGAAGGCTTCAGTATTGAAGGTGATATGAGAGCCATTTTGTGCCGAAGAAATGCATCATATCCTTGAGAACTTCCTAAAAAGAAGCCTTTTTCCAGTTGTTCCAACCGTTTCCCATGTTCTGGGAGTTTTGCATACCTGAGTAGCCATCAAATGCAGTGTGGCAAAGTTCTGTAATTCAAACTTCTCTTGCTCCAGTTCTGCTTCAACATTACGTAACTTTCCCTCCCAATCATTCTTAAAAGAATCAACACTCTGCTCAGCCATCTGGTTCTCTTCACTTTCTTGGATAACCTGTGAATCATGAAACAGGCTCAGAACTCTCTTTTCCAACTTCTTACTTATCTCCTCTGCTTTCTGTTGTTTATTTCTTTAGCTCTTCAACCTATTTTGAACTTGTTCCAACTTGAGTGGATCCAGTTTTTATAGATGTTGCTTAATTAGAATAGAAATTCCTCCATCTACTTCATGTATAATCATCTTCATAGTTTGTTTAAACATGTATCTCTATCTGATTTTAATAGCTCTTTCAGGTCACTCTGATTTTCCTCCGGAAGGTCACTCAGTAATTTATCCCAATTTCTTATTATTTCCTTATTATCCAATCCAATTTGAGGAATGTTGAATTTAGAATCCCCCCCCCCCCCCCCCCCCCCGAGTTATCACTACTAACACATCCTCCCTGCTTTCCTTCTCTTCCCTATCAAAATACCTTTTGTGCAGGTGACCAGGACATATGACATGTACTACAAAATCCTTATGTAGTCTTGGCCAATAAAAACGTTTTTGTATTTTCATCTGAGCTTTCCTTACTCCTAAATGTCCCTTTACTGGAACCTTGTACGCTACTCGCAACACCTTCTTTCTATAACCCACCGGTAATATGACTTGATGAACTTCTGCCCATTTCCCATCAGTCTGAAGATGGAAAGGTCTCTACTTTCTCATTAATACATTATATCTGATGTAATAACACTCCGGTATACACTCAGATTCTGTTTCTGTATCTGCTTTCTGATGCAACGGCTTCACCTCTGAATCCTTCTGTTGTAACTCTACCAATTTTCCCGAACTAAAGATATCCACTACTTCGTCCACCTGCTCTTGACCTTTATCAACAATCTAGTCAAAGATTGTTCTTGATAACTGAATTTTAGTCTCCCTTGGCGAGATTCTCCGATTGCAGACGGCAAAATCGCGTTCGGCGATCGGCTGGAGAATCCCCGTTTGCGCCGAAATAGGGGGCGGCGCCACTTTTACGATGCTCCGCCACCTCAATAACGGCGTACTCGAACAGTATGCTGCACGCCTTCAGGGCAGCCTCAGGACATCACCTGAGGCCGTCCCAGATGCTCCGCCCCTGATGGACCGAGTTCCCGACGGCGCAGAACCCTTATGCTATTTATTTTCATGGATCTTGCGTGGCAGCTGCGGGCTGTGTCCAGCACCGCCACGGGAGGGAGCTGTGCCGCTGACCGGGGAGGGCTTCGGCAAGGGCTGGGGGGCCTGGTGGTGATGGTCCCCGTGGCGAGGGGGTTATTTGGCAGGCCTGGTCCACGCGATCGGCATCGCCACTGCAGGCGTCAGCACTTGCAGTGGAAATCAGAGAATCCAGCCCCCTATCTTTACTAATTTCTCCTGCTCCTGTCTCAGACTGTGGTTTTGTGAACTTATCACACAATTCGGAAACACCCCAGGATATGGTTCTTGCAACACCACAGTTGTTAGACTTTCCTCCAGCTTTTCAACTATAGTAGGCATCACTCTGATCTGTGATCAAGCTATAAACTATACCCCTGAGAAAATAATTTCTCTATTACTCCTACCACTACTTCACCATTTTTCAGCGGACTCTCTAACCTTACCTTACATAATGGAATACTACTCACTTCACCATTCATACCACATGCTACCACCTTTTCTGGCAATCGTTTTTCTGAACTCCTATCTTTCTATCTCCTATCTCTCACCATTAAAGATTGACTTGCTCCTCTATCCTTTAAGATTTAACCTCCTCACCTACTCCATCTTGTACATACGAGTGAACCTTACCCTCACAAATAAAATCTTTAAAACGATCTGACACCAGCTCATCAACCAACCTCACCACTTCAGTTGCAACCATGGTTTATTTTGCCACTTTAATATCCTGTGTTAAAGAATCTATCTTCCCAGTACCTTTAAGCAACAAACACTGTGAGTTTGTGTGTCCAATATTATTACAATGAAAACATTTACGTTTTCTTATCTTTCTTTCACAAGTTACTTTTTTAACCTGAGGCAATGTTGCGGTAATATCTTCAACTGTATCTCCTTTCCCTTGACCACCTGTGGATTTCTCATTTCCCCAGTTTCTATCCTTCTCAGATTGAAAGTGATATCAAAAACAAAACCTGCATTCATGAATTAATTCAAAATCATCTGCCATTTATGCTGTCTCCCTCGAAGTCTTAACCCTTTGCTCTTCCAAATGAGTTCTCACTACAGCAGGAAGTGAATCTTTAAATTCCTCCAGAATAATAATTTCCTCAAGAGCTTCATACATTCAGTCTATTTTTAATACTTTTATCTACCTGTCAAAATTGTTCTGTGTGATTCTTTCAAATTATATATACATCTGACCTGGTTCTTTGTAAACCTCAGTCTTTAAGCATCTGGCACTCATTAATATCCACTTTAAATTGTTGTTCTCACCTCATTATAATCCTGCGATATCTCCTCTGACAATGAGGCTCACACTTCCCCAGCTCTACCTACTAATTTTGATTGAAACAACAATACCCATATGGGTTTTGTCCACTTCAATTGTTTAGCTATTTTCTCAAAAGAGTTTTTTAAATGGCTCTGCGTCCTCCTCATCAAAACCTGGGCAGTGCTCGAATGTATTTAAACATATCCTCACTCTGATTTGGACTGGGAAAGGTTACTCCTCCCTCTTGACTTCCCTCAGCTTCCGCCTTTAACTCCAACCTTTTAAGTTAATATTCTCTCCTTTTCCCTTTCTTGCCTTGCTAATCTTTCCATTTCCACTCCAAGTACCCTCATTTCAATTTGCTTTTGAAAAGCTCTTTCTCTTTCTTTTTGCTGCGTTTCTAATTGTTTCATTTGTAATTGAATTTTAGCTAATTCCACTGATTCTTACCACAATACAGGCATTCCCTCTAAATTTAAATGTGGAGCGATCGCTTCAATTATCCCTACCTTGCTTACCCTGCAGATAAATTCAACTGCAACTTGCCCGCCAATTCCAAAATTTTTGTATCATCAACCCCAAGATATCTCTTCAGCACCAAGGAAATTCTTAGCCTCCGAAAGAGCCATTTTATGAGTCACTCCCTATTAAACTGACAGAGCATCAACACCCGAGAGCAACAGTTCCTCACACTCGCCCCCTTTTATATTCAATAATCCCAAGCCAAACAGGGAATTATATTTTTTAAATCCTGCCAAAAGAGCCCCTAATTATTATGGGACCGGACCAGAACCTAAGCTATTACTTTGTAAAATTGTGAGAAACGATTACTGGTCACAGGAGCAATAATACTGACCAGTAGACAGCATTAATGGTAAAACAAACTTTAATTTAAACACAGAATTAAACACATTAGCAACAAGGAAATGGCGCACATTGAACTGTTATAATACGTTACTTGCTTTCTAACCCTGCCTTTACGTATATTTCTTTCCCCAATTAAGCAAACAAACATATCTTGAATACCTCTCATGGATAAAGTCAACTACAAGAGTTTCTTACTTATAGCAGTATAAAGTCTTTTGGAGAGAGAGTCCTTTAAGTGCAAACTGAACCCTGCCTGTCAAGCTTCGTGTTCCAGAAGCAACCAATAAACTCCGCCCCTCCCAGTAACTCTGCCAATCGCAATCCAAAAGCACACCACATTCATGTGCCTTGTTACAGAAGGTTACATTACCCTGCAAAAAAAATCAATGATTGCCTCCCCTTTTAATCACAACAAAAATATGAAATATAAGCTTTAAAATGTGAAAATATCTCACATTCATCACACTTTACTACGATCCATTCCCTTTGGTTCCATGACATCTTTGACCTCTCGCGCCCACTACGCTATCCTAGACCGTCTCTTTTGCTCTTCCAATCACTCCCTTTCCAATGGCATCAAACCCATCACAATTCAATCCTCCTTCAGTTCTGGTGAAGAGTCAGAACAGGCTTGAAACACCAACTGTTTCTCTCCCCACGGATGCTGGCAGGCATCCTGAGCGTTTCCAGCATTTCCCATTTTTATTTCAGATCTCCAGCAATTACAGTATTTTGTTTTTATCCTGATATATGGTTCCCTGTGTGATTTTATTCGGTCTTACACGACACAGAAGCTGCCCCACTCCAGCTTTCCCAGTCATCTCAACTAATTTGGAAGACAACTGAAAATTCAAAGGAAATAATTTCAAAACAATACACTTAATATTTTCTTTAGATAATCCTGAAAAAAAACAACCTGTTCTTCAGATGTTTTCTTCCTCCATTCTCTCTCTTTTTAAAAAAAAACCATTTTATTAAGGCATTTATAATTTTATAACAATAACAGTACAGGTACAAATATAAACAATGCAAAGACTATCTCCCTCCCTCAGAAGTCCCACCTCTTTTAAATAAATAATCTAACTCCCCCCCCCCTTCCCTCCACCTCTGCTGACAGTTAGTTTTAACCAAAAAAGTCAACGAACGGCTGCCACCTCCGGAAGGATTGACCCTCTTGAGGCGAACCTTATTTTCTCCAGTCTTCGAAACCAAGCCATGTCACTAAGCCAGATCGTTGAATTTGGGGGCTTCGAGTCCCTCCATGCTAACAATATCCATCTCCAGGCTACCAAGGAGTCAAAGGCCAAGACGTCAGCCTCTCTCACCCCCTGGACTCCCGGATTTCCGACACTCCGAAAATCAGCCCCTCCCGACTCGGCACCACCCTTGTTTTTAACACCGTGGACCTGACATCTGTGAAACCCTGCCAAAATCTCCTAAGCTTCAGACATTCCCAAAACATATGGACATGGTTTGCTGGCCCTCCCGCACATCTCACACACCTGTCCTCTACCCCAAAATATTTACTCATCCAGGCCACCGTCATGTGTGCCCGGTGAACAACTTTAAACTGAATCAGTCTGAGCCTGGCACATGATAAGGACGTGTTGCCCAAAGGCCTAGCTTATCCTCTCATTTGCGCTTTAGCTCCTCTTGTCTGCGTTTCCTCTGACTCCAGAGTTCTTTATAAATATCCAAAACCTTCCCCTGTCCCACCCCCATTCTGGAAACTCTGTCCTGTATTCCCCCCCCCCATGGCAGGTCAAAACCTGCCTTCCCGTACCTGCAAATATCTGAATCTATTTCCTGCTGACAGTTCAAATTTCTCCTCTAAATCCTTCAAACAGGGGAAGCTCCAGTCTACAAATAGATCGCTCAGCCTCACAATTCCTACTCTTTGCCATCTCCGAACCCCCCCATCCAGACTTCCCGGTACAAACCGATGGATACTGCCAATTGGAGCCCAGACCGATGCTCCCTCCACTCTGATATGCTTTCTCCTCTGCCCCCAAACTCTCAGGGCTGCCACTACCACCGAGCTTGTGGAGTACCTGGTCGGCGAGAACGGCAGAGGTGCCATCCCCGTCCTCCTCCTCCTCCTCTTCCCCCCCCCCCCCCCCCACCTTTGCCGCCCAGCAATAGTTGCTAAAGTTTGGCAGCGCCAACCCACCCTCCCCCCGGCCACGCTCCAGCAACACTTTCTTCATTCATGGGGTTTTATCTGCCCAAACAAAACCCAAAATCACCTTGTTTACTAGTTTAAAAAAGGCCCTTGGGATAAAGATGGGGAGTCACGGAAAAACAAACATAAACCTTGGGAGGACCGTCATTTTCACGGTCTGTACCCTCCCTGCCAGTGACAGCGGCAGCATGTCCCACCTTTGAATGTCCTCCTTCATCTGTTCTACTAGCCGGGTCAAATTTAGTTTATGTCGCCGCTCCCATTCCCGTGCCACCTGGATTCCCAAATAATGAAAGCTCCCTCCTAACACTCTGAACGGCAGCTCTCCCATTCTCTTCTACTGCCCCCTTGCCTGGATTGCAAACATCTTGCTATTCCCCCATATTCAATTTGTACCCCAAAAACCGGCCAAATTCCCCCATTCTCTCTTTTTTAAATAAGACATTAACCATCGTTTTTTTTTTAAACTGAAAGCGAATTTGCTCACTTCCATTCTTTAGTCTTTTGCCATCAATGACCCATCATCATCCAGTTCTCAGATCTTGACCATTCCAGTTTTCTTTTCCAGTCTTTTCCAGTATTAGATTATATCTTTCCCCAAGTTCACAGTGTACTTCCCAACTCCTTTTCACTTCGGTGTCTATAGATCTTATTGATAATCTGCACAAATACATCCGACAAGAACAGCACAATACAAAGTGCCAGGGATATCTCCTCATCCCGCTTACCACTCCTTATCCACGATCTGACAGTCATCATTTCCAAAATGCACATCTATTTTCCAGGAATATGCAGCCCATGAGGGTGGTGGAAGCACAGGGGCAATCAATAAATCTGAACAGCAACTGGACAGGCACTTGAAAGAAATAAACTGCCGGGGCTATACAGGGGTAGAGCAGGGATATGGGACTGACTGGTGCAGAGAGCCAGGAGAGACAGAATAGGCCTCATGGCCTCCTTCTGTGTTACAAATGGCTCACTGAGGATTTACGTAGGTGAAAAAGCCCAGGAGTCAGCACCTGTTCCAAAGTGCGAGCATAAAAACTCGGTGATCAATCCAAGGCTGACCCTGGTATTTTAGTAACAAAAATCAACATACAAAAATATCTGAGGAATAAAGCTCAATACAGTCACAAGGAGACCTCTCTCCAATTTCACCTGAATAAAAGCAATTTGGCTGACATAAATAATTCCCCACATCATGTAGTATTACAGGTGGCTGTATTAAATAACTCAAATACTAGAATAACAACAGTCCCACTGGTCTCCTGTTCCATTGCCTCCTCCTGCTCTTCCTCTACACTCCCTTAGTTAATTAATTATTATATACCAGCAGGTCCTTCAGTGGATGTCAACATAGTTTTATAATCGTGATGTTATCAGTAGTGTACTGGGGAATGTGTGACATTCACAGGAAGCGCAAGCTAGACCAATCGTTTTATTATCTGTAGCAACTCTCTGACTCGCAAGCTTTGTTCTGTTTAATTATAGCAATGCTTATGCTATTTTTGGATGGAATCAGAGCGATTTTGTCGACAGGAAAAGTACAATTTAATTTGTTTTAAATGCAATTCAGGGATCTTTTGCCCATTGTAAAACACTGAGGGGCCAACAAAAGCAGGGGGAGAACAGGGTGCCATCAGAGCAGAGCGCTTAAGTGAGAGAGGGGGTGAGAGCACAGAGAGTGGGGAGGGATTGTGTGCGAGGAGGGGGGGGGGGGAGAAGAGAGAGCGCAGGGAGGGAGAGAGAGCGCAGGGAGGGTGGGAGAGAGAGCAGGGAGGGCAGGAGAGAGAGAGCAGGGAGGGCGGGAGAGATGGAGCAGGGAGGGCGGGAGAGAGGGAGCAGGGAGGGCGGGAGAGAGGGAGCAGGGAGGGCGGGAGAGAGAGAGCAGGGAGGGCGGGAGAGAGAGAGCAGGGAGGGCGGGAAAGAGAGAGCAGGGAGGGCGGGAGAGAGAGAGCAGGGAGGGCGGGAGAGAGAGAGCAGGGAGGGGGAGAGAGAGCAGGGAGGGCGGGAGAGAGAGAGCAGGGAGGGCGGGAGAGAGAGAGCAGGGAGGGCGGGAGAGAGAGAGAGAGCAGGGAGGGCGGGGAGAGAGAGCAGGGAGGGCGGGAGAGAGAGAGCAGGGAGGGCGGGAGAGAGAGAGCAGGGAGGGCGGGAGAGAGAGAGCAGGGAGGGCGGGAGAGAGAGAGCAGGGAGGGCGGGAGAGAGAGAGCAGGGAGGGCGGGAGAGAGAGAGCAGGGAGGGCGGGAGAGAGAGAGCAGGGAGGGCGGGAGAGAGAGAGCAGGGAGGGGGAGAGAGAGCGCAGGGAGGGTGGGAGAGAGAGAGCAGGGAGGGGGAGAGAGAGCGCAGGGAGGGTGGGAGAGAGAGCAGGGAGGGCGGGAGAGAGAGAGCAGGGAGGGGGAGAGAGAGCGCAAGGAGGGTGGGAGAGAGAGAGAGCAGGGAGGGTGGGAGAGAGAGAGCAGGGAGGGTGGGAGCGAGAGAGAAGGGAGGGGGAGAGAGAGCGCAGGGAGGGTGGGAGAGAGAGAGCAGGGAGGGCAGGAGCGAGAGAGAAGGGAGTTCAGCTGCTGGGAAGAAGGCAGAGACCAGAGAGTGGAGGAAGGTAGAGAGCACAGATGGAGAGAGCGACAGAGGGAGAGCAAAAAGGGAGTAGAAAGTACTGTAGCTCTCAAACATTCTAAGACTGGAGTCATACAGGGCACACACTGGAGATGCCAATTACCCAGGAAGTGCACCATTGTGATGAATGTAAGAAATTGTTATATATTAAATATTTTTTGCATTAATGTTATTAAAATTTAGGCTAAGATGCATACTGACATTATGTCCACTAAAGCTGTGATTAAAGGGTGAAAAACAGTGAGGTAATTGTTGATATTGCAGGGGTGTGTTATGTTCATAGATTTGAGGACCATTTATTTGTTTAAAGCTAGCTAGCGAATGGAAATTGTTTACGTTTAAAGGACAACTGGTGTTTAATCATTGATGAGGGGTATTCTGTTTGGTCCTAGCTAAACAGGTCATGGGACATTTTGTGGAGGAGACAAAAGAATGCCTTATGTTTTCGGTACAGATTATGTAATTAATGGGAGGAGACAGGTCTGTCTGAAAAGTTAGTGCGTCTGAGGATTGTAATCTGAACAAGGTGTCTCAGTTATTGTCCTGAAAGGTTCCCACCCCAAAGAGCCTACACAGAGAAAAGTAAGTTAAAGCAACTGGTTGTTAACTTTATTTATGAGTGGTATTTGAACCATATTGGTTTGTTCAATTGGAATACAGAGCAGGTTTAGGAAGTAAGTTAAAGTTTCTTCTTTCACTTAAGAACTGTTGTAACTGTCAAGTGTAAAGCTAATTTTGTGTTGAAATTAAAGTTTGTTTTTACATAAAGGACACCCATGGGTCAGTGTTATCATTCCTGAGCTTCTGTGGGGAGGTCACATTTCCTCACGGTCTTACAAATTGCAAATAGTTGGATTCTCATCCAGGACTCTAACAACCATGCTATTAAGGCACTCTTTTCAAATGGTGAACCTGACTATACTAATTATACTTCTTGACTGAAAAAAGCATTCAGCTTCAAACCAAATGTCACTACTGAATTCCCTATTTGCAAAGAGTGTCAGAGATATAAATTTTTGCTGCATTCTTGCATGTTATCACAAGGGAAACTTGGAGAGATGTAACGATAACAATCTCCCTCAATGCCAGCAAAACTAAAGAGCTGGTCACTGACTTCAGGAAGCAAAGTACTGCACACACCCCTGTCAGCATTAATGGTGCCAAGGTGAAGATGGTTCACAGCTTCATATTCCTAGGGATGCACATCAACAATCTGTCCTGGGCCACCCATGCAATGCTACGACCAAGAAAGCACAAAAGTGCCTATACTTTCTCAGGAAACTAAGGAAATTTGGCATGTCCACATTGACTCTCACCAATTTTTAAGATGCATCATTGAAAGCATCCCCAGTAAGGCAATTACTCGGCCCAAGACCGTAACAAACTACAGAGCGGTCGTGAACATAGCTCAGACCATCACGCGAACAAACCTCCCATCCATTGACTATCTACACCTCCCGCTGCCTTGGGAAAGCAGGCAGCATAATCAAAGGCCCCTCCCACCTGGCATATTCACTCTTCCAGGTCTGACTAACTTTGACAAAGGTCCATCTAGACTCGAAACATTAGCTCCGTCCCCTCTCAACAGATGCTGTCAGGTCTGCTGAGATGGTCCAGCATTTTCTGTTTTTGTTGCAGTCGCGTATGTTTTATTTCCATGATCTGGACTTGCTAATGATGTTCAAAACTAACCGAGGGCCCACGAACCAGAAAATAAGTGAATGGGTGATGCATTTCAAAAGTAACAACCAGTCAGGAAGCTTCAAGGTGGTTACCTTACTGATATAAATATTTATGTTTTCTGCGTCTATTAAACTGCCAAGCATTTACCAAGATCTCAGAAATCAGTGTATACTGTATTATTTTGCATGCAATTCCGCAGTGGACGTAGGTGTATACAAACTAACAAACCTTCTGACCCAACCATGTGGTACACAAGCTGACATATGTACAATCTGTCACTATCTGCTATGACACCTCCGCTAGCAGGAAATTAAAGAAGGGGGAAAAAGGAGAAAAAACTAAAAATCACTCATTCCATATACAAGACATCACATTCCAGTGTACATAATGGGATTTGGAATTCGAGGTGGCAATTAATCACTTGCAACAGGACTACAGTTCTGTTCTGTGTTGCTGTCTTATAAGGCAGTCCCATCTTGCCTGTGAACTTGCATCGGTCACTTGGGATCAGAACAGATGTTAAACTGATTTTGTTTTGTTAAAAACTACAAGCAGGAAGTCTACCTATTTTAAAGAAGTGATAAGTCAGCCAACTGCTCACTGATTAGAAACATTAGGCTTTCAACTTTGGCTGGGCAGCTGGTTTGTGATGCAGAGAAAGCCCAGCAGCGCGGGTTCAATTCCAATACCAGCTGAGGTAATTCATTCATAAAGGCCCCATCTTCTCAACATTGCTCCTCCCCTGAGGTGTGGCGATCTTCAGGTTAAATCACCACCAGTCAATTCTCCACCTCAAAAGGGGAAAGCAACCTGTGGTCATCTGGGACAATGGCGACATTACTTTATTGCACCCCCACCCCCAAAGTGTGTCACACGTAGGCTTACATTAACACTGCAATTAAGTTACTGTGAAAATCGCCTAGTTGCCACACTCCGGCACCTGTTCGGGTACAGAGGGAAAATTCAGAATGGCCAAATTATCTAACAGCACGTCTTTCGGGACTTGTGGGAGGAAACTGGAGCACCCGGAGGAAACCCACGCAGATACAGGGAGAACGTGCAGACTCCACACAGACAGTGACCCAAGTCGGGAATCGAACCTGAGACACTGGAGCTGTGAAGCAACAGTGCTGACCACTGTGCTATCATGCCAGCCATGTCCAAAAGTCAGAGAACGTTCTTTGCAAAATGAAAAATATTCCAGCTCCATTTTATCAGCCAGGCAGTATAATGTTGTATTGTCATGAATTGTGTCAAAAGGTGCTCCAAGTTCATTTTATACTATTGGATTTTGATATTGAGCTTTGACAAGCCCTAATCTTTGCATGGTTGGCTTTATAAACATATTTAATAAAGATCAGGCTAAAGAGTAGCATACAGATAACCCAAGAAGCTGAAATAAATCAAGTGATTCTTTAGTGTTCACTGTTGTGGGGCCACAGTATGTGGATTTGGTTCAAATATTCTTTGTGCTTCCATTAACTGTGAAGCACTCTGGGAAGTCAAAAAAGCACAATACAAATGCAAGCCTTTCTTTCTTTCATGATTGCTTCAATAATCCCAAGTTCCCACGTTAAGAATAGAGATAATCAGTCAGATTTCAAAAACACTCGTGTCATATTGCCATTAATTTTTCTTTGCATTGTTGTCATCCCAGCATTCACCCGTTGCTCAGTATGTAGGGAAGCTTGACTCAATTCTAAAAGTAATGATCACGGAAATTTTGAACCGAGATCAACCCGACAGCATGGGCAGGTTTGATTTGGAGAAATTGTCTGCTTCGTGAAAGAATTTCATTGGAGGCTTGTCCATCACATACTGATGGTTAAGTTTTAAAGAGAGCTTGCCATAATTGATATAGGGCACATAAATGACAATAAGCCCTGCAAAAGAAACCCTATGTGAGGGGGGGGGGGGGGGGGGGGGGAAGAGTCACTGGGCCACGTTGAGCGGTCAGTCGTGAAGTGACAGCGCTTGCCACCAACATCGAAGAAAATCACGCCAAATTCTGGAGGTGGAGTTTAGGAGATTAGACACATGAAAGTTAGGAAACAAAGACCTGAGCTTTCTGGATGACAAAGCAAGTATAGAGCAAGATGAAGCAGAAAAGGGTTGTGTATGAAAAATGCCAGGTTGATAGCACAAGTGAGATGCAAGATCAAAGTAGAAAGCTCAGTGGGGATGGGGAAGTGAAAAAGGTTTTCTCCCACAGTACAAAGAGAGCATGAGAAGAGACTGGCAGCTAACATAAAAGGAAATAGAAATGCCATATACATAGTAAAAAGGTATTGAGTGAAGGAATGGGGCTGATTAGGGACCAAAAGGGGGGTGTATGCATGCAGGCACAGGGGTATAGCTGCCTTAACAAAGAAGACGCTGCCAAAGTCATCCTGTACCAGAAAGTAGTTAAGACACTAAAAAGAGTAAAAAATGGAAGAGTAGAAAGTCTGGCTGGACCTGGTTTATAATTCACCAGAAGCAGATGGTATACCACCATTTTACCATGGGGCAACACGGTGGCAAGCACTGCTGCCTCACAGTGCCAGGACCCGGGTGACTGTCTGTGAAGTTTATCCATTCTCCCTGTGTCTGCATGTGTTTCCTCCGGTTTTCTCCCACAGTACAAATATTTGCAGGTTAGGTGGGGTTGTGGCAAACATTATGCCTCGCAGGACCAGGGACTCGGGCTCGATTCTGGCCTTGGGTGACTGTCTGTGTGGAGTTTGCATGTTTTCCCTGTGTCTGCCCGGGTTTCCTCCGGGTGCTCCGGTTTCTTCCCGCGGTCCAAGGATGTGCAGGTTAGGTGGGGTTATGGGGCTAGGACGGGGGAGCAGGCCTACACAGGATTCTCTTTCAGAGGGTGGCTCCAGACTCGATGGGCCAAATGGCCCCCTTCTACACTGTAGGGATTCTATGAGTTCTATGATACCGAGGAATTCAGGGTGAAAATTACAGAGGCAAGAGTCATAATTTTTCAATCCTCCTTAGATATGGCAGAATTACCAGAGGACTGGAAAATTGCAAATGTTGAAACCTTGTTCAAAAGAGGAGTATCAGGATAAGCCCAGCAACTACAGGCCAGTCAGTTTAACTTTGATGGTGAGAAAGCTTTTAGAAACCATAACCCATGCCAAAATAAGTCACTCGGAAAAGATGGATTAATTAAGGAATTCAGCAAGGATTCACATAAAACTGTGGATTCTGGAATGTGAAACATAAACAGCAAATGCTGGACAACCTCAGCAGATCTGACAGCATGTGGCAAAAGAACAGAGCTAACATTAAGACTGGATGACTCTTTGTCGAAGAAATGATGATCATCCAGACCCAAAAGTGTTTGCTCTATTCTCGTTCCACAGATGCTGTCAGACCTGCTGAGATTGTCCAGTATGTTCTGTTATTGTTTCACACATAACTAACTTGATGAGGTCTTTTGAAGAATTAACTACCAGGATGAATCCAAGTAACACAGTTGATGGGGTGCACATGGACTTCTCAGACTTCCAAAAGGTGTTTGATAAAAGTGCCACATAATAGGCTTGCCAGCAAGTTGAACCCTATGGATTGAAAGGGACAGAGGCAACATTGGTATGGAGTTGACTGGGTGACAGGAAACAAAGAATAGTGGTGAACATTTTTGTTTGGACTGGAGGGAGTATAGAGTGGGTCAAGATTAACAACCTCGACTTGGTTGCACAGTGCACAATTTCAAAATTTGAGGATGGCACAAAACCTGGAATTATTGTGAACGTGAGGAGGGTAGTTACTGAATTGGATAATCAGTGATGATCATAATGAATGGCGAAGCAAGGTCAAAGGGCTGAACAGCCTCCTCCTGCTCCTGTTTTCTTTATTTCTATGAAATGATAGTCTTCACGAGGACACACTCCTCTACACACTAAGGTAGAATGGGCAGACAGGTGGCAGATGAAATTTAGTGCAGATAAATGTGAAGCGATACATTTTGGGCGAATGAACAAGGAGAAAACTGGAAGGATACATTTCTCAAAGGGGGAATAGAGGGGCGATGTGTGCACAAATTGTGGAAGGTGGTAGAAAGGATTGAGGAAATCTTGAGCATTGTACATAGTGGCCGAGGCCAAAATGAGGCTATGATGAACCAAACACTGGCTCAACCTCAACTGGAATACTGTGTTCAATTCTGGTCACTGCACTTTCAGAAATATGTGACGGTTTCAGAGAGAGGGAAAAACAATTTAAAAGAGTTCCAGGGATGAGGGACTTTTGTTACATAGATAGATTGGAAAAGGTGGGGCAGTTTTCCCTCAAAAAGGTTGAGAGGAGATTTGACGAAGGGGGCTAGACAGAGTAGATAGAGAGAAATTGTTCCCATTGGCAGAAGGGTGGAGAACCAGAACATACAGATTTCAGATGAATGGCAATAGGAACAACAATGGTATGTGGAAAAGCTTTTTTTAAAATGCAGTGAGTGATTAGGATCTGGAATGCATGGCCAGAGAATATGGTAGAGGCATATGCAATTATGGCATATTTCAAAAGAGAATTGGATAAACAGTTGACAAAAAAATTATTAAAAGTTAAGGGGGAAGCATGTGTTGTTCTTGCTGATGATACAAAGCTAGATGGAGAGGTAAGTTGTGGGGGGTGCGGGGTGCACAGAGAAGCTGCAGAGAGATATAGACATGTTAAGTGAATGGGCAACACGATGATAGATGCATTATAATGTAGGATA
This sequence comes from Scyliorhinus canicula, assembly GCF_902713615.1. Lineage (NCBI taxonomy): Eukaryota > Metazoa > Chordata > Chondrichthyes > Carcharhiniformes > Scyliorhinidae > Scyliorhinus > Scyliorhinus canicula. Next base: position 113,418,384 of record NC_052147.1, on the reverse strand, counting down.
GTGTGAAGTTATTCACTTTGGCCGAAAGAATAGAAGAGCTGAATATTCTTTTTAAAAGTTGAGGAATTTGCAAGTGTCGACGTTCAAAGAGACTCACGTGTGCTCATACAAGGAACGCAGAAAGTTAGCATGCAGGTGCAGAAAGCAGTTAGGAAGACAAATGGCTTGTTGGCTTTTATTGCAAGGGGACTGGAGTAAAGGAATAAAGAAGTATTGCTACAATTGCACAGGGTTTTTCCAAGACCACATCTGGAGTACTATGTGCAGTTTGGTCTTCACATTTAAGACATATTTGATTGAAGGCTTACTGGGAAGAATCATTAAATTGGTCCCTGGGATTAGGGGGTTGTGTAATGATGAGAGGCTGAGCAAATTGGGTCCATATTCTCTGAAGTTCACAAGAATGAGAGGCGATTCATTGAAACCTATAAAATTCTGAAGAGGCTTTGATGGATTGTTTCCATTGGTCAGTCAATCGAAAACACAAGCAGCACAGTCTCAGGATAAGGAGGGGGCGGTCATTTTAGATTGAGACGAGGAGAAATTACTTCACTCAAACAGTTGCGAAGCTTTGGAATTCTCTGCCCCAGAGGGTCATGATGAATGCTCATTGTCGAATATAATTAAAGCGGGGATAGATAGATTTTTGGTGTCTCAGGGAATTCTTTTACATTCATTCATGGGATGTCAGCATCACTGACTCGGCCAGTATTTATTGCCCATCCCTAATTCTTCTTGAGAAGGTGAGCTGCCTTCTTCAACCACTGCAGTCCATGTGGTGTAGGTACATCCGCAGGACAATCAAGGGATGTAGGGAGTGGGTGGAGAAGTGGAGTTGAAGCCCAAAATCAGCTGTGATCACATTGAATGATGGGGACAGGCTCAATGGGCCATATTGCCTACTCATGCTTCTATTTCTTCGGTTCGTAGAGAGCTGGCACAGATGTGACGGGCTGAATGGCCTCCTTTTGTATCATAACTGTCATAACTATTCTGTGATTCTATTCTCTGGTGGAAATCATGCACTCTTCACTTCTTACAAACTTCACAGAGAGAAAACTAAATGTTTGGTAGTTAAGCTTTTGCAACTAATGTCCCATGCAAACTTTTGAAAAAAAATTTAAAGCATGGAATTTTAATTGCAACAATTTAACTTTATGCAAATCTCCAATTAGTTTTCCAGAGCTAGAGGTTTTTCAACAGGATTCATGACTAGGTGTGCCATTTAAAAACACAATTAAACTTCATGAAGAAGACATAGCATTTTAGCAGAGGGTAAGGGTTGTGAGGTTTAACAATGTTATTCGAACATAAAATTGAAAATGAGGCAGTTTCAAAATCATTGCTATCTCGGTATTCCAGCCATTATTTTTTTAATTAAGTTTTTGTAGGAGAGAGAAAGCAAGCCAACACTGAGTGGCATTAAATGAAAGACTGATGTAAATTTAAAGGTTTGACTAGGTGGAATTTCGATTATATTTAACAAGAGAGAACTTTGTAAGGTGAGAAATGAATTATAGGGTTTTCCGTAGTCCAATGGAAAAATGTGTTTTTCATAAAGAAATCAGTTTAGGAACAGAAATAATTGAAAAGCCATGGGTCCAATTAAAGTTTCCTTATACAAAATGGTATTCCTGTAAATGTAGCAATGTTTAGACCTTCACCCATGTCAATTGAGGTACTGCCAAATCATCAAATTATTCTCTATTCTACAGTTTAAAGATGTAAAAAAAAGTCATGTAAATTGTTCTGTATAACTTCCCATATATGGACATTTTGATAAGGAACCTGCAGCTCACAAAAAAGTATTAAAACATGATAGACTGTCAAGAGGATTTGGATTCATAGAATGCGACAAGCCTCAATACTGAAATCAGAACTGTTTCAAGAGTCCCCAATAATTTGGAGAGGCTACAAATACAAAATTCTAAACGTATGCATAAGTGCTAGTCCAAGTAATGCATTTTAAATAAATGGGTGGCACGGTAGCACAGTGGTTAGCACTGTTGCTTCACAGCTCCAGGGTCCCAGTTACAATTCCCGGCTTGGGTCAGTGTGCGGAATCTGCACGTTCTCCCCATGTCTGCATGGGATTCCTCCAGATGCTCAGATTTCCTCCCACAGTCTAAAGATGTGCAGATTAGGTGGATTGGCCATAATAAATTGCCCTTAGTATCCCAAAAAAAAGGTTGGGTGGGGCTACGGGGATAGGGTGGAGGTGTGGGCTCAAATGGGGTTCTCTTTCCAGGGGCTGGTGCATACTCGTTGGGCCAAATGGCCTACTTCCGCTCATGATTCTGTGAACGTTTGGTGAACCTAATCGATTTTGTGGACCAGATGAAATATCATAAATAAAAATCTTCCTTCAACATCTGTCATGAATAGTGAACTGGACGAGGTGATTATGTTTTGAAATTTATCTTGAATTCCCAAGTGAAAAACCATTCTGGGAAAGGATCTAACAAACACCTCAATTCGAGGAAGTGACCATGTGACTTCAGGTTACCATGAGGAGAGAAACTCGAATGGAGATTCCTCTGAAATGCCGGATGTCAGTTTAAAGCAGATTCACAGAATCTCACCGAAGCAAAGGACAGCTGCTCCAGAGGCAGAGGCAGGAGAGGTCTTCACTGCTCTGTAAGGGTGGAGAGCAGAAATGAAGCTCTGCATGGGGAAAACCGTTTTACAGAACCTTTTAAAGGGGAGGAACACGAGAATCTCTGAAATTCTAATTGTTGGGACTGGTGTGACCTTCTGGGAAAATTCAGCTGGACTGGAACAATTGTCCAACATAGGAATATAGGAAGAGCAGGCCACACAGCCTCTCGAGTCTGTCGTACCATTCAGCTAGAGCATGGCTGACCATCTAACTCGACGTCTTTGTCCTGTGCTATCCCCATATCCCTTGGTGTCATTAGTCTCTAGAAATCTATCAATCTCAGTCTTAAACGTACCCAATGACCCTCTTCTCTGTTCTAAATTACTTGCTCCTTATTCTGAGCCTGTGTTCTCTGGTTCTAGAAACCAAACCCCACACTTGGCCAAGGAAAGCATCCTTTCTGCATCCACTCTGTCTAGTTCCCTAAGAATTTTGCACATTTCAATGAGATTATTCTTCTAAAATCGAGGGAATATAGGCCCAGGCTCCACGATCATCCTAACATCCCACCATCACAGGAATTAGTCTAGTGACCATCTGCTGCACGCACTCCATAACAGGTATATCCTTCCATAAGTAAGGGGAAATGGTACACCATATTCCAAGTGCTGTCCAACTAAGGTTCTTCACAGTGTAAGGGTCCCTTCTGCTTATTCCTTTATCTAACCTTCCTTTTATTTTTGCTGTTACATTTTGATCCATGGATGAATTATGGGCATGTGTCTTTCAGAAAGGTGGCCTGTGCCTTTTGTTCTAGCAGAGGGCTGGGCTGTTTTAGACTGACATCAGTGATGACTCAGATTGATTGATGCGGCTAGTGGCCAATGAATGGGCCCAGGAGGCTGTGCCCTGCCCGTAACAGGTGGTGATTGGATTTTTAAAATATATATTTTTATTAATGTTTTCACAACCCTTGGTCCCAATCAGATCCCCCTCCAACCCTGAAATTATTTTTCCATAAAATAACTTCTCAACGTAACACCCATACACCCCCAGGGGACCATGCATTCCCCACCTCACCTCAAAATGTTTCACAAACTGTGGCATCACCTCAGTCAATATTTCCACTGTGGTATGAGCAGCTCCACCCAAGGCCCGGTCCACCGCCTTCCCTCCTGCTGAGCTTCGAGGACTTTATGGCTTTGTCGAAGAATAACTCCCTGTAATCTTCTTGCCACCAACTTTCTTCATAGATTTCAACGTATTTTCGCCAACAAATTCCTATGCAATGGGCTGGTTTTGGTAACCACAATCCCCATGAACCGGGTTAAAAGGTCCAAGAAATGGGGGCAGCACGTGGCACAGTGGTTAGCACTGGGACTACGGCGCTGAGGACCAGGGTTCGAATACTGGCCCTGGGTCACTGTCCGTGTGGAGTTTGCACATTCTCCCTGTGTCTGTGTGGGTTTCACCCCCACAACCCAAAGATGTGCAGTGTAGGTGGATTGGCCATGCTAAATTGCCCCTTAATTGGAAAAAAATAATTGGGCACTCTAAATTTATTTTAAAAAAGAGAAGGGAAAAAAATCCCAAGAAACAAAGACCACAGCAGGAGCCACCTTATGCGAAACCTTCTCTGGCCAGTTGCTACCGGAACTTCCTGGTGATTGGATATTACTTCACTAGAATGTTTCTGAGAGCCACGTGGTTCCATTGTAGTTTCACTTTCGATTCTACAGGCTGGATGGAGGAATCAAACCAACTCACCGCAGGAATATCCAGTCAATTCCCAAAGGCCACTGTGAGAATCACCTCTCTTCAGAAATGGCAGAATCCAGATTCTGATAACCCTCTCTACGAACAGGCTGATGTGAAGCTGAGGTTTCTCCTGGAAAAGCTGAGAGTGAGGTACACTGAATTGCAAAGAAGGTCATTACGGGCTGTAGGCCAGAGACTTTAAATCACACTCATAATGTGAAGAGAGTGCACCGAAGACCTCATCTGAAGCAAGCACCCTTATCTTTTGACCTTAATCCTTACTATTTTTCACCCTTTTCCTTCCTCCTTGTGTTTTCCTGTCTTGTGTGTGCGGGTAGAGGGTGGGGCTGTTAAGGGGGGGGGGGGGGGTCAGATGTCAAGGGACACTTAACCAACTATATTCATGGCATATTTCATATTTGTTCTAGTTATAAATAAACAGCAATTGTGTTTAAACTTACAACCCTGGTGACTGTAATTATTAGGCAGCCAAGGGCCAAAGATTTCACGATTTTTGATCAGAATTATTGATAAATCCACTTGTGTTGTGACATGGGGCTGGAATTGACCATGCATTACCCATGGTGGCATAACAACAATTGAAGCAAGACATTGTTACTCCTGTACTCTTGCGCTAAAAGCCAACAATACTGTAATTGCTTGCTGCATCTTCATGTTAGCTTTCTGTAACCTATGAACAAGGGTACCCAGGTCGCTTTGGATCAACACTTGCCAATCTCTCACCAGTTAAGAAATATTCTGCACCTCTGTTCCTCCCTTCTGAACGACACTAAGGGTACGCTTTTCCGGCCCTGCCTGCCAACGGATCTTCCGCTCCCACTGAACGCGAGCCCCCGTGGTGGGTGAGCCACACAAAACATCACAGACCTCCTGCCAGCAGTCATTGCCGAGACACACCATGTAGGTGGGTAGGGGACGGGGAACCAGGCCGAAGTTTTTAAACTTGATGTAGCTGAGAGAGATGAACAACTGCTGGATAGCTGGGAGTGCCTTTTTTTTACTGTCCCTTTAATGCTACACATCTGTCAGAAGCAGGGTGTTGGAAGCAAATGCGTTTCATAAGACCTGATTTGGTGGTGCTCTTCAGGAATTGAAAGGCAAAAAAGAAGTGGAAGAGATATTTGCTTTCAGCAGCAGCATAATGAATTTGAAATATAAATAGAATGGCTCTTTTAATCTTCAGTAATGCCTCCTCCCACACTGCTCAACTGAAAGAAGTCAGCAGCAGAGGATGAATTGAACTAAAGATGCCCAACTCATGCACTGGACAAGCTAAACAATGAAAGGGTACATTTTCGTAGGAAACAAAGCAGCACTGTTTTGGGTAGGAACGGAGTTGAAGGTTATTTCTGGGCGGCACAGTGGTCAGCACTGCTGCCTCACAGCACCAGGGCATAAGTAGGGTGCTCTTTCAGAGGGTTGGTGCAGACTCAATGGGCTGAATGGGATCCTTCTACACTGTAGGGATTATATGTTGGACATTTTAATTACGTCCAGTATAAATGGCTTTGTGGTAGCACAGTGGTGCAGTGGTTAGCATTGCTGCCTCATAGCGACGAGGACCCGGGTTCAATCCTGGCCCTAAGCCGCTATCCGTGTGGAGTTTGCATGTTCTCCCCATGTCTGCGAGGGTCTCAACCCCAGAACCCAAAGACATGCAGGATAAGTGGATTGGCCATGCTGAATTGCCCCAAACTGGAAAAAAAAATCGGATATTCTAAATTTATTTTTAAAAGTATGAATGGCTTGACATATTGCCATGAAAATGACAAAGTTCAAAATGCTTTATCTGTAAAAGCAGTACTGCCTCCAAGTGTACACGCGCACACATTAACCTATTTTAGGTATTTTATCTTCATGAAAACATTCAAAAGAAGCGAAAGAGAACACACGAAGGGAAAGGTCATTCAGCACCACAAAAATTATAGCCAGAGGCTATGCTGCTGTCAAATCTTAATTGTACAAACTTGTCACGAATAAACAGCGATTTGGTTCACCATCTTATTCTGAATAACACAAAATTAGCTTCTTCGAGTTGGGCAATACTGAAAGTAAGTAAAATAAGCTATCTTGGAATATCAGACTAGAAGTTTGGAACATACCAACAGAGAAGAAGAAACAATTTCCATAAAGTGCATAAATTCATTAATCTTCAACATAATGCAAAAATTCAACAGTTGGTATTCTGCAATTATCATGTGCTTGTTCTGAATCCCAAGCAAAAATTCAGCATTGTCTATCCAAATCCAAAAAATCTCATAGGTACCTTCAAGATTTATGTGATTGAGTGAGGTAATAAGAGAGTGCTACCTTGTTGGAAATGCGATCTTTCAGAGAGGTATTAAACTGAGGCGGATGTTAAAAGTATCATAGCAATACTTCTAAAAGAGCAGGAGAGGTAACCCAGTCTCCTGTCCAATATTTATCCTTCAAACCAGCCACCAACAGACCATCTTGCAATTAATCCCAGCACTGCTTGTGGAACCTTGTAGTGTGCAAATTCCCCATATTCCTGGAGTGACTGGATTCCAAAAATATCTCATTGGCTAGGAAGTGCTTTACAAAGTCCTGAGGTCATGAAAACAGCTATATTAATGCAAATTCTTCCTCCTTTCAAAATGGAGCTCCCCAAGTCTGAAATCAACATGAACTGCTGTAAATGTCCTACAGAAAATCGTACCATCTCTTTCCACGGATTGATGGGAGTCATACTCCGGCCGCTGTTTTTGAAAGTACAAGAGACCAAACCCAATGGAATGTTTGTGCTCGTGAAGCCTCAGTCCAATCACTAAATAGGCCTAAGAACTCCACAGTGTTAAATTGCCTTTAAATGTGGCTCCAATTTGCCAATTACATTCGGAGATTTCAAAACAGCTTGAAAATTGGGCATGCAACAACAAAGTAACCACGAGCACTCCTCTGCAAACCATCTGACCAACTGAGGAAGCGAATAAAGAAAAATGCAAGTATGATTAACCGTCAGAATTTAGGATAGGATGGTGTCGGAGCAGGTTAACTGTTCAACAACAAACATTCCCATGGGCGAGGGCTCCATGGGAATGTTATGCTCACAATCCCCAATTTCAGGAAGTGCAGCAAGCAGAGGATGCTGACATTCCCAGCATTACTAATGATTCCAGTGAAAAGAAACGCTCACTGATATTTGCTGAGAATCAGATGAAGTTTATGTAATTTAATAATTCACAACCATATCCACAATCCTCCGGGTAGAGAATTCCAAAGATTCATAATGATTTGACAAAAAAAAATTTCCCCCCATCTCTGTCCTAAATGATCGGCCCACTTATCCTGAGTCTGGCCCCCTTCTTGTTGAAGATTCTCTGACCAACAGAAACAATCTTTCCGTGTCTACCCTGTCAAGCCCCAATCAGAATCTTGTAGATCACCTTTCATTGTTCAAAGCTGCAAAGAAAACACACCTAATTTTCTCAGCCTCGCATCAGAGGTCAACTCCCCTCATCCCAGGGCTCAGTTTAATAGGAAGGGCAGAAATAGAGGAACAGGAGTCAATCCCAAGGTTTCTGAGTGTTCTAGAAGAGCAATGTGATGGGACGTGGGAGTGGGAAAAGCCATTGTTGAATACATTTAAAAATATATATTTTTATTAAGGCATTTGTATCAACATTAAACACAAACAGGAGGAGTTAGGAGTGGTATTAGAGCCGGGACTGTAGGCAGAAGCCCTAAGTAGGATCAATTCCTCCTCATCATGTGCCAGGCTCAGTCTCATCCAGTTTAAGGTGGTGCACCGGGCCCACATCACAGCGGCGAGCATGAGCAAGTTTTTCGGAGTACAAGACAGGTGTGCAGGGAGCCCAGCAAACCATGTCGATATGTTTTGGACATGCCTGAAGCTTGAGGAGTTCTGGTGGGGGTTTGCCAAGGCAATGTCCAAGATGCTAGGTACGCAGGTGGTGCAGAGTCCAGAGGTGGCGATCTTTGGAGTGTCGGAAGACCCAAGAGTTCAGGGAGTGAAAGAGGCCGACGTTCTGGCCTTTGCCTCCCTGGTAGCCCGGAAACGGATCCTGTTATCGTGGAGGGACTCGAAGCCCCCGAGTGCAGAGACCTGGGTTAGTGACATGGCTGGGTTTCTCAGCCTTGAGAAAATAAAGTTTGCCTTAAGAGGATCAGTGTCAGGGTTCACCCGGAGGTGGCAGTCGTTCGTCGACTTTCTTGGGGAAATTTTATTTAAAATGTCGGCAGTAGCAGCTTTCCGGGGGGGGGGGGGTTTGTGTTGTGTTTGTTTGTTTTTTTGTCATTTTTCGGTGGTCTGTGAAGACAGAGCCATTCGGGGAAATATCTATTTTTGCACTATGTTAATGTTTGACACCTATTATTCCTTTTCTGTTTTTGTTATAAAAATTTACAAATATTTCAATAAAAATATTTAAAGAAAAACATTAGACAAACCAACACAAGAGTAAGAACAAACGGAAACCTCACCATAAATAAATAACTACCTAAATGTCCCGACCTCCCTGCTGTTCGCCCCCCTCCCAGCATGCCTTCCTCATTTTAACCCCCCCCCCCCCCCCCCCCCCAGCTGAAGTCGATGAATGGTTTCCATCTCTGGGGAAACACATCAACTGAACGTCTTACAGTAAATTTCATTTTCTCCAACTTGAGGAGCTCGGCCAGGTCACTCACCCACACGCCCGACCTCAGTGGCCCCGAGTCCCTCCACTCCAGCAAAATCCGTCTCCGGGCTATCAGGGAGACAAAGGCCAAGCCATTGGCCTCTCTCACCCCCTGGACCATTGCCAATGGCTCTATTGCCAAGGCATAAAGCAATGGGGTGAGTGGGCACACCTGCCTTGTCCCATGGTGTAACCTGAAGAACCCAGAGCTCACCAGATTCATCTGTACACTCGTTACCAACGCCCTATACAACAATCGGACCCAGTCTACAAACCCCTGCTTGAACCTGAACCGCTCCAATACTTCCCACAAGAACTCCCATTCGACCCGATCGAACGCCTTCTCTGCATCCATTGCGACTGCTCCCTCCACATCCTGTCCCTCCGGGGGCATCATTATCACATTCAGTAATCTCCTGACATTTGCAGGCAGTTGCCTCCCTTTTATGAACCCCGTCTGGTCTTCCCCCATCACCCCCAGCACACAGTCCTCAATTTGCGAAGCCAAGACCTTTGCCAACACATTTAGCAACGATATCGGACGATAGAACCCACATTTCTCTGGGTCATTATCCTTTTTTAATATTAGGGGGATATGGATGCCTGCGATAATGTAGGGGGGAGTTCTCTCTTATTCCTTGCCTCATTATATGCCCTTACCAACAGGAGTCCCAGATCCCCAGCAAACTTCTTATAAAATTCTACAGGAAAGCCTCTGGGCCCTTCCCTTCCTGCATCACCGCCATGCCCTCCACCAGTCCAATAAAGTCCTCCTCCATCTTGGGGAACTCCAACCCGTCTAAGAATCGCCGCATTCCCTTCCCCCGGCCGGAGGCTCCGTAGAGCCGCTTATAAAACTCCTCAAATACCCCATTCACCCCCACCGGATCCAGTACCATTCTTCCCATCCCATCCTTCACTCTCCCAATCTCCCTCGCCAACTCCTGCTTCCCACGTTGGTGGGCCAACATCTGCTCGCCTTCTCCCTGTACTCATACTCTGGCCCCCTGCAACTGCACTACTGCCTTCACCCTGGACACCAATCCAAATTACATCTGGAGATTCTGCCTCTCCTTCAACAATCCCGCCCCCAGGGCCTCATAATACCTCCTGTCCACCCACAGAAGCCCGTCCACCAACCATGCCATCACTCCGGCGCCTGTTTGGGTACATGGAGGGAGAATTCAGAATGTCCAATTCACCTAACAGCACGTCTTTCAGGACTTGTGGGAGGAAACCGGAGCACCCGGAGAAAACCCACGTAGACACAGGGATGACGTGCAGACTCCACACAGAGAGTGACCCAAGCCGGGAATCGAACCCGGGACCCTGGTACTGTGAAGCAACAGTGCTAACCACTGTGCTACTGGCTGAACCTCTCATTTAAGAAGTCCACCAGCTACTCTACTTACCACTGGGCAGGCAGAGCTGACCCTTTACCCTCCGCCATCTTCACCTGTGGCGCATGAAGAATTTCTTGCTCCAACAGCTCCCTTCTTCTTGGCCCACTTCTGATCTGTGGATCCATCCATCAGCCCCACCAATGGAGTTTAACTTTCCTCAATCAACTCTGCACCTTTCTCCACCAAATCATTCGCCCAGCAAATAGGGAAAAGAACCAAAAACCCGAGCGGAAGCTGCCAAATGTGTGACCACTCACTCCACGGCCGCCACTGGAAGTGGTGCTGACTACATTTAAGCCAGGGATAGACAGATCTCTGATCTCTCAGGGACTGAAGGAATATGGGCAGGTAACTGGAGATGAAGCTCATGATCAGCCATGATAGTAATCAAAGGTGGAAGCAGATGATGGGCTATATGGTCTACTCCTGCTCTTATTCCTTGTGTACTTGTGAGGACAAACTGGGAACGGAAACACATCGGAATTGTTGGGGGGGGGGGGGGGGAGAGAGAGAGAGTCCAGGGTCCCAAGTGTGAATCACTACATAACAAAATCTGTTTGAATTTCAAGTACATGCTTCGGAAGGAACAATACAGCGCCCTGGACAAGGTGCCCGAGGGCAGCTAAAACAATACAAATGGAGATTCAAGGTAATCCGAAGGGGAGAAGCAGTGAAGGGAAACAACATTATATATCTGTCCTCAACAGATTAACTTCTGAAGTCTCTTAACCTTCTCTTGTCACAATCTAACCCCCCTTGGAATGGCGTTGTTTTGTGTAAGAATGTGTTACCATTCTTTTCGCTTATCTGATCTTTCTGCGCTGGGCTGCCTCGCTAGGTCACACCTCAAGAGCATCAACTGGCAGTAAAACACTTTGGAATATCCCGAGATTGTGAAAGGCAATAAAGGTCAAGTCTCTTTTTTTTAAAAAACCTGCGCCATCACTGTTTCAGGAATTAAACGTGGCTGCGCATGAATGCATCACGTTGGGTATTTGTAATAAGCGGTGTCATGACATTCCGGTGGCACAGTAGGCCAACAGCAGCAGATGTGATCTGCCACACACTGTCGGGCATGCTACCCGAGGCAGTTGTTCAGCAGAGGCTAGATATCATTTCACAAGCATGGCAAAGGAAAAAGAACATTTAGTCACCTTAGACTACTATTATTCAACTCTGAGCAGACGAATACAGAGCAGTACAAGCTGAGGTCTGCGACCAGATCCCACGCCACTCAGTCAACAACGGTATAGGAAACTAAAGTGTTGTGAGTTCTCAGATTATGTCTTCGGACTTTGTCTTTTACTTTGTAAAAGTGTTATAGTTTGGGATTGTATCTTTAAATTTGGGGGTAAATGAAAGCGGTTCTGTGACCTGTGCTAGAGTCTGCCTGATAGTAGGCCTGAAATAAAAGCAAAATGCTGTTGGAAATCTGAAATAAAAACAGAAAGTGCTGGAAGAACTCAGCAGGCTTTCTGAGGAGGGAAACAGAGTTAACGTTTCGAGTCTGCATGACTCTTCTTCAGAGCTCTGAACAGTAAGCCTGGGTGGTTTAATTATTAAAGATCAAAGGAAGGCTCAAATTGTGTTCTTGAGAGGGAGGTGCAAGGTATTTATACATTAAGACATCAGGGTGGTTCCCAAGTCTACCATAAATAGACTCGGAGCCGCCCAATGAACCAGAAAGATGTTAATGATATCAAGTTCTAAATAGCTGTATATAAACTATCAATGTACATCTAAGATGAAAGGAAGTTGGGGTCAAAGATAACTGATTAGCATCGATAAAAGTTAATGTGTTTTCCTTTGCCATGAAGAAGAAAGTAGGGGAAGCCATTCTGAGATCAGGTAACAGGCTTCCCATTAAACTCAGAAATATCACAGACAGAAACAGTTGTAGTTTTGCCTGATGTGATCCGCAGCCAACCAAGTAGCAGAGAGCAAGAGATGGAAAGAGATAAGCCTTCACCTGAAGCAGAAAAAAATGTTGACTCTCTCATTCACCATTTAGAATGCTGGTAGGAGCTCAATCTTAGATTGAAGCCAAAATTCATGAGTAGTTAAGAAAGGCTGGAAGATTTGCCTAGCTTGGATCTTGAGAGGAAATCTATCGTGCAATCCTCACATTGCAAGATAGCTCTGGGATTAGACATTATTTGGCTGGGAAAGTAAAAAAGTAATCCTCAGTAGAGCGGCCCACGACCAGTGCCGCGTCAAGCACGCCGGCGCCGTGCCAATTCTCCATTCTGCGGGGATTCTCCGGCCCGACCCAGGGCTGGGTGAATCCCACCGAGGATTTTCACCCCCTTTCAAAATCAACCTCAAGCTGTGCTCATTGGATGAAATTTAGAACACTTTTAGTAATACAAGGTTGGACTGAATTGGATCTTTGTAATCCAAAATGGAGAAACTGTTCTGCAAGAGATCCAAAATAAAATCACAATTTTGGTAAAGATTTAAAAAGAATCGCAAAGTGGTTTTAATTTGAGACTTAGTGTTGGTACATTGGTAACGAAAGAACGCTCATTACATTAGGGTTATGCATTTCTTTTTACTGGTTATATCTTAGATCTGCTACTCTATTCAAACTGCTCCTGTTCCAATTGCAACCAAGGACACAAGGTCACAAAGCTGCAATATTGAGTCGGAGGAAAAAAAAGGCAAAGAATATATAAATATCTAAACATCTCAAAAACTGCTTGCGATTCACACCAAACTACAAAAGTGTTTTGTTGCTTTTAACCGCAGAAACACACTCTCCTCCTCAGATACAAGTGGAGGAAATTCCATAGCGACAGCAACAACAGGCCATATAGACATTCCGAGAAAAAGGACAGAGTTTCAACTGAACATAGAGTTATAGAACAGTACAGCACAGAACAGGCCCTTCAGCCCTCGATGTTGTGCCGAGCAATGATCACCCTACTTAAACCCACGTAACCCGTATACCCGTAACCCAACAATCCCCCCATTAACCTTACACTACGGGCAATTTAGCATGGCCAATCCACCTAACCCGCACATCTTTTGGACTGTGGGAGGAAACCGGAGCATCCGGAGGAAACCCACGCACACACAGGGAGGACGTGCAGACTCCACACAGACAGTGACCCAGCCGGGAATCGAACCTGGGACCCTGGAGCTGTGAAGCATTGATGCTAACCACCATGCTACCGTGAGGCCCCGTTTGTCCTGTTGTTATTTCAGGAGACTTGCGCGTATGTAATGGCTTTTGCAACTCCAAAACTTCGAAGCACTCAACAAAAATTGAACTATTTTTCAACTGGAAAGTTTAAAAGAAAAACAACTGTTCTATAATTTTTTCTTCCTATCGAAATCCAGACAAGAGAAACTATCCTTTCCAGTGAACAGCCAGGAAGTATGTGTATGTTTATCATGGCCAGGGTTTTTTGGATGGCAATGTTTGCCGTCTTGCCATCCGAGGAGTTAGCAGCGAACAAATCCCAACCAATATTGCCTGCTCCACAGTCATTGGCGCTTCAACATGGTTGGAGGCAGGGCTTTTGCCCTTCACTTGGGAGGAAGTCCCACCTTAGAGACTGTGGTGAATTATAAATACTAATACTAATAATAATAAATACTAATAATCCACATTGTATTGTACAACATGTGTTGAGCCTGTATATTGTATTGGATCATGTGTAGTTGCGCGGCTCTACCCATAGGGGGAGATGAGGAGCTTGTACTGGGCTCCACCCGTGGTTCCGCCCATGGCTCCACCCATGGCTCCTCCCCCTAACCGGAAGTATAAAGGTTGATGCTGAGAGCCTGCCTGCCAGTTCATCTGGAGTTCATTTCGTCACAGGCAGGCTCTGTTGCAAGACGATTAAAACCACTGTTCACTTCTAACCACGTGTCGCGTAAATTGATGGTTTCATCAATTTAATCATCTTAAGAAACAGTAAGAAACGACTATGGAATCAGCCCTCAAACCTGATCGACTGGAACTCGCCCCACAGGATGCAGAGGCGAAAGAAATCTTTTCACATTGGCTCCGATATTTTAAGGCCTACCTGGCTGAAGCAAGCACCACAGAAACGACGGAGGAGCAGAAACTCAGCGTACTGCACGCAAGGGTGAGCCATCGTATATCTACTCAGTTAGATTGTACCAGCTCATATACAGAGGCCCTGGCCCTACTCGACAGAATGTACGTGAGTAGTTTTTACTACTCGCCGCCAGCGCCCCACAGAATCGCTAGAAGAATTTCTAAGAGACTTAAAAGCCTTGTCCCGGGACTGTAATTACCAGGCTGTAAATGCTGCTGAACATAGGGAACTTGCTGCAACTTTGTTGCAGGCCTCAGATCCAATTACGTGCACCAGCGACTGCTTGAGAAGGGGGACCAATATTTAAAAGACACTGTTGAACTCGCTACGATTATGGAGGTCTCGTTTCGCAGCCTCACCTCGTTCCCTGCGGACTCCGCGACCCCGTCATGGGCCCCCGACCAGCGACTGCCCCAGGCCTGCGCCGCACGGCCACCCAGCCACTATTCTGCCCCAGCCTGCCACTTTTGTGGCCAGCCCCAGCACCCGCGGCAGCACTGCCCGGCCCGCAACGTGGCCTGCAGCAGCTGCGGTCGCAAAGGACACTATGCCAGAGTGTGTCTATCGAAGAAAGCCCCAGCCTCTAACCCTCCCGCGGCTCAAAACACTCATTCTCTGAATTCGCAGGCCGGCAGGCCCCGTATCGCTGCGGCCTATACCTCGACTCCGCCCCCACCCACCACGTGCGACCCATGGGGGCCGCCATCCTGGCAGACCCCCACCACGCGGCTGACCACGTGCGACTCATGGGGGCCTCCATCTTGGACGCCATCTTCCTCGCCACCCACCACGTGCCATCCATGGGGGCAGCCATCTTGGGCTCCATCCTCTCCAAATTCAGAAAATCTGATCGAAGACTGCGACCTCAGCGGGCATTCACCATGGGGCCACCCCAACACAGTGGACCGAGCCGCCGACTACCCACAACTCGGCGCAGTCACGTTGGACCAGTCGCGTCCAAAACACCTCCGCAACTCAATGACGACCGTTCAAGTCAACGGGTACAGTACACCGTGCCTCTTCGACTCCGGGAGCACCGAAAATTCCGCATGGTCGTGGACTATAGTCAGACCATTAATCGGTTTACGCTCCTCGATGCATACCCCCTCCCCAGGACTGCAGACATGGTGAATCAGATCGCCCAGTATCGTAATTTCTCCACGGTGGATCTGAAGTCTGCATACCACCAGCTCCCAATCCACCCGGAGGACCACCACTACACGGCGTTCGAGGCCGATGGCCGCCTCTTCCATTTCCTCCGGGTTCCCTTTGGCGTCACGAACGGGGTCTCGGTGTTCCAACGAGCAATGGACTGAATGGTGGACCAGTACGGGCTGCGGGCCACGTTTCCGTACTTGGATAACGTCACCATCTGCGGCTATGACCAGCAGGACCACGATGCCAACCTTCATCGATTTCGCCAGATGGCCCAGAAACTCAACCTCACTTACAACATGGAGAAATTAGTTTTCCGCACAACCAGGCTAGCCATCCTCGGCTATGTCGTGAAAAACAGAGTCTTGGGCTCCGACTCGGACCGTATGCTTCCTCATAGAACTCCCTCTCCCTCATTGTCCCAGGGCCCTCAAACGGTGCCTGGGATTCTTTTCATACTATGGCCAGTGGGTTCCTCAATATGCGGACAAAGCCCGGCCACTATTTAAGGCCACACTTTTCCCCCTGTCGGCTGAGGCTCGCCAGGCCTTCAACTGCATCAAGGAGGACATCGCCAAGGCGGCCATGCGGGCGGTGGATGAATCCGTCCCCTTTCAGGTTGAGAGTGATGCCTCAGGCTGCCTCTTGCAGCCACATTAAATCAGGCAGGGAGACCAGTCGCATTTTTCTCCCGAACCCTCTCCGCTTCGGAACTTCGACACTCCTCGGTCGAGAAAGAAGCACAAGCCATTGTGGAGGTTATACGTCACTGGAGGCACTACCTCGCAGGTAGGAGGTTCACCCTCATCACCGACCAAAGATCGGTTGCCTTCATGTTTGACAACTCGCAAAGGGGCAAAATTAAAAATGATAAAATTCTGAGGTGGAGGATTGAGCTCTCCACCTACAAATACGATATTATGTATCAACCGGAGAAGCTCAACGAGCCCCCAGATGCCCTGTCCCGCGGCATGTGCGCCAGCACGCAGAGCGACCGCTTAAAAGCCATCCACAATGACCTCTGCCATTCGGGGGTCACCCGGCTCGCCCACTAGATTAAAGTCCGAAATCTGCCTTTCTCCACTGAGGAGGTAAAAGCCGTCACCAGGGATTGCCCGATCTGCGCGGAGTGCAAACCGCACTTCTATAGATCAGACAGGGCCCACCTGTCAAGGCTTCTAGGCCCTTTGAACGCCTCGCTATTGATTTCAAAGGGCCACTCCCCTCGACTAACCGGAATGTGTACATCCTGGATGTCATCAACGATTCTCCCGATTCCCTTTTGCTATCCCGTGCCCCGATATGACCTCCCACACAGTCATTAGGGCCCTGCATAGTATCTTCACCCTATTTGGTTTCCCCAGCTATGTACACAGCGACCGGGGTTCATCCTTTATGAGCGACGAGCTGCGTCAGTACCTGCTCGACAAGGGCATTGCCTCGAGCAGGACTACCAGATATAACCCAGAGGGGGAACGGGCAGGTGGAGAGGGAGAATGCGACGGTCTGGAAGACCATCCTACTGACCCTCCGGTCCAGGAATCTCCCGATCTCCCATTGGCAGAAAGTCCTCCCAGACGCGCTCCACGCTATTAAGTCACTCTTATGTACCGCCACCAATCAGACCCCTCACGAGCAGCTCTTTGTTTTTTCCAGGGGCACTACCACGGGGGTTTCGCTCCCGGCATGGTTGAAGACACCGGGCCCAGTACCCCTCTGGAAGCACGTCAGGGCACACAAAACTGACCCACTCGTAGAAAAAGTGCTTCTACTATACTCGAACCCCCAATATGCCTTCATAGAGTACCCTGACGGCCGTCAGGACACTGTATCCCTCCGGGACCTAGCGCCTGCAGGATCAAACCCCACCGCCGAGGTACCCCTCACACTACATCCCACCCAACTCGCCGTGCCCCACGCCCCCGCGTCTACCAGTTTGCTACACATGTTCCGCGCGCCCGCACTCGCAAGCGTCCAGCGCCCCCACTCCCCAGTCGAACCAGACGGGTACGAAGCTCGGACAGAATCACCCCCGGAGTCCGCCATCGTACCCCAACCGACCGTGATCATCCAGCCACCAGAAGGGGCTGCAACCCCGGTGCTCCGCCGATCACAACAGACAACTCGACCACCGGACAGACTCAATCTGTAAACCATCACCCCCGCCGGACTTGATTTTTTTACAGGGGGTGAATGTGGTGAATTATAAATACTAATAATCCACACTGTATTGTACAACATGTGTTGAGCCTGTATATTGTATTGGATCACATGTAGTTGCACGGCTCTACCCATAGGGGGAGATGAGGAGCTTGTACTGGGCTCCACCCTTGGTTCCGCCCATGGCTCCACCCATGGCTCCTCCCCTTAACCGGAAGTATAAAGGTTGATGCTGAGAGCCTGCCTGCCAGTTCATCTGGAGTTCATCTCGTCACAGGCAGGCTCTGTTGTAAGACGATTAAAACCACTGTTCACTTCTAACCACGTGTCGCGTGAATTGATGGTCTCATCAGAGACCTGCAGGCCATTCGGTTGGCCGACTGCTCTCTAATGACGACAGCGCCAGAAGTTGCAGTGGATGGAACTGGGATTGCAAGTGTGGTCGTCTCAGCGCAGGGCAGGGAGGTGAGGCCGAAGGGAGCAGCAGAGGGTTTGGGCTGTTGGTACCGAGGCTGCGGATGTGGAGGGGAGTGAGTAATTCTCCTCAGGAGTTAGACCCTTTTGAGGGGGTGAAAGATGCTAAAAGGGCCTGAGCAAGTTTCCTTTTTGGCCTTTCCCCAGCTGCTGAATTCCTTCCGCCAGCCTGAAAATGGAGGCTGGCTGAGAAATGGCCCTCAAGTGATCAAACAGTTAGCCAATTAAGGGCCTCAACTGATGCCAAATGTGGACGAGCCAGCCTAACCCTCACCTGTCCAAGTGTCAAATTGCAGTCAGGCTGTGCGAGCAGAAACAGGGTGGCAAGGGCCATCCGAGAAATGTTATGGTCACCCCATGTGGCCTCCTCCCCCCCCCCCCCCCCCCCCTCCTCCCACCCCCCTCCGGAAGCCGACAAACTCATCAGTAGGGGAACAGAAAATTCTGCCCCAGGACGACCAAGAATCCCCGAAATGTCAACATTTCACACTCTTATTAAACATTCACCAGCTACAAAAGTGGAATTTTGCAGTCAAAATTCTGTTCTTGGATTAATCTAATTTCAAAACCTGCTGCACAGATCTTTTAAAAACAAAGTGAAGAGACAGAAAATAAATATTGCGCATTTATTTCTCGACCATAAACCAAATTAGAACTTCTGGAATAACGAACTGCCAAACCCCAAGCTGAGACCAGGTAACTACTTCATTGGAGAACCAGTATTTAGATTTTCAAAAGCCCTTTGACAAGGTGCCCCATAGGAGGCTGTTGAATAAGACAAGAGCCCATGGTATTAAGGGTAAGCTACTGACACGGACATAGGATTGCCTGTGATTGGCTGACTGGCAGACGGCAGAGAGTGGGGAAAAAGGGGTCTTTTTCAGCATGGCAGCCAGTGACTAGCGGTGTGCCTCAGGGGACCACAACTGTTCACAAAAGACATTAACGATCTGAAAGAAGGAACTAAGGGCACTGTTACTAAGTTTGCAGGTGATACAAAGGTATGCAGAAAGACAGGTAGTATTGAGGTAGCAGGGGGGCTACAGAAGGACTTGGGTAGGCTAAGAGAGTGGGCAAAGAGGTAGCAGATGAAATACTGTGGAAAAGTGTGAGGTTATGCACTTTGGAAGGAGAAATGGAGGCATAGACTATTTTCTTAATGGAAAAAGGCTTAGGAAATCAAAAGCAGAAAGGGACTCAGGAGTCCTGGTTCAAGAATCTCTTGAAGTTAACGTGTAGGGGCAGCACTGCGGCCTCACGGCGCTGAGGTCCCAGGTTCAATCCCGGCTCTGGGTCACTGTCCATGTGGAGTTTGCACGTTCTCCCAGTGTTTGGGTGGGTTTCGCCCCCACAACCTAAAGATGTGCAGTTAGGTTGATTGGCCACACTAAATTGACCCTTAATTGGAAAAATGAATTGGGTACTCTAAATTAGTTTTTTTTCAAAGTGTAGATTCAGTCAATAGTTTGGAAGGCAAATAAAATGTTGGCATTCAGATCGAGGGCTAGAATACGAGAACAGGGACGTACTTCTGAGGCTGTACAAGGCCCTGTCAGACCCCATTTGGGGTATTGTGAGCAGCTTTGGGCCCTGTGTCTAAAGAAGGATGTGCTGGCCTTTGAAAGGGTCCAGAGGAGGTTCACAAGAATGATCCCTGAAATGAAGAGCTTGTCATATATGAGAAGCAGTTGAGATCTCCGTGTCTGGAAGCATTGGAGTTTAGAACGATGAAGAGGGATCTTATTGAAACTTACAGGATATCGAGAGGCCGAGATAGAATGGACGTGGAGAAGATGTTTCCACTAGTCGGATAAACTAGAACCCAAGGGCTCAGCCTCAGATTAAAGGGGTGATACTTTAACCGAGATGAGAAGGAATTTCTTCAGCCAGAGGGTGGTGAATCTGTGGAATTTTTTGTCGCAGAAGGCTGTGGAGGGCAAATCATTGAGAGTCTTTATGACAGAGATTCTTGATTAATAAGGGGATCAGGGTTATGGGGAAGAAGGCAGGAGGAATGAGAGTGAGAAACACATCAGCCATGGCTGAATGGCGGAGCAGACTCGATGGGTCGACTGGCCTAATTCAACTCCTATGTCTTATAATAAAGCCATCCAAAGCCTATTTAGCTTATTAATACATCACACGCTGCATTTTATTCATTGGCTGGGGAGCAGACGAGCATTGCCTCTTTTAATAGAAATAAAGCAGGTAAGGGTGTCCTCCTGGGGTTGTCACATGACATCCATTGAAAGCAACAGGACTTAATTGTCAAAGGAACAGTGGAAGCTTTATTCAGCACATTATCTGACTGTTGGGTAATGTGGAGGTGCGCAAATGCACAACAAAATTTTTATTGGAATTTGAAGTGGCATTCATCAACGCATTCGTTGTCCAACAGAGCATACATCAACTCCAACTATGGAAAAAATGCTCACTCGACATGCCCATCCTAATTCCCCAGAGACTCAAACTCACAGACAGGGGCAAATTAAAAAGCAGACATTTCAATGTGAGGAAAGATCAAAACAGAAGAGTTTCCAGTGCTCATCTCATCAATGCAAGCTCAATTTGCATTTATAGAGTATCCTTGGGAAGTCAGTTAGTTCAGGTGGCTGAACAGCTGGTTGGGATGCAGGGCAACACCAACAACGCGCGTTCAATTCCCATACCAGCTGAGGTTACCTTCTCAGCCTTGTCCCTTACCCGAGGTGTGGTGACCCTCAGGTTAAATCACCGCCAGCCAGCACTCTCAAAGGGGAGAGCAGCCTATGGCCCTCTGGGACTATGACGACTTTCACTTCATATAGCAACCTTAACAGAGCAACATCCCAAGTTACCTCAGAGGCCTGCAATAAAACAAGATGCCAAGCCATGGAATGGGATATTTGAAGTGAAGAGGAGGTGTTTATGGAGCAGCTAAGGAGTAAGAGCAGGAGAGCGGTTGCGGGAGGAAATTCCAGAGTTTAAAGTAGTAGCTCGGACATGAGACAGCATTACAAAAATCACTTGCACTTCAAAGAACAAACTGCAATGCTTTTTGGCATGCTTACTGGATATCTAGAGGGCACTTTCTTCCTTCTTCTTGTATTTGAAAGCCAAGGACGGAGAAGGGCATTTCACACAGCAACTTGCTGAATTCAGTGTGTAACTGTGCACGCGGAAGTTGCTGTCTAATTTACTTCTCAATAATAATCAGCACGGATACACTCACCATCAAACGTGGTCAATAACTTTTGAAAAGATCAGTGACTAATTCTTTTATTTTAGGAAATATAAATAGTAAGGGGAAAGGACAGGGAAAGAAGAGGCCGGAATTGAACCCGGGTCCCTGGCACTGTGGGGCAGCAGTGCTAACCACTGTGTCACAGTGCCACCCGAGCCTTGAGCTAAAGGTGCCCAATGTCGATAGTGGGTTCCCAAAATGAACTTCGTATTCCATTCCACTGCATTGGGCTTCCTCACGTTGACAAGCAAACAGAAATGAAGAAGAGGGATTGACTTCCTCATGTATTACTCCAATTTATTAGCCATTGTAATGCTTTTGTTACCTGATCGGGGAAAGTGCTCACGAACTCTCAAAAAATATCTTTGAAATGTGTTGTACTTTTCAAAAGTCCGTCACAATCCACCTGGTACACGGACCCAGTCTCATCTGAACACCTGTGACGTGTCCGCCCCAATTGTTTTTCGCTCAAGGATGCAGCAAACTTTGATGCAATCTCCTCATTAATAATCTGCACTGCTCCCTCAGGTCAAGTGCAAACATTCTTGGTTGATTCACCACAAAAGCAGAGGAAAGTATCCCCAAATAAAGACCATTGTTTGAAGAGGAGACACACTTTCATCCACTAATAGACCCTTCGAGAGTTCACAAGTAAAAAAATCTAATTGTATTGCAAGAAATGCAGCTATTTGTTTTGAAGATAGAATACTGTGATCAACAATAGCCTCAGCATATGTAGTTTATGGTGGATCGTGACTCACAAGGCTTTTATTAAGCCAGCCAAGTACTGCAAATGCTGCTTAATTAAGGTAAGGTGGATTGGCCATGCTAAAATTGTCTCTTATGTGTCCAAAGGTTTGATGGGGTTGCAGGGATAGGGCGGGGGAGTGGGCCTAGGTGCTCTTTCAGAGGGTCAGTGGAGATGCAATGGGCCGAAGGGTCTCCTTCTGTAAAGTAGGGATTCTTATGCTTTCGCTGAAATGTTCATTGCTTGGTTTCTCCAGCAGTAAAATCCATTTTATTTCTCAAAAAAAAAAATTTATAGTTACCTTGATTTAAAAACAGGCCAGTCGTTGCCCTGAGGTTGTACCAGATGCTCGAGGGAATATACCCACTACTGTCCGAGTCTCAATTCCAAAGCAGCATGTTTCAAGTTGTGCAAGGAGAGCAAGTGAACAATTAGCACCTTCAAATATCAGTCAGTAGCACACTCGTGGCCAGGTCTGCAGAATGTAGATTTGAGCTCACGTATAAATCTGTATTCCAGTGCGATGCTCAGGCAGTGTGGGCATTATCATCATTCAGATGGGACATTAAACCACTCCCTGTTTCAGTGTTACAAGTAGACAATGAAGATCCATGGCACTATTTCAATACTGGTCGAGTGTCCTTTATTCAAAACTCTAGGGCAGCAGGGTAGCATGGTGGTTAGCATAAATGCTTCACAGCTCCAGGGTCCCAGGTTCGATTCCCGGCTGGGTCACTGTCTGTGTGGAGTCTGCACGTCCTCCCCCTGTGTGCGTGGGTTTCCTCCGGGTGCTCCGGTTTCCTCCCACAGTCCAAAGATGTGCGGGTTAGGTGGATTGGCCATGATAAATTGCCCGTAGTGTCCTAATAAAAGTAAGGTTAAGGGGAGGGTTGTTGGTTTACGGGTATAGGGTGGATACGTGGGTTTGAGTAGGGTGATCATGGCTCGGCACAACATTGAGGGCCGAAGGGCCTGTTCTGTGCTGTACTGTTCTATGTTCTATGTTCTAGGGGCCAATGGCATTTCGGATATCAAATAATGTCAGTTTTCAGATACCCATAGAAACATACATTGCAATAACCTAAGCCTCCGCGAGTTATAGCCTAAAGTAAATAAAATGGCTCTAAAAGTAAAACGTTACACTGAATAATAAATACAGGGTACCTGAAATACGTTGCTTTTGACATGTTCATCACAAAAGGTAGAAGGTTAACAGTACAGGAAACAATTAAACTTCCCACGCTAAAGGTTAATGAGGTTCAAACAAAGTGGGGTTTTTGGATGTGTTCACTTTTCAGGTTTACGGATAAAGGATATTCGAGCTGTAGCAAGGAGTTCTGCCGCATCCTATCCAATATTCTTTCCTCAATCAACCACCAACAATAATCAGATCAGCCGCTATTTGTATGACATTTCTGGTCACAGGAGCTTCACCGCAAAATTAACTCATGATATAAAATGTTTTGACAGCATTCTGAATGATAAAATGCACAATATTGCCGCATATTGTGGGCAGCACGGTAGCACAAGTGGATAGCACTGTGGCTTCACAGTGCCAGGGTCCCAGGTTCAATTCCCCGCTGGGTCACTGTCTGTGCAGAGTCTGCACGTTCGCCCCGTGTATGCGTGGGTTTCCTCTGGGTGCTCCGGTTTCCTCCCACAGTCCAAAGACGTGCAGGTTAGGTGGATTGGGCATGATAAATTGCCCTTAGTGACCAAAAAGGTTAGGAGGGGTTATTGGGTTAGGGAATAGGGTGGAAGTGATGCCTTAAGTGGGTCGGTGCAGACTCGATGAGCTGAATGGCCTCCTTCTGCACTGTATGTTCTATGTTGTAAAAGAAACAGAATTAGCATTTTCACCATTATTTGTAATGGATTTCCCATTTTGGTTCACCGTCCATTTCCGCAGCTTGGTTTTCGGTTGACAGGTTCCGAGCCTGAAGCCAGGGGCTATAGCTTTGCCATTTAACAACAAGCATTGCAGATCAGGAGCCTCCCCTATTCAGCCCTTTGCTGTTCTCTCGAGCTCATGTCAATAACAACAACTATTACTTGCATTTATGTACTTCAGAGAGAGAAACCTGCCTTTTTTCAAAAAACCTGATCTGACTGATGTGTGACTCCAGGCTCGTGTCGTCAATGTGCTTGACTCTTAATTGCCCTGTAACGTGGCCCAGCAAGCCATTCATTTGACACTGATCCAGGTAGCTAGTGATGAGAAATAAAGGCAGCAACATCCACATCTAGACCAATTTAGATAGCCACTTCAATGTCATAAAACATTCCAGGATAGAAAAAAAAAGCCACTTTCAAGTAATTTTCTCATCAGAAGACAAGGTTTTAGTGCGCTAAATTATAGAATACAGCTCCTTTAAAAAGGTACGAGCTTGATTCTATTTTATAATTTAAGCTTCAGCAGAACTTTGCCTAATTGAATGATCTTTAATTGATGTCTGAAAAAGTTTTGTCTATTCGTGTGAGGGAAGCAGAAGAGAAAAAGGAAGCCCAACGCTACAGGAGCCTTTGATGATCATCTTACTTTGAAGGACAGTACTGGTTTTATTGACAGTTGACCGTAAATTATTCCAACCTTTGCACTCATGCAGCAATAGTGTATTGCATGCAGCAGGTATTCGTGCCATTATCTAATAAATGTGCCATTGACAAGCTGTGCACTGTGGTAAGACAGGGAAAGAGATTGTATCTGCCTTTGTTAGAGTATTATTCAGTGTCGCCAAGAACTGACTCATTGATGATGTGGAAGGTTGCAATTAAGCAACTCCTTAAAAAGGAGTAACACAAGGTTAAGAGGCAAGGAGGAAATTCCACAGCTTAAGGCCTTGGCAGCTGAAGGTACACTACCATGGTTACCTGTTAATAACCTGAACAATGTAATTGATATGATGAGAGAAATAGATGGTGGGTATAAATTGTCTTTGAGCACATACAAATATAAATAGGGGACAAGGGCCTCCTCGTAAGCCTGTTCCTGGGCCTGACAAGGTGGCCATCAAAAGGTCCAGGCAGCATGTGGTGGTGGTGGGGGGGGGGGGGGGGGGGGGGGGGGGCATCTGACCCTACTGTCTGCCCCTCTACTGTGGCTAGATTCACAAGCTGGTGGTCTTGGAGAGCGAGCAGGTGATGTCCACAGGCACTCTTCTGTTCTTCCACAACCAGTGGGCCCCACGGGAGCTGGTGTGCATCATCAACTCCGGAAGTAACATTTTGATTTAACTAGTTAAATTTCCTTTTAACATTCTATTTAAAAGTGCTTCACCAGGGCCTGTCGTCCCTATCATTTTTGTTTAAGTTATTGATTATTGTTTTCATTAAAGAAAACAAGTATAAACAAGAGGCAAAGGAGGAGGATCTCCTCATAAGCATGCTCCTGGCCAAAGTAGCCATCAACAGATTAAGAACATGGGTGGTCGAAGAGGTCCAGAATGTCTGCTCCTCTACCATGTGTATGCCCGTGACCAGGTGTCAACCTGGGCTGGGTTCTCGACCGCGCGGTTGACGCATGGTCTGAGCGATCAGGAACCCAGCATAGATCCTGTGGGGCCGTATTTGACAGGTCAGGTCTGCGCACAGCCAGCGCCATGTTGTACAGCGCGCCTACTGCAGGTGGTCGCCGTGCGCATGCGCGGCCACGGAGCCGACCATTCTCCAGCCATTTTTGGCACGGGCGCCAGGGGTTTTACCCGACACCTCTGGTAGCCCCTCACCAGTCTCAGAATCGGTGAGGGTTTGGCGCCGATTTTGGCATCATAAAACGCCTGGGAATTCTCCTTCTCAGCCGATACTTAGCCGCTGAAACGGAGAATCCAGCCCCATATGCTTTGATCAGAAGTAGTAGCAATTGCCAATTTCCTTCAAGTCTAACTTAATTCACAGTCGAAGGAAAAACTAACTTTTCAATTTATCAGAACTGATCTCACAGAAACATTGAATACAATAATGACTTTGAGCCAGTGTGTTATGTTGCCAAATGAGACAGCTATTTGCAACTTCGGAAGGACCTGCAAACCACATTGAGACAGGCAACCAGTTAATCAAAGACTTGTTTTCTCACGGTCTTCACACAATTCTTCAAACAATGCAAATGGGTTTAATAGCTACTCGAAATGCCAGAAAAAGCAAATGAGGGAATCTGTTTGAATATCTAATTCACCTCTAATGCGGCAAGGCTCCCATCAGGAACTGAAATGTTACTTCGGTGGGGCATAAGACCAAGAGCTACTAATTCAGATGCAAATACACAGTGGATAGACGAGTAAGGAGGGCTTTTGGCACAGTGAGTAGCATCCCTGCCTCGAAGCCAGAAGCTCTGGGTTCAAGTCCCACTCCAGACTTGATGGGGGGGGGTGCCGGATCGGGGGGGGGGGGGGGGGGGGGGGGGGGGGGGGGGGGGGGGGGGGGGGCGCCGGAGTGACCACCGGCGAGCCTGGATCCATCCGCCATGTTTGTGCGGGCCGGCCTGAGGGAGGGCGGACACCGTGCATGCGCTGGTTGGCACCGGCCCAACTGCGCATGCGTGGGAACCGCACTCCGCGCCCCCTAGCACATGGCGCCCCGGGCGACTGCCCGAGTTGCCAGTACCTTGAGCCGGCCCTGCCTACACATCCTTCTACACTAAGGGGACATTTAGCATGGCCAATCCACTTAGCCTGCATATCTTTGGACTGCAGTGGGGAAAATGGAGCACCCGGAGGAAACAGCCGAGACACAAGGAGAACGTGCAAATTCCACCTAGACGGTGACCCAACCCGAGTTGAACCTGGGTTCCTGGCAATATGCCGCAAAGTTTTAGTGAGAACTCAATTGCTTACATATATATAATTTTTTAAAATCACAATAGAAGACCAGAGACTTGCTGTGCCTAGAATATATCCTCATTCATATGTAAAAGCAGAAAACCCTCAGGTGGTAAATCCAGACCAACCCTTCGTGATTGAACTCCATTGGGAGTAAAATCGGGCTGAATGGAGAAGCAGCACTGACCCAAACCTGTAGGTTTGCTTCCGCCCGACAATATAGGTTAAAATAAGCCCTTCACTTTCCGCTCTTTCATTGGGGCCAGGTGCAGGTGCTATGCCAACTTGCTGAGCTTTACTCTGGCTGATGTAATGCAGGAATGGTGCAAATGACGGAGGAAATTCAAGAGCAAGTAGATGACCCATTAGACAATAAGAACTCAGAGCAAAGACCTTGAGAAATATTAAATCAAACCTTACTCATGGATGGATGCTAAGACACAGCAACATTGCACCAAATAATGCTTGTACAATACAATTCTGTCCCTCTCCTGTGCTATGCATCCGTCCCAGCCATAAAACAGGTTCATCATCTGTTCCTCAGACTTCACCAATAACTTCTAAACAGTAAGTGGATTGTGCCCGAAGGAAAGTTTGGGGAAAATTAATTTTTATTAACTTTTATTTAGATACCACATTTATTACATGGGCTACCTTCCACGGAATCAGGCTACTGAGGCCAACCTGTTTATGCCCCACAGGTGCCTTATTCCACTTGCCTTGTGAGAGTGTCTTTAAAAATTGGATGTTGAAGAAATGTACCTTTAAGAAATAAAGCTGATCGTATTACTGAAGTGATGTCACAGGTGGGGAGCTGAGCTTACTTCTGCTTTTTGGGAGTTTTAGTGGTGATCTCTGCCATGAAGGACTATCTCTTAATCCTTTGGTGAAATCGGAATTGTAAAAAGGTCTCAGTATTGAATATAAATCTAATGTGCTTTTGTTTGAAGAATTTGTTAAGTCTTTTGGATGTGTAAAGGAACAGTTTGCAGGACTGGGTAGTGTTGTATTATTTTCGGGGTTATCTTTGAAGTAAGGGGTGGTAAGAGATCCAATGTTTATTTAAGAGGTTAATTTGAGTTCATTGAATAAACATTGTGTTGTTTTAAAAACCACATGTCCATAATTGTAATACTGCACCTGGGGAACAAGCCGTGTGCTTCAAAAGCAACAATCCATTAAAGGTGGGGGTTGCTTGAACTCCATGATACATTTTGGGGTTCTGAAAACACCTCTCCCATAACACACTTTCCCCATCTATTTCCTTCCTGATCATACGCTAGTCCAGTATCCGCTTAAATTTATCTACACTAGTCAGTCAAACACTCCCTGTGGGAACAATTTCCATATTCTCAGCATTCTTTGGGCAAAGATGTTTCTTCGGAATTCTCTGCCGAATACTTGGTGACTGTCTTATGTTGTCGGCTTCTTGTTAGACTCTTCCCCATAAGAGGAAACATTCTCTCTCTATCCACCCTCTGAAAACCTGCCAGAATTATATCGGTCTCCATTGGGTCGCTCCTCAGACTTCTTGTCCTGTTACTCTTTGGTTCTCAGGCGGAATTTGACATCAAGCTGCTCAGTAATTTTAGGGCAGATACCAATAACCTTCTCAAGGAGATAGGGTGGGATTTACCAGCCCTTTCCATTAGGATCTTCCAGTCCAGCTGAAGGCAACCCCCCACTTCTGTTCGGGTTCCCTGGCGGCAGACGGGCGAGCCATGCAAAACTCTGCAGATATCGGTGAGTCTGGAACATCCCGCCGGCATCCAATGGCAAACCGCCTCAACTGCCCGAAAAGACCCCCTGGGGTGGATTGGAAAATCCCACCTGTAGGTTTTAAGAAATGGCTTTAAAGGGGCAGCACAGCGGCAGTGGTTAGCACTGCTGCCCCACAGTGCCAGGGACCCGGGTTCAATTCCCGTCATTCTAAGAAAAGAGAGAAAGACAAGTAGAGAAGTTTAAATAATGGAATTTCAAAGCTCAGGGCCTAGACAGCCTTCTGTGTTTAAGCAAAGAAATTTGATAATGCGCAAGAGGCCAGAATCGGGGGAATGTAGGGTTTCTGGGCATTGTAGGGATGGAGGAGATTACAGAAGAGGGACAAGGACATTGAGGGATTTGAAAAGAAGGGTGAACATTTTAAAATCAGGGTATTGCCACACTGCGACCCAATATAGATCGGCGAGCCAGAGGTGATGGGGGATATAGGATTTGGTGAGAATCAGCATATGGGCAGTAATGACCACCTTTCATCACAATGCTCTTATTTCCTAAACTTGCTGGAGGAAAGTTTGTTTCAAAACACATGTAAACCTAGCCTTTCCGTGGACAATAGATGCTGAAAGATATTATAATGTAACCTCTCCAGTCCAGAAATCCAAATCTGGAAACACCAGATGTCTGGAGATTCTTTTGAGCAGCACAGCAAGAAACCCACCGACTCGCCACTCAAATGGTCAGACATTGCAACAAATCGAGAAGGCACAGCTCTCCTGATCTTCAGAAAGGGTAGAAAATGGCAGGTCGCAGTGGCTGGATGCAGCAGGAAAAGGCAGCGTAGGATCAGAAAGTCACTCCATTTTCCTCTTTAAACTTTCGCTGCCAATCTACTTCACCGTCTTTTCTGACCATACCTTAAGGGTGGGATTCTCCGGCCAGAAATTCCTGCCTGATGTCAATCGGCCTTTACGTGGTCCGTGTCCTGCCCATGATCTTGCAGTGGTGGAGCAGAAGAATACAGCCGTTAGTCTCTCTGTTCCCCTTCTCTCTGTCAGTCACCCTCTGTTAATTTATTTCTCCACCTCACTCTCTAGTTCAGAGTGGCAACGTGAAAGATACAGGGCGCGATTCTCCCAAACCGGGAGAAATCGTAAGGCTGGCGTCAAATCCGGGCGGATTTGACGCCAGCCCCCCCCCCCCCCCCCCTTCCCGACCGGGAACCGATTTTGGTCCCCGGTCGGGGCTAGCAGCCCGACGCCGTAAACTCCGGCATCACGGGCTTAACGAATTTCGTTAAGCCCGCTTGCCAGAGTTAGCACCGGCTGACGCGTCATATGACGTCAACCGCGCATGCGCGGATTGGAAGACTCCAACCCGCGCATACGCGGATGACGTCATCGCGTATTTGCGCGAAACCCGCGCATGCGCGGGCCGGGATGCCCCTCAGCTGCCCCGCGAATGGATACTGCGGGGCGGCGGAAGGACAAATAGTGCGCGGGCATCGGGCCCGCTGCCCGCGATCGGTGCCCACCGATCGTGGGCCCATGGCACCCTTGGCACGGCCGTGGTACTACCGTGCCAATCGGTGCCATGGTTATAAAAAGCGAGAGTTTACGGCCGTTTTTACGAACGGCCAGACCAGGTGTGTTTGCCGTTCGTAAAAACAGCCGTAAAGGGCTGGGAACTCGGCCCATCCATCAGCTGTGAATCGCTGCCGGCCTAAAAAAACGGCGGCAGCGATTCGTGTCGGGAGTTGGGCGTGGGGGGGGGGGGGGGGAGAATAGCGGGAGGGCGTCGGAACAGCGTGGCCGTAAAATTTTACGAGCCACGCTATTCTCCGCACCGTCGGGCGTGCGGAGAATCTCGCCCACAGTATTTGAGTGAGTAAAACTACTGCTTTACAATATTTCTATCACCACTTTATCTTTTAGGTAAATATTTATATCTATGGATTTTTCAGGTTTGTACTCTTGCGGTTAATTATTTGTAAAAAAAAAAAAGAGTATTTTTAAAATATCTTGTGGTCTATGGTTATTCTGTGAACAGGATTGTGGGGGCTGAGTGTGTGTGTGAAAGACTGATTTAATTAAACTGGTGACAGTTGGGCCGCAAGGTTTAGGCATCGAAGGATGTGAATGGCAAGCATTTGAAGTGAATAGGGCCAAGTTGAATATTCTACAGGTAAGTAAATAAGACATGGGTAGAAATTTGCATTTGGAGATAAAGGTTTGTTTTGTTCAGCTGTTAAATTTCAAAGGAAACTATAAAGAGGTTTACAGCTGGGTAAAGGTCATAAATAAATGAGGCAAAGTTATTCAGTTTTATTTTAGCAGAAAGTGGTTGCCATAAGGAGAACATGAAATGTTTTTATATCCTGGGAAAGGTAAAAGATAGATGTGGAAAATGGGAAAAGATGAAAGAGAACAAACATTTAAAAGGGAGGTTGAAAGCTTTGCTGGGCCATGTAAGACTTCCTAGAATGTGCTTTGTACTGGGGGAGTGCAAAGAAGCAAAGTGAAGCAGTTTTCAGCCAACAAAAAGTGTGTTCTTTTTCCCCAGAAAGCGGGGTTTTGTTTAAAGTATTTTTTTAAATTTTCCACAGTAAAGAGGGAGAGGGGCATCCTGAGCCATCTCCTCCTCCAGCAACAGTAGGTGCCTTGCGGCAATATTACTAGACTTTTTGTATAGATGAAATATCTATAAGGGCTGTTGCCTCAAGGCGTGTTTATTTGTGAGTCTCACCAAGAAAAAATCTTTTTGGAGGAATGTTCTGTAAGACTAATTTTAATGTGTAAATATAATTTTTTTTTTCATTTTTTAAAAGTAAATTTAGAGTACCCAATTACTTTTTTGCAATTAAATGGCAATTTAACGTGGCCAATCCACCTAGCCTGCACATCTTTGGGTTGTGGGGGCGAAACCCACAGAGACACGGGGAGAATGTGCAAACTCCACATGGACAGTGAAGCAGAGCCGGGATCGAACCTGGGACCTCGGTACCGTGAGGCAGCAGTGCATAAATGTAATCTTGCTCCTTTTCTCAGAACACATTCTAATGTTACTATAGTCCAGAAAATCCCAAATCCAGAAGTTAACTGAAACTAAGTATTCCAGATGGAAGAGGGCACAGTGTACTTGTATGCAGGTTACTGCAAAGTGAAATTCATAGAAAGACTGAGGGATTTGTTTGCCTTTTTGTATTTTCTTGATTTGAACGATCAGCGTAAATGCAATATTTTCACGCATGCTGGTTTAGAATAGCGGAAATTCTAGCACTGGTCTTTTCCAGCCATGAAACAAATCAATGAGAGCAAGAGGGATGAGAGCAAGAGATTGGGTGAGAGGAACGAGAGAGAATAAACAAACAATAAATTAACTTGTTTGAACTTCGCAAATTTGTCCTTTGTCATGTTCCTTTTCAGAGTTACTTCCAGGTAACTATAGCAGTGTTAATAAAAGGGTCTTGCATTCTGAAATCGGTCATAAATAAACAAAACCCCTGAGCTGATCTATAAATTGTGATTATGAAAACAGCAGATCCTATATAAACCCACGCATGTTGTAGTGTAAATTAATCAACTGTAGAACCATAGAATTGCTACAGTGCAAAAGGAGGCCATTCACCCCATCGAGGCTGCACCAACCCTTTGAAAGAGTACCCCATTTGGTCCCACTCCCCCACCATATCCCTGTAACCCCACCTAAGCTGCATAACTTTGGACACTAAGGGGCAATTTTAGTCTGGCCAATCCACCTAACTTGCATTTCTTTGGATTGTGGGAGGAAACCAGAGCAGCTGGAGGACACCCATGCAGACACGGGAAGAGCATACAAACTTCACACAGTCATCCAAGGTCAGAATTGAACCGGAATCTCTAGTGCTGAGGCAACAGTGCTAACCACTGTGCTGTTCTAATTGACATTGGGCGGACTTGTCGATTAATGCTGGAAAGAGGAAATGGCAGAGAACAGAACTGCCCTTAGAACATAGAACAGTACAGCACAGAACAGGCCCTTCGGCCCTCGATGTTGTGCCGAGCAATGATCACCCTACTCAACCCCACGTATCCACCCTATACCCGTAACCCAACAACCCCCCCCCACCCCCACCCCCAACCTTACTTTTAAGGACACTACGGGCAATTTAGCATGGCCAATCTACCTAACCCGCACATCTTTGGACTGTTCCCCTTGGGTGACTGTCTCTGTGCACTCCCGTCCCCATCTCCATAACCTCATCTAGCCTTTGGACACCATGGGGCAATTTAGCATGGCCAATCCACCTAACCCGCACATCTTTGGACTGTGGGAGGAAACCGGAGCACCCGGAGGAAACCCACGCACACAGGGGGAGGACGTGCAAACTCCACACAGACAGTGACCCAGCCGGGAACCGAACCTGGGACCCTGGAGCTGTGAAGCATTTATGCTAACCACCATGCTACCGTGCTTGCCTTGTTTGAAGGCAAGTTAGAAAAACAATACAAAATAACACCAGAGTCCATCTGTTGAACACAATCATCCTAAGAGGCATGTCTCACAATGGTGGCATCAGATATACTGATATAATGGAGGAGTGATAGTCACTTCTATTGGAAGCAGAATAGAGGTTTGAACAATGGTTGGTTCTTCCCATGACAATTGTGTATGCCCAATAACACATGAATTAATGGGTGTACAGGGAAGCCTTTTCCAGGGGCATTGATGGCTCTGCCATTGATACCACTCCTTTACCTTTTGATCCAATTACTCAAGTTAGATGAGTAAGCTAATGGAAGATGCCAATCTTTAATTTATAATCTTTTCAACACCAAGTATTCATAAAACATTAACACCAGAGACAGAGGAGGATAGAAACAGGGGGCGAGATTCTCCGAAATGGAGGCAGAGTGTTCGCGTCATTGTGAAAGCCGTCCCGTTTCACAACGGCGTGAAACGGGCACGGGCACTATCAATTCTGGCCCCCACAGGGGACCAGCACGGTGCTGGAGCGGTTCACGCTTATCCAGCCTCCCTTACCGGCGCCAACTGGCCGCCATACCAACCCGCGCATGTGCAGTGGCGCCGTGCCAAATGCATGGGGGACTTCTTCAACGCGCCGGCCCCAACGCAACATGGCGCGGGGGTTCAGGGGCTGGCCGCATAACAGAATAGGGCTGGCCCGCCGATCGGTGGGCCCCGATCACCAGACCCCATCAGAGGTCCCCCCCTGGTGAAGGAGCCCCCTCCGCCCCCCCCACAGGCCTTCCCCCGACCTTGCGTGCAGAGTTCCCGCCGGCTGCGAGCAGGTGTGGACGGCGCCGGTGGACTCTGCCGTTTCCACACGGCCACTCGGCCCATCAAGCCCGGTGAATCGGCAGCCCAGCCATGGACAGCGGCCCGCGACCAGCGCCGTGCCAAACGCGCTGGCACAAATGGCACCGATTCTCCGCTGCTCAGAGAATCGCGTGCCGGATCCGGGCGGCGTGGCCCAGTTGCGGCGATTCTCTGGCCCGGCACGAGGCTCGGAGAATCCCGCCCAGGATTTTGACGGCAATGCCAATTACTTTGTTTTGTAGTACAGAATTTGTGCATTGATATAAAAAACAGCTTTCTGGCTGTGTGCAAGATGCAGAGTACTAGTTCCAGTCAACCAGCACCATGTTGGCAAAACGCAAAACATAATGTCGACAACCAGCTGTGATGTAACGATTGCACCTCACTCACGGAACAATCGCGAGTGTGCTTACTAATACACTAAAAAACAATTTAAGATTGTCAGTTGCACCAGCAATATGGTTCATGTGCTGGAAGCTACGTACATTCACATGCAGGGCCTGTCCTCTGCAGCCAAAAGAAACTTGCCCAGGCTTTGCAGCTTCTTTGAGTAAAACAAAAGCTTGGGGGACAATAGCTCCTTGGTGCACCCGCCATGACAATGTCTTGACCAGAGTCGACTTGCCAACCAATCAGCACATTTTTCTCATGTGGTATAAATTGTTGCTACCTTTGAAATTTGGTATTCTTGTGTCTGTCCTGATAAGTGCAAGATGAAAAACTTTGATAGCCAGTCTCTTTTTACAGCAAAATACAATGTCAATTATTGAAAATCTCCCATGTTTGATTCCACGGGAATTTTACCAATGATGCAGGACTAATATTTGTGAACAATCAACAAGGTAGTTCATATAAAAATAAGGTCAGCCCGCACAATTAATGCAAAGCTATCTGCTGTATATTTAATTCATTGTCCATGGAGACAATTTGCACACATTCTGGCGAATTCAGATTTTGTTCAAGTAGGCACAGATCAAAATGTCAGAAGGTTTTTTGGTATTCAGCCAGAAGTCAATAATGATAGATTTTTTATTATTCCGACTCAAATTAGCTCAGACTCCACCCAGGAAAAAATTTGGATACTGAGCCCATGTGTATTAGGAGGAAGTAGCAAAAGCTCAAACAAGGAGGTACATTTTAAGAATGCTGAAGGAGGCCAAACAGCTTGGGAGGTATTCCCTGAATGACCTACAGCACAGCTACAAACAGTGGGGAAAAGGGAGGGAGAATTAGGAAACCAGAGTAAGCCAAATGGAGAGTCCTGTGGTGAGGGGCAGGGATTGTGGAGATAAGGAGAGGCGAAAGCATGAAGGGATAACAGCACGAGGATGAAAATATGTTCAAGGCATGGAGAGAGCAGGTACCAGTCCATGCCAAGACATATAGGGGTAATGGCTCCCTCAGATGTGCACCGGAATAATGGTCTGTTGGTGACAGAAACATAGATAGGAGTTTCTGTGGCAGATGAGCTGAGCTTGAGATAGAGGTTGGAAATGGTGCAGAAATATAAAGTTGCAGAACTGCAGGAGTTTAGAGATACACAACTGCTTGGAATTTATTTGTTCAAATCTATAACCTCAAGGATAAGTGAAAAGAAAGACAGACTTGCAGATCTAGAAAGAAACTAAACAATCAATTATTTGGGACAGTCCCAGGCACTAAACCAGTGACATTCACAAAATAACAGATTTCAATGTGGCTTCATCACCTCAAAACATTTCTCAGCGACTGTCAAAAGTAGGATTCTTACAATTGTAAAGGGCGTTGGTGAGACCACATCTGGAGTACAGTTTATAATTTTGATCTCCTTAAGAGAGGAAATGTTTGCATTAGGAGCAGTGATGGAACCATCAATTCACCAGACACGTGTTTCCGATATGAATCTAGGCTTTAATCGACTTACTTCAGAGCCAGCCTGTTATCCGTTGATGAACTCGTAGTGAACTCAGGCTGACTCTGGACAAGGGTATTTATACAGCGGCATTAGGGGGAGGAGTCATGGGCGGAGCCAAGGGTGGCGCCCAGTACAAGTTCCTGAGTACTCCCAGAGCTACTCCCCCTAGTGGTAGGATAGCGCCACTGCGCTTACAAAGACAGTGTGAAATATCATATATATACATATATTACATTCACCACAAACAGTTCAGAGAAGATATATTCCACTGATTCAGGATATAAAGGGGATTATATAAAGGGGCAGCACGGTAGCATAGTGGTTAGCACTATTGCTTCACGGAACCAGGGTCCCAGTTTCGATTCCCAGCATAGGTCACTGTCTGTGCAGAGTCTGCACGTTCTCCTTGTGTCTGTGTGGGTTTCCTCCGGGTGCTCCAGTTTCCCCTACAAGTCCCGAAAGACGTGCCATTATGTAATTTGGACATTCTGAATTCTCCCTCTGTGTAGCCGAACAGGCGCCGAAGTATGGGGACTAGGGGATATTCACAGAACCTGCACTGCAGTGTTAATGTAACCCTACTTGTGACACGAATAAAGATTATTATAGGAGTAAAGATAGGACAGGACTGTCCTGTGTCCATTTGAGTTTAAAAGATGAGAGGTGATCTTACTGAAACATATGGGATCCTGAGGACACCTGACAGAAAAGATATTGAGAGGATGTTTCCCCTTGTAGGAGATACTAGAATGAGGAGTCGCAGTTTAAAAATAAGGAGTCTCCCATTTAAGACTGAGAAAATGAGAATATTTTTCGGTCCGAGGCTCGCAGGTCTGGGGAATTCTCTGCCCAGAAAGCAGTGAATGAAGCTGGGTCCTTGAATATGTTTAAGGGCAAGTTAGATTGTTGACTAACAAAAAGCGTCAAAGATTTATAGAGGGTAAACCGAAAAATAGAGCGAAGGCCACAGTCAGATCAGTAATGATCTCACTGAATGGCAGAGCAGGCTCGAGGGGCCGAATGGCCTACTCCTGCTCCTAACCCGCATGTTCATATGCACGGTTGTCAAACAGCCACTTCAAGAGGCATTCTTCACCACAGTGTGGTGACAGAAATATAACTGCACTTGCAACATTTCTTACACACCTTGTGTCCCATTCGGATTCTTGTGAAACTGGTTAAGTGAAGCGAGCCGATTAACTATATCATTGGGCTCTGAAATTTTACGAACGGTGCAAGACAAGCGACTCAAAAATTGATTTTACAATGGCCTCATTAGTGAGGGGGAGAAGGATTAATAGGGGCTGGTGACATTTTTATAGTCCTTGCTCCCTCTCTGCTCATTGCTCATTATTTTCTAATATTGGCAGCAGAGGCAAGTTCAGCCAGATTATAATCACTTTCTATTAGACTGGACGCAGAGTCCGTGATGATGCCATTGTGTGGGTCAGAGGCTGGTGTGGTTGGCATCAATCATAGGACATTCACTTCATTCAAGGTTGCTCTCAATGAGTTAACACATGAGCCCAGAATTCCAAATATTTCAGAGAAGAGTATACATCTGTCTTTTGAAGTGAATGCATCGATCTGGAACAGAAGGAATTGGAATTACCATCTTCTTCAATGGTGAGGCATGCTCGTTAAGTACAGTTTAGTGCTGAAAAACTCCCAACTACCTCTGCTCAGTTTGAACAAACACAACAAAAGGCTATTGCTGCCCCATCATCTTTCTAATACCAGCTGAAAAGAGAGACATGTTTCTTTTTATTAATTTTTACAGGACATGTACGTCGTTGGCTGGGCCAGCATTTATTACCCTGCCCTAACTGCCCTCCATTTCAGAGGGCATTTCAGAGTCAAACACATTGCTGTGAATCGGGAGTCACATGTGGACCAGACCGGGTAAGGATGTCAGATTTCCTTCCCTAAAGGTCATCAGTGAATATGATCGGGTTTTTAAATAATCAACTATAATTTCATGGTCATCATTAGACTTTTAATTCCAGGGGCACGATCTAACAGAAGAAGAAGCACCAAGTAAAATAGTGAGTGGGACCTGTTGGGTGCTTCCAGGCGGCAGACCCGGCGAGACGGCGACTGGTATCTAACGTTAATGAGGAACAAAGGTACAGCACAGAAACAGGCCTTACGGCCCTCCAAGCATGCGCCGACCATGCTGCCCGTCATAGGGCCACTAATAATGCCCCGCGGAGAATATGGCTGTCCCACCAGCTCATTCATTTGGACTGCGCCTGCCAGCTCCCCGCTAACTAAGCGGCAGCAGTTCTTAAACTGCTCCCTGCGAGCATACCCCAGCCAGCACGCAGCCATGCCACCGCGCAGACCAGCCCCACACTTCAGTGATACTGACCTGGCCAGACTGCTGGACACAGTGGAGTCGCGACGGGACGGGAGGACCAGGGAGCCCCTCATCCTCGCCTGCTTCTCATAGGATGAGGCTACATTCATCATCTCACCCCCTCACCCCTTCCCACCCATCTTCACCATCCCCCTACCCATTCCCTCTCCCCTTGGCTACCCTGTTCCACCTTCCCATGATCACTCCAGGTTGATGGGGCTGTGTCGGCATGTCTCAGCTGTCACGTGTTTTAATGGTGTACGATCAAAACCCGATGGTGCCGCCGCACCCCCGCCAGTGCCCTCTGTGATCCTCAATATTCTTAGCCCTCCATGTTCCGCTGCCACGTCTAGATGTGGCACAAGGCAGGCATCATCCATAGGGCGTGCGGCCGGAAGGCACCGACCGATTTGCTGGTGGGACGTGACTCACCGTGCCACCCTGTTCCACCTGCTGACCTCGAGATGCACCATTGTTGGGGGTGGGGGTGGGGGGGGGGGGGGCGTGGAGAATGGGACTTGAGAGAACTAGAGAGTGCCATCATCTCCCTGTTGGAAGACTCTGCATCGACCTCTGATGCTCCCTTCTCCTGGACGGTGTACTTAGGGCCCAAGGGCTCATCTTGGGATGGAGGGACAGCTGGAGTGAGCTCCAGAGGCCCCAACATCATCTGGCTTTGCCAGCCCTGGTGGCTTCCCATTATCTGCACCACAGTGCCAATGCCCTCAGCAATTCCCCTCTGTGGCTGGACCACGCTCTGCAGTGTCTCAATGGTCTCTTCGGAGATCTCTTCTGAGATGGTCTCTTGGGTGGTGCGGGACAACACAATTTGGTCAACACCATCAGTTGGGGATCTTGTGGGGGGGTGGACATATGACCAGTGAGAACAAAGGATCATCTTGTCTGATATGCAAAACTCATCTGAGACAGGTCAACAGGGTGGGGGGCGGTGGATCCTGATCTCTGTGGCACAGGCCAACCTTGATCTACGTGACTGGTCACCCACCACTTCCAAGGCCCGTTCCTCATTTGGAGCTGAGGACTCTGTCTGGCACCCTGTTACCCGTCTGGTCCCTTTATCGCCTATTGTGTGCCAACTTCTCATGTAGGAACAAACTGAGGGCATTGTGAGCCACCAGCTCGTTGATGGGGTCTGGGGTTGGCATATGGGAACAGTGCATCAATGCCAACTCACCCGTGTGGCCCGGTGAAAGTCGTTGAGCTTCTTACAGCACTGGATGGTGGTCCTCCTGGTTATGCTCCCGAGCTGACAACTGCTGCTCTTGCCTCCCAGCCAGCATCGGCTGATCTGTGGCTGACCCTCCGACTCCCTGATGAAGTCACAGTCCTCATCAGCAAACGTATGGACGACTGTGTGCCAAAAAAAGCAGTATGTACATTCCCCAACTGGAAACCATGGCTCAATCGCGAGATTGACTCCCTACTGAAAGATAGGTCTGAGGCGTTCAAGTCAGGCGACCCTGACCAACACAAGAAATCCAGGTACGACCCCTGCAAAGCCATCCGAGATGCCAAGAGAGAATATCAGACCAAGCTAGTCAGAGACTAGCATTACAGGCTCTTGTCGGTTGTGGCAAGGCCTAAACAACGTAACTGGCTGCAAAGCGAAGTCGAGCAATGTCTCCAGCAGTAGCGCACCCCCCCCCCCCCCCGCCCCCCCCATGAACTCAATGCATTCTGTGCTCGGTTCGAGCAGAAAACCAACGATCCGCTGTCGAGTGCCCCAGCAGCCTGTAACACACCCATACCCACCATCACAGCTTCCGAAGTCAGATCGGCCTTCCTGAAAGTGAACCCTTGGAAGGCGGGGGGTCCGGACGGGTCCCTGGTCATGCACTCAGAGCCTGCGCGGACCAGCTGGCAGATGTGTTCGCAGACATCTTTCACGTGTCCCTACTTCTCTCCAAGGTCCCCACCTGCTTCAAGAAGACCACCATCATACCAGTGCCAAAGAAGAACCAGGCAACGTGCCTCAATGACTTCTGTCTGGTGGTCCTGACTTCAGTCGTTATGAAGTGCTTCGAGAGGTTGGTCATGACGCGCATCACCTCCATACTCCCAGAACACTTTGATCCACTTCAATTCGCATACCGCCACAACCGGTCCACAGCAGACGCCATCTCCCTGGCCTGACACTCATCCTGAAAGCATCTCGACAACAAGGACTCCTACATCAGACTCCTATTTATTGACTACAGCTCCGCCTTCAACACCATAATCCCAGCCAAGCTCAGATCAAATCTCCAAAACCTAGGACTTGGCTGCTCACTCTGCAACTGGATCCTCGATTTTCTGACCAACAGACCACAATCAGTAAGAATAAACAATAACACCTCCTCCACAATAGTCCTCAATATCGGTGCCCCGCAAGGCTGCGTACTTAGTCCCCTACTATACTCCCTGCACACACTCGACTGCGTGGCAAAATGTGGTTCCAACTCCATCTACAAGTTTGCTGATGGTACTACCATAGTCGGCCAGATCATCAAGTTCACGGCTGACCATCATGTTCAATACCCTGATCCCATCTTCTTCCCATATTCCTTAGTCTCTCCTCATAGGACAATCTCACCATTTCTGGAATGAATCTGGTAACCGCCGCTGCACTCCCTCCATAGCAACAGCATCTTTCCTCAGATAAGGACACCAAAACTGCACACAATACTCCAGGTGTGGCCTCACCAACTCCCTACACAATTTCAGTAAAACATCCCTATTCCTAAAGTCACATCCTCTTGCTATGAAGGCCAACATACCATTTGCCTTCTTCACTGCCTGCTATACTGCACATTTAGTTTCAGCGACTGATGCACAAGGGCACCAACGTCTCGCTGAGTACCCACCTCTCTCAATTTACACCCATTCAAATAATAACCTGCCTTCCTATTTTTGCTACTGAAGCGGATAACCTCACATTTATCCACTTTATACTGAATCTGCCATACATATGCCCACTCACTCAGTCTGTTCAAATCCCACTTCTCTGCTTCTCTGCATCCTCCTCACAGCTCACCCTCCCACACAACTTTGTATCATCTGCAAATTTGGAGATAATACATTCATCCAAATCATTAATATATAATATGAACAGTTGGGGTCCCAACAGATCCCTGCGATGACCAATCAGAAAAAGACCCATTTTATTCCAACTTTTAGCTTCCTGTTTGCTAACAGGAATCTATCGATCTCAAGACACTACCTACCCATAATCCCATGCACTTTAACTTTACATATTAATCTGCTATGTGAGACCATTTCGAAAGCCTTCTGAAAGTCTAAATAAACCACATCCACCATGTGTTCTCCTTGGTCAACTCTACTAGAACTCGTCAAAGAATTCTAGTAGATACGTCAAGCATGATTTTCCTTTCGTAAACCCATGCTGACTTTGTCTGATTACACCACTGCTTTCCAAATGCTATGCTATGAAATTCTTGATGATGGACTCTAGCAACTTCCCTACTACTGACATTAGACTCACTGGTCTATAGTTCCCAATTTTCTCTCTACCTCCCTTTTTGAATAGTAGGATTACATTCACTACCCTCCAATCTGAAGGAACCATTCTAGAGTCCAAAGAATTTTGGAACATTACCACTAAATGATCTACTATTTCTAGGGCTCTTCCTTAAATACTCTGGGATTAAGATTATGAGGTCCTGGAGATTTGACTGCCTTCAATCCCATTAATTTCCCCAAATCCATTTCTTTACTAATACTAATTTCCTTCAGCTTCTCACTAAAACTTGTTTCTCAGAATTTCCATTACATTATTCATGTCTTCCTTTGTGAAGGCAGATGCAAAGTCCAAATTTAGTTCCTCAGCCATTTTTTTGTTCCCCGTTATGAATTCCCCCGTTTCTGACTGAAAGGAGCCGACATTAGTTTTTCATCAATCTTTTTTTTCTTTATATACCTATAGAAACTTTTACGGTCAGTTTTTAATGTTTCCCGCGAGCTTACTTTCAAATTGTATTTTCCCCTTCTTAATCAAACCCTTGGTCTGCCTTTGCTGGATTTTAAACTGTTCCCAATTCACAGGTCTATTGCTTTTTCTTGCTAATTTGTATATCTCTTCTTTGAATCTAATACTATCTCTAAAATCCCCTGGAAGCCATGGTTTGGCCACAGTTCCCTTTCTGCTCTTGCGCCAAATAGGAATAAACAACCTTTGGAGTTCACCTATTCATTCCTTGAATGCCTGCCATTGCCTGTCCACTGTCCTTCCTTTCAGCAATGTTTCCCAGTCCATCATAGCCAATTCATACCTCATACCATCATAAGAACATAAGAACCAGGAGCAGGAGTAGGCCATCTGGCCCCTCGAGCCTGCTCCGCCATTCAATGAGATCATGGCTGATCTTTTGTCAACTCAGCTCTACTTTCCGGCCCAAACCCCATAACCCTTAATCCCTTTATTCTTCAAAAAACTATCTATCTTTACCTTAAAAACATTTAATGAAGGAGTCTCAACTGCTTCACTGGGCAAGGAATTCCATAGATTCACAACCCTTTGGGTGAAGAAGTTCCTCCTAAACTCAGTCCTAAATCTACTTCCCCTTATTTTGAGGCGATGCCCCCTAGTTCTCCTTTCACCCACCAGTGGAAACAACCTGCCCGCATCTATCCTATCTATTCCCTTCATAATTTTATATGTTTCTATAAGATCCCCCCCCCACATAAATTCCAACGAGTACAGTCCCAGTTTACTCAACCTCTCCTCATAATCCAACCCCTTCAACTCTGGGATTAACCTAGTGAATCTCCTCTTGAAAGCCTCCAGTGCCAGTATGCCCTTTCTCAGGCAAGGAGACCAAAACTGAACACAATACTCCAGGTGTGGCCTCACTAACACCTTATTCAATTGAGCATAACCTCCCTAGTCTTAAACTCCATCCCTCTAGCAACGAAGCACAAAATTCCATTTGCCTTCTTAATCACCTGTAAACCAACTTTTTTGCAATTTATGCACGAGCACACCCAGGTCTCTCTGCACAACAGCATGTTTTAATATTTTATCATTTAAATAATAATCCCGTTTGCTGTTATTCGTACCAAAATGGATAACCTCACATTTGTCAACATTGTATTCCATCAGACAGACCTTAGCCCATATCCAAATCCCTCTGTAGACTTCCAATATCCTCTGCACTTTTTGCTTTACCACTCACCTTAGTGTCATCTGCAAACTTGGACACATTGCCCTTGGTCCCCAACTCCAAATCATCTATGTAAATTGTGAACAATTGTGGGTCCAACACTGATCCCTGAGGGACACCACTAGCTACTGATTGCCAATCAGAGAAACATCCCTTAATCCCCACTCTTTGCTTTCTATTAATTAACCAATCCTCTATCCATGCTACTACTTTACCCTTAATGCCATGCATCTTTATCTTATGCAGCAACCTTTTGTGTGGCACCTTGTCAAAAGCTTTCTGGAAATCCAGATATACCACATCCATTGGCTCCCCGTTAACTACCGCACTGGTAATGTCCTCAAAATATTCCACTCAATTAGTTAGGCACGACCTGCCCTTTCTGAACCCATGCTGCGTCTCCCCAATGGGACAATTTCCATCCAGATGCCTCGCTATTTCTTCCTTGATGATAGATTCCAGCATCTTCCCTACTACCGAAGTTAAGCCAGCTGGCCTATAAATTACCCGCTTCCTCTGTCTGTTAGCTTTGACAAAGAGTCATCGGACTCGAAACGTTAGCTCTTTTCTTTCCCTGCAGATGCTGCCAGACTTGTTGAGATTTACCAGCATTTTCCCTTTCGTTATACAATAATAATCTTCATTATTGTCACAAGTAGGCTTACATTAACACTGCAATGAAGTTACCGTGAAAAGCCGCTAGTCACCACATTCCGGTGCCTGTTCGGAACACAGAGAGAGAATTCGGAATGTCCAATTCACCTAACAAGCACATCTTTCAGGACTTATGGGAGGATACTGGAGCACCCGGAGGAAACCCATGTAGACATGGTGAGAATGTGCAGACTCCGCACAGACAGTGGCCTAAGCCGGGAATCGAATCTGGGACCCTGGTGCTGTGAAGTAACAGTGCTAACCACTGAGCTACCGTGCTGCTGTTTTGCAGGGGACTGGCTACAAAGTAAAGAGCTAAGGACCGGCGTTCCAAGTATTCATTCTTGCATTTGAGATGCCTTTGCATTGAACATGGGTTCATAACAACATTCATTACATCATTGGCCAAAACATAGACAAGAAGTGAGGCAAAATGTACTGCCTTTGGCATCAAGACAGCATTTGACAAA
The DNA here is from genome assembly GCF_902713615.1 of Scyliorhinus canicula. Taxonomy (NCBI): domain Eukaryota; kingdom Metazoa; phylum Chordata; class Chondrichthyes; order Carcharhiniformes; family Scyliorhinidae; genus Scyliorhinus; species Scyliorhinus canicula. The sequence continues at coordinate 113,373,706 of NC_052147.1, read as the reverse complement.
ATGTGGCAACAAGGAGCCCTAGTGCAACTAAATTCAACAGGAATCAGTGATGGGGGGGGGGGGAGCCATCTCCAATTGTTGCCATCATACTTGGCACAAAACAAAATGGTGCTGGTTGTTGGAGGCATATGGACTGCAGCATTTCAAGCCAACTGCTCACGGCCACCTTCTCGTGGATAATTAGATTGGGTGATAAATGCTGATCTTGCTCGCAATGCCCACATCCCATTAAAATAATTTCAATTGGCGAGAGGATCAGTAACCAGAAGGCAACTTTAAAATAAATGGCAAACAAGCCTGGGGGTGAGGTGGCCGGGCTGGGTGAGGTGGTGGTTCAGTCAGCAGTTAAGGCCTTGATATACTGCGTTTAAATGATCCAGATTCAGTTGCAACTTTCAGAGAGTTTGTTATAGACAGCAGCATAAACAGATTAAAAATGCAGTTTAAAAGTGTAACAGGACAGGAACAATATCAATTTTGACAGGCAATTCTTTGGCCAGCTGAGAAGGGCGAGTGGTTATAGTAGCTCCACAAAAAGACCTACCCTCCTCCCCATTTCACAAAGAAATGCATCATCCAGCACAGATTATTGAATGGCAGGAACCACGAGGTCAAATCCCCAGGTATCTCTTTCATGGTAACGGAAGAATTCCCAAACTGTGGGTTATGACCCCCAATGGCATCACAGAGACAGCATTTGGGGCCACCTGTTCCCCCACCCCTCCCTCCCCCCACCCCTCCCACCCCCCCCCCCCCCCACCACCCCTCCCACCCCCCCCTCCCCTCCTCCCTCCACCCCAGCAATGGAGACTCTGGAGCGGATACTCGGCTGGGACAGTCCGAGATTCAGAGCCGTTCATCACCCAACGGCAAGGACCAAGTAGTGAGCCCAATGCGCTCTTTAACCTCCAACAAACTCTGTTAGCAGCAAGTGGCGAGTGGGCATGGGGTTGCCTGTGCACCAACCTAGTCAAATTGCCTCTGTGTGCGCCGAGTGTGCAGGAAAAACTGTGAGGCCATGCAGCTGAGCTACGAAGCCAGGTGGACGGAGACCTTAAGCTTTCCCCTATTTCTACTCCTGTTGTCCAGGATCTTTACCCTAGGTTGGCAATTCTGCTTCATGAGAGGGGGGAGTGTCATTGGATGAAACTGATTACTGTGCATAGGGCGTGAGAGAACAGGGGCTGATTACTGCATGCATCGAGTGAGAGGGGAAAGGGGGTGTGGTGGTATGATTTGCATAGCTGTCTGCTATTGGTGCAGAACACCGGCTTACCATTGGCCCTGGTCGGTCATGTGCCTCTCGACCGATTGGTTGAGACTAGTCATGTGACGGCTCTCCGATTGGTCGAGAGGCTGAGTTAACCACGCCTCCATACCGAGGTATAAATAGTCAGAACGCCCGGCGGTCGTCCATTTACTGTAGTCGACCGCAGGGCTAAGTTCTAGCTTATTAAAGCCTAACTTTTGTACAGCAACTCGTCTCGCGTTCGATTGATGGCTCATCAGGGGGCAATTACTGAGTGTGGAGGGGGAACAATAAAGAGATGATGGGGCTGGCTTCTTCTGTCACTAGCAATGAGAGAAAGCTTGGTTTAAACGTACAGGAGTACATAAAATAATAAAAATTTTTACAAAGTACTTTAAAACACAGGTTTTCATATTGAGAATGTTTGTATATCCCGATCCATATTGCAATTTTTCTGATGTTAACTTTCAGTGTTAAAATGGCGCCACATTGAAAGTCGTTTGGGAATCACTGGGGTAGTTTGTGCCAATACTGTTTTCCACGTGTTGCAATATTTTATTTATTTTTTTAAAAGCGTTTAAAAGAGAGAAAGAATGCCCAAATAAAATAGTCACGGCACCTTCCTTCATTCACAATATTCTAGATCGAAGGTGAACTGAGCCAAAGAACTTTGGCCGCACATGCCTGCCACATTGCCATAAACCATAATCTCATCTATCAAGCACATTTCTGGTCATCCACCTTCAACAGTTAACCAGGTACTGCCTGTCATCAGTTATTTGCACAGACCCATTCTATAACACATGGTAAATATTTAACTTGAGTCTCTGCCTCCCAATTCAAATATTCCAGGCAGTGAACACTGTATTACTATTGCTGATAGGAGATGGACACATATACGTGTTTGTGGGACCTCAATGTGTGCAAACTGACTGCCACGTTGCCCACACATATACACTGGAAAAGTACTTTATTGGGTGTAAAAGCACTCCCGAGGTCATGATCAGTACACTATGGGCGGAATTTTCACACAATTTGTCAGAGTATCAGGATCAGAGTGAAAACCGGCCCGTATCTCTCCGGATGCACAGCCGAGTTGGACCTGGCTTTCTCACAGGTTGATGAGAACAACTGGGGGGGGGGGGGGGTGCGGGAGAAGGTGGTTTGGAGGCGGGGGGGGTGAAGTGGGGGAGGGCAGGTGGTTTGGAGGGGGAAAAAGGTGGTTTGGGGGGGAGGCAAGTGGTTTGGCAGGGGGGGCAAAGTGGTTTGGAAGGGGGGGCAAAATGGTTTGGAGGGGGGGCAAAGTGGTTTGGGGGGGGAAGTGGTTTGGAGGGGGGAAGTTGGTTTGGAATGGGGGGGAAGGTGGTGTTTTTTTGTTGGGGGGGGGTGGTTGGGGGGGGGGGGGTGGTTTGCACCATCAATCTGGTGGCACCTGAGGAGGAGGGGGGTGGAGGGCTTTTTAAAGGGTGCCCCATGCCCCATTCAGCAGAGAGTTCAACCTTGTCCTCTCCTCCCCAACACCCGGCATAATCACCCCGGGGGCTCCCTGTTTCCCCCACCCCCACAGCATGATCATTGGGGGTCCTTCCTCTCCCCACCCCCCTCCACAGTCACTATGGAGGTATTGCAGGTGCTCTCCCCCTCAATGCCCGCTACCCCTGACTGCAAGTACCCCCACCCCCCATGGTGCCTCCCATCCCTGCCAAGTGCCCACTCCTTCAAAGGCCTCGGTGCCCCGCCCCCATAACGGGAATAATGATTCCTGCTTTTGTACCTCTTATGAATATTATGAAGGGGGAATGTTGTGAGGGGAAGGGGGGTGGAGAAATGTTGGGCGGGGGAGGGAGAGGAGATGTTATTTATTGGTTATAGCACCAACGAGGGCGTGGAAAATGCTCTCTACCAACGAGAATCATGTTCCCCCATTCTGGCAGGATATTGCGCCCCCGCGTCCCGTTCTCGCTGCGGAACACACGGGCACTTGTTGAACTTGTCCAAATGCAGACTTTTTTTTAAAGTTGCAAATTTTAGCTCTGCTTTTGTCAGCTGTCAATCTGTTGCATTTTCAATTCCATTATCCTTTTACTACTCACCCTCCTCTCTCTTCCCCCCCCCCCCCCCCCCCCCCACACACACACACACACACACACACACACACACACACGTCACCCTCACTTTCTGGTTGAGAAGGGTAAACTTCACTTGCTGATTCAGTTCCTGTTTGCAGTGATCAAATGCTTCCATTTTATTTACCAGCCATTCCAACACATCAAACCTATTGCCGCAAGTGGCAGGTGGCAGTCTTGCACATCCATACTTTTGATCACTTCACAACGGTGAGCTGTGCCACCTTCAGCTAATGAGCTCTGGAATTCCCTTCCTAAACCTCACCTCCATTAGACACTCCTTAAAACCCAACTCTTTCCCCAAGCTTTTGGTCACCTCATGTCTATTTATGTGGTTCACTGTCGAATTTTGTCCATTAATGGAAAGATTTGCAGTTCTATGGCACCTTTCTATGCTTACCCTACATGCCAAAGTTTTTCACAGACAATTAAAAACATTTTGAAGTGCAGTTACTTCCGAATTTAGGAAATGCAGCCACCAATTTGCACACCGCAAGCTCCCATTAAATATCAACAATGACCAGATAATCTGTTTTTATGATGTTGAATCAGAGAATTTACAGAGCAGAAGGAGACCATTCAGCCAATCAAGTCTGCATTGACCCACTGAAAGAGTGTGGTGAATTATACTGTATTGTAATTCACACTGTATTGCACTGCATTATATTATGTCCTTGTGGGCTCTGTATGTGAGCCGTTGTGCGGCTCTGCCCATAGGGGGAGATGAGGAGCTTGTACAAGGCTCCACCCTTGGCTCTGCCCATGGCCCCACCCATGGCCCCTCCCACTACCGGAAGTATAAAGTGCTGCAGCCGTAAGCCTGCTCTCAGTTCCTATGGTCGCAGGCTGGCACAGTTGTAAGACAGTTAAAACCACAGTTTACTTCCAATCGTGTCTCTAGTGAATTGATGGTCACATCAATTTAATAGTCTTTGGACTGTGGGAGGAAACAAGAGCACCCAGAGGAAACCCACGTAGCCACGTGGAGAAAGTGCAAACTCCACCCAAGACCAGAATTGAACCTGGTTCCCTGGAACCATAAGGCAACAGTGCAAACCACTGCACCACCGTGCCACCCCAATGTGGCAATGTGACTTAAAAATCAAACTCCAGTACAGGAGTGGAGTTTCCGAGGTGCCGGGAGGAGGGTTTTGATTTGAAGTGGCTTACTGTTGCACACTAAATGTTTAGCAACATTTGGACGTCAAACAGCCCGACCGCAAAAGTAAATCAGCCCAAACTCTTTCCAGAGCTCTGCCACATTTCATAGGCATCGTGGCACTTTCAAAATAGGCTTACCAGCGTCACGAGAGATCCAGTTTTTTCTTATGTGTAGATTCTGAAAGCACCCTAAAGGTAGTGCCAACCTTAACGCTATAGCATAAACAATCGGACACTTGGCTCAATGTCAAATTTCCATTTAGGCACATCCGCTGTGCTGAAAATCGCGGACGTGTTTGGATTATCATTATGCTACTCTATTTCACTGACCCAAGCCAACAGTGCACTTAGGTCCACCAGGCTCAGGTGAGGAGCCCAAATTAAAAGGTAATTTTTTTTTTGTATAACTCGATCATGCAACATGGTTATCGCCCAGAATAGAACCATAGAATTCCTAAACTGCAGAAGGAGGCCATTCGGTATATTGAGTCTGCACCAACACTCTGAAAGAACACCCTACCAAAGCCCACTCCCTGCCCTATCCCCATAACCCCACCTCACCCACACATCCTTGGACACTAAGGGATAATTTAGCATGAGCAATCCACCTAACCTGCACATCTTTGAACTGTGGGAGGAAACAGGAGCACCCGGAGGAAACCCACGCACACACGGGGAGAACGTGCAAACTCCACATAGTGACCCAAAGCCGGAATTGGACCTGGGTACCTGACACTGTGAGGCAGCAGTGCTAACCACTGGGCCACCGTGAAACAACACAAGGATCCCATAACAGTGATACCCTTCCCGAAGGTGGTGGCAAGAGTGAGGGCCTTCAGTTTAGACTACTGTTATCCTGTGTGTCAGCCAAAGCTGTTGCTGCTCAAAGTTAATGGGTGAATAAAGAATTTCTACATGAAGTGGAAATTGTATCCAAGTTCTTTTGTGTCACTGATGCTTTTTACGGGGTCTAGAAAGTGAGACCCTTTGTTTAAGAGTCGTACATTTATACACAACCACTTTTTAAACAGCCATGAGAAGGATAGAGAGCACTGGGATATGTTTTAAATCTAAATTTCAAGCCTCCTTAGCCCAGTTCTGAATGAAGAGCTTTCCACTCTGGTGAAAGGTCTAATGCTCCATTACTGAGAGCGTGATCCAATGTGTTACTTTAACTTGCCCGAAAAATGGGCCTTGACTTATAAGAGAATGCAGAGAAAGGGTGAGCAAGTGGAACTATCAGCGACAGAGCCAATACAGCAGTGGGACGAGTGACCTTTTTCTGTGCTCATAGAATCCCTACAGTGCAGAAGTAGGCCATTTGGTCCATTGAGTCTACATCGACCCGAGCCCCTGACGTCCACCCTATCCCTGTAACCCAACCTAACCTCTTTTAGACACTAAGGGGTAATTTTAGCATGGCCAATTCACCTAACCTGCATATCGTTGTACTGTGGGAGGAAACCGGAGTGCCCAGAGGAAACCCACATAGTCACGGGGGAGAATGTGCAGACTCCACAAAGTCACTCAAGGGTGGAATTGAACACGGGTCCCTGGCGTTGTGAGGCAGCAGTGCTAACATTGTGCCACCGTGCACCCATATGTTTAGTTTTATAAATATTTGCCGGAATCACCTGGTCAAACAGCTGGATTTCCCATTGGGAAACAATTAAAATGAGCCACATTAACTCACAACCTACTTAAAACTGCAGTCTGCCCTAGAATGAAATGGTACCGTTCTTCATCCTGTGGGCAGGGTCATTTTAATATTTTATGTATTCTTGTTAGGCGGCAAGGCATTTTTAATATTCCTTGTATTTCTGTCTGTGAGTTAAATGTAACCAGCTGTGATGTGGACCAGCGTGCAAAGCACAACACCGAGTGATCGGAACATGGAGTGCGGAGGATATTGGGATGATGGATGATGGGCGAAGAATTTTGACCAAAGACATCAATGCTGAGGCTCAGACTGACATTTAAAAATAAAGCCAGTTTTAACTGAACATACACAGACATTTCACTGAGAAAGTGGCTCAGCACCAGACACACACTGTCTACAACAGCTTTCGTAGACAATAGCCTCGCTGGATAGGTGTGAATGACATTCTTCCTGCCTTATTAAGATGTAGATATTACAGCTATCACTGGTGTGCACCTGGAAACACCCCTTCGCCCCCCCCCCCCCCCCCCCCCCCCCCACTCCCGCCCAAGCGTAGAGCAAGAAACAACCACATACAGATGGTATTCCATAGTTGTCTGGGTTGCTATGGCACTAAAATCCAATCGGATGACCTTGTACATCAAGGGACCAGAGCCAGAAAGGAGTTTAAAGGCACAGCCCACAAGGACATTGCTGCTACAGCCAGTAAGTGTGCCATGGTCAGTCACGGGAAATCATGGAAGAAATTATTTAGCAAACTGACCACCCACAATGAGCTCCTGCACGTGGGTCTCACTGAGCCAATGAGTTTGCACGAATATACTATCATTTAATGGGCGAATAACAGAATTTCTACATGAAGTGGAAATTGTATCCAAGTTCTTTTGTGTCACTGATGCTTTTTACGGGGTCTAGAAAGTGAGACTCCTTGTTTAAGAGTCTTACATTTATACACAACCACTTACTTTAATCTCAGACTAGAGCAGGAGGTTCTGCTGAATGGTTATATATCCCATGGACGATGGAAATAGATTTTGACTGGTCATTTTTTTCTGATTAAAGTGAAAATGTTAGTTTTATTCAGGCAATGTCAAAAATAAAAGGCACTATCTGGCTAATTATCAGATACACTGTGCAGCTCCCATTGTTACACCCAAATGTGTATGTCAACTCCCATCTTGGCACCATGGTGGTAATATGCTGCCTCACAGCACCAGGGGTTCAATTCCGGTCTTGGGTGACTGTGCAAACTCCACACAGACATTCTCCCCATGTCTGCATGGGTTTCCCCCGGGTGCTCGTTTCCTCCCACAGTCCAAACGTGCAGTTAGGTGGGGTTACAGCAGATAGGGCGATGGTGTGAGCCTAGGTAGGCTGCTCTTTCAGAAGACTGGTGCAGGCCCAATGGGACAAATGGCCTCCTTCTGCACTGTAGGGATTCTATGGATTGGCAAAGCACCTTCATTGTTATTCAGTCATTGACTGTTCCTCAATTTGAGAATGACCTCTGCTCGGGGTCATGTGCTTCAGCCATGGGCTGATTCACTGAACTGGCTGATTCTTAACCCACAGCTTGTTCAGGCACATGGGGGAAGGATTCCCATGAGGTTGTGGGATTCAGAGTGCTGGAATTGCTTCCTCTTCTTTGCCTCATCAGTAAGATATTGGGATGCAAGCATGACATAGCTTGGTCAACAAGTTGTCACTATTCTGAGGAATTGGTAGCAAGTCCCTCCCAGTTATCAAGGCCACTGCTGCTGTGGTTCCAAGGAGAGCTTCAATTTGTCTTTGAAGTGTTTTCTTTTTCCTCCCTGGAATGCTTGCTGTTGAGAGTTGGAAAAATGGGACCAGGTGGTGGAGACATGCAAACACAAGAGGTTTTGTCCGAATGCTTGTGGAGCTAGCTTCAAAAGAAGGACTTCAAGCATTTACTTGACATTCCCCTCATTGAATCCGGAGGACACAGTGCAGTCAGAATTTCTCGAGCGCTTTCATGTGTCACTGATGTCCAGGTCTCCCTGCAGGAGTGTGATGACAATAACAGGTCTTCACACTCCGAATTTGTCGGCTTGGTGTGGCCTTTTTCGTTTGTAGGTGGTGGAACTGTCACAGCTCCCCACTTCACATTCCAAGATCCAGTGTTGGATCTCCTCATCAATGGGGCCTTTTGAGTGAGGTGGCTGCCGAGGTATGGGAAGTGCGCAACATATTCCAAAGTCTCTCCTTCAACCGATATGGGAGGTGGAATATTTGGCTGAGCAGGTATGGGTTGATATAGGAGTTTTCTTTTGGCAACAATTCAAATACTAGCCAAGTTTCTTTTCTGCAAAATTGAAGAGATCGAGGGTGGCCTGCAAATCTGGTGCAGAGTGGGCAACAAAATTGCAGTCATCTGCAAACCATAAATCATGTCAGTTTAGGGCAGCACGGTGGCACAGGGGTTAGCATTGCTGCCTACGGCGCTGAGAACCCGGGTTCAAGTCCCGGCCCTGGGTCACTGTCCGTGTGGAGTTTGCACATTCTCCCCGTGTCTGCGTGGGTTTCACCCCCACAACCCAAAGATGTGCAGGATAGGTAGATTGGCCACTCTAAATTGCCCCTTAATTGGAAAAAATAATTGGGTACTCCAAATTTTTTTTAAAATAAAATTAAAAAATCATGTCAGTTTAGTTTTTGCACAGAGGCGACTGAGCATTTTCCATCTGGGTATTATTTAACACTGACACCCAAGGGCAGTTGATCTTGGATATGGAATAGTCACTGTCAGGTAGACTGTAAATAGTTTGGGGGTTATCGCACAGCCTTCCTTGGCCCCAGTCTGGATTACGATGGGGTCTGTTTCAGATCTCCCACTCAAGACAGTAACAGCTATATCAACATGAAGCAATTGCAAAATTGCAGTGATGATGTTTCTTGGAGATACAAATCATTGGAGCCCAATTCACAGTGCTTTATGATTTATTGAGTCAAATCTTAGGTCAGAACGATGAATGCAATGAAGTGTTCCTATTGTTCTCAACATTTTTCTTGCATTTGTCTAGCCATAAAGACCATGTCATAAATTCCTCTGCGCCATTATCACATTATAGAACATAGAACAGTACAGCACAGAACAGGCCCTTCGGCCCTCAATGTTGTGCCGAGCCATGATCACCCTACTCAAACCCACGTATCCACCCTATACCCGTAACCCAACAACCTCCCCCTTAACCTTACTTTAATTAGGACACTACGGGCAATTTAGCATGGCCAATCCACCTAACCCGCACATCTTTGGACTGTGGGAGGAAACCGGAGCACCCGGAGGAAACCCACGCACACAGGGGGAGGATGTGTAGACTCCACACAGACAGTGACCCAGCCGGGAATCGAACCTGGGACCCTGGAGCTGTGAAGCATTTATGCTAACCCTATATCTTATGGCCCTTGTGTGCAACTGGCAATTTTTTTCCAGCTCACTTGAAATTGTCTTTCTGACACACCAGCAACATGTCACGCTGGACATTTACAGCCAACAGAGATTTCATTCCAGCCCTGTTAAATTTTAATCCAAGTCCACTCCATACTTTAAAGTTCATAGAATTGTGAAAATCCCACAGAGGAAGATACAAAGATGTGTTACTAAATAAATGTTCAAATGCTCTCACTATCTTTCATAACCTTAGACAAAAGTATCATTATACTAACTCCAGCTCAGAAACAATTAAAGGGATTGCAGATATGCAAATTGAATACAAATACACAGCAACTTAATTGAGGCCCATAAACCAATACTTTGAATACAAATGAATAAAGTAATAACACATCTCAGACTTGAATTAACCAGACCCACACAATGGAATCTTCAATTAAAGACATGTTAGCGCCTGACTATTAACTCATCCAGAAGGCTTGAAGATAAAGCATTTTTTTGATGTCATGTTTAATTAAACCATCTGATTGAAAAAAGACCAATTGGTTTTGGCTCAAAAGTTGTCAGCACAATAAAGATCCTCATCTTCACAGAAGATTAGATCTTAATTTCCAAATAAAAATGAAATTCTGAAGGTGCATAATTATAATACAGTACTGAAACTGAGGAATTGACTAGTAGGCCTCAATCATGCCCTGAGCCAATCAAGCCCAGGACAGCTGTCGGCTTTGAATGATGCCATTGACATCTGGCCATCAAATTTTACCAATTGCACACTCAGTTCCAAATCAGCAGTATTGCTAATCAACCTGGAAGAAAATACATAATATATTTCCAACCTGGTACAGTACTGCCCATTGTTCAGTTACCTCAGTTACAGCACTTACCATAAAGTTTTACAGGACAGAAATAAAAATGTTTTAGAAATTCAATATAATTACCCGGAATACATTGACCTTAATCCTATTTATTAAAGAAGGTTGCAGTAGCCCAGTTTGGATGAGGGAAAAATAAAGGAGGAAAAAGATGATGATGAAGTTGCTACGCTATCCTGGGCAGGTGTGCGGTCAATTCCAGCCCATGAACCCCAGAGTTACAACTGTAGCCATCTGGGATGGCCACTTACAACAAGAAACCTGGACGTTCGCAAAGCCTAAAGGGAAATGTGGACAATGTAAGATTCAGGCAGGCACAGAGCCTGAAAGTATATTTGTGAGCAAATAATCCAGACAGCATCGAAACCCCCAACCGATTAGCATTTTAATGGCCCATCTCCGTAAGACAAAGGATTGATACTCAGGTAACCAATACAAGTCCAGACATTTCTGCGCCACTCCCCTTACTCAGGAAGCATAAACAACAGGGTCAATGACTGCTTAGAACATGCCCAGCCATCAAGGCACCCCCCCCCCCTTTCTTGGCTCAGATCGAAGGCAGTGATCGAGAACTGCACAATTAATTGAGTCCAAACCTATGGACGGCCCAAAAGAGCGCAAAACTCCCCAAGGATAAAGAGAGACACTGCCATGTGTTTGATCTCTTTTGGACCTGGGGCTCCGGCAACATCCGTCTCCAATCGCAGCACCACCAGAACCAAGTTCAAGTTCAACACTCGCTACCAGACGGATGAGCCCAACTGAGCAGCAGTTACTTCTCCAGACCCAATAGATCCAGATTCAAACAAAGGGCACTGTTCCTCTGACCAGGTTGTCATAGTTGTTGGGTGTAGTTTAACCAGTAGTGTTTATGTTGCATGTGTGTACATCTTGTGTGTAAATAAAGTACCATTAACATTGATCTTAAACTTACTAACGGTTGTTTGGTTCTTTGATCGATACCCGGTCGAACCTTGTGGTGGTATCATTTGATACCTGGTGACTGAGAGCATATCATTTCACTGTCTAGTTAAAAGGGCAACCTTATTGACTGTCATATTTATAGCAGTAAGAAAAGGCAACACAACGCAAACAAATTAATGAAAGTTAATACCTACTACCCACTTTAGCTGTCCCATCCTCGACCCATACAAACACACAAGACAGAGAAACTCAGAGAGGTAGGAAGGGTAATGATATAATAAGGATGAAGATCAAATGATTCGAGCCTTGCTTCAAAGAGTGGTTCTTTAGCACACTTGCTGATTAAAGTCTCTGGTTTACAGCTTGTAATGGTCTTTTTTGCCGAGTCGTTCATTCAAGGTCCTTGTAGTTTAGAAAGAGAATGCAGTACTCTTCAGTTCTTATCAAACTGGGCCTTCAGCTGGAGGTTGGCATTCAAACGTATATCTTTCTGAAGAGACGCTTTATTTCACATCAAACCTGACTTCCAGGTCTTGGCTTGACTTCAGACCTTTGCAGTCTCAAGAGAATGACACCCATACTTGCTGGAGAGAGAGAGCCATCCTTAACAGTGCCCTTCTGTAGAGAGTTTAGCTGGGTCTTGTGGGAGAGAGTCAGCAACAGCTTTCTGGAGAGGATTTATCTGCAACTCTTCCCTCCATGTTGGCAAAATGAAACTGAAAGATCCTTAGGTCTCTGAACCATTGCAGTGGGATCAGATCCAATCAGCACCTATTACTGGGCAGAGCACAGCTTTTTGGGCCGATTCAATCAAACCAAGTTATCACTGATGCCAACCAGTCTGCAATAACCAGTTTAAATCAGCACAGCTTTCCCAGATTCTTCTGTTTGAATTAAAGGCAAAGGCCGCTGTTTCCTTCTGCTTGAATTAAAGTGGCAGGCTGCCTTAAAGACACATGGCCAGAAGTCATCCGTGGATCAAAAAAGTGTAATGGAAAAAAATAAAGGAAAGGGGAAATAAGGGATAGACAGGGAAAAAGCAAGAATGACCCTTACAAAGTAACAAAATAATTCCTACTGAAATGGAGGATATCAGACAAAGGGCTCACACTTCGTACTTCCCAGCAGTTGATCAAAAGCAACATTGAAAGTCACCTAAAAGCTACTTATGCTGAAAACTATTTGTTATTAATATTCAGCAGTCACTCACCAAATAATAACATTTTTTGTACAAAACATCCGCACATGATACCTATTGCAATGTGCCAGCCACACTACTACTCCCTATTGATTCACACACTCTGTGTCAGTGACTGGTACATGGAGATTGCAGCATTGAAATAAGACTTTCAGCCAAGCAGGTGTACATCTTCCCCACCAGCATTCAGCTTAAACCTACACACTTGCCCATTCCCATGTTCACCCTTCTTCCTTTAACCACTTCCAGTAGTACATTCCATTGTATCACATGTACTGGGAAATAGTCATTTCAGAAATCAATAGTCTTGCCTGTTTAAGTCAAACAGCCAGCTGGGTTATCAGCCCGTTACAGATGCAAGGCCTTCACATAGGGTTGCCAATTGTGATCAAATGCATTCCTGGAGGTTGCATCACATGACTTTCCCCACACTCCAGCCATTCATCAGCCAACACATCCATCCTTGTGACATACGGCCTTCTTACGCCAATTGGAAAGAAAGCAACAAAACCTATTACCCAATTGGATGATGTCAATGTTTTTATATCTGTTGAAGAGAAAAGTTCAAAGAAAATGAAGGAGGAAAAAAAACGTGCATTCTTTAACGTCCCGATGATTTTTCTCAAAGGTTGCACATGGCAGTGTCCTGGAGATTGATCTTCAATTCCTGGAGACTCAAAGCCAACCCTGGAAGGTTTATGGACCTATATCTGGATAGGAGTTTGGTATAATTTGTTGCACAGAACCTTTGATCCATAGCTCGTATACCAGAGACACTGTTCAATGTCGCTGTCAATATCGGGATGTTCTTATTTTTACTACTGATAACTCAGCAAAGACACTGTTCACTTACAACAGCACCAGGTGTCCCAGTTTAGGCATCTTGTGTTTCATTAACTTCAATTAAAATAGCCATGCCTTAGAAACCCCTAATCTTGAGTACACATGCAAAAAGAAAACTTGTTTTGAAAACAATCTTGATAAACTATGATCTTCAAATATTTCAGAGCTCCCAATGCCATTTTCTTGCACGAATCAGACTGTTGATTTCCATCTCTGTAACATTGTCCAGCAGCACCCCACTAATGGCCACTTGCTACTGAAACTCTTGTCTATATGCCTCATTACTGATATCACTTGATTATTCTAATGCACTCCTGGCTGGCCTCCAACGTTCTATCCTTACTCAGTTTCAAGCATTCTGAAGTTCTACCGCCGTGTGTCCTTACTTGCACCTACCACCTCTTGTGTTCACTAACCCACACTGGTTCCCAGTTAAGCAATGCCTCAATTTAAAAAAAAACTCTTCTCAAATATCTCCCATGGCCTCACCCCTCCCTTTGTCTCATCTCCTCCAGCCCCACAACCTCCAGCAATTCCAGCCTCTTGCCCATTCCTGAATTTTTATTTGGTGTCCATGTCTTTGGCCGAAGAGGCCCAAAGTCACTCAAACCCTCTTTAGGCACTCTTTACAACCTACCTTTTTAATAAAATTGTTGGACATCTGCCCCTTATTTCCTTAAATGGCTTGGTGTCAAATTTTGCTTTATAAAGTCCTGCGATATATACACACCCATGTAAGTGGCAAATAAATTTTAAACACCAATTTTTTTTGGCCAAAATTGAAGGGTTGACTTTTGCACAAATAATATTTTGGGGCTGACATGCATGCTTGATATGGGCCCACACAGCACAAAACAAAGACCAAAACAAAATCTCAAGGAAAATCCAAACAAATACCACTCAATCAAATACCTATGAAGTCACAGGTTTCCTTTTAACTGTCAGCAGTCATTATTTGCCTTGCCTTTTGTACGACACGATTTCACCAACGGTTTTAATATTTTAAATAAGCAATGGAATATGTAAAAACCTACAAATTCCAAGAGAAATGATGAAAACCCGAGCAACTGTGAAATTGATAAGCGAGATTTGCACTCTCATTTTTCAACATCGAAATCTCAGACTTGCATTATATACTTTACGTGAAAAGGGGTCTTGTGAAGCAGTGAGCAGCATCCCTAACTCCAGGCAAAAATATTGAAGGGCAGCACGGTAGCATGGTGGTTAGCATAAATGCTTCACAGCTCCAGGGTCCCAGGTTCGATTCCCGGCTGGGTCACTGTCTGTGTGGAGTTTGCACGTCCTCCCCCTGTGTGCGTGGGTTTCCTCCGGGTGCTCCGGTTTCCTCCCACAGTCCAAAGATGTGCGGGTTAGGTGGATTGGCCGTGCTAAATTGCCCGTAGTGTCCTAAAAAGTAAGGTTAAGGGGGGGGTTGTTGGGTTACGGGTATAGGGTGGATACGTGGGTTTGAGTGGGGTGATCATTGCTCGGCACAACATCGAGGGCCAAAGGGCCTGTTCTGTGCTGTACTGTTCTATGTTCTATGTTTTAAATCTACTTCAACACAGTTTTAAATAAATATATTTTATTCCAAACACAATCAACAAGTCACATTGTAATCTGGTTGTGTCTTTGGATGACAAATAGTTTGTCATACCCCAATTTTCACCTTAACTAACAGCACCTTCCAAACCGACCCCCCCCCCCCCCCCCCCCCCCCCCCCCCTCTGCCCACCCGGTGGCAACAAATAGACGCTCGAATAGAGACCAAAATACCATAAAACCACTCCTCTGACCCCTCTTAAGAGCGAACATAATTCTTTCCAATTATAGGAACTCTGCCATGTCCTCCAACCAAGCAGACGCCTCCGACCTATACCCCAATAGGATTCGCCGCCGGGCAGAGTGGGGACGGCCACAGCATCAGCCCTCCTCCCCTCCAGTAGTTCTGGCAGCTCCATGACCCTGTAAGTTACCACCAATGGGCACGGTGCCATCCTCACCCCCACAAAGATAGAGGTCCAGACTCCCCCTAGCTTCGGGAAAGGCTGAAACATATGGATATGATTTGCAGGTCCTCTTCGCACCTCTCACATTTATCTTCCACCTCAGGAAAGAACCTACGCATATGAGCATGTGTCATATGGACCCAATGCACTACCTTAAACACTGTATTAGGCTCATCCTGGTACAAGATGATGTTGAATTCACCAGGTGCATAATTTCACTCCAGCACCCCTCCCCCCACCCCAAATTCTATCCCCAGTTCAATCTTATCACCTCCACTGGCGCCATCTCCGTTTTCAGCAACCATCCATAAATACCCACAATCCTTTCCTTCCCCAGCTCCTCCTGTGATAACAATCTATCCATTGGAGAGAGTATGCCTTGGCATCTGGAGGGGCGAGGGGAGCACCTTGGGTACTGAATCCCACACCTGCATGTACCTGAATTCACTCGCCCCCTCGGCAGCCCGTACTTCTCCCGCAACTCTTCCAGCCTTGCGAACCTCCCTGCCATGAACAGATCCCTTACCCTCTCTATCCCTTCCCTATACCAACTCCTGCACATCAGGTCTATCACCGCTAGTACGAACCTGTGATTCCTGCATAATGAGGCCAGCACAGATACACCCCCCACTCCAAATCTGGTTCCAGAACTTGAGAGATACTACCACTACCACTGATGGTCTACTGAACCAGAGAGAAGAGGAGGGGGTCATCGCCACGACTCATAAGCATGCCCCCATACAGGAGGCCTCCTCCACCTGTACCCCAAGGTGACCATAAAAAGGGCCACCAGTTTAAATTTCAGCCTGTAACAAATGCTACTACACTTGCCAGTGTTACCAAAAGAAGCAATTTTAAATTTGGCCTGTATTGAATCGCATTTCTCCAGCGTCACTTGGCAATTTGCTGCTGCCAACAATTCTGCACCATTGCTGCTGCCAACAATTGGGAGAGCCATCCCACAGTCACTGCTCTTCTCTGCTGCCTTTTGCTTCAGCCCCACTCTTGCAGCTCGACCACTGCAATGTCACCCTTGCCTCCTCTTCCAAGCTGTGGTTCTGATAGTGGGTCAAACCCGACCCAAGAAACAAAAATCCAAATCTGTCCCCTGAGCAACCGGACAAGCTCACTAGCAGGCGACAGGAGACCGTTTTGGAGGTTTGAGTGGGTTACCTCTTCCAGAACTATAGAATCCCTACAGTGCAGAAGGAGGCTGTTTGGCCCATCAGGTCTGCACCAACCCTCCAAAAGAGAACCGTACCAAGGCCCACTCCTCCGTCTTATCCCCATACCCCACAATCCTACCTAACTGGCAACTCTTTAGACACTAAGTGATAGTTCAGCAAGGCCAATCCACCCAACCTGCACATCTTTGGACTGTGGGAGGAAACCAAAGCACCCGGAGGAAACCCACTCAAACACAAGGAGAATGTACAAACTCCACATTGCCAGTTACCCAAGGCCAGAATTGAACCCCTTGTCCCTGGGAGGCAGCAGTACTAACCACTGTGTCACCGTGCACCCACCATTGCCAACAGGTTCCAAAATCTGAATGCACCGGTCTCCTGTTGGGAAATAAGTACGCCACCCCAAGTGTGTAGGGTTAAGTGACTGCCCGGCCCAAAACCTGCCCTCTTAAATAATTCAAATCCCCAACCCAGGGGTCAGAGAATGAAATGTCACCTTGACAAGGGTGGCATGGTAGCACAGTGGTTAGCACTGTGGTTTCATAGTGCCAGGGTCTCAAGTTCGATTCCCGGCTTGGGTCACTGTCTGTGCAGTCTGCACGTTCTCCCCGTGTCTGCGTGGGTTTCCTCCGGGTGCTCCGGTTTCCTCCCACAAGTCCCGAAAGACGGGCTGTTAGGTGAATTGGACATTCTGATTTCTCCCTCAGTGTCCCCGAACAGGCCCCAGAGTGTAGCGACTAGGGGACTTTCACAGTGGCTTCATTGCAGTGTTAATGTAAGCCTACTTGTGACATTAACAAAGATTATCATATCAATGGTTTGACGGAGGATACACTAGGTTATATTAAAAGATTCTGATCAACATTGGGTGAGTGACACATAATGCATGCAGCTTATGTGTCGTCTTATTCCAGAGAGTCCCAGTGGTGTAACATGTTTGTTTCCATTGCCTTCGTAGAAATGTCCCTCAGCTGCTTTTTGACAACTGTCCAATTTAGGATTCAGCCATCTGGAAATTTATATAACACAGACCAGATAACGGAAGTCTGATTTTAAAGTCCAAGTCAGTTTTCTTTCACCCACTGGTTTATGTTACGATGTGCTGGCTTTAGTTACTAAGCTTTTTGATCACTAAAGTAAAATACATCACAACTCGAGTAAGAGTTCAACTTGGAACTCTCCCTCTTCTCTCCTCCAGACTTTCCCGTTCTGTTGTGAATGTGACAAAAAAAAATGACAGTTTTAAGTTAATGATGGGAAACATGGAAAGTGATAAATGCAAATAAAACAATGTTTCCTGTTCTGGTCATGCACCCAGAGTGGGAATTAATTGACCACCAGACAATGATCTCACGTTAGCCTCTGAATCTGAATCTCTCTCCTGAAAAGTTACAAGCTCAATGACTTCACCCAGTTAACTGCAATAAAACATACCATCAAACCCTCAACATAGCTCATAGGAGGTCTGTGAATATTCTAAAAAAATAATGCTGAATCAGGGGTTAAAACAGAACATCCTCACACCAAAACATTCGCCCACATGTTCACAAACAAATGACAAAAAGGAATCAGGAATCACCCATAGACACCATTAACACCCATCACCCCCCTCCACTCCAACTAATGTTCAATGTTATCCAGTTCTTGAAAGTGCATTATGAATAATGCCCATGAATTGTAGAACCCCTTCTATCCTTCCCCTCAGTTCAAACTTAACCTTCTCAAGAGTCAAGAATTCCAACACCACGCCAGGGCACAGGGTGGAGAGGTTGCTCTCCAACCCATCAGGATCCTCCTTTGGGCGATCAGTGAGGCGAAGGCTACAACATCTGCCTCCGCACCCGTTTCCAACCCTGGCTGGTCCGACACCCCGAATATGGCCTCCCGGGGGACAGTTTAACGTGCACCACTTTAGAAATTACCCTAAACACCTCCTTCCAGTAATCCTCTAGCTTTGGACAGGACCAAAACAGATGAACATGATTAGCGGGGGGCCCCCGCAACGTTCACACACATCTTCTACTCCTTCAAAGAATCGGCTCATCCTCGCCCTCGTGAGGTGTGCTCTATATACCCCCTTCAGCTATATCAGCCCCAACTTCGCGCACGAGGTGGAGGCATTCACTCTCCGGAGCAGTAATTTATGCATTATGACGTGCTGGGCAAACCTCTTGCTTGAGTTTCCGGTACATCTTTTTGACAAAACTAGGAAGATGGGACCTTCAGTTGTCAAGGACATTGTTATCTCTTCCATCGCACTGTTGCTCTGTAACTGATGACTCCTCTGATCATCTCCATTTTAATGTTTCCACAGTTCTCCTGGCTCAGTCTTCCAGCAACTTCATATTTGAATCTGACCAATCACGCTTCAATCTCTGTTGAGAGTGCTGAAGTGTTCTTAGTCAGAGTCACAAATGACAGTCTCTATGACTGGCGGTGGTTATTGAACCAAAATGGAAGCAAGTCAACCTCAATCCCAAGGGTCTTCTTAAGAGGGAAAGAGACTGTGATACTTCTTCCCTCCACTTCCTCATCAAATTATGTGCATCCTTCAGCACAGTTGATGACATCATCCTTCTCCAGTGCTTCTCTTGCAGTTCAGCGGGACTGCCCTCACTTGGTTCCAGTCTAACCAACCCTGTGTCGAAGTGTCTCCAGCAGTGGCATCTCTTCCTCCCTCTCCATCACAGAAGGTCTATCCTTGGTCACTTTATCTTCTTGATCAACATGCTGCCCCTTGGCGACATAAAGAACTGAATCCAGCTTCCATACCCACTCCGACAACACCAAGCCCTGTTTCTCAATCACCCTCTCTTCGACCCTCCACTACCTCTGGGTTATCAGACTGCTGAGTCAATCTCAGATGAACTGCCATTCAAAAGGCCCTGTATAAATCCAAGCTGTTTTTGCCTTTCCCTCATTTCATCCAGAGATCTCCAGCCACCTCTTAAACAGGGCTAATCAATAGAGCATCACCGATCATCAAAACAGCGGCAGCTGCCTCTCAGAAACCAAAATAGCTTCGAAAATCCACATCAGAAATAATTGGAAGGAACTGAAATCAATAGCAAATTTCCTTTTATTTTACTATCACTTAGTTGGATTTTTGGACGAGGTGTGCACGTAATACACAAGCATTCGACTCTCTCAAGTGTAATACCACTGTAGGTAGACTAATTTGAGCATGAAACCTTTTCCTGCCTTTTGAAAATCTGAAATTAATCGAAATTTTGCAAGTTTTGTGCAGGCTTCAACCACTATTAATGTTTCTGACATTAATACCACGCATATAGAAAAGCCTTGGGCACTTGGCTGGTACTTGGCCAATGAACCCATTTGCTAAAAAGAGTTCAAAAGTATAGGTTCGAAAGAGAATTCACCAGCACTCTCAAAACCCGCATGCTTTTAAGTTGAAGAGTACAAATAATATATATATTAACACAGAGGAATGTGACACTTATGGCTAGATAACTACCTTGTAGGAAACAAGAGCAGAATATTCTACTTTTACTGAACCTGTGCTTCTGTCTGCTGGTATCGCAACAGCTAATATTGTATCTGCCGACATCTAGTGCCCATCACTAACTGCTAGGCTGTTACCCCTGGTAATAACTATGTTGAAAGAAACAGTAACTGCTGAAGGCAACCCACAGAAAAAGATGCACTAATTGAACAAGGTTTTTTGAAACAGTTTTAAAAGCACTGAAATCATAAAGTAAGTAAATACAGAATTGTTTTTCTTTCACATCAGCCACCCCACCAGACCACACAACTGACAGTCTCGATGTCTAAAGCAAAATGGTATATCTTAAATGGTATATCTTGAAACAAATCATCATCATAATTCTCATTTGGTGCAATATTCAACTGCGATCTAGAAACCGTAATCACCGTTTGTGTTTTCACTCAACGTCTCCCCCCCAAGCCCATCAGAGGATCCCACATTGACAGAAAATCCTTCCGACTAGGTAGGCAATCACAGAGTTACTGTCTTCAGCACCAAATAGTTAAATACACATAGACAAAATAACATGTTGTTTCTCGTTGGTTGTAACCACAGTGTTAAACTGTCCAGCATCTCTCAAGCAGTACTTAAGTTTTTTTAAATTGTGATTTTAAACAGTCTCACAGCATGAAACCAGGTCACAATTTACTTTCACCCCCTGATCCATCAAGATATTGATTTGATTAATAGGGCAGCTTCATGTAGATACAGCACATATTGTGAGCTTCACAAAAGATCAGACAAATCACGAGTAACACCTCACATGATTTCCTCCTTAAAATCAAAATAACCTTCACCTGGGTCAATAAATAACAATTTGAGGTTCTTATTTCATAGATTTACAGTGTAGCATCAGGTAAAGTGTCACCTTTGCTGTACAAGAACAGTAATCAGTTACGTGGCCGTGCACAATTCTGAGACAGCAGTAAGTACATGAGAAAAGCCACTCAACCCAATCCCTTTTGAATGTCCCTAATGCTTTTACTTTAACTTCCCCGGTCATTAGACTGCTATCATCGTCCATCATTCTGGAATGTAGTGCAATGCCGGAAAGGGCGAAATGCAATAATAATTTTCAACAGAGAACTCGGTAAATATTTGGGGGGGGGGGGGGGGGGGAATGCAGTGCTCTGGAGAAGAAGAGCGGGGGAATGGTAATAATTGGATAGTCCTGTCAAAAAGACAGCACTGTCACTGGTTGAATGCTTCATCAATTTGCTCCTAATACCCTGATAATATTATCTTTCAACCATTTCATTTTTTGTTCTAGGTTTGCTTTCCTGGTTCAAATTTGAAGTATGTCTCACATGTATGTTATGCGCACATGCAGCACTTAATGCAAACTCTCAGAGCCTCTCCTTATCTATATTTTTCCAAGACTACAGTGCCCCTTCAGCAGTACTCTGTTAGCTCACTCAGTCTTTAGAAGGTTACCACATCAAAATAAAACGTGCATACTATATGGACACTTTCTGAAAGGTTCCAATGCTTCAGTGAGAATCAAGTCTGAGCATTTAGATTCAATATCCCCAAGTGACACCACTGAACACTGGAGCAAAGAGCAACCCTGGATCGCACTCACTCATTCTGAGACTGTGAACTGGTGTCCATTTGACCATTTCCAACTTCAATTGGGTTGATAAACGTATCCCATTCCCACACTGTCTGCAGGTTTACACTGTGGTCAGAATGGGCTCACCTATTGAGTGATGCTCAGTGATGTCCATTCAATGTGTGCGCCCTCTACTCCCTTGTTTTCACTGATAGCTCTCTACCCTTAACCCAATCTTCAGCACCCCAAAGCTCTTCAACGTCCCTCTTCAAACTGAGCCCCACTTTAAAGAGCACAAACCAATCGCAGTGTTGTGCCATCCGTAAAATGTAGATACTCACTGGTCACAAAAGGGGGCGAATAATCCTCCCTTTCATCCCCTGGTGCCGCTCTCCTCCCGTTCAGCTCAATGAACAAGGTTCCCGAGAGCTAAGTTGCATTATTTACTTGTGCATCTGGGTCACGAGTTGAGTGCATCACTCCCACGAATGAAGTTACTATTTTCTAAAGAACTGTTGCTTTCTGTTTCATTCAAAAACGCCACACATTTCCCCCCCGAAATCAGGAACTCCCCAATTAAAAATACGTGTTGGTCAATTTTTACTTGGAAATCCACACACACAATGAAATCCTGGTCAATGAGTGTACTCTTCTCAACGTGGGGGGGGGGGGGGGGGGGGGAACAGGAATTCCACCAGGACCCTTTCCTCCCAAAGCTAAAGCCGTTACTTCTCGCAAGCTATCGCCAATTTGGTCACCAAACCAAATACACCCACTGCAAACTTAGCAGCGGTGTCCACATCTGGCTTGCACAACACGATCTTTCATTCCAAGCCAGCCGGAAACATCTTCATTACAAAAAAACTATTCCGAATTTTCCCCCAGCACTTTATTTGAAGGGGGCGGAGTGTTTCTCGGTTAACAATAAATAAATCTCCCTCTTTTTCAGAAACCACTCGACTTTATATATTTTTTTTTAAACAGACGGGGCGAAGCGCATCCGCTGTCTGCAATGAACAATCTGACACATTGAAACTGTGGGGAAATCAACAAAAGAAAAATCCAAAGAGGGGCCTTCCTTCCAGCAGCAAATCCTTCAAAGCACAGCTCACAGTTAAGTCCCATCGCCTCGATTCCCCTTTTTATTTCCCTTCCCCACACACACACAAACACACCACACAGAGCTGCAATCGTGAGAAAGCCAGGGTCCCCCCCGGAGGTAACGGTAAAGCAAATGGGTGGATGGTGATCGTTTGCCTAAACGCGCCGACCGCTATTTGCAGAGTCCAGGAGCAGCAGCAGGAACACAGGCCGAGGGAGAGGGCTCCAAGCTCGGCTGGGACAGAGTGGCTGCCCGCGGAGCGGAATACAGCAGCAACACACACACACACACACACACAGAGAAACGAGGTACAAACCTGCCACTTCGGCTCATAGAGGCTCCACGCTGCTGCTTTCCCCTGTTTGGTTGAAGGATGGGTTCTATATTTCAATGAATATGTACATTAGATGGTGGATCCCACTGGTCTTTGATCGCGTCAGGCTGTATTTGGCGGAAACAGGAACTCCAAGGGGGTCTGTGTGTGTCGCTGTGTGTGCGAGAGGATCACAGATCAGCTACAGGGACCCTCCATGTAACGGGAAGGAGAGCCAGGCGCTGAATGTATACAGCAGCCTTGCCTGAGTATGTGCGGTGAACAGTGAGAGGAGAGAGCACAGTCCTGCTCAAAGAGCTCAGTTCAGCCCATCTCCCAGGCACACACTGGCTGTGGTGCGCATGTCTTTCCCCCTTTCATAAGCAGGAATCACATGGAGAGAGAGATCCAGCTGAGAATTTGCACTGCCCCGAAATCCCGTCCCCTTTTCTGCACATTAGCTATTGGTTAACGCTCCGTAAACATGTTGCATCGATTATGCAACCCTCCAGAAAGAAGCATTATTAATTGGCCACCTCCACTCCCGCCAGTGGAAAGCTGACCAAACACAAGGAAACCGAAACAAATTGCTGCATCGTTATACTTACATTTGATCATTAACATGAATCCCTGAGGTTACAGCACATCATGAGGTATATTTAAATCCATTCGAACGCCCTATATGTATTAGGATGTAGTAAATGTTCAGATTGAACAGCCTCCAATGCATATATCAATTTCCATATTGGAACACAACGTGGAGAACTTGATCTTGCGCTGCAATAACCTGTTGTAAATATCTGGATGGACTAAATATATGTATTAAGATCCATTTAAGAAGTGCTGTTTCAAGGGGACTGAGTAGGTTTCTGAGCAGCAACCTTATTGTTACACTAACTTAGAGGGTGGAATCGAGTGCTCTGGCTGGTTTCGAGCGTGGAGGCAGTAAGGGCATGCACTGAGCAAAATGGTCACGCACTAGAACTCTGCCACCTTCCAATCTCTGCCAGAAATAAGTTCTGGTCAGGAAGGTTCATGGTTAACCTTCTTGCCCCACCACCAAGGAGGATTGTTATACCGTCAATTCACTGTGAGACCGTGAGAACGAGTGAACATTAGGCTTTAATATCCATGAACTCGCCTGCCACAGTCAGCTGTACAAATGAGTGCCACCCACAGGTGGCCGGACTATATATATGGCCCTGGTGAGGGCGGAGCCAGAGGCGGAGCCCACCGGGTTTCCAGTACAGTACCTGGAAGTAGCCCGTATCATCACTTCTAGGTCATGGGTCACATCATTATACAGACAGTACAGACAGCTCATGCATTAGGTGATATACATTCACCACATTCACCCCCTGTTAAAAAAATCAAGTCCAGCAGGGGTCACGTGGGGTCATTAGAGATTCAGTTTGTCTGGAGGCCGGACTGTTCCTTTAGACCTCCTCAGCTCTGGCGATGCAACGGGCATGGTCATTGCCGATGGTGACTCCGGGGGCGTCGTGTCTGGAGCTTGAGCCTCAGTCCGGCATGTCGGAGATGGTTGGGGGGTGGAGTTAGACAACGGGGTGGCAGGTGGTGGCAGTGCCAGCGTGGGCAAAGACAGGAGACTCAGGGGGCATAAGGAGTGCAGGGGGTGGCTGCAGGCAGGGGGGAGGGGGGCGCATTGGCAGGGGAACCAGCTGGTGCCAAATCTCGTAGGGAGACCGTATCGTGCTGTCCGTCCTGGATAGCCCGAAGTCAGTCATCTTGCGCGCTGGCGCATGTGCCGCAGGACAAGGCATCTGGGGGCTCGTTGAGCTTCCCAGGACGATACTTGATATCGTAATTGTGGGTGGAGAGTTTGATCCTCCACCTCAGGATTTTGTCATTTTTTATTTTGCCCCGTTGTGCGTTGTCGAACATGAAGACGACCGACCGCTGGTCGGTGACGAGGGTGAACCTCCTAATGGCTAGGTAGTGCCTCCAGTGCCGCACGGCTTCCACTATGGCTTGTGCTTCCTTCTCAACCGAGGAGTGTCGGATCTCGGAAGCGTGGAGGGTTCGAGAGAAGAATGCTACTGGCCTGCCTGCCTGGTTGAGTGTGGCGTCCAGTGCAACGTCTGACGCATCGCTCTCTACCTGAGGGGGACAGATTCATTCACCGCGTACATAGCGACCTTGGTGATGTCGGCCTTGATGTGGCTGAACGCCGAGCGGGCCTCAGCCGTCAGGGGAAAAGTGGTGGTTTGAATAAGTGGGCGGGCTTTGTCCGCATAGTTGGGGACGCACTGGGCGTAGTTGGAGAACAGTCCCAGGCATCGTTTGAGGGCCTTGAGGCTGCAGGGAGGGGGGAGTTCCGTGAGGGGGCGCATACGGTCGTGTTCGGGCCCTAGGACTTCGTTCTCCACGACGTAGCCGAGGATGGCCAGTGGTGTCGTGCGGAAAACACATCCCTCTTTGTTGTACATGAGGTTGAGGGATTGGGCGGCCTGGAGGAACCTCTGAAGGTTGGCGTCATGGTCCTGCTGATCATGGCCACAAATGGTGACATTGTCCAAGTACGGGTATGTAGCCCGCAAACCGTACTGGTCCACCATTCGGCCATTGTTCTCTGAAAGACCGAGACCCCGTTCGTGACGCTGATGGGGACCCTGAGGAAGGGGAAGAGTCGGCCGGCTGCTTCAAAAGCACTGTTGTGGCATTCTTCTGGGCGGATTGCGAGCTGGTGGTAGGCCGAATTCAGGTCGACCGTTAAGAACACACAGTACTGTGCGATCTGGTTGACCATCTCCGCTATGCGGGGGAGGGGGTACACATCCAGTTGCGTGAACCGGTTAATGATCTGGCTGTAGTCTACAACCATCCAGTTCTTTTCCCCGGTGCGTATGACCACCACTTACGCTCTCCAGGGGCTGTTGCTGGCCTCGATGATCCCTTTACTCAACAGTCGCTGGACCTCCGACTTGATAAAAGCCATATCTTGGGAACTGTACCACCTGCTCCTGGTGGCGATGGGCTTATAGTCGGGAGTGAGGTTCTCAAAGAGTGAAGGGGGGATACCTTGAAGGGGGCTGCACACCGTGAGGGGGGGTAAGGGTCCGCCGAACTGTAGGGTCAGGCTTCGGTGACTGCATTGGAAGTCTAATCCAAGCAGTAGGGGGGCGCAGAGGTGAGGGAGGACGTACAGCTTAAAACGGGCGTACTCAGCACCCTGCATCGTGAGGTTAGCGATACAGTATCCCCGGATATGGACCGAATGGGATCCGGAGGCAAGTTTGGGATGCAGGGTATATGGGAAGGGAGCAGCGCCTTACCGTGTCAGGGTGAACAAAGCTCTCCATGCTCCCGGAGTCGAAAAGGCAGGGGGTCATGTGCTCGTTGACCCGGACGACCATCATTGAGTTTTTCAAGTGCTTCGGCTGCGACTGTTCAAGGGTAACTGCGCCCAGCTGCGGGTAGCCAGCGTGGTCGGCGGTGTCACAAATTGGTGGCCCCCATGAGTCGCACTTGTCGGGCCGGGTCGAAGATGGCGACCAAGATGGCCACCCCCATCAGTCACACGTGTCGGTTGGTGTTGGAGTCGGCGGGTACGATGGCGGCCCCCATGAGTCACACGAGGCTGATGACGTGTCTGAAGGGGCCGTTCCGGGCAGGCACACAGCCATGTTGCACGGTCTGCGGGCCTGTGAGTCCATGGATCGGGCCTGGTGAGTGTTCGATTTCTGGGCTTTAGGTCGGCCCAGACTGACTCTGGCGAAGTGTCCCTTTTTCACACAGTTGCTGCACGTCACTGTGCGGGCTGGGCAACGCTGCCAGGGGTGTTGACCCTGACCGCAGAAGTAGTACTGCGGTTCCCCGGGCTGGACTGGCAGCTGCGCGGCACAGGTCTGCGGCGTAGTCGGGTCTGACAGGGGCCGCGATGATGGTGTCCACGAGGGGTTCGGCGGGTCTGCGGGGAACGCACTGAGGCTCTGGTAGGCCACCTCTAACGAGGTAGCTAGCTTTACCGTGTCCTGCAGGTCAGTGGTCCCATTGTCCAGCAGGCGCTGCCTGATGTAGTTCGATCAGACTCCAGACACGTAGGTGTCCCGGATCTGTAGGTTCATCGGTTCTTCCGCCATCACATCCCGGTAGCTGCAGTTCCTCACGAATAGGGTCAGTTTTTCCAGGTACTCATCTATCGATTCCCCAGCGCGTTGATGGCGAGTCATGAGGAGATGTCGGGCGTACACCTCGTTTACAGGCTTCACGAAATGCGCCTTGAGGGTTCCGACCGCCGTCTCGTACATGGCCGCTTTCTCGATCATCACGGAAATTCGATGGCTCACCCGAGCATGGAGGAGTCGCAGTTTCAGTGGGAGGCGTTGTGGAGGAGTCGAGGTAGGCCTCGAAGCAGCGAAGCCAATGTTCGAAGATCTCCTTGTCTCCTTGTGTTCGAGCTTATCTGGCTTTAGAGCGGCTTCCATGATGCTGTCTATGGATATTAAATTGTTATACCGTCAATTCACTGTGAGACGTGAGAACGAGTGAACATTAGGCTTTAATATCCACGAACTCGCCTGCCACTGTCAGCTGTACAAATGAGTGCCACCCACAGGTGGCCGGACTATATACATGGCCCCAGTGAGGGCGGAGCCAGAGGCAGAGCCCACCAGGGTTCCAGTACAGTACCTGGAAGTAGCCCGTGTCATCACTTTCAGGTCATGGGTCTCATCATTATACATTCAATATAGTCAGCTCATGCATTAGGTGAAATACATTCACCACACGGATATTAAATGGCCTATTAATTAACATAGAACAAACAGTGCAGAAAGAGGCCACTTGGCCCATCGAGTCTGCGCTGACCCACTTAAGCCCTCACTTCTATCCTATCCCAGTAACCCAATAACCCCTCTTTACTTTTTTGGTCACTGAGGGCAATTTATCATGGCCAATCCACCTAACCTGCATGTCTTTGGACTGTGAGAGGAAACCAGAGCACCCAGAGGAAACCCACACAGGCACGGGGAGAACGTGCAGATTCCGCACAGACAGTGACCCAGCGTGGAATCGAACCTGGGACCCTGGCGCTGTAAGGCCACAGTGACATCCACTTGTGCTACCGTGCTGCCCACGGTAATTAAGGGTCTTGTCCCGCTACCACGAGTATTAACCCAGCCGCAGTTGGTTGTGTTGCCATGCAGCGTGTGCAGCAAGGAAAGCTGTGCAACCAGCTGGTCACCTGCTAGGGGATGATGAACTTGTGCCCTTAATAAAAGATGCTGAGAGCCACACCCCTGCCCTTGCTGCCAGCGTCCCTGCATCTCTCTCCCACCACCCCTACCTGGTCACACCCCCACCTCCTCCACCCCACTTGTGACCGGGGTCGTTGTGTAATTCTGGAACTCCGGTGCCCATCTTTCTGGTGCCACAGCTTCCCCAGTGGTGCTGCTGAGCAACAAAGTTGACAACCTCTGATTGGCCAAGAGACATCCACCCCGAGGGTCTTGACTCCAGAGGAAGGCCCTCTGTTGGCCTCGCTGCTGCCTGATTTGTTTGTGGGTTAGTGGGCCTTCTCTGTTAGGTGAATTGGACGATCTGAATTCTCCCTCTGTGTACCCGAACAGGCGCCAGAGTGTGGCGACGAGGGGATTTTCACAGTAACTTCATTGCAGTGTAAGCCTACTTGTGACAATAACAGATTATTATTATGAAAAGGTGGTAGAATGGGTCTTTCCCCAACTCTCCAGCAGACAGGCAAGATCTCAGTCACCTCAATACGATTCCGCCAATATATTCAGGATTTTAAGTTGCATTAATTGAACAAAGGAAGTGACATTTGTTGCTTATAATGATCTATCAATATGTTATAAATACTCTTTATTGATTATATAATGGCATTAATACATTTAACCTACCACGAAAAAGTTAAAAGGGAGAAAATCTTCCTATTAAACACTACAAGGTAGGCATAGCTGGAATTACCTTTCTATTAATCTGTTGTGGTTTTCTTTCACTGATTAATAGTAATATATTTTCACACTGTTGCACAATTAGTATTCAAGATCAGAACACCCAACTGTAGGAAGTGGAGTAGTCCTATTAATCCCCTATAAACACCCTTTAATTGTTTAAATATTCAGGACATGCACATTATAGTTAGTGTTATTTTTGGTGGGTGAAATATTTAGCATTACAGTGGGACCAAACTGAGCATTTAGATTCTAATCTACGATAATACATTTGCTTTCACAAATCATTATCATTATGTCTAATGTACTGTAACCACACTGCAATAATTATGTATTCCCTTAATATAAAACTATTAATAATTTATGATGGTGAAACAGTTTCACTTTATTTTGTAAAGTGACACAGTATTTGTCACCAATTTGTTGCAGAAAAGTATTTGTTTTGTTGGAAGCATGCATTAATGGAAATGAGTCATAAAAGCAAATGCATTATCATGGATTAAAATGCAAATATTCCATTTGTCCCCAGTGCAACTCCAAATACTTTACCCACCTAAAGTCACAAAAATATTATTTATTTAGGAGAGCCCATTATCGTAATCACTATTGGGCGTTTGTCGGAAAACAATAGGACTTTCCGTGTTTTTTTTTAAATTATGATATTCCATCAACATCAACCAATAGCAACTTTGTAACATTTGACAATTCAACAGCTTATACAGCTACAGTGTTATTGTTTATCTATCTTCAATGTGACTGTAACAAAGGCAAATAACTATGCACTAAAATTGTAACAATGGAATTGCAGTATCATTTAAAGTAATTAGGTTTCTTTGATAAATTCATTCAGTCCCTCGTCGGGGTTAGGCCACCTTGATGGAGGAACTTGCTGGTAGGTTTGGGTTATTTTCCTGTTGTGTGGTTGGAGTGTGGACAGGGGTTTGGGGATTATCAATTCTCCCAAAGTAAGCTGCTCACGTCAGTAGAATCGGTATGGATGGAAATTAGGAACAGCAAAAGTCAGAAAACATTGATGGTAGTAGTTTATAGCCACCCCACCCCCTCCCAACAGAAGTTATACTGTTGGGCAGAGCATTAAACAAAAAATTATTTTAGCATGTAACAAAAATTTTTTAATAATTGTGGGGTAGCTTTGTAGCCACCTGGGTTGGCCACTTCCCGATTTTAAAATGGAGATTCGCTAAGAACGCAGGGAAAAATGGACAGGTACAGGGAAGCAAGCAGAATGCAAAGCTTCCTGTATATTAAGACTCGCAGAAAGCAGACAGCACTGAAACTGACGACCATCTGCATATTGATGAGCGATCCCCGGGAACAATAGCAACAGTTAAGATAATCGAGGCAAAGCCAGACTCCTCGGCGCCAGCAGGAGCCAAAACAAAAGAAGCCAACGGACACTTAGGAACCGCCCAGCGATCAGGGAACAGCCCCAGTATTGGGAAAATCAAACTATCGATTGGAACATGGTCCAATCAATTGGAACCAGGTACGGGGTCTGCCCAAAAGGATGCAAAGCCCCTGGGGACTATAAATTAGAGTCCCCAAGTTCAATTCTGTCTCTTGGCAAGTCTTCTTAGCAGCCCTCAAAGAACTCGACCGTGACTCTCAACTCGGAGAGACTTGCCTAGCAGCTACACCAACAAGTAAGTGTCCAGTCAACGCACGCTATGAGATAGGCGCTCCTAACCCTTAGTCCAAACCAGCTGGAAGCCTGCAGTCTCAGGATCGAACGAGAGGCTATTGTTCCCTGACCCAGTAGGTTCCTTTTCCAAAGCCAAGTATTGGCCTTTAGTGGTAGAAATAGTCTAGTTCTGTAGTATTTTATGCATGAGTAGCGATTGACTGTGTATATAATGAATGTGTTTTGATTTGAACCTTACTAACTGGTGTATTGAGTTATTGATCAGCACTTAAACTTGAACCTCGTGGTGGTATCATAAAGATACCTGGCGACTCTAGAGCAAGGTTATAAAACAGAGCAATTAAGTGTAAAGCACACTTAGCAAAACGGGCAACAGTTTTAATCTGCAAACAGGCTGGGACAATCAAATTGGCAAGAATGAACAGGAGAGGCGTTTATAGAATAATTTTGTGTTGTTTCTTGGTGCTGTACATAGTGGAACCAAGCTATCTTAGATCTAGCAGAGTTTAATGAAGCAGGGTTAATTCGTAATGTCATAGAGAATGATGTATTGGCAATAGTGATCATAATATCATTCAATTCCATGATAAGTTTGATAGAATAGAATAGAATAGAGAAATACAGCACAGAACAGGCCCTTCGGCCCACGATGTTGCGCCGAACCTTTGTCCTAGGTTAATCATAGAATTTTGGACAATTTGTCATGGCCAATCCACCCAACCTGCACATCTTTGGACTGTGGGAGGAAACCGGAGTACCCGGAGGAAACCCACGCAGTCACGGGGAGGATGTGCAGACTCCACACAGACAGTGACCCAAGTCGAAATCGAACTTGGGACCCTGGAGCTGTGAAGCAATTGTGCTATCCACAATGCTACCGTGCTGCCCTTAAGAAGTTAACCTACACTCCCTTATTCTACCCTAATCCAAGTACCTATCCAATAGCCGCTTGAAGGTCCATAAATTTTCCGACTCAACTACTACCACAGGCAGTGCATTCCATGCCCCCACTACTCTCTGGGTAAAGAACCTACCTCTGACATCCCCTCTATATCTTCCACCATTTATCTTAAATTTATGTCCCCTTGTAATGGTGTGTTCCACCCGGGGAAAAAGTCTCTGACTGTCTACTCTATCTATTCCCCTGATCATCTTATAAACCTCTATCAAGTCGCCCCTCATCCTTCTCCGTTCTAATGAGAAAAGGCCTAGCACCCTCAATCTTTCCTCGTATGACCTACTCTCCATTCCAGGCAACATCCTGGTAAATCTCCTTTGCACCTTTTCCAAAGCTTCCACATCCTTCCTAAAATGAGGTGACCAGAACTGCACACAGTACTCCAAATGTGGCCTGACCAAGGTTTTGACCAGCTGCATCATCACCTCACGGCTCTTAAATTCAATCCCTCTGCTAATGAACGCTAGCACACCATAGGCCTTCTTCACAGCTCTATCCACTTGAGTGGCAACTTTCAAAGAACAATGAACATAGACCCCAAGATCTCTCTGCTCCTCCACATTGCCAAGAACCCTACCATTAACCCTGTATTCCGCATTCAGATTTGTCCTTCCAAAATGGACAACCTCACACTTGTCAGGGTTAAACTCCATCTGCCACTTCTCAGCCCAGCTCTGCATTCTATCTATGTCTCTTTGAAGCCGACAACAGCCCTCCTCACTATCCACAACTCCACCAATCTTCGTATCATCTGCAAATTTACTGACCCACCCTTCAACTCCCTCATCCAAGTCGTTAATGAAAATCACAAACAGCAGAGGACCCAGAACTGATCCCTGCGGTACGCCACTGATAACTGGGCTCCAGGCTGAATATTTGCCATCCACCACAACTCTCTGTCTTCTATCGGTTAGCCAGTTTGTTATCCAACTGGCCAAATTTCCCACTATCCCATGCCTCCTTACTTTCTGCATAAGCCTACCATGGGGAACCTTATCAAATGCCTTACTAAAATCCATGTACACTACATCCACTGCTTTACCTTCATCCACATGCTTGGTCACCTCCTCAAAGAATTCAATAAGACTTGTAAGGCAAGACCTACCCCTCACAAATCCGTGCTGACTATCCCTAATCAAGCAATGCCTTTCCAGATGCTCAGAAATCCTATCCCTCAGTACCCTTTCCATTACTTTGCCTACCACCGAAGTAAGACTAACTGGCCTGTAATTCCCAGGGTTATGTATTCCAATCGCAAATGGAAATCTTAAACTGAAACAAAGCCAATCACGTTAGTATAAGGAGACAACTGACTAAGGTTAATTGGATGAATAGATTAAAAGATATGGAAATAAATGAACACTGGAAAATTAGGGTAGCATGGCCCCTTTAAGGGGTATTCCCTCGTAGTCCATGTGATCAACTGGGGGCCTATCATGCAGGGGAGCATAAACTCTGACCAATGGGGAAAACGCACGGGACCCTGGGAGCATGGACCCGGGCAGAGTGAACCCTGGAGCCAGAGAGTGTTCTGTGTGTCTGTGTAAAGTTACCTTTACTTGTTATTAATACGCCTTTGTTCCATTATAGTGGAAATCTCCCTAGTATTGCCTCAAGCCACCACAGAAACATTTAAAGAAACAATTCAAAATGTTGAACAAAAATATATTCCATTGAAGAATAAAAAATTAGCAAGAAGAACCTATCCATTCTCACACAGGAAGTTAAGAATAGTATTAGATTAAAAGAAGAAATGAAAAATGAAAATGAAAATCACTTATTGTCACGAGTAGGCTTCAAATGAAGTTACTGTGAAAAGCCCCTAGTCACCACATTCCGGGAGGCTGGTACGGGAATTGAACCGTGCTGCTGGCCTGACTTGGTTTGCTTTCAAAGCCAGCGATTTAGCCCAGTGTGCTAAACCAGCCAAGAGGCTTACAGCATTGCAAAAAAAAGTAGCAATTTTTAGAAACCAGCAAAGGGCCACCAACATGACTGCATCTAGGATATTGTGTTCAGTTTTGGCTTTCACATTTAAGAAAGGATGTACTTGCATTGGAGACTGTGCAACAAAGGTTCATGGGATGAGGTGGTTGTCCTATAATCAGAGGCTGAGTAAATTGGGTCCATATTCTCTGAAGTTCAGAAGAATGAGAGGTGATCTCATTGAAATCTTCAATATTCTGAAGGAATTTGATAGGATAGACTCTGAGAGATTGGTGGACTTGATGGGAGATTTGGTGGTCCAGCCTAAAAGACCCCTTACTTCCGGTGGAATGGGATAATCCCGGTGGTGGACAGAGCTGGAAAATCCCACCCACCCTTTCCACTGGGCAGGAAATCTAAAACACAATGGCACAGGCTCAGATAAAGGGTTTATAATTAGGACTGAGAACAGGAAATATTACTTCAGTCAAAGGGTTGCAAACATTTGGAATGAGCCAAAATGGAAGGTTGAGGATGTTCCATCATTGCATCTATTTAAGGCTGAGATGGACAGATTTTTGATCTCTCAGGGAATTAAGGGATATGGGGTGTGGGTGGTAAAATGGAATTGAAGCCTAAGATCAACCATGATTGTATTGAATGGCAGAGCAGGCTCGATTGCACATGTGGTCTCCTCTCCCTTTTACTGTATTTCTGTGTTCTTGTATGTCTGTAGATTCTTAAAATCATGATATTTTGTTAAGAACAAATATTAACATAATTTGGTCCACTACGTGAGGTTGGGGCTTCCCCTCCTTCCTGATCATAGGAGCATAGGAATTAGGAGCAGAAGTAGGCAATTTAGCCCCTCGGGCCTGCTCCGCCATTCAATCAGAGCATGGCTGATCCCTTCCTGGTCTCAAATCCACCTCCCCACCTGTTCCCCATATCTCTTTAACCCGTTTCTTTTCTCCTAAATATGTATCTACCCCCTTCTTGGGACCATTTAATGACTCAGACTCCACCGCACTATGGGGCAGCGAGTTCCACAAATTCACCACCCTCAGCAAGAAGTAGTTCCTCCTCACCTCAGTTATAAATCTACCACCTCTCAATCTTTATCTGTGGCCTCTCATTCTAGATTTGGGGCCTCACGGTAGCATGGTGGTTAGCATCAATGCTTCACAGCTCCAGGGTCCCAGGTTCGATTCCCGGCTGGGTCACTGTCTGTGTGGAGTCTGCACGTCCTCCCCGTGTGTGCGTGGGTTTCCTCCGGGTGCTCCGGTTTCCTCCCACAGTCCAAAGATGTGCGGGTTAGGTGGATTGGCCATGCTAAATTGCCCGTAGTGTAAGGTTAATGGGGGTATTGTTGGGTTATGGGTATACGGGTTATGTGGGTTTAAGTGGGGTGATCATTGCTCGGCACAACATCGAGGGCCGAAGGGCCTGTTCTGTGCTGTACTGTTCTATTTCCCCACAAGGAGGAACATTTGGTTTATGTTTATATATCAATTCCTTTTAGTATTTTATACACTTCGTTCAGGTCCCCTCTCATCCTTCTAAACTCCAGCGAGTATAATCTATTTTTTTCCAATGTTTTTCTTGAGTTTTTGGTACACAAAACACATATAAATATGTACAATATAAGAAGTAAAACTAAAACTATTGACACATAGATCGGCTTCGACTATTTACATAGATACATCACACTTCCCCCTTTTTAAAAATTCCTTCCTTACAGTTGTCGTAGTCAATATTTTCCCCGCTTCTGGACTGTGATAAAAAGATTCAAACATGATTCATTAGGTAAGCAAAACTAAGCTTTATTTACGAATTAGAACTGTTAGCAGTATGGCTGAGACTTGAAGTTGGAAGGCAGTCAAGTACAAACTGCTGGGTCCGTCCCAAGTCTGCAATATCACAGAAGAATAAGACGATTTTTATACATTATAGGATCAAGATAACATGAATACAGCTTGGTCAGGAATTTGATCAAAAGTAAAACATAAGTAATAATCATTACAATGGCGTCACCTTGCTGACCTTTAGGGGACTGGGATCTCATATCATTATCTTATCTTTGTT
Source organism: Scyliorhinus canicula (assembly GCF_902713615.1). Lineage (NCBI taxonomy): Eukaryota > Metazoa > Chordata > Chondrichthyes > Carcharhiniformes > Scyliorhinidae > Scyliorhinus > Scyliorhinus canicula. The sequence goes on along the minus strand of NC_052147.1, from coordinate 113,338,022 downwards.
TTAAGAGATGGAGCAAATTTGTTTAAGTACAGGAAGAGACAGTCTTTTAGCTTATCGTATGTATTTAGACTGCTCTGGTCTCATGACGAACGCGCCTTATCCGAGTTTTAGAGTCAGCCAGTTCCCAGGTCAAGTTGACCTTGGCTGTTTGTATTTGTGTCTTAGGTTATGTGAAGTCAGTTTAAATTCAATTGCACCAAGAAGACTTTACTAGTTTTCCCATCATGCCATTATTTGCTTCGCACAATACCACACAGTGTTTGCAGTGGTAATTGTGGTCCCCTGTGTTTTGCTTCCCATCGGCTTTCACTTTACTTTTCTTCCCTTTGGTTCAGGTTGTTGTTGCACCTGCCCCCTGCCCTTCTCTCTCCTGCTTCTCTTGTTGGGCTTGGTTGAGTTCCATGTTCCCCTGACCCTCCCTCTCCTCCCTCACTTCCTTAGTGTGTTATGGCTACCCCCTCCAGATCTTTGGCTTCCTATTTGTTGGCTACAAACAGGTCTTGTAATAACCGAGTGAATGGCTCCCACGTTTTGTGGAAGCCATCATCCGACCCTCGGATGGCAGATTTAACTTGCTCCATTTGGAGAAATTTTGACAGGTCGGACAGCCAGTCTGCAGTTTTGGGTGGTGTTGCTGACCGCCAGCCAAGCAGGATTCTCCGGCGGGCGATTAGAGAGGCAAAGGCAAGGGCGTCGGTCCTCCTCCCCATGAGAAGATCTGGCTGTTCTGATACCCCAAAGACTGCACTCTCGGGCATGGCTCCACCCTCATCCCCACCACCTTGGACATTGCCTTGAAGAAGGCTGTCCAAGGCCCAGCAAGTCTGGGGCAAGACCAGAACATGTGGGCGTTAGCCAGGCCGCCGTGGCACCGTTCACATCTATCCTCCACCTGCGGGAAGAACCTGCTCATTCGGGTTCTGGTTAAGTGGGCTCTGTGTACCACTTTTAGCTGCATTAGGCTTAGCCTTGTGCATGTGGAAGATGGAGTTGACCCTGTGCAGTGCTTCGCTCCAAAGTTCCCACCCTATTTCAAACCCCAAGTCCTCCTCCCACTTCTCCCTCGTCTCGTCCAGTTGTGTGATCGCCCCCCTCAGCAGTTCCCTTTCCCTAAGATGTACGTGTCCACCAGGTCCTCTAGCAGTGATTGTTGTGGTGGTTGCAAGTACTTCCATGTTTGCCTTCGTAGGAAATTTTTGAGTTGTAGGTACCTAAGTTCGCTTCCCCCGTCAGCTGGAATCTTTCTGTCACCTCTCGAGCTTTGAAAGTGGGAGTGTGTTCCATATCTGCAGGTCCTTTTTAACTTCCTCCTTCAGGCTGGTCAGGTTCCACTTGTGGATCCCTGTCCAGTCATGGGCGATTTGTATCCCCAAGTAGTGGAATTTGTGCTGGAGCTGGTTAAACGGCAGCTGCTCAAACTCTGCCCTTCCCTGTTGCGGGTTCACCGGGAAGATCTCGCTTTTGCTCAAGTTAAGCTTGTAGCCCACGATGGTTCCAAACTCTTTCAAGAGCGCCATGATTCCTTCCATGCTGCTTTGCGGATCCGAGATTGAGAGGAACAGGTCACTTGCATAGAGCAAGACTATGTGCTCTTTATCTCCTCTCCAGCTCCCTTTCCAATTCTGTGCCTCCCTCAGCGCGATCGCGAATGGTTCAATCACTAGGGCAAACAGCAGCATCCGTGCCTTGTGTCTGTGCAGCTGGAAGTACTTAGAGCTGGTGGTATTTGTCCGTATGCTCGCCGTGGGAGCATTGTACAGGAATTTCCCCGAGGCAGTGAGCCCTGTTCCGAGCCCGGACCACTCCAGTACCTCCACGATGTACTTCCATTCAACTCTGTCAAAGGCCTTTTCATTGTCCAGGGAGACGATCATCTCTGGTGTCCTCTCCCCGGATGGGGTCATGATCACATTCCTGATGTTCGATGTTAGCTGTCTACCCTTGATAAAGCCCACCTGGTCTTCTGCAACAACCTCTGGTACGCAGTCCTCCAGACTTTTGGCGAGGATCTTGGCCAATATTTTGGCTTCCATGTTTAGTGGCGAGATGGGTCTTTAGAAACCGCATTCTGTTGGGACTTTGTCTTTATTAGGTATTAGCGAGATTGAGGCTTGTGCTAGCATAGGCAATTGGGTGCCCCTCACCAGCAAGTCTGTCAACATCTCCCGCAGGTGGGGGGCCAGTGCTGTCACAAATCGTTTGTAGAAATCCACCGGCAAACTGTCCGGTCCCGGTGCCTTCCCCGCTTGCATGGAGCTAATACTCTACATGACCTTTCCCAGTTCTAGCGGTGCTTCCAGGCCCTGTTGCCTGTCTTCCCCCATGACCGGCATGTCCAGTCCATCAAGGAACTGATGTGCTCCATAAATTGGTTGAGTTCTTTCACCCTGTTGGAGGTCTTTCCTGTTTTGGGGTTCGACCTGACCGTCCGTGGGTCCTGTACACAGTTAACATGATCAGTCGATGTGTAGCTATGTTGGGGATTTCCACCATTGCCTTCTCTATAAACTCTGTGTCGTCCCAGTTGAGAGCGTACACTTTAATGAGGACTACCGGTACCCCGTCTAGGACACCGCTGACCAAGACATACCATCCTCCTGGATCCGTAACCGGCTTTGTCGCCTTGAACATTATCCTCTTATTTAGCAAAATGGCTACTCGTCCCATAGCTGGAATGGTAGGTCTGTCCCACCCAGCCCGTTCTTACCCACAATCGGTCCTCCTCCTTCAGGTGCATCACTTGGAGGAAGACTATGTCGGCGTTCATGTTTTTCAGGTGGGTGAAGACTCTGGATCTTTTCACTGGGCCGTTAAGTCCCCTGACATTCCAGGTGGCTATCCTGGTAGGGGTTTTTTGTCCCCCTGTTCCTGTGGGATCAACCATACTTACCTGGTGGATGTGCCCCTGCTCTCCAGGGTTTCCCTTTGTTAGGGGGCCGTCCAAGATGGCCATGGTCACTGTTCTTCCCATGAGGTCAGGCCCCTGCGCCCTGGAGTGTCTTTTTGTCCAAGGGGCACCCAACATGACCACCAACTGTGAGTTCACCATGTGGATGAGTCCCTGCACTCCGGGGTGTAGTGATCTCTGTATATGAATATACATGATCAATGTATGTAAATGTAATACAGTAATTACAACACTAGATGTCTCACTATCAGATGGTATCAGAATGACTTTCCCGCTCTTGCTGAGAGAGTGTGATTCAGGAGAGTGAACAGACAAGACCTATATTAGCTCAAGAGACATTATAAGTTATTTCATTACTACATTGTATCGTTAATTAGTTATCTTTGCTGTATTTTATTTATTTTACTAGTTGAGTATTAAGTACAAAGGACTCACAAATATGATTTATATTACTCATTAAATTAGTTCATCTTTAAAAGAAGACTATTGTTTATTTCATCAACTCGCCCGGTTCAAAGAGTTATCACAGTCTCATTCTGCGGGCTCTTCATCGCTGCCCCTGCTGCCGCTTCTCCAATCCATTCTCTGCGATGAACTTGTCAGTGTCCGCAGGGACTGTGAAACAGTGTTCTGTACTCTGATATGTGACCCAGAGCTTGGCTAGGTGCAGCATTCCAAATCTCACACTGTTTCTGTACAGCCCGGCCTTCAATTTGTTCAATTCGACCCAGCGCTCCACAAGGTCAGCCCCGATGTCCTGGTAGATCCGGATCTTGTGACCTTCCCAGCTGCAGTTTTTGGACTGCCTGGCCCAGCGCAGGATTCTTTCCTGTCCTGGTACCGGTGCATCTTTGCAATTATTGCCCTCGGCTGTCCCCCGGTATTAAGCTTTGGCCGGTGGGCTCTGTCAATTTCTGGTGGGTTGGGGAAGCTGTTCCGTCCCAGCAGGCTACCCAGCATTTGGGCCATGGTTCCTACCTTCGATCCCCTCTGGTAGGCCCATGATTCATAGGTTCTGCCACCTCGACTAGTTCTCCTGGTCCTCGACCTTTCCTCTCAGGTTGTCTTGTGTCGCTACCGCCCTTACCACTTCATTCCCAGGGTGACGATCTGGTCGCTCTGGTCAGTTGCTGCCATCTCCAGGTCTTTAATTGTGGCCTCCTGGGCTTCTGGTCATTTTTGGCTTTGTCCAGGGCCACCTGCATGTTTGCCGAAGCTTGTGAGTCCAATTTTGTTTCTTCTCGGTGTTCCTGCACCCATCCCCTGGTTTGGGGGGGCTTATCGTGCAGCGGGTAAGTTCCTCTCGCTCTGGCGGAGTGCGGGTTTCGCCGCTTCGTGCGCCGGTCGGCTCGGCCGATACTCTTTGTCCAGACTCTTTCCACTCCTGGTCTCCACTCGTCCTCTAGACTGGTTGTTATTTGGCATTCTTCCTTCTTTCTTTATTTGTTCGTGTGTGGGGATGATTTGTATTGTTTGCTGACCTTTTTTGAGCAAAAAGTGCCTATTTTTCAGGTTCGCGGGAGGAGAGCCACCTGATGTGTGACTTCTCAGCACATCCGCGTCACCGGAAGTCCTCAAGCCCAAATTATTTAACCTCTCCTCACCCCTCAACCCTTTCATCGCCGGGATCAACCTGGTGAACCTCCTATGAACTGCCTCCAATGCCACCACATCTGTCCTCAAATAAGGAAATCAAAAATACTCCAGATGTGGGGCGGGATTCTCTGTTGCCCGATGCCGATATTATAATCGGCGATCAGGCGGAGAATCCCTTTGACACCAAAATCGGGGGCGGCGTCTGTTGCCGGATGCTCCTCCCCTTCCAAAATGGCACCATCGGGGAGTACGCAGCACACCATTGGTACCGCCTCAGGACGTCATCTGAAGGCCCTCCCCCGTGCTCCGTCCCCGATGGGCCGACTTCCCAAGGGCGTGGAACACGTGTGCTTTGAGATTTTATCACTTCGCATGGCGACTGCAGACCGTGTCCAGCGCCGCCACAGTCGGGGAGGGAGCCGTTCCGCTGGCCGGGTTGGGGGGGGGGGGTTTCGGTGGGGGCTGGGGGGAACTGGTAGGGGGTGGTCCAGGGGTAGTGAGGTGGGTAACAGTGGTTACTATCTGGCAGGTCAGGTCCGCACACTGCCGGCGCCACGTCCTGGGTTGGTGAGGGGGGTCCAGGCTGGCACTATCTAGCATGTCGGGTCCCTGTACAGCTAGCACCATGTTGTACGGCGCGACTGCTGCAGGTTGTCAGCATACCCATGTGTGGCCATGGACCCAGCCATTCTCCGGATGTTTTTGGTGTGGGAGACGGGGGTTTTACCCGGCGTGCCTGCTAGCCGGTCCCGGAATCGGTGCGGGTTCACCACCGATTTTGGTGTCATAAAACACCACTGTTTCCTTGCCAGAGTCCACACTTAGCCGCAAAATCGGAGAATCCAGCCTGTGGTCTCACCAACACCTATACAATTACAACAACTTTTATACTCCTGTCCTTTTGCAATAAATGCTAACATTCTATTTGCCTTTTTAATTACATGCTCTACCTGCATGCTGACTTTCTGTGACAAACACACCCAGATCCCTCTGCTCAGATGCATTTCGAATCTGCTTTCCATTTCGATAATAATTTGCCTTTCTATTTTTTCGGCCAAAATGGATAACCTCACATTTATCCACATTCAACTCCATCTGGCAAATTTTGGCCCAATCTCCTGCTATCTGCATCTGCCTGTAAAACATTGATCTCTTCTTCACTGCCTGTTTTCCCACCATTTTAGTATCATCTGCAAATTTTGCTATGTTACACTCTGTCCCTGCTTGCAAATATAGATTGTCAACTGTTAAGGCCTGCGAACTGACTCCTGCGGCACCCTGTTAGTTACAGTTCGCCAGCCGGAGAAGGACCCATTTATCCCTACCCTCTGTTTTCTGTCAGTCAGCCAATCCTCAATCCAATCTAGTATTCTGCCCCCAATCCCTGCAATTTCACCTTCTGGATCAGTCTTTTATGCGGCACCTTGTCAAACACCTTCTGGAAGTCCAGATATACCACACCCATGGGTTCCCCATTATCCATCTTGCTGGTTACATCCTCAAAGAACTCAAGCAAATTTGCCAGGCATGTCTTACCCTTCATAAATCCATGCTGACAATGGTGGATTGAGCTTTGCCTTTCTAATTGTCAGTCATCTCCTCCTTAATGATTGATTCCAGCAACCTCCCCACCACAGAGGTCAAGCTAACCGGTCTATTGTTTCCTACTTTTTGCCCTCTCCCTTCTTGAATAAGGGCATCACATCAGCGTGTTTCCAATCCACCGGAATTCTTCCAGAATCCAGGGATTTCTGAAGTATCATAACCAATGAACATTATCCTGAGGAAAGAATCAAATGTATAATCAACAAAATTCTATTTGACATTGGCATCACAGAGAAACAAAGTATTGTGATATCATAGAATTTACAGAGCAGAAGGAGACCATTCGGCCCATCGAGTCTGCACCAGCTCCTGGAAAGAGCACCCTACCCAAGGTTAACACCTTCACCCTATCCCCATAACCCAGTAACCCCACCCAACACTAAGGGCAATTTTTGGACACTAAGGGCAATTTATCATGTCCAATCCACCCAACTTGCACATCTTTGGACTGTGGGAGGAAACCGGAGCACCCGGAGGAAACCCACGCACACACGGGGAGGATGTGCAGACTCCGCACAGACAGTGACCCAAGCCGGAATCGAACCTGGGACCCTGGAGCTGTGAAGCGATTGTGCTATCCACAATGCTACCGTGCTGCCCCGTGATGGACAGTGATGGACAGTGTCAAACCTTTCCCTCAATCTTCGACTGGGAAAATGTAAATTCTTGGAGAAAATCCCACTGGAGGTGCAGCAAGGTGGTGTGATGGCACAATTTGCACTGTATTTACAAATGGGTAGAACATAATCTTGTGACCTTGATAAGATGCTGTTCAGATCTGCATCGAGGTGCAGATGAATGGGTGCTCATTTTTGGAAGAAGTGAATATTCATTCATCAGAAATGTACCTGTAAATGAAATATAAAGAGCTTTAGAAACAGTGCTGGGATGAGTGGCCTACTTAGCACCCATTGTAACAGCTGTGTTTTTTTTCGTGATTATTAATTGAGATTGATGCCTACCACGACCATAAACATAATAATAATCTTTATTATCACAAGTAGGCTTATCTTAATACTGCAATGGAGTTAATGTGAAAATACCCGAATTGCCACACTAGATCTCACATTGATGATGCATTCTTGTAAATTTACTATTTATTCATTTTGCTGAAATCATTCGGAAGACATTAGAAAACAACAGCTTTGCAGTCTATGCTGCAGCAAACAGTGAGGATTATTACTTAATACCTGTTATGCTACAAACTTCGTGAATGAGATTTACCATTATTGTTCTTAATATGAAAAGGCGCCAAATTACTTTTGTAAGTAACCTCTAAAAAAGTTCATAATGCCGCCACCTGAGTCAGGTGACAGGGTGTTACGTAATTTACTAAATGCGAGAGAATCTCGAACTTGAATTCATGGGTTTTTTATTTTTTATTTTTATTCAGCAAATTGCCAACAATTTTACAATACAAAACAACCCCACTAAACCCCCCAGCTCACCAAACTCCCCTCCCTCAGCAATTGATGGTAACCAACTCCCAAAAATGAATGATGAACAAACCCCAACCATTGTAGAACCCATCACACCCAATAACCCTCCCCCAGAGAAAACTTCACCTGTTCCAGGGTCAGAAACTCCAGCAGGTCCCCCGCCATGCCGAGATACAGGGTGGAGAAGCTGACCTCCACCCCAACAAGTCCCGCCTACAAGCAATCAGCAAGGCGAAGGCTAAAACATCTGCCCCTGCACCCACCTGCAGCGACAGCCAGTATGACACCCGGAATATGGCTTCTAGGGGACCAGGCTCCACGTAAAACCAACAAAATGGTGCTGAACACAGTCCTCCAAAACCTTTCCAGCTATTGGCAGGACCAAAACATATGCAAGCGATTCGCAGGGCCCCTCCCACACCGCTGCATTCATGGCATAATGGAAATTCTCACTTCACACAGAATTGCTACAGTGCAGAAGAAAGCCATTCGGTCCACCAAGTCTGCACTGACCATCTGAAAGAGCACCCGACCTAGGCCCACTCCCGCAACCTATCCCCACCTGACCTGCACATTCTTGAACTGTGGGAGGAAACCGGAGCACCTGGAGGAAACCCACACAGACATGGAGAGAACGTGCAGACTCTGCACAAACAGTTACCAAAACCTGGAATTGAACCCGGGTCCCTGGTGCTGTGAAGCAGCAGTGCTAACCACTGGTCAGCCTTTTGGACTCTGGTGTACATCACATATATGTGTACATTGTACATCACCGAGTGTAAAAAGATGACAAAAAATTGAGGTTCTGCTGACGTTCAGAAGTTACTCAGACTTCACCATCTACTTAGAATATTTCAAGTTCCTGAAAATCAGTTGACCTTATTTCAACAATTTGCTCATCAAATCAAAGGGTTGAAATACTAAGAAACTAATTATTAAGTTAGGATGAAGAAAGATTTTCACGTACAGCCTTTCACATGAAGCGCCAAAGATTTGTAGAATAAGTTACGAGGAGAGACCGATGAAGAGGACAAACAATTAATTCAAGAAACAATTGGATTATAAGAGGTGTTTCCAAAGATGAGGAATTGAGAAATAAGGTGAAACGGTGTCAGAATGAAATGGACCCTTTGGGAAGGAAGGGCTTGCATAGTCTAGTTGGCTTTTCTGTTACCTATATTTTGTTGTATGAATTGTAATAATGTCTGAGGATTTAGCACTGCACTCTATGCATTTTATCTAATTTATAATCACAAAATCCTTAAGGAGGTATCCTTCAAAATTCAGTCTATAAACAGCCTTTTTCCCCTTTCTGTTATGTTAAGCCTAGACATTAAAGGGAGCTAAGGGACCGTACTATAAATTGCACTGGCTCCTAAGCTAAGGGGAGGACATTAGACTGGAGCTGACGCAGATAAGATTCATAGTGTATTGCAGAGTTAGTTAAGATATAATCATTATACAGTAGTCCCCCTTTATAACGCGGGTGTTGGGGTCCAAGACAGCCACCCGCGTTGCATCCGAGCCGCGGATATCCACGATGGGGGTTTTAAATTTATTTAAAAATCTATGCATGCGCTTCCCATTGTGAGTCTACGGGGGGCGGGGGGAGAGGTCAGACCCCCGTAGACTCACAATGGGAAGCGCTAGCATAGCTTTTTAAATAAATTTAAAACCCCCATCGTGGATCTAATTAAAACAGTGTCAATTTCAGCGGCCGGAGAGGGAAGCTGCTCTCTCACTGAAACAATCAGCCGGCCGCTGAAATTGACACTGCCGGCTGCTCTCTCCCTCCAATCAGTACCCCAGCAGCCACGGCCTGTACCCCAGCAGCAACGGCCTGCACCCCAGCAGCCACGGCCTGTACCCCAGCAGCCACAGCCTGAAGCCCAGCAGCCACAGCCTGTACCCCAGCAGCCACAGTACCCCAGCAGCCACAGCCTGAAGCCCAGCAGCCATGGCCTGTACCCCAGGAGTCACAGCCTGTACCCCAGCAGCCACAGTACCCCAGCAGCCACAGCCTGAAGCCCAGCAGCCACAGCCTGTACCCCAGCAGCCACAGTACCCCAGCAGCCACAGCCTGAAGCCCAGCAGCCACAGCCTGTACCCCAGGAGCCACAGCCTGTACCCCAGCAGCCACAACCTGTACCCCAGCAGCCACAGCCTGTACCCCAGCAACCACAGTACCCCAGCAGCCACAGCCTGTACCCCAGCAGCCACAGCCTGAACCCCAACTACAGAGGGGGGGGGCGATGTGAGACCATGCTGGTCTTGCAGAGGCCCGTATGACCTCCTCCTGTGTTCTCTGCTCTCTCCCTCCAATCAGCCGGCAGTGTCAATTTCAGCGGCCGGCTCACTTTGATCTGGAGAGGGAAGCTGCTCTCTCACTGAAACAATCAGCCGGCCGCTGAAATTGACAATGCCGGCTGCTCTCTCCCTCCAATCAGAAACATTAAAACTTAAAAGTTGGATTGGAGGGAGAGAGCAGCCGGCAGTGTCAATTTCAGTGGGCGGCTGATTGTTTCAGTGAGAGAGCAGCTTCCCTCTCCGGATCAAAGTGAGCCGGCCGCTGAAATTGACACAACTGACAGTTGGGGTCCATAAGCCCCCCCGCGGTATATCGCGAACCGCGGTATTGCGGAGCGCGGTATAACGGGGGACTACTGTAATTAGTAAATAGAGATAGTGTTAGTGAGTGTAGTTTAATTCTTACATGTATATTTGCTATTCAGAATAAGTGTGAAACTCAAATTTAATAGTGTTAATTAAATTAGTTTAGCTCTTCAAAAGAACTTTGTGTATCTTTGTGGTCACTACGCCTTCCATCCTGGAAAGCCCTCACAAAGATCACCACAACCTCCTAATCCTGAGACTATACTAGCTAGTTTTAAACTCTCCAGCCAAGGTAAATAGCCTTTGCATATCCACCAAGGCATGCAAGAAGTTTTATGTTTCAATGAGATCACCTCTCAGTCTTCTGAGCTGCAGGTAATATAGACCCATTCCACTTAATCTCTCCTCCTAGAACAGCCCCCATATCCTAAACATCCATTGAGTGAACATTTGTTGCATCTCTCGAAAGCAAGTATATCCTCACTTGTGTAAGGATAGCAGAATTGTACACAATGCTCCAAGTGGAGACTCACCAAAACGCTGTGCAGCAAGACTTTCATGCTCATGTATTCCAATCCCCTTGCAATAAAGGCTAATGTACCATTAACCTCTCTAAATGCTTGCTGTACCTGCATGCTAACTTTCTGCGTTTCATGTATAGGGATACCAAAATCCTTTGGAACACCAACTTTTAATGTTTTCTTACCATGTAAAGAATATTCTGTTCCTCTCTCATCTTCCTCCCGAAGTGACTAACCTTACAGGGGCTGGTTTAGCACAGAGCTAAATCGCTGGCTTTGAAAGCAGATCAAAGCAGGCCAGCAGCATGGTTCAATTCCCGTACCAGCCTCCCCGAACAGGCGCCGGAATGTGGCGACGAGGGGCTTTTCACAGTAACTTCATTTGAAGCCAACTTGTGGCAATAAGCATTTTTCATTTCATTTCCTCACATTATAATCCATTACCACCTTCGACACAGTGGCACAGTGCTCAGCACTGCTGCCTCACAGTGCCAGGGATCCCAAGGTCAATTTCAGCCTTGGGTGACTGTCTGTGTTGAGTTTGTATGTTCTCCCCGTGTCTGCTTGGGTTTCCTCCGGGTGCTCCGATTTCCTCCCACATTCCTGCAAAGATGTACAGGTTAGGTGGAGTTACAGGGATAGAGCAGGGGAGTGGGGCTAGGCAGGGTGCTCTTTCAGAGAGTCGGTGCAAACTCGATGGGCTGATTGGCCTCCTTCTGCATATGGGAATCCTATGGTTCTAATTCACTCGCTCTCTTGCCTATTCACTTGACTTGCCAATATCCCTTTATTGGCTCTTTGTATTGTCCTCACAGCTTATTTCCGCACTTAACATTGCATCATCAGCAAACCTGGTTCTGTGACATTCAATTCCTGCATCTAAATCATCAACATAGATTCAAAACATGGAACGGAACCTTGTCCCCCCCACTCTCCCCCCCACTCCCCACCCCCCTCCACCCTGCCTCCTCTCACAAACTGGTAAGAGCTGACAAATTAATCTTTGCCGAAGATTTCTAAGTAGATCAGTTTGAAAACCACTTTACTCAATCAGCATCGTTACTGCCCAAAATATGCATTCAGCGCACCAGCTAAATTGTAATTTGCAGCCAGTATTTAACAGCTGGAACAAATAGCACCGACCAGAAGTTCCAGTTGTCTCTTGTCCATTTTCTTTGCGCAGGCGTGGTTTATTTAAATATTAACTCGGCATTGCTGGTGTTTAAATTTTCATGGTGTACATTTTAAATCATAGGGAAACAGATGCTATTCTGAAACCAGAGCTTTTCAAGTCATGAACACTTTGCAGGGATTCTGATGAATTTTGTACACGTAACCTTACAAAGCCATCCAGATGTGCGCTGTGCTGTTGTCACACACAAGGTATGTTTCTTTTCACCATCTGCGGCGAATAATTGACGGGGTGAAGAGAAGTTGTGCACAATTCATCTCTCATGATGAGGAAGATATTTTTTGTAGTTTTCTCATGTTGTGGAGCAGATCAGACTGCTTAAAAGTGAGTCTCCCCTCTAAATATAAGAAATTGAGCCCAGACATATTACCTAATCTTCAGAATTTTTGATTCTCTTTCATGACAGGTGGGTATCTCTGGAAAGGTTAGCATTTTCTGCCCGTCCCTAATTGCCCTTGAACTGAATGTCTCGCTGGGCCAGTTCTCAGGGCAGTTGTAAGCGCTGTCGGCTGGAGTCACATGTAGGTCAGACGAGGTAAGGATGGCAGATTTTGTTTAGTGAACCAGGTGGGTTTTGGTAACAATCAATGATGGTTTCATGGCTACCATTATTCAGACGAGCTTTCAAATCCAGAGTTTTAAAACATTTTTATCAATATTTAATTCCACGAGCTGCCATAACAGGATTGGAACCCATTACTCAAAGAGAGCTGGGCAGAGGCGGTGTTGTTGGGGGGAGGGAGTTTGCAGTTCTCAACCTTTGCTTAAGAGACCCCCTCTCCAGTGTTGTAAAATTTCTATAGACCACCGGTTTTGCAACTATTTTTTGGCAGAAAAATAAGTTGTGCAATTGAATATGCACGGCCAATGCAACGTTTAGCTCAGTTGGCTGGATGGCTGGTTCTTGATGCAGAGCAAGGCCAACAGTGCGGGTTCAATTCCTGTCCCGTTTGAGGTTATTAATAAAGGCCCTGCCTTCTCAACCATGCCCCTGCGTGGTGATCCTCAGGTTAAATCGCCACCAGTCAGCTCTCTCCCCTCAAAGGGCAAAGTAGCCTATGGTCACCTGGGACTATGGTCACTACATTTTATTGAAGGCATAGATTTGAAGTAATTGGCAAAAGAAGCAAAAGCAATTTGAGAAGATCCTTTTTCACCCAGCGAGTGGTCGGGGTGTGGAATACACTGTCTGAGAGTGTGGTGGAGGCAGGTTCAATCGAGGCATTCAAAAGCAACTTAGACTGTTTTCTGAAATGGAAGGAAGTGTGGAGTTATGGAGTGAGGCTAGAAGAATGGCACTGAATGAGTTTCTCAGGGAGTTAGTGCACACAGGATGGGATAAGTGGCCTCCTTCTGTGCTGTAACAATTCCAGGATTATTTTTGTTTTACTCAGTTGATGTGCAATGAAGTGGAACTGGAGTGTTTGAAAATGCTACTCGGTCATCCACATCCAGCCCAAAATCAAAGGCTGCACTGGAAAATAAGTATCAGCCCTCAGTAGGTTCTTTACTCAGCGAGTAGTCAGGGCATGGAATGCCCTGCCTGCAAAGGTAGTGGACTCGCCAACATTAAGGGCATTTAAATGGTCATTGGATAAAAATACGGATGATAATGGAATAGTGTAGATGGGCTTTAGACTGGTTTCACAGGTCGGCGCAATATTAATGGCCGAAGGGCCTGTACTGTGCTGTAATGTTCTATTGTCTATTGTCTATAGCCCATGAATGACCTAATGCAAAATCTCGCTGGTAGCTTTGATCTTTCATCCTAGTTTCTCAAGTTTAAATAATGGGGTCCGATTTCAACTGGATCGCCCCAGCAGAAGTGGGGTGGTGGGCACTCTATAACAGCTGTGCTACATTTACCACCTTTCCCCCAGCTCAAATCACCGGCCGCACTATTTCTTATGTCTTCCTGCTGGTGTCCACCTCGATTCGGTGGGAATGTCATTACTGCATTAAAGTCAAGGAGGACCTGGATGGGCTTTGAAGGGACAAGAACATTGCGAATATCATCTTTGGAGAAAAGAAAATATCAAAATTGACAACACTGCACTCAGGTCTTCTCCAGATTGATGTGGAGGGCAGATTTCCTCTCTGCAATTGGTGGGACATACTTCTGATCCCAGTCTTTTTTCATACAGGTAACATATGTCAAAGATCTCTCTCCAAAATGTGCATTAGGGTTAGGGTTAGGGTTACTGCCTTAGGGTAATTCTCTCTGCCTGCAGCCATGGCAAAGGGGGTGCTGTGGCCCCAACGGTGTTGTTTCCTCTCCTAACATCTCGACGGCATGGGTGGCCAACAATGAATGAGTGAGGAAGGAGGCACACTGCAGCAGGTCACCTACCCCACGGCGCGTGGCTCAGCTTTGGTGGTGGATTGCTAGTTGAAGCCCAGAATAAAGTGGTATAGTCGTGGCAGGGAAAGAAGCAGCCCTTGCCCACAGTGCAGGGATGGTGATGGTCCTTTCTCTCCCTCCTCTATTTCCCCCTCATTGCGGATCGCTTGACGCCTTCTGTTGGCGGGTGCGGAATCCCAGTTGAGAAAGTTTTGCCTTAGAGCAAAGGATACTTATTGGGTACCGAAGGAAGGTATTTAAAATGAAGAGGGATTTTGATAGTCCAAGTGAGGAGAAATTTCGTCCTCTGGTCAGTAACCAAATTATAGGTTTATAGGGGAAATGGGAGGGGAGAGTGGCTGCTTGGGTGGTGAAGGGTTCATGGGGAGCGGGGAAACTATACAGAGGGTTGCTGGAACCTACTACCTGAAAGAGTGGCGATATCGGGAAGCAAAGGAATGCAATGGGAAATTGGACTTAAACTTGTAAGGGACTCATTTCATAATTTACGGAGAAAAAGCTGGACTGTGGGACTAAAGAACTGGCACAGGTGCAATGGGCTGAACAACCTTCACTGTACTGCCAGAGTCTATAGTTTGAAGAGGCCAATTGGGGTTTTTGTTCAAAGTAGTGGTGGTGTTACTGGTGCGCAAGTCCAAAGTGGATTCTCTCCCTTCAGGCAGCAGGACAGAAGTCCATTCAAAATCCTTCATCAAGAACCCCTGAACAAAGAGCCAGTCTGTCCCATATCCAGCCCAGAATTTGGGGATTCAGAGAGAAGGGCCGCCTCCGTCCTAAACAACATCCTCCCGACATCTCAAACCGCAAGCCTCAGAAGGCCTGTGGAAGAAGTTCCAGATTGTGGAAAGAAAAGCTTGACTTGTCACAAGGAGGTGTATGCAATGCGAAAGGAAAAATATAATTGTTAATTTTTGCAAAGAAATCACCAGCATATTTCATGTCAGGATTATTTGATCTGACTGGAAATTGCATGGCAATTCTTCAGCCTGTTCAGTTCAGTAATTGATGCACAAGAGGTTTGACCATCCCGTGAACAATTAAATGACCCATGCATGTGATTTGAGGACAATTGTTACTACATATCTGCAGTTGATATATCCCAATGATATTAAACTACATTCAGCATTAATACTGAGGAGTCCAATCCCAATTTTTAAAATGAGAACAGAAACTGTTGGAAAGTCTCAACAGGTCTGGTAACATCTGTGGAGAAACAGAGTTAACATTCCGACTCTGTATGTCCCTTCCATGAACGCGTAACTTTGGACAGGATCCACCGGCCGCATTGCGTTCTCGCTCGAGCGTGGTGCGGCCGGTGAATGCCGGCAGAGCTCGCTCGCAGGCTTCCCAGAAGTCTTCACGCCTCGCGGGATTCTCCCAAGTCCCGAGAGGCATCGGAGTCGGAATTCCGACCACAAGGGCCAGGACCAAACAGTTCGCCGAAGCCGGTTTAATCCGACTTTGGTGAATTTACCCAGGATCCACCAACATCGCGGGATCCACCGGCCTCCCAGTGAGGCCGCAGCCAGGCACCGTTTAGTACTATGTACACCGTTCAATGACTATTTTGGTGTTGCTTCATGCGGATCTGGAAAAATTCATCAACTTCACTTCCAGTTTCCACCCCTCCATCACTTTCACCTGGTTCACCTCAGACACTTCCCTTCCTTAACTTTGCTGTCTCCATTTCCAGCAATAGACTATCCACTAATATCCACTACAAGCCCACTGACTCCCACAGCTATCTGGACTACAGCTCTTCGCACCCTACACCCTGTAAGGACTCCATCCCTTTCTCTGAATTCCTTTGCCTCCGTCTCATTTGTTCCGAAAATGCCACTTTCCAAAATGGTGCTTCGAAAATGTGTCCCTTCTTCCTCAACCGTGATTTCCCACCTACAGTTGTGGACAGGGCCCTTAACTGTGTGCGGTCCATCTCCCACACCACTATCCTCGCCCATTCCCCTCCCTCCCAAAACAAGGGTAGAGTCCCTCCTCGTTCTCACATTCCACCCCACCAGCCTGCATATGCAAAGCATAATCCAAAACACTAATTCCAGGTTAAGCAGCGTTTCACTTGCATCTCTTCCAATTTGGTCTACTGCATTCGCTGCTCCCAATGTGTTCTCCTCTATATCGGAGAGACCAAACGCAGACTGGGTGATCGCTTTGCTGAGCACCTTCGGTCTGTGCGCATTCAGGACCCTGACCTTCCCTTTGCTTGCCATTTTAACAAAAGACCCTGCTCCCATGCCCACATGTCTGTCCTTGGCCTGCTGCAATGTTCTAGTGAAGCTCAACGCAACCTGGAGGAACAACATCTCATCTTCCGGTTAGGCACGCTACAGCCTTCTGGTCTCAACATCGAATTCAAGAACTTCAGATGATTAGCTCTACCCCACCTCAACCCCTTTATTTTCATCCCATTTCATTTTAACTGTCTTTTACCTTTTATTTCTTTCTTGTCTTTCTTTAGAAATATATTACCCCCCCCATCTTATCCCCCCCTCCCCTTATCGTTTCTCCCCTTTGCTTCCCTCCTACACCTGACACAGCTTAACCTCTGATTTTAGTTTCTCTGGTGTTTGGCCTTTCACACCTTTTATTCTCATTGGGGACTGCCATTAGCACTCTTTTCCCCTGGTTTCTGTGGCTCGTCGCAATCTTTTCCCTTGGTTTCTGTGGCTATGACTCATCTTTCATTCCCCCACCCTACAGTATAAATATCTCTCACTTTCTATGCCTTTTAACTTTGACAAAGGGTCATCTGGACTCAACATCAGGGGTGGGACTCTCCCCTACCCGGCGGGGCAGGGGGTCCTGGCGGGACGGAGTGGCGTGAACCGCTCCGGCGTCGGGCTGCCCCAAAGGTGCGGAATCAACCCCAAAGTGGTTTGCGCCTCGCCGGCCGGCGGGAAAGGGGCTTGGCGCCACGCTAACCGGCGCCGAAGGGTGGGCCCTGATCGCGGGTCAGGCCACCGTGGGGGCACCTCCTGGGGCCAGATCTCCCCGCACCCCCCCCAAGAACCCTGGAGGCCGCCCGCGCTGCCAGGTCCCGCCGGTAAGGGACCTTCACCAATTTATGCCGGCGGGACCGGAAAAAGACTGGCGGGACTTCAGCCCATCGCACGCTGGAGAATTTGGCAGCCCTGGGGCCCACTGAGTCCCGCCAGACCCCACCATTCTCCGAGGAGGGCGGCGGGACTCATGCCGGGCCGATTTTTGGGGGCCTGGAGAATTTGGAGGACAGCGGGTGCTGGATTCACACCGACCCCTGGTGATTCTCCGCCCAAGATCTTTTCTCTCCCTACAGATGCTGCCAGACCGGCTGAGATTTTCCAGCATTTTCTCTTTTGGTTGCCGTTCAGTACTAGTCCACACAAACGGGAACCAGGCAGAATAGCACCCGGGAGGTCTCTTGGCTATTGGAGGCCCCTGGGAGGTCAGTGCCTGTGCAGGGTGGCTCCCTGGCCCTCCCCCTAGTCCGTCGGCACATTGGCACTGCCCAGCTGGCATCTTGGCACTGCCACTGCCAAGGTGCCCGGGCAGCACTTGGAAGTCAGCAGGAGAACTGCCGGGTGCCAGAGTACCAGTGCAAGGGTACCCAGGTGCCAGAGTGGCACTGCCAAGGGTCCAGGCCCAAGGGGGGCCATGCCCATGAAAGGAGGGTGGAGGAGGCTTTTAAGGGTGGGGTGTGCCTAAGGCAGCTAAGTAGGGGTGAATGGAAGGTTGGCGCTGGTGAAGGTTGGGCCTCCTGGAAGGACGGGTCCTGTGAGTGGGCGTGTGGGGCCTTAAGATGAGGTACCCCTAGGGACCCCATAGTGGGGTATCCTCACTTGGGGGGGGGGGTGTAGAGTACTGCCCATGTGTGTGAGGGGTGACATTGCCCATGGGTGGGCGGTTTTGGGGGCCCACAAGCTCACTTAGAGATCGGGGCATCCTTTCAAAATGGTGAACTGATCTCTGAGATCAGCTCTGCAGTGCTAAAAGAAATTCTAAAGGCGTGATTTTCCGGCCTCGTTGCGTTCTCGCTCAAGTGAGATGAGGCCGGTGAAATGTGGGAGAGGCCAAAAACGAGAATCATGTCGGGCGTCAAACAGTTTGCGATGCAACCAGCCCGCTCCCGAAAAGCGAAATCGGAATCTCACCATTGCGTGGCGAGAAACCAATTATCCCCACTTAAACCCAATTTCCATACAATTAATGGGAGCCATATCCAACGGCCTCCTGTCATTCAGCATCCTCCCCAGCAAGTGGTCATGCTGGTGCCGATTAGTGGTCCTTTTTAAAAACATGAACCTGGTGGAAGGGCTTCTGCGGGAAGCTGAGGGTGAGTAACCATCTTTGGTCACAGGCAAAGAACCTGGGTGGCTGGGATTGCTACCCCTGTGCTTGGCTAGGGGTGGGGACACTCCGCAGGGATGAGTTGCTATGTCAGGGTGGGGAGGGAAGCACTGGGGGGGGGGGGGGGGGGCGCAAATAAGGGGCAACCGCTCGTGGAACCACCATGCCAGTCCCTGGATCGTGTGTACTCATTCCGGGGGCAACGCTTGTTCCTGCCAATCTGCCCCAACGACCACCTATAAACCCTGCCAACTGCCGAGGCCTCTGACCATGCGGCTGAATGCTATCGCTAATAGGGAATTGGCAATCGTGGTTAAGTGAGCACTTCACACAACCCGAGTGGGTTCCCGTGGGTATGCTGGCCATGCAGCATGTGGGAATCACGGCCTAGCACCCCAATCAAACCATGACGCATGGACACTGTGCCTGAACACTGCAGGACACTGCCTCAAGCATCTGCAGGATCCAGGACCCTCCACCCTCTGGGTGTTCAGTGATTTTCATTTCATTTTTCAGGAGGCAACACCACACATGCAGCAGCCAATACCTGAACACCCAGAGGAAGGGAAACAGCATGTCCATGGCCGGAGAGTGGGTGAGTGCCATGGGGAGAGGGCCAGCACCCGGTCCGGTTGACGTTATGAGCGGGTGTCCGGGGTTCAGAGTCTGGGGTCCGGTGAGGGGGCCCACTGAGGCCGGGAGTGCGTGGGCAGACCATTCTGGTAGGTGGGTGGGGAGGGGGAGATCAGTGGGGGAATGGAGGGTCCTGGGTGGGAGCCACTGCTGTTTGTCAGTCAAACACCCTCTCACAATTCCTTACAGATATTGAACGCTATGGCAGGGATGTTGGACGCGGAGATTGGCCCACTGGTGCTGGTGCTATGCGATGCAGCCAGACGTCGGAGAAGGTGGCAGGAGCAGCATCTGCAGATGCTCGAGGCAGTGGCCCATGTGCCAGAACGCACCCCTCACCCCGAGGGCCCAGCTGCCATCAGGCCAGGGGGGGATCCAGAAGGGGGGGATCTGCGAAGGCCCAGGATATACAGGTGCCACTGGTCTTTTGAACAAATGATGGACAGCGTGTGCCGCCGGAAGTTCCACCTCAACAAGGAGATGGTGTGGCACCTGTGCCATGTCCTCGTAAACTTGGCAGCACATATAGGAGGAGGGCACCCACTCCTGGTGGCCGTTAAAGGATCATTCCAGGGCTCGAGTGAGGACCTGTGTGAGGGCCTCGCAGGCCACAGCCCACAGGTGCATCCAGCAGGTCACGAATGCCCTGAATGCCTGGGCGGAAGATTACATCATCTTCAACATGGACCAGGCTCATCATGATGCCTGGGCAACAGGTTTCTCTGCCATCGCCGGGATGCCCCAGGTCCAGGGGATAATAGATGCCACTCATGCGGCCCTGCGCTCACCGGGCCACCTTGGGGTGCCATTCATTAACAGAAAGATCATGCACGTGTGTGCCGGCTTCCCGGGCAGTGTGCATGACAGCTACATCCTGGGGCAGTGGGTCATCCCTGCCCTCTTCGAGTAGCACCCAGGATGGGCGACTGGCTCTTGGGGGAAAAGGGGTATCCGCTGCGGACCTGGCTAATGATACCAGTATTGAGACCCGATACAACGTGGCCAATGTGGCGACCCGGGCTGTCATTCAGTGATGCATCGGACTTCTCAAGATGCGGTTCCGATGTCTCGACTGTTCTGGTGATGCCCTGCAGGACATCGCCCGGAATGTCGCCCGCTTTGTGATGGTCTGCTGTGTCCTCCACAAACTGCCACAGCAGTGGGGTGATGAGCTGAAGGTTGGTGACAAGGAACATTTGGCCACCTCTGAGGAGGAGGGGGACAAGAACGAGGAGGGCGAGGATAATGAGGAGGCGCCAGACCAGAAGGGGCTGCAGGACGAGGCCAGGGAGGAAGCTGAGGACCAGCCAGAGGCTGCAGGACAGGCAGCAGTGGTGAGGGCCCGGCAAGCCAGGAGGGCTAGGGAGGCCCTCATACTCACCCGATTCACTGAGGACGTGGCCTGGTCAATCACCCCCAACTCCCATCTCCTATCCTCCAAGGGTCTGTGTCACATCACTCCAGGGTGCCAGGACTGTGTCAGCACTGTCAACAACTGTTGCTGGCAGGGGGAGATGATAACCCTCAGAGAGCTGGGCACTGGTGCTCCTCAATCTATGCCATAGTCTGACCCCTGCCTGTCTGCTGAGTGCTCGCTCACACCCATCACCTGCACGCGGTGATGCATTGCGGAAGAAAGTGACAGAGGCAATCTATTGGTTGTGCACAAGGGTGTTTTATTGTTGAATAGAGGTCTGCACTCTCCCGATGGTGCCACCCCCATCCCCCCTCACCCCTCCCTTCTCCCGGTGCCCTCAGTCATCCTCGATGTACCTGGCCCTCCTCGCCCCACCACTACACCTCGGTGTATCCCTAGGATGCACATCTGAGGTGGAGGCAGATGGCTGCTTACTTCGTTACACGGCCTTTGATGCCCCTGGCGGGCATCCTCTGGGGTCGGAGGCCCCCGGCTCACTTGTCGACAGCTCATGTACAACAGTGCCGCCCTGTACCACGTGCTGACCCCGAGATAAGGCCTCATCAGAGGGGTGGAACTCGGAGAAGTTGGTGGCCACCGTCGCCACCCCATGGAATGGATCCAGGTTGGCACCGCCTCCTCCCAGTCAGTGCCCATAGGGCCATGGCATGGAGGGGCAGCTGGTTCCAGCCCTGGCTGCGCCTGCATCATCTGGCGGCTCTGCCAGCCCTGGTGGCTCCCCGATGCTCACACCATTGTGTCGACGCCCTCAGCAATGCTCCTCGGTGACTGGAACATGCTCTGCAGCACCCTGGCAATGGTCACCTGCGACTGGGACAAGCTCCGCAATCGCCTCGGACATTCCCATCTAAGAGCGGGACATGTCCCACAGAACCTCGTCAAGGTCAGCCTGGTACAGGGTCACATCCCCGAGCGAGGCGGACAGTCTGCTGAGACCCTCGGCCATGGCCGTCACCGACTGAGCGACACCTTGGACACTCTCACTCATGGTGCCAATGTCGGGCACCAGGCTCTACACTGTGGTCGCCCCCCTAGCAGTGTTGGTCTCGGTGACATTCAATGCCGGCGCCATCTCCTGCACCCGTAGCCTCTGGGACTCCTCCAAGCGGCTATAGATCTGCTGGAGTGACGCTAACATCTCCCTCTGAATGTCCCGGCCGCTCCCTATCATCTCCCTTAGCTCCGGGAAGCCCTGTACCAAAGGCTCAGCACCAAACTGGGACGCTCCGACTGCTGTCTCTCCTGGCACAAGCGGGATTTGCCACAGGTTTCCCAGCGCTCGGTCCAGCAAGGCTGGCAACCCAATTAATTGGTCCACTGAGTGAGGCCTCATGGGCTTCTCGCCGCAATTAAAGACTTGCCAGCCGATTCGCTGACATCGCGTTCACCAGCCCCCCCCCCCCCCCCCCCCCGCTAACTAAGTCGAGCAGCAGTTAAGCTGCATTTGCTCAGCCAACCCCAGCCAGCTCACAACAATGGCACGAGGAGGCCAACCCCAAGATTTTGGGATGCTGACCTGTAAAGGCTGCTAGATGCTGTGGAGGCCCCAAGGGTCCCAGAGAGTTAGCCACAAGGCAGCCGGTGTTGCCTGGGATGAGGTGGCGGCAGCTGTCAGCTTGGGGATTGTGACCAGGAGGACTGGCCTCCAGTGCCATAAGAAGGTCAACGACCTACACCGGGCAGCACGAGTGAGTAGACACCAACGCCCCTCCCCACGCCCGTGGCGTGCTTTCAGCGCACATATCCTTGCATCAGTGCTTCCACATAGTCTTGACGTGCATGTGCGGCGGACAAACTCCGTATGCCAGAAGATTGTATGGAAGGTACAGGCCACGATCTCAATTACATATTCCCGCTTTCTCCCCATACCCGTTGATGCCATTAAAATCGAAAGCATTATGGGCAAGATTCTCAGTCCCATCAGCCCCATTTCCCTGCGTGCCCTCGCCGGCAGCGGGATTCTCCGTTCCCGCAGCCAGCAATCGGGTTTCCCACTGCAGGCCACCCCATGCCGTCGGGAAATGCGCGGAGCAGAGGATCCTGCCGACGGAGAATCCCGCAGCATCTATCTCTTTCTTGAATCCATTCAGTGACATGGCCTCCACAGCCTTCTGTGGTAGAGAATTCCATAGGTTCTACACCCTCTGAGTGAAGCAATCTTTCCTCATCCCAGTCCTAAATGGTCGCTCCAGTATCCTGAGATTGTGTCCCCCGGGTCTAGATTCCCCAACCTGGGAAAATATTTACCCTGCATCAAGTCAATCCGGCCCTGTTAGAATTTTATACGTTTCAAATGCTAGAGATGGCGTAGGGAGTGATCGATTATTGAAGGAGGCTCAAGATTATTGTGCATGCAGCGAAATGCAATCAGCATGCCAATAACCATTCTGAATCCTGGAAGAAATTATGAATCAGTAAGTATTTTGTCGGCTCCCGAGAGAACTTCCAAGGTCAATGGTTGAGTATTGATGGTTGCTCTCAGGACAGCTCTGGTACAATTCCTCACAAAGAAATGGCGTGACAGCTTGGGACAGACTGATGAGGTTATTTGTCAGGTGTACTGTTCCCATTGGATTCCGCAGTTTCACAACACAATGGAAACATTAATAATTCCCTTTTCTTCTATCACAAAGAAACTTTGACGAAGGTAGAGGGAAGCGTATTTCATTGAATATTAACCGGGAATCAAAATGCCTGCAGTCAAACCTAAGAGAAAGTAAACTGGTGTCAACGTTCGCGATATTAATAAAACTGTTACTTTGGTAATGTGATGCAGAATTGAAGCGCTGTCAAATATCTGGTTCAGGAAAAAATGGCTGCTTGCATTAAACTCAGATTAAAAATACACTCATTACGGTGAAACAGCAACTCCTGCACCTCGCTGGCCCCCAACCCGTCTGAATTAGCATACCTTGAAGGACTGAAAATATAAACAAAATCCTCATTCTGAGGTAGTCGGCCTATGGCTGAGGCTGATTTGGATTCAGACCAGGTGGACCAGTAGCTAAATCTTCACAGTTTGCCCAACGCTTGTCTCTTATACACCGCTGTATGTTGCGGTACATCTCATTTTGTGGAAACCACTCAGTTCTCACAGCTATTGGAACACTCCTCCCCTTCTTCTCCCCAAAATAACAATAATAATAATAATGACTTATGTGCATGCACAGACATCCTGTGGCGTAGCCCAGCCATATAAACGGGTAAATGTGTACTTACAGAGTTGGCATTCCTCACAGGCTGTCAGCAGAAAGGAAATTATGCAGAGACTAATGAACTTCTGTTTCCTGCCATAATGTGCTATAAATGGAGCATTATGTGCCTTTTCTTAAAGAAGTGCAAGAAAATGTGAAGATGAATTTTCCATCTCATAATAAGCGATCTTGCAGATCAGCATCGTTACAAAACACTTCCAGCTTCATTCTCACACAAACTGTGTTGTGCGCTGATTGAAAATTGCCCAAGTGATTATCATTTCCATGCACACCTACTTTTGACAGCAGCGTTGATTTTACAGGGCCCTGTCAAATTTTGTATTCAGCTGGAGGGGAGGGCGAGTAGGATGTAGTTTCCAGCGTTCAGTAAGCTTTGCCATCAGGTTAAATGTCAGGCTACTTGTCAGTCTTCCCTTCTCATTTTATCTGGTGTAAGGGCTGAAACGTTGTTTAAAAATATTTCTTCCAAGGGAATCAGAGTGATGACAATCTTTCTTGGAGCTCTGGGTTAACACCCTGACCAGGAGTCATTCCACCAGAGACAGGGGAATGAACCTTCCAGTCTCGAAGCCACATCTGCAACTGAATGTTGGGACCCCTCTATATTAGTCATTATCGGAGAGCTATCAATTTCAAAGTGAGGTGCAAAATCAATCCTCAATGGCAAGGGATTCTGTGCATTGTAACACGTCAACGAGCAAAATGGTTAATGGAGTAAATACATTTTTTTAAAGAAGGTAGCAAAATCTGACATCTACCTACCTGCTGCAGTACATTTGACTTCTTCTTGTGAACTTTAGATTAATAGCATTTTTCTTGAAACAGTACTCACTGTGTTAATGTTTCACCATCATTACGACTGCACTGAAAATAGCACAACTGAGAGTCACTTAACAGAGGCCACATTACAATTACAAGTTGAACTTAGAGAGTTCCATAACCATTGCCATAACCAGTTTTGTCAATTGGATTTTTATAGGAGCATCAGCTGCTTTCAGGTCATTGATAGATCTTTCATCAAAGTGACAGGAATCATAGAATCCCCACAGTGCAGAAGGAGGCCATTCGGCCCATCGAGTCTGCACCGACTCTCCAAAAGAGCACTCGAGCCTCACCCCACTCCGCCCACTCCTCCCTATTTCCGTAACCCCATCACCTAACCTGCACATCTTTGGACACAAAGGGGCAATTTAGTATGGCCTGAACCGCACATCTTTGGACTGTGGGAGGAAACCAGAGGACACGGAGGAAATCAATGCAGACACAGGGAGACCATGCAAACTCCACACAGACACTCACCCAAGTCCAGATTTGAACCCTGGTGCTAACCACTGTGCCAACATGCCACACATTTGGAATATGACGATCATTTTTCAAATATTTTGATTTGATTTTTAACATTTCAAATATACAACAGAACAAAGTAAAACCAGAAAAAACCCCAAACATCATCTCCCATCCTCCAACACTGCAGTAGCTCAGAGCAAACACGCCACCAATCCCCACACCCCCGCTCCCTCTTCCCCCCTCAGCAGCCGACGATAACCAGCACTTTAAAGCGTCATATAAACAGACCCCATCTCTTGTGGAACCCCTCATGCCCACCCTTCAAAATGAACTTAACCATCACCAAGTACAGGGACTGCAGCAAGACCCCAACCATACTGAGGCACAGGGTGGAGAGACAGCCCTCCACCCAACAGGACCCGCCTGTCAGCAATCAGCAAGGCAAAGGCTAAAACCCCGCTCAAGTCTGCAGCTCCGGCAAGTCGGACACCCCAGATATGATCCCACTGGACTGGGTTCCAAATCCACAGGCAGGATCTCTGACATACCAGGAGAAAGAGCAGATATTCAGGTGGACGAAATTCACATGAGACTGTAGCTGGGAAGGTCATCTGATCCGAATATATCAGGACATTGTGGCCAACCTGGCCAAACATAAAACAGGTTTCAACAAGGCCAAGGCAGCGCTCTTTAGGATTAAGGTTCAAATCGGGATAGTGTACCTGGTAAAACTGTGGGTCATACCTAAGAGCAAGAATATTCCTTTAATACGGCGGAGGAAGATAATGGCCTGGATTTCGGAGAATCGCGCCGGTTTTGACGCCGGCGTCAAAACCAGCGTGAACAATGCCGGCACAAACGGGTCTCCAGGCCAGGCACTCACCCCTTCTTCGGGGGGCTAGTACGGCACCAGAGTGCTGCGCGCTTGAAAGCCGGCGCACCGCGGCCAGCGCGTGAGTTGCCGTCTCTGCGCCGGCCCCCGGGCAATATGGTCGGAGCGCTACAGGGGCCCGGCACGGAGGTGCATAGCCCCCCCCCCCCTTGAATTAGCCCGCCCGCCGATTGGTAGTCCCAACAGCCCGATCGTGGGCCTGGCTACCGTGGAGCCCCACCCCCCCCCCCCCCGGAGTTCCCCCCACCAGGAAGCCCCCCCCAGCAAGAACTCCGAGGTCCCGTTGGGTATGTAACCCATGCCAGCAGGACTCGGCGGAATTCGGCGGGCACTTGGCCCGTCGACTGCGGACAATTGCCGTGGGGGCTGCATTCAACGGCCCACGACTGGCACGGCAGCAACCTTGCGGGTGCGATTGACGCCGATTCTCCAGTCGCCGATCGGAGAATCCCGGCCAATGACTTTGTTAGGAAGCATGGTCTGGGGAGGACCAATGTTGATAATGTACAGTTTCAATGTTTTTACAATTTGAATGTTTGGAGGTGTTATGATTGCTTGGGTTGGTATTTTCCATTATGGCCGATGTTGGGATTGTTCTGAATCCTGAGTTTTTCTCTTGATTTTGGTTCATTAGATGGGTTCTTTTGGGATTGCACTAGTCTGGGTGGGGGGAAGGGTAGTTTGGGTGATGTATTTGGAGTTCTCCAAGTGGGGGTTGTCATGCTAACAGGGATGCCAGTAAATGGAAGCAGCATGGAGGAAGGTGCTGCAGCGGGTAGCCAGGGTGGGGGGGGGGGGGGGGGGGGGGGGGGGGGGAGGGGGGGGGGGTCAGGTTTGAGGGGGGAGGCAGGGGACCTGAGTTGAACTGGTTTCTCTTTACTCAGGTGGGGGGAGAAGCGTGTAGTTGAGCGGTTACTTGTTGGGTGGAGCGTTCAAAGGGAAGAGGGGTTGGGGATAAGGGGAGGGGCCGGGTGGAGGAACGAGGGCGGATGGGGGGAAAGAGGAGGGTAGTAAGCTGGCGACACTGATGTCTTTTTGGTTAGGGTTAGATGGGGATGGAGGTGGTGACCATCTTGGATTGGCCCGACCGCGAGGGTTGCTTTGGTCTAGCTAGATCTCTGTATTAGGTCGGGATGGTGGACCTTAGCAGAGACCCCTAGTGAGGATGGCTTCATGGAATGTTGAGGTGGTTGAAGGGCCCGGTTAAAATATTTGAAGAGCGTGAAGGTAGAAGTTGTCTTCCTACAGGAGACATGTTTGAAAGTGAAGGACCAGATGAGGTGAAGGAAGGGATGGGTGGGGCAGACGTTTCATTCAAGTCTCGATTCAAACCTGGGGAGTGTGGGCTGGTACGCCAAGGTGAGTGGAGTGCTAGCGGGGGCCTCAGTAGCCTGAGTTAATATTTATGCACCTAATTGGGACAACATGGGATTTATCAAGGAGGTGACCCAGACCTTGATTCTCATCAACTGTTCATGAGGGCTGGTTTGAACTGCGTTTTGGAACTAAAGGTGAATAGATGGAGCCTCAAGTCATTAGTAACATTGGGAATGGCTAAGGAACTAGAGATATTCATGGAACAGATGGAGGGGTGGATCCGTGGAGGCCTAGGTATCCGGGAGAGAGGGCGTTTTCCTTCTTCTCCCATGTGCATCGTATAGTCTTTTTCATGGAGCGGAAATTGATACTCTGGGGGATTGTGGGGGTGGAATATAGTGATATCGGACCATGTGCCAAATTATGTCGATGTCAGGCCAGAAACAGGTCAAGCCCAGCAGTCCCCGTGGAGGTTCGATTCAGGGCTCCTGGTGGTCAAGAGGTTTTGCGGGAAGGTAGCCTCGGCCTAGAGAACTATATGCAGATTAATAAGAACAGGGAGGTTTTGCCCTCTGTGTTCTGGGAAGCACTGAAGGTGGCGGTCAGAGGGGAGGTAATATCATTTCAGGCCCACAGGTATAAGTTTGGGAGGGTGGAAAGGCAGGAATTGGTTGATGTATCCTGGTGGATGAGCGGCATTCAGCAGGCCCGATGAAAGAGCTGTTAGTGGAGAGAAAGATGTTGCAGGTGGAGTTTGATCTGGTATCGATTGGGAAGGCGGTGAGCCAATTGCGTCGCTCACAGGGTGTATTCTCTGGTTATAGGAGGCTAGCCATCTGTTAGTTCACCAGTTGAGACGGCAAACGCTACACGAGTGATAGCTGAGGTTAGGGATGAAGGGAAGAGCTGGTGACGGCTCTGGATAAAATCAATGGAGTATTTGAGGCATTTTAGTGGGGACTGCAGGACGAGGACTGACAATGGAGCAATTTTAAGATAGGGTGGACTTCCCAGTGGTGAAGAGATGAAAGTGTCAGGGGTTGGATGCACCATTAGGACTGCAGGAGATAATGGAATGCGTTGGGCCTATGCAATTGGGGAAGGCAACAAGTAGAATTTTATGAGTAATTTTCAGATTCACTGGCACCACATCCACTTTGGATGTATAACAATTCATTGGCGTGTGGAAAAATGCTGGACACACTGGCACAGGCGTCCATCTCACTGATTCCAAAGAAGGATAAGGATCTGGTGGAATGTGGGTCTTAAAGGCCCATCTCCTTTTTTAAAAATATAAATCTCGAGTATCCAATTCTTTTTTTCCAATTAAGGGGCAATTTAGCGTGGCCAATCCACCTACCCTGCAAATCTTTTTGAGTTGTGGGGATGAGACCTGTAATGGTATGCATAAGCAATCATGTAAGTAATAATGCATATGACATACAACCAGCAAATGGCAGTAGAGAACAACCACGTGACTTTGTTACCTCGTGGAGTCTGGAGATAGTCATCGTAGTGGACAGTCATATTTGTAGTAGCTTTTGGATATTTTGTTTGAGTTTGTAGTTTTTTGATATATTTCTCAAAGTTATCTAACCCACGCATTTATTTAATAATAAACATTTAACTAGTCAAGAACTAGACGTTCTCTTGTGCATGACTCTTATCGGCCAAGCACCAGACCGTAACATGGTACCAGGATGAAAGATCTCACATGATACCAAGATTGAAGATCTAACATTGTGCCAGGATTGAAGATCTAAGAATAATAGAGACAAAGCATTGTCTACTAACCATGTAGAGTTCAGCAAATCTCACTTCACGCACTGCATCGAAGTCCAGGATGGAGGGTCTGAAGACACCACACCAGCTTCGAGTCACTGGTAATGTAGAAGTGAATTGGTGCACTTACAATTCACACTCTACACCGCAGCTCTAGGTCTGCAGGCACAGCCTGATGAACGGAGAATAGCGTTGCTCACTATCTCCAGGAAAGGTCAGAGTGATTCACGCCCGTTTTCTCACGGGCATGGGGACTTAGCCCATTTTCAGAGAATTCCGCCCACTATTTTCCAGTGATCTAACAGACATGAGCATAAATGGCAGATGTGACAGGAAGCATGACAACAGCTCCAGTGCTGACATTTTTTGACCTTACAAAGAAGACAAAAATATCGTCAGATGCATCGAAAGATGGGTTGATAGCAGTGTTATTGCAGCAAACAATGAGGAGAATTGGCTTCCAATTGCCTATGCTTCAAGGTCAATGACTGACATAGAGCGCAGATGTGCTCAGATTGAAAAGGAATGCTTGGGCTTGATAAATGGATGAAACAAATTCCATGACTATGTATATGGCCTACCGACATTCTTCGTGGAAACTGGCCACAGACCACTTGTGGCGATAGTAAAGAAAAATCTGAATGAGATTTCATCAAGGATACAACACATGATGATGAAGTAACACAGGTGCGATTTCAATCTCGATCTCATACACATGACAGGTAAACATCTCGTAATAGCTGACGCACTATCTTGTGCGACGGACTTGAAAGAAGTACACCAGAAGGATGAGGATGTGCAAGACCACGTGAATCTTGCAGTCTCTGATGAGAAGTCAAAATTAATAAGAGATGAAACCATCAAAGATGAAATCTTGCAGAAGATAATAAAATATCTGACTGAGGGATAGCCAAAAGCATCCTGTTCCAAATATTATAACATTAGAGCAGAGCTAAGTGCAACCAATGGATTTTTGCTTCGGCAAAATTGAATGGTAATACGGCAATCTTTACAGTCAATGATTCTAAAAAAGATTCATGAAGGGCACTTAGGCATGGTAAGCAAAAGAGCCAGGGAAACTGTACATTGGCCAGGCATCAATCAAGACATTCAGATCATGATAGAAAACTGTGCAACTCGTCAGAAGTTACAGTACAAACAACGGAAAGAACCAATGTAAATGTGCGAAATCATTACAACTCCATGGCAGAAAGTGGGAACAGGTTGTTCTATCTGGCAGGGAAATAATATCTGTTAGTGATCGACTACTCCAACTTTCCACAAGTGATACAACTAGCAATCTCATCTGCTAGGTGTGTAATCAAGCATATCAAAGAAATTTTTACTCGTCATGGAATACCTCACATTGTCATGCGTGACAATGGCCATGTTTTAGCAGTCACGAATGGACAGAGTTCGTATAAAACTATGGGGTTGGATTCTCTGATGTCCAGGCTATGTCCGGAGGATCCGTGGCATTTTACTCCAAAAACAATCGGCGGCGCCCCAGCACCGGCCCTTCAGCCGGTGAGGGGCTAGCAGCCGCGCCACATGTAATGCCCGGCCTCCATGACAAAAATGGCCAGAGAATTGCCGGGTTCGTGGCCGTGCATGTACATGACGAAGACCTGCAGCGGTTGCGCCGTACAACATGGCACTGTCCGCGCGCAGCCCCGTCCTGCCAGATAGTGTCCCCTGGACACCCCCTCGCCACCCCCGGGAACCCCCCCACCAGTCAAAGCCCCCCTGGCCCTCGCCAAAGCCTCCCTGGCCAGCAGCAAGGCTCCTGCCCGACTATGGTGGCGCTGGACACATTCCGCAGCAGGGTTCCCGACCGCTGAGACCACACATCCCCCGCATGGTTGGGAACCCGGCCCATCGGGGGCGGAGCATCTGAGGTGGACCTTCAGATGACGCCTTGAGGCCGTCCCAATTGCGTGCGGCGCTTTCCTCGATGAAGCCGTTTCGGAGGGGGCGGCGCATCCGAAAACAGGTGCAGCCCGCGATTCCATCCTAAAAAGGGATTCTCCGCCCGATCGCCGATTACGAAATCAGCATCGGGGAACGGAGAATCCTGCCCGTGATTTCCAACAGATTACTTCTAGTCCTGTGTTACCGCAATCCGACCGGAAGGCTGAAAAAGGTGTTCACATTGTGAAGCAGCTATTCAGAAAAGCTATGGAAAGCCGGGAAGATCCATATCTCGCTTTACTTAGCTATGGAGCAGCACCATTAATTAATGGCCTCTCACCATCACATTTGTTAATGAATCGACAGCTCAGAACAACCTTGTCAGTCATTCCAAAGGAACCAAAGACTTGTGAGGAAACTCACATTTCAAAAAGGGAGGCAGAAGAGGTATTCTGACAAATCCACAAGAAGGTTACAACCATTACTGA
This sequence comes from Scyliorhinus canicula, assembly GCF_902713615.1. Classification (NCBI taxonomy): domain Eukaryota; kingdom Metazoa; phylum Chordata; class Chondrichthyes; order Carcharhiniformes; family Scyliorhinidae; genus Scyliorhinus; species Scyliorhinus canicula. Next base: position 113,306,479 of record NC_052147.1, on the reverse strand, counting down.
AAGATGACACAGTCAGGGTGGATGATCCTGATGGAAACGGATGTTTGAAGTGTACTAAGGTACTGCAACAGTCAGGTCCTCAGTCATATATCATCATCAACGATGATGGGACATTTCTTAGGAGATACAGGCAGTGGCGTGCAGAGGTCTGGTGATGCCCGGGGCAAATCTTGATTGTATGCCCCTAGGACTCAAGTATAAGGCCTAATATACTGAGAAATATTTTGAGAAAGGAAAACATTTTGAATATATAAACACAGATGAACCATGAAATAAACGCTTTATTCGATTTTAATATAAATCAATCAAATTTATTAAGTTCTTTTCCCCAAATGATACCTCCTGTCACAAAACACCTGAACTACTTCACTTTTTACATCAGCTGTGAGAAATTATTTTTCAATGCTTATTAAAGCCAGGTTGGTCAGTCGCTCCTGTGACATAGAAGACCTCAGATATGTTTTTATTAATTTCAGTTTTGAAAATGACCTTTCACAGCTTGCGACTGAAAATGCGATTGTAAGCAGTAATCTGTATGAAACACACAGCATCGGAAAGATATCCCTCCCATACTGCAGTAAAGACTCCAGAGCATCTTTAGGATCAGGGGGAACTCTATTCCCTCCAGCTCGAAGGAGCATCACAAAATCAATAATTTTGTCATATATTGCAACCACATCATTGTCATAATAATTTGCAAAGTCTGAACATTCCTTTTTTAATTTCTCTCTTTCTTGTTCATCTTCAATCACTCCTGAATTCAAGTTCAGAAGAAAAGAAAATCGGTCACTGAGTCTTTGAAGACGGACACTGCGGTCTTCAATTTCAGTTTTTAATCTGTTCACAATCTCTACCATTACTCTATTCATTTCTTCTTGTGCCGTCAGTCCACTATCTCTTGCTGACTCTCCAGGCATTATTCTTCTTCTCCTTGTTCGTGCAATTGGTATTCCCCAATTTTGACAATATTCATTGGCTAAATCTATTGCATTGTGGATAATTTCGTCATTCTTCAAATTAAAGATATGAATAAGTCCTCTCAGATCACAAGAAGCTTCATGGAACCCCATTTTCGGATCCTGCAAACGTTTTGAGACTTTATCCACTGATGATAAAACTGAGTACCAAAAATTTAATAAAGCTATAAACGGGAACTGTTGAATAGAGTTCAGTAGCGATCCTGCATCAGATTTAGTTTCCCTTGAAAATTCTCCTTCCAGCAGGTGTTGAAGGCTTGCAATAACGTTGTCACACTCTTCATGGATTACTTGCACAGCATCATGGCTGGAACTCCATCTTGTGTCACACTGTCTTTTCACAGTCCGAGTGACAAATGATTTTAACACTTCCCAACGAGAAGTAGATGAAGAAAAAAAAGTAGAGTTTTTCTAGAATGCCAAAAAATGTAACAACAACAGGTTGCACCTCACTTGCATGGACACAGGACAAATTGAGGCTGTGGTTCTCGCAGTTCACAAACACAGCTTTTGGGTTAACTTCAAGAATTTTTTGTTGAACACCTCCTCTCACTCCAGCCATAACTGCTGCATTATCATATGCTTGACCACGACAGTCATTCATGGAAATTTTGTCTTCTTCCAATTTTTCCTGAATTTTATTTACCAGGCTGACTGCATCTTTCTTGTTGACTTGAAAAAATCCCAGAAATGTCTCCTTTATTTCTACTTTTCTGTTTTCATCAATATGAACGTAACGCAGAATTTCAGAAACCTGATCTTCATGGGCAATATCTGAAATGAATGAAATGAAAATCGCTTATTGTCACGAGTAGGCTTCAATGAAGTTTCTGTGAAAAGCCCCTAGTCGCCACATTCCGGCGCCTGTCCGGGGAGGCTGGTACGGGAATCGAACCGTGCTGCTGGCCTGCTTGGTCTGCTTTAAAAGCCAGCGATTTAGCTCAGTGAGCTAAACCAGCATCTGGAGTTGAATCCAGCATTATGCTAAAATATTTTGCGTCCTTAATTTCGGAAATTATATTTTTCTTGAGTTTCACCAAGAAGATTGATTATTTCGTTTTGAATTCTGTTGGACAAGTAGGTGACACTTTTTGGTTTCTCTTTCCCTCTCTGCAAGTGTTTTGCTAAGATGTCATCATATTTGGCCAAAAGTCTGATTGTTGCTAGAAAGTTTCCTGTATTTTCACTGTCTGTCTCCCCTGGCTCTGATAACCCAGATATTCCTTCTCCTCGATGTCCACGATAGGCCAGATTCTGTTTTGCCAGAAAGGATATAACCTCGACAATCCGTTCAGTTATAGCTTTCCATCTTTTCTTTTCAGCAGACATTTGCTGTTGAAGTTCAGCATCTATCGTAGTTGAATGATGGAGTCGAACTACAAGGTTCAGGTATTCCCTCATGTGAGCTCTATGAGAAGGGCTTTTCTCATGGTCAGGTATTGTTGGATTTAATTTTCTCCAAGTGGAGAAGCCGTCTTCCTTTCCAAAGTTTGACACAGACAACAAATGCTCCTTTGAAAACAAAAAGCAAACAAAACAGTAGCATGCTTTCCGATATGGAGAGTATAACAACCATTTTCTCTCCACAATTTCTCCGTTTGTGGAAACTTTATCAAACCACTGTTTGGAAAATGATCTCCCATCCTTCTCAGCAAATGGACCACTTTTATTATGATATCTTTCAGGGCCATGTTGTAATATTGTCATCTTCAAATGATCTGGAATCGGTTTCTTCAAACAGCCAAAATCGCTTCTTTGCAAAAATATGCAAATATCTTCTTTATTTTCTTCACATGGATCATCATCCTGACAACGAGACTGAGGAGAGAGAGTATTATGTTCTGACCGAGCTGAATCCGTATCAGAAAAATCCTTCTCTGCACCCACATCATCTTTTACTTCTCCAGGTTCTCCTACTTCTTCTTTACTTCTTTTTATCCATGCATCTAATGCCCCTCTTTGATGGGACTCTTCTTCGACTCTGGCCCTCTTTTTTTTCCTGTTCTGTGCACCACTCGGTTGTACACGAAATACTCGTAACATTTCATTTTCTATCTCAAAAACCGTAAGACGCATGAGAAAATGGGAAGAAAATGGTAAACAATCGGTCAGTTGTAGACGGATAAACCATATTTCATTTCTTTGTTCCTTCGTATCAAATTATTTCACACTGATTCTCCACTGATAATTTTGTGCAATTTATATCATAGACTTGCAAATTAGTGGTATCTGTATTCGAATATTAGCATGTTAAGGAATAAATGTCTCCTATTCCGAGATTAAATGCCATAGCAGTCCTCTGATCATCCAGGCTTCACTCTTACTACATCCCACGTAAATATTTCATTAAATATCGCCAAAAAACCTATAAAAACCGTAGTTGCACCTGTTCTAGAGCTATTCACTGACCTGAGTAGGTAAAAGAACTAATCTAGATGCACAAAAAGCTGAAGAAAAGACGAGTTATGACTCGAGGAAACGCAGGAACGAACAGCCACGTCTGCTTGTTGCTTTTGATGGTTGCACCACGTACATCATGCGCATGCGTGTGGGGGGGATGGGGAGAAGGACCATTTTCTCTAGACAGAAAGGGTACACCATGTTAAAGGAATAAAGGGCTAACAACTGCATCTGCAGTGTGGTGAGCCTCCAAAAATTGATTTATCACCGCTGAAATTTTAAAATTACTATCTTATTTCCTTCTCTGGGGCAGCACGGTGGCCTAGTGGTTAGCACAACCGCCTCACGGAACTGAGGTCCCAGGTTCGATCCCGGCTCTGGGTCAATGTCCGTGTGGAGTTTGCACATTCTCCCCGTGTCTGCGTTGGTTTCGCCCCCACAACCCAAAAAATGTGCAGAGTAGGTGGATTGGCCACGCTAAATTGCCCCTTAATTGAAAAAAATAATTGGGTAATCTAAATTTTAAAAAAGAAATTTCAAAAAAAAAAAAAAAAATTTTTTTTTTTTTTTTCCTTCTCTGATTGGATGCCCCCATCCAATGGATGCCCGGGGCCAATGCACCGTCGGCCCCCCCCTCTGCACGCCACTGGATACAGGAGAGCTTTGCTGAAGGCTCAGCTACCCTTTGTTTTAGAATCACAGGATGACATTGACAGTAATTTAAGGACAACTGAGCAAATGCTGCCGCAGCATACAGATACAGGACACGCTGAAAATGTACAGAACCAAGAAAAACAGCAGGAACCATTTTTAACAACAAATGAAAATCGAACAAACTCACAAGTTCAACCAACGCTTAGAAGGTCGACAAGACATAGAAGAAAGCCAGACAGATTGAATTTGTGATGGACTAAACATGTGAATATTCAAAACATTACGCATATCATGTGTATTGCATAGTAAACTGAAATGATGTCTGTAAAGTTTACATTTCCAAAGGAAAATGGATATAATGATATGCACAAGCAATCATGTAAATAGTAATGAGGAGCGGTTGAATAAACTTGGTTTGTTCTCACTGGAACGACGGAGGTTGAGGGGCGACCTGATAGAGGTCTACAAAATTATGAGGTCCATAGACAGAGTGGATAGACAGAGGCTTTTTCCCAGGGTAGGGAGGTCAATTACTAGGGGGCATAGGTTTAAGGTGCGAGGGACAAGGTTTAGAGGAGATGCTCGAGGCAAGTTTTTTACACAGAGGGTAGTGGGTGCCTGGAACCCGCTGCCGGAGGAGATGGTGGAAGCAGGGACGATAGTGGCATTTAAGGGGCATCTTGAAAAATACATGAATAGGATGGGAATAGAGGGATACGGACCCAGGAAGTGTAGAAGATTTTAGTTTAGATGGGCAGCATGGTCGACACGGGCTTGGAGGGCCGAAGGGCCTGTTCCTGTGCTGTGCTTTTCTTTGTTCTTTGTTCTAATGTATACGACCTCCAACCAGCAGGTGGCAGTAGAGAACAATCACGTGGCTCTGTTACATCGAGGAGTCCAGAGATAGTCATCATGGTGGACAGTCATATTTGTAGCAGCTTTTGGATAATTTGTTATAGTTAGTAGTTTTTTGATATATTTCTCATAATTATCTAACCCGCGCATTTATTTATTAATAAACATTTAACTAGTCAAGAACTGGACGTTCTCTTTTGCAAGATTCCGACCAGCCAAGCACCAGAATGTAACAAAACCCACTCAGGCACAGGGAGAATGTGCAAACTCCACACAGTCAGTGACCCGAGCCGAGATCGAACTCGGGTCCTTGGTGGCGTGAGTTCCTTCGGCCCATCTCCTTTTTGAACACAGATGTGAAGGTGTTAGCAAAGGTCTTGGCAAGGCCCCTGGAGGCGTGTGTTCTGGAGTTGGTCTCCGAGGATCAGATTGGCTTTGTGCAGGGGCGACATTTGTCGAGTAACATTAGGTGGCTCTTGCATGTGGTCATAACCACATCTAGGTGGAAGGTGCCGGAAGTAATTACTTCTATGGACGCAGAGAAGGCTTTTGATTGGGTGGAGTGGAGGTGAGGTACGTTTTTGAGGTCTTGGGAAGGTTTAGGTTTGGGCCAACATTTATCTCCTCGGTGAGATTGTTACCTACCGCCCCCACGGCGAGTGCAAGGACGAATGTACTGAGCTTGGGATACTTCCAGCTGTATAGGGGCACAAGACAGGGATGCCCGTTGTCCCTGTTGCTGTTTGCATTAGTTATTGAGCCCCTGGCCATCGTTCTTAGGTCGTCAAAGGAATGGAGTGACATTGAAAGGGGGGGTCGAGAGTATCAGATGCCGCTTATGCAGACGATTTGTTACTGTATGTTTCAGACCTGCTCTCATATATGGGAGGATAATGCGGTTGTTAATAACAATAATAATCTTTATTGTCACAAGCAGGCTTACATTAACACTGCAATGAAGTTACTGTGAAAAGCCCCTAGTCTCCATATTCCAGCGCCTGCTCGGGTACACAGAGGGAGAATTCAGAATGTCCAAATTACCTAAACGCACGATTTTCGAGACTAGTGGGAGGAAATCGGAACAACCGGAGGAAACCCAAGCAGACATGGAGAGAATGTACAGACTCCGCACGGACGGTGACCGAAACCTGGAATCAAACCAAGGACCCTGGAGCTGTGAAGCAACAGTGCTCACCACTGTGCTACCGTGCAAATAGGTTTGGATCCTTCTTAGGGTCTTCCTTAACCTGGCCAAGAGTGAGGTTTTCCCAGTGAATTTCCTGGGGAGGGGCGCAGACTTGGGAACCTTGCAATTCAAGCTTGCCAAAACTAAATTCAGGTATCTTGGCATTCAGGGGGCACATGAGTGGGTGGCACATGAGTGGGCCATGAAGCACAAGTTGAATTTGGCCAGCTTGGTGGAGCGGCTGAGAGGGGGCCTGAAGAGGTGGGATACCCTCCCGCTTTCCTTAGCAGAGAAAGTACAGACCATAACAATAAACATTCTCCCAAGGTTCCAGTTCATGTTTCAGTTTCTGAAGTCTCTTTTTGTGGGTGGATAAGTTCATTTTGGCATTTTTGTGGGCAGGCAAGACACCGAGGATCTGGAGAACCTTCCTGGAGAGGGGGCAACGTTCGAAGGGCTGGCGCTGCCAAATCTATTATATTATTACTGGTGAATGTAGAAAAGGTGCGGCAGTGGTGGGGGGAGGAGGTTCGGAGTGCGAGCAAATGGAGGAGGCTTCCTGCGTTAGGGCATGTTTAAAGGCATTGGTCACTGCCCCTTACCCATTCTCCCCGGCCAGGTATACTCAAGCCCGGTGGTGGTGGCATCCTTTAAAATTTGGAATCAACTCAGGTGGCACTTCAGATTGGGGGGCATGTCAGTACCGTCGCCAATCTGTGAAAATTGTCGAGGATGGACGCAATTTATAGGAGCTAGAAGAGGGAGGGAGTCGAGCCGATCAGGGATCTGTTTGTGGAGGGTAGGTTTGCAGGGGTGGAGGTGTTGAAGGAGAAATGTTAGCTCATGAGGGGGAGGGAATTTAGATACAGGTGCGGGATTTAGTCCTCAAAGAGTTTTCTTCATTCCCTCAGCTCCCAAGGCATATGTTGATGGATAGATTATCATACGATCAGCTGGGGGAAGGGAGGATTTCGGACACATAAGTGTGGTCCTGGAGACAGTGAAGGCTCCGTTAGAAGAGATAAAGGGGAAGAGGGATGTGGAGTTGGGGGTGGCACTGGGGGAGTGGACTGGAGTGAAATATTGTACTGGGTGAACACAACCTCCTTCTGTGCCAGAATGAGCCTGATTCAATTTAAAGTGGTTCACAGGGCTCATATGAAGTTGTTCACAGGGCTCCTATGGCTGGAATGCACAAGAGTGGGTTCTTCCCAGTTGTGGAGAATAGGGCCGGGAGGAGGTGCGAATCCCGCCCCGCTGCTCCGACGGCAGCTGCCCTATTCTCTGGTGCCATTTCTCGGGAACCGGTGGAATTCCCACCATGTCAGTCGGGGGCCGTTGGCAGCGGTTCACCGCCGGCGATTCTCCCGGCCCTGATGGCTGACAAGTTTTGCGTGAATTACTCGCATCACGCACGGCAGGACCTGGCAGGTAAGTGTGTGGGGACGGTCCTGGGGGGCGCGGGGGGGATCCGACCTCGATCCTGCAGGCAGGCTGGTTCCGTGGGGGCCTTCTTTCCTCCACACCGGGCCCATTTATGGCTTCACCATATTGCCCGGGGGCCAGCGCGGAGAAGGGAACCCCGCGCATGCGCGGAAATACGCTGGCCGGTCCGCTCATGCGCGAGGTCACGCCGGCCGTTCTGCGCATGGATGAACTTGCGCCCGCCCTTTGGCGCCAGCTGGAGCAGCGCCAACCAGTCCGGTGTCAAACTAGCCCCTGAGAAATTGGAGAATTCCTCACTTTTGGGGGCTGTTGACGCTGGAGTCATTGCCGCCGGTTTTCCCACCGGCGTGGGGACATAGCCCCATTTTCAGAGAATCCCGCCCTAGGTGTGAGAGGTGCTCAGGGGAGCCAACGAACCATGAACAGATGTTGTGGTCCTGCCTTAAATTGGTTGAGTTCTGGGCATCAGTGTTTGGGGCTCTGACGATGATCGTGGGGGTGAGATTGGAGCCGTGCCCTTTAGTGACAGTTTTTGGCGTATCAGAGTTGCTGGAGCTACTGGAGGGAAAGGGGATCGATGTTGAGGCCTTCGCCTCTCTGATTACCCAGCGACAGATACTACTTGGGTGGAGATCGATGGTGTCACCGAGGGCTTCGGCGTGGTTGGGGGATGTGGTAGAATTTCTTCAAATAGTGAAAATTAAATTCGCCCTGAGGTGGTCAGAGGAGGGATTCCACTCCAAGTGGAGGCCATTTATCTCTGTTTTCAAATATCTGTTTTTCGCCACCAATTAACAGGGGGAAGGGAATGGGGAGGTGGGGGATGGGGGTGTTGTTTTGGGGTAAAATTAGGTAATGTACAAAGATATAAAATGACAAGCTCTCTATAACATGATTGTGGACACTTTTGTATTGTTTGGAATAAAATACATTTAAAAAATAATCTTTAACAGGGTGGACTTGGCTTCAACAGCAGATATAGACTTGCGGTGACGGGGATGTGCTGGGGAATTTAGGGACATGCAGGTGTGGGCCGTAGGCACATCAGGTGGCTCTCCTTCAGAATACAGTAAATTAGGCACTTTTGGCCGAATTTAGCCCGAAAATACAGACTTATTCAATTCCGAAAGAGAAAACGCAGAGAAGAAGTGCAATATGCCGGCAAGCGGTAGCTCAAATGGCTACAGGGAAAGCAGAAATGGTGGAAAAGGGCAGGAACAGTGAACGAGGCAAGGGGTTCCTGGCCACTGCCGAGAGAGGGAGACTGAAGACCCGGATAATGGGCTTTCCAACCCTCCTAGACCTGTAAGTATCTAAAGCTATTCCCCCTGGGCAGCTCATATTCCTATTCCAGGTCCTGTAATTTTGCAAAGCTGCCCCCTACGAACAAATCCCCAAACAGCTCAATCGCTGCCTGCCGCCACCCTGAAACCTTGCATCCAGCCCATTAGCAGGGCCGGCTCAAGGCACCGGCAACTCGGGCAGTCGCCCGGGGCGCCATGTGCTAGGGGGCGCCCGACTCGGGTCCCGCGCATGCGCAGTTGGGCCGGTGCCAACCAGCGCATGCGCGGTGGCCGCCCTCCCCCGCTGTGGCCGCCCTCCCCCGCTGTGGCCGCCCTCCCCCGCTGTGGCCGCCCTCCCCCGCTGTGGCCGCCCTCCCCCGCTGTGGCCGCCCTCCCCCGCTGTGGCCGCCCTCCCCCGCTGTGGCCGCCCTCCCCCAGGGGAATGGGACAGTTCAGCGCCGACGTTTCAGCGCTGCCGTTTCAGCGCCTGGACGTTTCAGCATCAAAAATTCAGCGCTGGCCGTTTCAGCGCCAAAAATTTCAGCTGGCCAGCGCTCATTCATTCACAGGTCACTTTACAAGCGCAACGAGATTAACAGGGGAGCCAAAAAGCTGCAGTGCAAAGGTGGTGACACAGGTATACTTAGTTATAACACTTAGTTATTTGGCCTTTTTTGGAGTTTTATTACTGTGTGCTAAGTGGTGTGCAGAACCCAGATACAGAAGCCTCACCCCCAAGGTCTGCTTAAATGTCATGTCTGAAGCTTTTAAAATTTGCTTATCTTTAAACATGGGGATAAAAATCCCATGCTCTTTAAACATAGGGGAGAAAAAGCTGAAACTGTCAGTGAGAGTTTTGAAAAACCCTCCGTTGAACTACATGTCATCTGGTGTAGGTTAGAAAACAATTTATCATCTGCTCATGCGGTTTCAATAATCAATTATCACTCCCCCCAAGGACTATTATTATGACTGCATCCCGCTCCTTTCATTCTTTTCGTCTCTCTTAAGGGTGTTATTTCTCATCATGGTGCACTCTGTTGGTCGGGTTAGTTTCCCGGGGTCCCCCTGGCTGGGGCTGGAGTGATTATCCTTTTCCTCTTAATATGAATGGGGACAGTACATTTTCCCTGCTGGGACGGGAGAGGTTTGGATTTGGATGGGGTGCAGGTCCAATGATATGGCCAGTATCCTGTTGCCCCTGGGTACTTGGGATGTTCCTTCTGGAGGATGCTTATCCAAGGTCTTGTTTTTCCTGCTGTATGATTTTTTTTTCTGGTGCTGAAATGTCCCGGCGCTGAAACGAACCGCACCCCTCCCCCAGGGTGCCCCCCCCCCCCCCCGTCCGCCCCCCCGCCCCCCCCCCCCCCCCGGTCCGCCCCCCCCCCCCCCCCCCCGGTCCGCCCCTCACCCCCCGGTCCGCCCCTCACCCCCCCGGTCCGCCCCTCACCCCCCGCCCCGCTCTCCCCGCCCGTCCGCTCTCCCCCCCCGCCCGCTCTCCCCGCCCGTCCGCTCTCCCCGCCCGTCCGCTCTCCCCGCCCGTCCGCTCTCCCCCCCCGTCCGCTCCCCCCCCCCGTCCGCTCCCCCCCCCCCGTCCGCCCCCCCCCCCCCCCGCCCCCCCCCCTCCCAGGCCCCGCCCCCCCCCTCCCAGGCCCCGCCCCCCCTCCCAGGCCCCGCCCCCCCCCCCCCCCCCCCAGGCCCCGCCCCCCCTCCCAGGCCCCGCCCCCCTCCCAGCCCCCCCCCCCCCCCCTCCCAGGCCCCGCCCCCCCCACTCCCAGGCCCCGCCCCCCCCTCCCAGGCCCCGCCCCCCCACTCCCAGGCCCCGCCCCCCCACTCCCAGGCCCCGCCCCCCCTCCCCAAGGGCGCCGAAGTTCAGCTTGCCCGGGGCGCCAGCAACCCTTGGGCCGGCGCTGCCCATTAGCCCAGCCCAGCTTGCAACCGGTGCCTTATACAGCAAACGGACCAGTCCACAAATCCCTGCCCAAACCCAAACCATCCCAACACGCCCACAGCTATTCCCACTCCATCCGGCTGAAAGCCTTCTCTGTGCCTATCACCACTGCCACTTCCAAATCCCACCCCTCCGGGGGCATCGTAATCAAGTTACGTAACCTCCTCACATTTACCGACAACTGCCTCCCCTTCACAAACCCCATTTGATCTCCGCCTATCACCCTCGGGACACAGTCCTCAATTCACGCAGCCAACACCTTCGCCCGGTCCACGAGCAAATCCGCCCAATGCGGCTGTAATCTGTAATCTGTAATCACGATCGCTGAATATCCCGAATTGATCACCCCCGTCAGCAATGCCTTGTCCACCACAAAAATGTCAATCCGGGAGCTTCCCCCCCCCCCCCCCCCCCCCCCCCCCCCCCCCCTGCTGATCAATGATCAACCATATCCCTTTTTGGGTCTGGGCCTGCCCGTGTCATGCGACCCCCCCCCCCCCCCCCCCCCCAAGCCCACCCTCGGATGTCCATCGTCATCACTCCTTTTGCACCACCAAGACCAGGTACTTCCACATGGGGGACAGATGTGGGACCTTTGAAGAGTTGACGGATAGACTGGAACTCTTACGTTTACAAATCAAAAACTTTCTCCGCAAAGAGATGACGAGGTACCCGAGGGCCCCGGGAGATACAATATTGGAGGAGTTACTGGACACGGATGATCTGGAAAAGAGGGACTGTGGGAACATATACAGATGACTCTTAGAGAGGCCAACTCCCCACTGGACAAGCTCCCCAAAAGGGAGAAATGGGAGGAGGAGCTAGGGATGGACGTAGGGTGGGGACTCTGGAGTGCAACCCTGAACAGTGCCAACTCTACATCCTCCTGCACAAGGCTCAGCCTCATGCAGTTTAAAGTGATGCACAGAGCAATAACCCGAATGAGCAGGTTCTTCCCGGAGGTGGAGGATAAATGCGAACGGTGCCAGGGAGGCCCAGCCAACCACACCCACATGTTCTGGGCCTGTCCGAGACCTGTCGGGTTCTGGACAGCCACCTTCGAGGCAATGTCCAAGGTTGTGGGGATGAGGGTGGAGCTGTACCTGCGAGTGGCAGTTTTCGGATATCTGACCAACCAGAACACCATATGGGGAACCAGAGGGCCCATCACAATGCTATAAGAATAAAACAAACACCATGTACACCATCTATGGTGAAAGGAAGGGCATAGGATAGGACCTGGAGACAGCAGAAAAGGGGAGGGAGGGAAGGTGGAGCAAAGGGGGGGGTGTGGAGGGGGTATACTTGGGGGGGCAATTCTCCGATATTGAGGCCAAGTGTTCGCGCCGTCGTGAATGCCGTTGCGTTTCACGACGGTGCGACAGGGCCCGGGCACCACCTATTCTGGCCCCCACAGGGGGCCCGCATGGCACTGGAGTGGTTCACGCCGCTCCAGCCTCCTTATGCGGCGCCAAATGGACGCCACGCCAACCCGCACATGCACAGTTGGGCCAGTTCAATCCTGCACGTGCGCAGTTGGGCCACACCATCCTGTGCATGCTCAGGCAACTTCTTACGCGGGTCGGCCCCCACCCAACATGGGGTCGGTGTTCAGGGGCCGGCCACTGCGGAAAGTAGGCACGAGGGGTGGGGGGGAGAGGCCGGCCCACCGATCAGTGGGCCCCGATCATGGGCCAGACCCCTTCGGAGGCCCCCCCCCCAGTGAAGGAGCCCCCTTCACCCCCCAAGCCACCCCCAAGGCTTTGCGACGAGTACCTGCCGGCAGCGACCAGGTGTGGACGGCACTGACAGGACTGTCATTTTCTTCGCCGGCCGCTTGGCCTATCTGAGCCGGAGAATCACTGCTTGCCTTTTATGGCGATTCTGCAAGTGGTGTGGCACGATTCTCGCAGCACTGGTTTCGGGGTGGGTGGGAGAATCGCGTGCGGGGGTCGGGGCGGCATGGCACGATTCACACGCTGCCCCGGCGATTCTCCCCCCCCCCCCCCGGCGTGGGAGGGGGAGAATACAGCCCTTGATATTGATATTCATTTAAACATCACAGCTGATCTTGGCTCCACTCTTCAGTCCCATTTCCAACAGGGTTTGCAGGGATCAGGACCAGGAATCTTTGCCCACTTCCCATTCCCCAGTGCTCTCTTTCAATTAAAGCACTTGCCCTATTGTTCTTGCTGAAATCTGAGATCTGTTAAAAGATCTCTGCTGGCCCTCGCAGTACTTGATGGGGTTGTTGTATGTAGTTGCTCCCTAGGTTCAGCATTGCTGCGATGTAAGGAAGAGATGTGGTTTACAATGGATGGCACGGTGGCATAGTAGTCAGCCTCAGAGTGCCAGGAATTCGGGTTCAATTCTGGCCTCGGGTGGTTATCTGTGTGGAGTTTGCACATCCCCCCCTTTTCTGCGTGGGTTTTCTCCAGGTCCTCTGGTTTCCTCCCACAATCCTAAAATGTGCAGGTTTTGTGGGGTTACAGGGATGGGGAGTGGCAGTGGACCTCGGTTGCTCTTTCGTAGAGTCGATGCAGACTCTGGAAGGCACCCATCTAAATAGTGACAGCTGGGAAATCATAAAATCACTGAATAATGCAGGACCAAAAGAGGCCATTCAGTCCAACGTGAATGTGCTGGCTCTAATCTCCACATCCCTCTCAATTTATCTTTTTATCCAACTCTCTTTTAAAAGTTCCTATTGAATCTTGATTCCGGCAATACATTCCGAATCCTAATTCAATGAATTCAAATTCATAATCCAAATCAATTCATCTGAAAACAAAATTTCTTCATATTGCCTTTGGTTTTTTTCTCATTCACCTTATATCTGCGTACTGAGGCTACTGGCCATGCGCATGCGCGGCTACGGACCCAGCAATTCTCCGGCCGTATCCGCAGGTAAAGCTGTACGCTGCGTGCCTGCTAGTCCCCAAACAGAAGGATGATCGGGACAGCTTTTCCGCCATTTTTTCGGGCGTAAAATGCCACAGTTCCCTCGCCGGCATCAGCACTTAGTCTACAAATCAGACAATCCACCCCCGGATCGTTCCCTGGGGTAGGTTGGTAAATGGCTTGATCTTTTTAAGTTTGATTCTGAGACCGGTTCTTCGATATAGAACATAGACATAGAACAGTACAGCACAGAACAGACCCTTCAGCCCTCGATGTTGTGCCGAGCAATGATCACCCTACTCAAACCCACATATCCACCCAACAAACCCCCCTTAACCTTACTTTTTAGGACACTACGGGCAATTTAGCATGGCCAATCCACCTAACCCGCGCATCTTTGGACTGTGGGAGGAAACCGGAGCACCCGGAGGAAACCCACGCACACAGGGGGAGGACGTGCAGACTCCACACAGACAGTGACCCAGCCGGGAATCGAACCTGGGACCCTGGAGCTGTGAAGCATTTATGCTAACCACCATGCTACCGTGCTGCCACGAAGGCGTCAAGCGTGGCTTGGAGATTCACTTCCAAAAGAGCTGAAATTGCATTGTTATCCACATACTGACATTCCACGGATGATGTCAGGGTCATTTCAGTTGAAAAGTTTTCCACCCATCCTGTAGACGATGTCCACTTGATTGGGAAGCTTGCTCATGACAAGGTGAAGGATGGTGGCAATGAAAATGGAGAGAAGGGTTGGGTGGGGGGTGGGTGCTGAATGAACCATTCCTTCTTGACTCCAGTCTTGACCTCAAAGGTTTAGGTCCTATATCCGTCGCTGAGGACTGTCACTGATATCTTGTTGTTGAGGGATCTGAGAATGTTGATGACTTTCTCTGGACAGTCGGCCCTTGACAGAGTCTTCCAAAGTGCTTCCAACTGACTGAGTTGGGAGCCTTTGTCAGGTCGATGAAGGCAATGAAATAATGGTTGATATTGCTGCTGCTATTTCTCTTGAAGTTATCGAGCAGCGAAAATTATGTCCATTGTTCCACCGTTTGGTTGAAGGCACACTGTCTTTCCTGAAGGATTTCTTCAGAGACTGGGAGAAAGTAGCTAGTGAAGATTCGGGCAATGATCTACCTGGCAATGAAAAAGAGGCAGATTACTCAGTAGTCTCCGCAGTTCGCTTTGTCTCCTTTCTTGAAGGTGGTGGTGATGACGGCATCCTTGAGGTCGGAGGGATTTCTTCTCTGTCCCAGATCTTCAGGAAAAGCTGATGGAGATGACGGGTGATTTCCTCCTCCTCCAAGTTAAAAAGATTCTGCTGGTATCCCATCCACTCCTGTGGCTTTTCCATTCCTTATGTGTTTAATGGTGGGTTCGGCTTCATCTCCAGAAGAATGTGTAACCATCGCCAACTTCCCTCACCTGCCCTTCGCCGGCTCTTTGAGACTCATGCAGGGCAGCAACGTCAGCGTTGAAGTGCCTGAGTTCACGGGCAACAAGGGCAGTTCTCCGTTCAGGTTGATTGTTCTGCTCGTTATCCATGAGGGTTTTTACATTCCAGGTTCCAAGATTGAGTTGAACTTTGATTTTCTGACCGCAGGGAGATGAACCCGCTGGGTATAGTTTTCCAGCCAGGTTGTAGATAGAACAGACTATTTTTACGACACCTTTTCCAGAATAGATCCTGAAGAGGGCTGCTCAGTTGTGAAGAAAGCTGCCAAAATGCTCTCCTTTTCCTATTCTAAAAGTTAAATCACTGAATCAAACTCCACAGTCTATGTGCCGGTCCAAAGCTTCAGACTTCCAGATCTCACGGTCCTGCCCCCGTCACCTCTCACCAATCACCGCAGGATGTGTACATAGAACATAGAACAGTACAGCACAGAACAGGCCCTTCGGCCCTCGATGTTGTGCCGAGCCATGATCACCCTACTCAAACCCGCGTAACCACCCTATACCTGTAAACCAACAACCCCCCCTTAACCTTACTTTATTAGGACACTACGGGCAATTTAGCATGGCCAATCCACCTAACCCGCACATCTTTGGACTGTGGGAGGAAACCGGAGCACCCGGAGTGTAGTTGGTGTTTTGGTTCCTCTAGGTAGACGTCTTGTTCCGGACATATTTTAACATGGGTATGCCATTGCACATGAGTAGACACATGATCATTGGCAGGGTAGGTCCAGTTCCAATGGCAAGGCAACCTTGAAGACTGGGCTGCAGCTTTCATTTGCCATTGCAGCAGTTGATATCGTACAAGTATCACCCGCTACCTGAACTGCCGTTGAGGACTCAGAACATGGAACATAGAACAGTACAGCAATACAGGCCCTTCGGCCCACAATATTGTGCCGACCATTTATCCTAATCTAAGAGCAACCTAACCTACATTTCTTCAATTTACTGCTGTCCATGAGCCTGTCCAAGAGTCGCTTAAATGTCCCTAATGACTCTGACTCCACCAACTCTGCTGGCAGTGCATTCCATGCACCCACGTCTCTCTGTGCAAAGAACCTACCTCTGACATCTCCCCTATACCTTCCTCCAATCACCTTAAAATTATGTCTCTTCGTGACAGCCATTTCCGCCCTGGGGAAAAATCTCTGGCTATCCACTCTGTCCATGCCTCTCATTACCTTGTATACCTCTATCACGTCCCTTCTCTTCCTTCTTCGTTCCAGTGAGAAAAGCCCTAGCTCCTTCAACCTTTCTTCGTAAGACATGCCCTCCAGTCCAGGCAGCATCCTGGTAAATCTCCTCTGCACCCTCTCCAAAGCATCTACATTCTTCCTATAATGAGGCGACCAGAACTGGACACAATATTCTAAGTGTGGTCTAACCAGGGTTTTATAAAGCTGCAGCAAAGCTCTTACACTCAATCCACCTATTAACGAAAGCCAACACACCATACTTAACAACCCTATCAACCTGGGTGGCAACTTTGAGTGATCTATGTACGTGGACCCCAAGATCCCTCTGTTTATGATTGCTTTGTATGGTTCTTCAGTTCTGAACTTACCATCATGGGTGACCCGGCCAGGATTTTAAGACTCCTGACGGCATCGATCTCGGGATGAACAGAACGTTCAAGCCTCTCCAAGGTGGAATTCCATGGAAAGGTATCCAAAAGCAGTGTTGGTGTTCACATGTACACTGAGGACAACCCAGCCCTACCTCACCACCACCTCCCTCGACTCCTCCACTCTTACTAAATTATCAAACTGCTTATCTGTCACTCATGACTAGGTGAACAGAAATGTTCTTCTATTAAATACTGAGAAGGCTGGAGTTATTGTTTCCAATCCCCGCTTCAAATCCTATTCCCTGGCTAAAAACTCTCCCAGGCACTAGTCTGAGACTAAACAAGATTGTTTATCATTTTGGTGTCACATTTAACCCTGGGGTGAGCTTCTGACCAGATGTTCATACCATCTCTAAGACTATCTAGCTCCATCTCCACAACGTCATCCAACTTCACCCTGGCCTCAGCGCATCTCCTATTGAAACCCTCATCCATGCCTTTGCGACCTCTCGATTTGACTATTCCTCCCAGCTGGTCTTCCACATTCTACCCTCCATAGACTTGAGACCATCCAAAAAAACTCTGCTGCCTGTATCCTGGCCTGCACCAAGTCATATTCATCTATCACCCTCCTGCTCGCTGGTCTACATTGGCTCGCACTCAAGCAATACCTCAATTTTAACATTTTCATCCTTTCTTTCAAATCTCTCCCTGGCCTCACTAGATTGATTCCAGAGATGAGGGGTTTCTTTTATGAAGAGAAATTGAGCAGTTTAAGCCTCTATTCTCTCTCTCTCTCTCTCTCTCTCGAGATTAGATGAATGAGAGGAGATCGAATTGAGGCAATCTAGAGTGAGAGGTTATAGCTTTAGGATAGGGGGTAACAGATTTAAAACAGAGGTGAGGAGAAGTTAATTCTCTCAAAGGGTCGTGAATCTGTGAAATTCGCTACTCCAGAGTACAGTGGATGCTGGGAAATTGAGTACATTTAAGGAGGAGATAGATAGATTTTTAATTAGCAATGAGTTGAAGGGTTATGGAGAACGGGCAGGAAAGTGGAATTGAGTCTAAGATTAGATCAGCCATGATCGTATTGAATGGCGGAGCAGGCTCGAGGGGCTGAATTGCCTACTCCTGCTCCTAGTTCTTATGTTCTCCCAATCTCAGTAATCTCCCCCAGCCCACAGCCTGCTGAAAGATCTGTACTCACCCAATACAGGCCTCTTGAGCATCCGTGACTTTCATTCGCACATTATCGGTGGCTGTGCTAAAGTTGTTCAGACTCCAAGTTCAGGCATTCCCCTCCCTGTGCCTCTCCACCTCCCAACCTCACTTTCTTCCAGACCGTCAAATTGTCCCTAACTGGGATCTAAACCAGCTCAATTGGCTGCCTTCACCCTGTAGTTGAAGCCAATATATTTCCCAGCCTGTGTGCCGTGGAGAGTTTCCTGAATGGGGGAACCATCCTGACTATTTTCCCAGCATCCCCCGACCAACATCCAGTCTCCCATCTAGCTATCATGGGCCTGGGGAAATGCAGCCAAAAGTGTTCGTACTTCCTTATAAAGCTTCATGAACAATGATTTGCTTTATTAATCAAGCCATCCATCAGCAGAACATTAGTGAAATCAGTCAAATAAGCTCAGAAGGGAAGGGAGAAAGAGGAAACCTTCACCTTCTCCAAAATGAATTATTTAATCTTTCCTGAGCAAGATGTAAATTAAATACAGATAGAAATATAGGGGCTCGGAAGATTTATTAGTTTCCACCGAGCTGAATGCGCTGCACTTTCACTGCCATATCTAAACTTTCGTCATAAACTGATACAATCTTAAGTGCCGTTGGAGAAAGGCTTGTTTACTGCAGTTACTAGATAATAAAATTCATGAAGATCATTCTTATTGAGTGTCAGGCAGTTAACCTGTTATTTATGCAGTCTTACTGCAAATAAGTTGAACCATTTTAATACATTAATAAAAAAACTCTGAAGGCAAGGTAATTTATGCATAAAACTGTAATTTTCCTTTCACTGAGTGCATGGGGGCCTTTCTTTCTGGCAGATGGATCAATAATGATTTAACAAAACTGAAAGCTCTTACAATCCATTAACGTCTTTCAATACATTGAGTCTGCCGTAATCCATTGCTGCTCTTCAACTTTCAAAGCCTGAAAATTCTCCTTAAGTTGGTGCAGATAATGGTTGATCATCTTTGCCTGTACTAAGCAAAACCATGAAATGATTAGACTGTCTTTTCTGTAACACAGCACTCAAAAGTGCAAGGTGTGGTTCAGTAACTTTTACATTTGTTCTATTGTGAGATGTGGGCATCACTGGCTGGGCCAGTATTCGTTGCCCATCCCTAATTGCCCTTCAACTGAGGGGCTTGCTCGGGCATTAAGAGTGAACCTGACCTGTGAGTCTGGAGTCACATGTACGCCAGACCAGGTAAGGATGGCAGATTTCCTTCCCTAAAGGACATTGGTGAAACCAGGTAGGGTTTTACAATAATCGACAATAGCATTCATCATTCGTGAGACTAGTTTCAAATTCCAGACTTAATAATTGAATTTAAATTTGGGATTTGAACCTGTGCCCCCAGAGCACTAGCCTGGGGCTTTGCATTACTAAGCAGTGACATTACACCACTGTCTCCCACCAAGGACAAAGCAGAAATAGGGCTGCATACAGGAATAATTTGATATTGCAGTTTCATTTCCTCTGGTATCACACAGATTAAAACATTTGTATAAAATTCCTTTCAGTGCT
The DNA here is from genome assembly GCF_902713615.1 of Scyliorhinus canicula. Lineage (NCBI taxonomy): Eukaryota > Metazoa > Chordata > Chondrichthyes > Carcharhiniformes > Scyliorhinidae > Scyliorhinus > Scyliorhinus canicula. Next base: position 113,287,025 of record NC_052147.1, on the reverse strand, counting down.
GCTTAAATACATTTTAAGTAAATAAATTAAAGTCACAGTAAAAGAGCAGACAAAGCAATTTTATCTGAATTCATTAACTTGTGGGCTCCCAGAGGCAAACCGCTTGCAGTCCAATGCCAGAATTGAGGGTGTCCATGTTGTTTTTCTTTCCTGGCTGTTCACACCACGCAGAAACACCTCAAAGCATCTTTTTTTAAATTGGAATGACTGTTGCAGTGTCAGCAAATGCAGTAACCATTTTGCACAATCTGAAATCTCAAAACAGCTATCTTTGGAAGTGTAGAGGGAGGAATGTTGACCAGGAGAAACAACTTGCATTTATATAGCACATTTAATGCAGGTAGTGGCACTTCAAAGAAGTGTAAACAACCAAAACCATGGCATTGAGTCAAAGAGAGAGACGTTAACTGAAGTGATTGTACGTTTGGCTAAAGAGGTGGGTTTTAAGGAGGATCATAAAGGAGGAGAGACAGTGAGCTGCAGGTTGAAAATTCCAGAACATCGGGCCTAGCTCACCAATGGCCTGGCTGCCAATGATAGACTGAAGGAATTGTGAGCTGCATAAAGAAACAGATTTGAAAGGTTGCAACATTCTTGGAGGATTGGAGAGCTGTACAAGATTACATAGGGGATGAGGCCAAGAAAGAATTTGAACATGAGGGCAAGAACTTTAAATTGGAGGCATTGGGGTACGAGGAACAAATTTAGATTAAAGAACACGGAGTGATAGGAGAGCAAGAATTGCTGAGCATAAGGGTATGAGCAGTGGAGCTCAGGTTTTAGAATCATGGAAGCTGGGGGTCCATCTAGCAAGGTGAGCATTGGAATTGGCAACTCTGGAGGCAACAAAGGCATGCATGAGGGCCTCAGTAGTTGAGGGGCTGAGGTGAGGGAGGAGACAGAAGATGTTTTGGAAGCGGACGCGAGTGGTGTTTGTGATAGAGAAGCCAAGAAGTGGGCAGCTTAACTCGGGATCAAATAGGGTATTGAGGTTATGAACAGTCTGATTCAGCATAAGGCAGTGGTCATGGAGAACACTGGAATCAGTAACAATGAAATGGGCTTAATGAGGAAGAAGGATCGAATACAATTGGGCGCAATCTAACGGCCTCGTTGCACCTGAACGGGAGCACGGCATGGGCAGCAGATTCCGGGAGATGCCTCCTGCGGGCTTCCCAACAGCCAGTATGCCTCGCAAGATTGACCCAGGTCTCACGGGAGTCACTATCAGGATCTTGCCCGCAATGGGGCATGGGAAGGCCTGAAAAAGGGTGCCCTCAGTGACCCCATAGCAGGGTGTCATCACTTGTGGAGGTGTGAGGTAATGCTCATGGATGTAGGGGGTGGCATTATTCATGGGTGGGGGGTGTGGGGGACTGAAGCCCAAATAGAGATGGAGGCACCCTTTAAGAATGGTGGCCCGATATCTGAGGAGCCGGACTGGTCAGGGAGTACAGTTGCCCAGTGATGAAAATAATTGCGCGTGCGATCGAACAGAAAGATTTCTAAGTGTCGTTTGTGGCGGGTTTTACTCGTAGTTTCCCGCTGGCTTTGCTGGTGAGTTTCCCAGCACTATCTAACCACATTTTGGGTGCAATTTAACCAAATGGGAACTGTAGCCCAGAGCGAGAGTGTTTAGCCAAGTGTTTTCTGGTATTCGTAGCGCCGAGGAACGTGACTTCAGTTAAATACGGGACCTTCTGTTCCAATACCTGTTCGAGGCCAGCAACGAGGAGTAAGCCAGGGAAAAAAAAAGATGGGTGGGGGGGAGAAAAATAGGGAAACCACAAGAGGAAGGAGGAAGGGTGCTGAAAACAATGGTGGTGGGGGGGGGGGGGGGGGGGGGGGGGGGGTGGCGAGGAGGAAGGGGGTATATCGTAGACCGGTCCAGAGGGCAGCAAAATATACACAAAGTTAGTCAAATGAAGGACAAAATAAGCCCCTCTGTAAAATAAAGCAAATTAGCACGGGCAAGAAAAATGTAATGTGCATAAGTAACAACTGTTTATAAATATGAGAAAAGCCAATAAAAAGATTTTCACAAAAAAAATACCTCTGTGGGGAACGCACGGGAAAGGCCGAACTTAGTCCCGTTCCTGCACTGAGGAGCTCCACTTGCTGAAACCCTCAGCACAGGGAGAGATTGGGACAGCATTTAGGCCTGGGGAGTTTCTCACCTGTTTAACCCACATTTAGAATTATTTTCATCACTGGAGAGCTGAACTTGCTGGCTAGACTGGCTCCTCAGAGATCGGGCCACCATTTTGAAAGAGTGCCCCAATCTCTAAGTAAGCTTGTGGGTCCCCCGCACCTCTCAACCATGGGCAATGTCCCCACACACATCTGGGCATTGCCCCATACCTCCCCAAGTGAGGGCACCCTGCTGTGTGGTCCCTAGGGACCCCTTCTTCAGGTCCCCACACAGACCCATACTGGTCCCCCCCTCCCCTTCCAGGACCTCCACATGTCATCACCCCAACCTCCCAGAGGCCCATTCTTATCTGGCCTGCATCCCCCCACATTCAAAACCCCCTCCACCCTCCTTTCATGGGCATGGACCTCCCTTGGGCCCTGACCCTTGGCATTGCGCACCTGGGCTCCCTTGAACTGGCCCACTGGCAGTGCTCCTGTCAGCTTGGCAGTGCGACTCAGGAACTTTGGCAGTGCCTTCTTGGCAATGCCAAAGTGCCCATGTTCCAGGAGGAGGCCAGTGGTCCACCCTGCCCTATCCTTGACCACCTTGGGGTTTCCGATGGCCTGGGAGACCACACACCCTCCCTCCCCCGTTGGTGTTCCAAAGTGTGGACCAATACTGAACGGCACCAAGCTGGGGAATCCCTGGGGAGGCCATTAGATGTCAGAAGGCTGGTAGACCTTTGTAGGTTTAAGACCTACTTAAGTGAGCGTGGCTTGGTCTTTCCACCTTGTGGGTGGGAACCTGGGGCGGAATTCTCCGAACCCCCGCAGGGTCGGGGAATCGGCCGGGGTCGGCATAGATCCCGCTCCCACCGTTGCCAGAATTCTCCGCCACCCGGGAATTGGCGCGAGCGAGAATCACGTCCCGCCGATCGGCGTACTCCCCGCGGCGATTCTCCGGCCCGCGATGCGCCGAAGCCCCCCCCCCCCGACAGGCCTCTCCCGCCGGCGGGAATTGGAGCACCTCTGGTGCCGGCGGGATTGGCGGTGCGAGCGGGCCTCCGGGGTCCTGGGGGGGGGCACGAGGCGATCAGACCCCAGGGAATGCCCCCACGGGGCCACCGATTGGCGGGTGGGCCAGTGCCATGGGGGCACTCTTTTTCTTCCACCGCCGCCACGGCCTCCACCATGGCGGAGGCAGAAGAGACCCCCTGCCGCGCATGTGCCGGTGGTGACATCAGCAGCCACTGACGCACCGGCGCATGCGTGGACCGGCGAAGGCCTTTCAGCCAGCCACGATGCTGGACGGCGGGCACCAAAGGCCATTGGCGCTGGTTTTGGCACTAGTCGGCGTAGTGGAAACCACTCCGGCGCGGGCCTAACCCCTAAATGTGCGGAGAATTCCGCAACTTTGGGGAGGCCCGACGCCGGAGTGGTTGGCGCCACTCCGCTAAGCCGGGACCCCCCCGCCCCGCCGGGTAGGGGAGAATCCCGGCCCTGATCTCAAGAGGTACAGTGGCTGCCGGGAAGCTCTCGGGAGACTTCACCCGGCATTTACCAGCCACTTCGCTCTCCTGTTCGAGCGCAATGTGCCCAGTAGATCTCGCCCAGAAACATTTCCATTTGTTCGCGCCCCCATATGTTTGTTCTGTGCACACTCAAAATCAGAATTTCAACCATTGCCATTGATCTCTGAAATTCTTGCTCAAAGTAAGTTTGTATTCATATCGACATTATCATCTAAAAATAGCACTTTAAAAAATCTCCTCCTTGATCATGTCTGTGGCCTGCCACCATCCGAAAGCTTACCTTTATTAAGTAAGCAAAGATGACGATTTTACCTGAGGATCACCATGAGGGGTAAGGTTAAGAAGGCAGGGTCTTCATGAAAACCTCAGCCAGTACCAGAATTGAACCTGTGTTGTTGGTCTTGTTCTATATCACAAACCAGTTGTCCAGCTAACTGTGTTAAGCTGGCCTACTACCATAGCTTGGTGCTGGCTTGTCATCATCTGAAGAACTCCAAAATATTCTTTGATGTGAGTAGCATAATGCATAAATAAATTGTTGCTGTTAAAAGTCAGATACAACACAGTATGACTTTGAGAACAAAGGACACCTGAGTGTCAGCAAGATTTTTCACATTTGAAATTATACTTTCCAATTGTCTTCAAGATGAATGATTCCAATTCTCCCATTATTCCTGAAGAATGTCTGTCGATGTTCAACCAGCAGATGATGGACTATAACCATTTCTTGACGTTGAATATTTATTAAGTTCAAAAGGGTTTGGCACGTACAATGCATTGTTATACCAACATTGCAGAATGGTACAGCTTTATTTATCCCTACTTACTATATCGAAGACTGTGTTTGTCCCTTCAAGGGAATCATAGCAGGGTGTCACCTCAGGGTACTCTTACAGACTTTTTAATGAATAGTTCTAAATCATGGTTCCAACCTCGGAGCAGATTACTGGTCAACTCTTGGCCAGATAATGGCATGCAGCATGGGAAGAACTGAGAAAACTTTTCAAAAAGGTTAAAATTGAATGTTAAAATAACGTCATGAAGATACTATTGGTTACAGTGAAAGGGACAATCTTGTTACTGTTACTGTCAGCACCATAATGGAACTTCGCAAACACCTGACCTAACAGAGTTAAATATCCTCCATTTGATTTCAATGAAACATTATTTTTATCAAGTCTCTGTGAAGAATAGATTTGCTCTCAATGCACAATTGAGTGAGACTAAGTGCTTGATATTGTCACTGACAAACCTTCAAGGAAAAATGTTGACATTTCCAAAAAGATTAGTCTCTCCAGAACATTTTGAAGAGAACTTCAGGGTGCCATAATACTGGGTGCCTCGACCTGAGATTTGCAGTATTGGGGAGGCCCATAAGGCAGATTTGCAGGATCCGTCAAACATATCGCCCATTTCCGTCCACTTCCTGCCCAGTCTCAATATTTGCTTTGTGAGCGGAAGATGTCTCACAGCAACACATGACTCCTCTTCAAAAAAGGTAAAGGCTGTTTAGCAGATAGAGACTCGTGAAGGGTATTTACAGAAGTAACTGCTGCAAAAAGGTTGGGTGGCACAGTGGTTAGCACTGCTGCCTCACAGAGCCAGGGCCTGGGTTCTATTCCAACCTTGCGTAACCTACTGTGTGGAGTCTGCACGTTCTCCCTGTGTCTGTGTGGGTTTCTTCCGGGTGCTCCAGTTTCCTCCCACAGTCCAAAGATGTGCAGGTTAGGTGGATTGGCCATGCTAAATTGCCCCATGGTGTCCAAAGGCTAGATGGGGTTATGGAGATGGGGACGGGTGTGGACGTAGGCATGGTGCTCTTTCGGAGGGTTGGTGCAGACCCAATGGACCAAATAGCCTCCTTCTGCACTGTAGCAATTCTATATTTCTTTGGTGTTTTTATGTAAAATAAGATGGAGGAAGGTGAGGATATGTGAGATACAGGATAAGATAACATGGATCTGGACAAATCGAAGTTGAGCATGCCTCTGGATTGTGGAGTTGCCCATCAGCAACAAGATAGCCAGATGGTTGGCACATCCAAAAGGGGATCAGGTGGACCCTTTGGGCAACAGCAGTCCAACATATTCAAGGAAAATGTTGTTTGTTGCTGCCCGGCCACAGCACATTTGGAGGCATTGAAAACACCTCCACATCTTGAAATTGTTAACGGGACCAACAGGTTTCACACCGAGTAAGTAAGGCAAAAATAGTAAATGTTCAAAAGCAAAATACTGTAGATGCTAAAAATCTGAAATAAGAACAGAAAAATCTGCAAACAGTTAGCAGGTCTGGCAGCATCTGTGGAGAAAGAAACAGAGTTAACATTTCAGGTCAATGACATTGCGTTAGAAATTTATCAAAAGTTGCATATATCTAATCCCAGGCATCATTTTTATACAGGAAAAATACTTGTTTTGCTTCATACCACATCTGTGGAATTTTGTTAGCATGGGAGGGGGAACTCAAGAAGCAAAATGATTGTGAACCTCTGCAGTAATGGGAATTATAATGACTGTGTTCTGAACTTTGGATTTTACAGGACAGTTGTGTTTTGGAATGTCTCCTTTAACTAAAGTAAAAACCAGATGTTCTAGGTAGAGGGGATAGTGATCATGCTGAATCCCCGCCCAGAGACAGGCTCATGTGATCGAGTTGGCAGTGGGAAAGTAACCCAAACCAAACCCTATTGTAAAGCAAGTGACAGGTTTCATACTTTGACACTGGAAAAGGGACAACTGGAGAAAGAGAGAGAGAGGGATAGAAAGGATCACTGCTCCAGACAGCTTAGCCTTCACCTGTGCCTCAGTGTGGCTGGGAGACTTCATGGAGTTTCTGAGCCGAGAGGAGGTTTAATTTAGGATAAGAGGGAATGATGAGGGGGTTTATAAGAGATGGTGTCCATTCATATCTCACTTTAAGGAATAAGCCTCAGTCAGCAGCCAAAAGAACTTTAGTTCGCTGATTAATTGCTTTTAGGTTGAGGGAGGGATTCTTAAATATGCACATGGTTCGCAGGGCCCCTCCCACATCGCTCACAGACATCCCCCATCCACTCAAACTGCTGGCTCATCCTTGATTTTGTGAGGTGCGCCCTTACACTACCATCAGTTATATCAGCCCCTACCTCACACACAAAGTCACGCCACAGACACTCCTCCAGGGCAACCGTCAACTCTTCCTCCCACTTCGCCTTCACCACCCCACTGGGGACACCCCATCCTCCTTCAAAATCCTCCTGTAAATCGCCACGACGACCTCCCCTCTCCAACCCCCCCCCCCCCCCCCCCCACTGACAGCACAACCTTCAACAACGAGGAGGCTGGTGCTATTGGACAGGTCGGAAAGACCTTCTTCGCAAAATCCCGCACCTACTTATACCTGAAGTTTTCACCACGCGCCAACCCAAACGTCTCGCATAACTCCTCCAAACTTGCAAATCGCCCTCGCAGGAACAAATCCTTCATTTCCTTAATCCCTCTCTCTTCCCATCCCAAAATCTCACATCCCGGGACCCATTTTTGCCGACTGGCCAACCTTTGGGATCCATGCTGGCTGACCTGCAGAACCCACACCACGTTCACTTCCTCAGTTTTCCCTGAGTCAAGGCAGTGTTTGGGACACTAAAGTTTCCTTGCCCCAGGCACAAGAGAGAAAGAAAATCTTCAGTTTTCCTGTTCTTAATCACTATCCAGTAACCCCTGGTGCATTGAATTTATGTCAACATTAAGTGAGAACAGAAATGAAATGAAATGAAATGAGCTAATGAATAATTGAGCTAACCGACGCCCCCCCTCCCCCCCCCCCCCCAAAGAATGTGACGTACCTAAATTTAAAACAGACAATATTGGAAATAGTCAGCAGATCAGGCAGCACTTGACGGCTGTGATGGAAGGCCATCGATCTGACAAGTTTAGCCATTTATGTTTTAATCACTGAACTTTGAAAAGCAGCTCAAAGCTAACATGAAGTTTAAGGGAAAGTGAAAAGCGTATCCTCATTCAGACATCCCATCTCCCCTTTCTCAGAGACATGGTGTCTCCCATATTCAAAGTGTTGAAACCGCTGAGAGTTATGTTAACTGGATGTGTTGTGTGGTTGAGTACAACTGCTTGAAATCAGCACAAGTGGACAGGCATTTAATTAAAATAGAGAAGGGACTGACAGTTTTTGTGGCCAGTGGTTGGAGAGATTAAAAACAAAAATGTGCAGAGTTGCGAAACAGAGTCTGAATCGTTCCAATGGACAATTATATTCAGGAATTAGAACTGAATTTCAGAGGGAGCTATATAAATTTGCCTCCATGCCAATGTGCAATTTCACCTTGATCATTTCATGAGAGTCGGTGACTCACTCCCTTAATCAATAGACAGATAAATCGATTCACTTTTGAGAACTTTTCTCCCGCACTTTAACAATTTGGGCGGCTAATGAAGTGCCACCTTAAACACACTTCACTCATTAGAGATGGTTTTCTCACATTTCCGAGCAGAAATTAAGGGCAGCACGGCAGCATTGTGGATAGCACAAATGCTTCACAGCTCCAGGGTCCCAGGTTCGATTCCGGGTTGGGTCACTGTCTGTGCGGAGTCTGCACATCCTCCCCGTGTGTGTGTGGGTTTCCTCCAGGTGCTCCGGTTTCCTCCCACAGTCCAACGATGTGTAGGGTAGGTGGATTGGCTTTGATAAACTGCCCATAGTGTCCAAAATTGCCCTTAGTGTTGTAGCCATGCTGGCCACGCAAAATGGACACTGAGCCAAAGTAAAATGGAAGACAGAAGGAAAAGCCTGTTTAGTGAGAACAGACAGCCTGCTCTCAACTAATTAGCATTTTGCAAGCAGCAAACCAGTTTCTGGCCAGGTGCAAGATCTCCAAGCCAAAGGTGTTAATGGCAAAGCGCTTAGCATTCTGATGAGGCAGCCCAGATCCAGGCACGAACAATGGCAACATTTCCATCTCAATGTAACACTTAATTGGTTGCGCAGACAGGATGGCACCAGAGTAACGAATATCGAAACCACCCCCCAACACCGAGGAAGGCCCTCGCATTGGAGGATTTCGAAGGTAACCGTTTGGAAACGCTCCAATCGGTACCGAAAGGTAGAGCCCGCCTAGAAGGGGGCAAGGACATTAGAGAGGGGTATAAAGGCAAATTCCCCACATAGCCCGGTCTGTTAAACCCGTGCTCCGGCCCTGATAGACATCTTGCATCCTGACTCCAGCCGTTGAGCACCAGCCGCCGAAACCGTAAGTTCAACGCTCGCTACGCGATCCAAGCCCACTAGACCCCCAGTACCAGAACGCTTGCTGAAGGCTGCAGTACAAGACCAGGACGAAGGCCTTGTTCTCTGACCTTGCCTGTTCCTGTTAGATAAGTATTCTGATCACTTAAGTTTAGTTATAGCTTAGTCTCTTAGTGTGTGCATGAGTATTTATTATAACTGTATAATAAATATTGATCGTTTGAACCTTACTAATCGGTGTATCGTCTTTATTACTTTGAACTTGACCTTGGAATACTTGTGACGGTGTCTATACGGCACCTGGCGACTCCAGAGCTGAATAAATACATAGAACAGAGCCTAGTAGTGTTAAGCACACGTCGAATACGGAGGCGTGTTAATACACTCCAATAAACGCGTTTTACGCCCATAGTAAAACGTGCAACATTTAGTGGCGACATCCGCCGGGACCCTGTTGTAAGTGGAAACACCACAGCGTCCAGGACCCTGAAATTTGAATTAGAACTCCAAATTGCAGAGAAAGAAAGAGATCACAAGTATTCAAGGTGTTCAAAATAATAAGCGTAATTCGGAAGTGTGTTTAGTGCATGCGTACTAACAGGGCTGTAAGGTAAAACTGAAAGCTTTTTGTTGCGACAAACTTTCGGTAGTTTTGTTAACGGAACATAGCGTAAGCCGTACCCGTTTCTTGAAACACAACCCCAACAACCCCCTGTTCCAAATTATACAAAGAGAGTCAGAGGAAATGGCCATGCAGGCAATGGAACGTCTGATGGACCCAGAAAGGTTTGTGGTCGCAGCGACCAGCAGCAGTAGCAGGGTAGGTCAGTGTCCCACGTGGGAGCTGGAACTCCGCAAGTATCTGCAGGGAAAGGGATGGCCCCTTTGGAAAGAGTTTTGTGCAAATGAGGAGACAGGTCCCGGGAGTATAGGTCATACTTGGTGGGAGAACCTCTCTCAAATACACAAAAAGAACCTAGGTAAAGCACGCAAGCCGATGGCGATTGTGTCCTGTTTGGCACAGTTGCGAGGCGCAGAGGAGGTCATCAGGACGCTCCGGACAGATTTAGAAGAGAGGAATAGGATGAGTAAGGTCGATGTCAGGGACATCGAGAAGGAAAATCTGGATCTAAAAGGGAAGTTGGCAGAGAAGGATAGAGAGGTGGATGATGCCAAAAGGGCTCATCAGTCTTGTCTAGCTCATCTGAGCAGTTCCCAGACCCAGTATGAGAAAGTCTATCAGGACGTGCAACGTGCCGTTCTGATAAGACAGGAATCGGAGAAGCAGGTGGAGGCATTGCAGAGGCAATGCTCTGATCTCAAAGCAGCTTTGAGAGCACTCCATGCTGCAACGAGCGAACAAAGACAAAGCACAGTTGACCACGTGAAATGCAGGAAACAGATTGCGGAATTGCAATCTCTGCTTTCGGTGCAGAATGGCTTCCAAAGCACCTTTGGAGCACAGTTAGATGGGGAAAATGCCCCAGATTGGCAGGAATTAAGTGAGACAGCGCAGCGTTATGTTCAGGGAACATGTGCGCCAGCAGCTCAGCAGAAACGACAGGCACCCCAACCCCCCACAGCTCAGACCATAACCGCACCCATGAATCCCGTAACCACGCAGAGAAAAGCCGAATCAGAAGGCGCCCCAGACATAACCTACACCACCCCTTTAACAGTAACCCAGCTAAGGGACGCGTGTGAAAAGATCACTCCGTTCCTCCCCACCGCAGACCCCCACCAGTTTTTTGCAAAAGTTAAACAGCAGGCGACCATGTACGGCCTGGATGAGAGAGAGCAGGTTAAGCTCACAGTTCTGAGTTTAGACCAAAGTGTAGTAGCAGCCCTCCCCGACCCACAGAACGTGGCAGGAGGCAGCCTAGAGGAGATGCACACCGCCATTTTAGATGCCATAGGGTACAATAGAGGTGACCCAGTGGAAGGATTAAACAAATGCAGGCAGAAAAGATCCGAACACCCCACAGCATTCGCAGGAAGGCTGTGGATTCATTTCAGCGCAGTTTTTGGACAATTAGATAGAGCGCATTTAACCCGCGAAAACATGGTTAAGTGGACGCGCACAATAATCTCCCACGCAACAGAAGCAGGACAGAGCGCTTGCAACAGCTATGACCCCTCAGAAGAGGCCCATAACGAGAAATGGGTCCTGAAAAGGTTATCCCGCGCTTGGGAGCAATCGCTTCAGGAAAAAGGCAAAGTTAGATCCCCAGAAGAGGCTCAGACTGCTGCAGATATTCAAGCAGTCAGAGAGCACCAGAAGCCCGCATGGGTAAATGAAGGCAAGAGCAGCCCTCAGCAGAAAGGACAGGAATGCTATAACTGTGGACAGTTAGGGCATTGGGCTAAAGAGTGCAAAGCACCCCAGCGATCTCAGAGAGGCCAGCAGACAGGCACTCTGAACCGCAATAAGTCAAAACCGATCCATAATGTTACAGTACAGTCAGGACCCACCAATGTGGACGAGACGGACTGACGGTGTCCGGGCTCCCCCACTTGGGTCTGTGACACACTATGGGATCCATCAGGGAGGCTCGTAGTCACAGCGAAAGTCAAAGGGAAGCCCATAGAATTACTCTGGGACACAGGAGGATCCCGCACCACCATTAACTCCACAACCACGGCACACTCAGACACGTGGCCGACCACATCCACCATTACACTTAGCGGGTTCACCGGACACTCGCAGCAGGGACACATTACAGCACCCATAGCAATCCAGCTAGGGAACATTAGCACAAGGCACCCCGTAGTTCTAGTAAATCTTCCCAGGACAGCAGAACACATCCTAGGGATTGATTTTATGAACACACACAGCTTATCGTTCGACCCAGTAAACCAGTGTGTCTGGCGAATGGCAAGAGCAGACAGAGCACCAGCCACCCTCACAGTAGGAGACTACGCTAATCGGATTAGCGCAGTGGGAGAGTACTCATTCGACCTGACTACACTCCACACAGACAGACAAATTAAAGCATTACTGAACAAACACAGGACAGCATTTGCAAGTCACCGTCATGACTGTGGCAGAATGACTGGACAAGTTCATGTTACCGGACAGGACCCCCGACCGCAAAAGCAATATAGATTTCCCCTCGAGGCAGAGGTGGAAATAGGAAAGGTTATAGGTAGCTTGTTGAACCAAGGTGTACTTAGAACGGTAGCCTCCACCAACAATGCCCCTATTTGGCCAGTGAGGAAGCCCGATGGATCATGGCGTCTGACCATCGATTATCGGGAACTCAATAAAGTAACCCCCGCAGTAGCCCCAACGGTAGCTACTAGTCCCGAGACCATGCTCAAGCAGGGTCTCAACGCCAAGTACTTCACGGTATTGGATATCAGTAACGGATTCTGGTCCATACCATTGGCAAAAGCGTGCCAATACAAATTTGCATTCACTTTTAAAACTCAGCAGTATACGTGGACATGCCTCCCACAGGGATTCCACAATTCACCCTCCATTTTCCACCGACAGCTGGCAAGTGGATTAGAAAAATTTTCCCGACCCGAATGTCTGGTACAGTATGTAGACGACCTACTACTGCAGACAGACACAAAGGCAGAGCACATTTCGCTTCTGGCCGAACTCCTGGAATTGTTGACTTCAATTGGATGTAAAGTTAACCCCAGAAAGGCCCAGATATTGGAAAGTAAAGTGATGTATTTGGGAACAGTCATCACGCACGGCAAACGCGAGATCGAATTCAAAAGAATTGATTCGATTGTCAAATTGCCCCTTCCCCAGAATGTTTCAGCCCTCCGGTCGTTTTTAGGACTGGTTGGTTATTGTCGGAACCACATAGACGGATTCGCGACAAAAGCCGCCCCACTTTCAGACCTCCTTAAGAAAGGAGCCCCCTGGGAATGGCTTCCGCAGCATACAGGCGCTGTGGAGGAGTTAAAACGAGCCCTTAGTGCAGCACCCGCGCTGCTAGTCCCAGACCAACTTTCCCCGTACGCAATCGAGGTAGCTAGCACAGATCTGACCCTCTCGGCCGTGTTGCTTCAGGAACAGCACGAGCAGCTAAGACCAGTGGCTTATGCCTCCCGACTGTTAGACCCGGTTGAACAAGGATTTTCAGCCTGTGAGAGGCACCTCCTTGCTGTCTTCTGGGCAGTACAGTACTTTTCATACATAACCGGACTAAACCCCATCACCATTCTAACCGAACACACACCCACACAGCTACTACTAGACGGTCGACTGAAGGACGGTTCAGTTAGCCAGATTAGGGCAGCTAGGTGGACCCTACTTTTACAAGGACGGGACATTACTGTAAAACGGACACGCACACACACATATTTAGCAGACAACCTCCAATACCCCGGACAGCCCCATGACTGTGAAATTGTAGCTCCCCTACATAACACAGGCCCCTTCATAGCAAAAACACCCCCCAGGAAGCTAGGAAACCCAGCACAAGGCACCCCACACACAGACACGTGTGGACCCCTCAAGATATACGTGGACGGTTCATCCACAGTTTTAAATGGTGAACGTATCACTGGATGCGGCATCTACGTCGAGGACGCGCAGGGGCGCGCTCTCGAGGAAATAGCACTGAAGTTACCTGGTCACTTAGGCGCGCAGGCAGCAGAGCTAGCAGCCATAGCGTATATAGTGGACCACCCCGATTCTTTCCCCAGCCCAGCGGACATATATTCAGACAGCTTATATGTATGCAACAGTCTAACAGATTTTCTGCCCCTGTGGAGGACACGAGGTTTTGTATCCGCAGACGGAAAACCCCTTCCATCAGCCCCCTTACTCCAGCACATTCTAGAGAGAGCGAAGGACAGGACCTTCGGCATAATAAAAGTTCGCAGCCACCATAGGTCATCACCTCCTGGGAATGTAAAAGCCGACGCATTGGCTAAGGCAGGTTCCAGGAGAGGACACTTATGGACCCCCCCAGCTAGCGCACCAGCTAGCGCCCCTGTGAGCGCAGTACAAGTCTCACAAACAGAGGTTAAAGATCTCGTAGCAGCACAGAAACAGGACGGAGACCTCAGGGAGGTTTTCAAGGGAAACTTTGTGCCTGCGTACGAGCACTTTAAACACACACTGACCACACATGAGGGTGTGATCATTAAGGATCAACTTTATGTGGTCCCACAGCAGGATAGAAATGCAATGATCGCTTTATTTCACGATAACCACGGACACCAAGGAATTGATTCAACCACGAGGCACCTCAGGCAACTCTGTTGGTGGCCTAATCTCAGGACAGATGTAACACACTATATAGAGAATTGCCTGATTTGTGCTCAGAATAACCCGGAGCGGTATTCTAAGAAAGCACAACTTCGGCATACTCGCCCAGTTAACGGCCCTTGGACAAACCTCCAGATCGACTTTATAGGTCCATTGCCCCCTTGTCGGAATGGCTATAAGTATGTTCTGGTGGTGATAGATACCTTTACAAAATGGGTAGAGGCATTTCCATCACGTACAAACACAGCTAAGACAGCTGCAAAGATCCTGACCCACCACATCTTCACGAGATGGGGTTTACCCCGAAGTATCGATTCGGACCAGGGATCTCACTTTACAGGACGGGTCATGAAGAACGTCCTGACAATATTCGGCATAAAACAAAACTTCCATATTGCGTATCATCCACAGTCCAGCGGGATTGTGGAGCGCATGAATCGGACCCTAAAAACGACCCTCAGGAAAATGGTTCAAGAGAACAATTCCACATGGGATTCAGTGCTCCCATTTGCACTTATGTTCATAAGGAACACTGTCTCCACATCTACAGGATACACACCACATACACTCATGACCGGACGCCCTATGAAAGGTACAGAATTCCTTTTAGGACTGGACATGACAAGCCCCGAAGTGACGGCCCTCACACATGAAAAGGCAGTTAAAGATCTAGTTGAGACTGTGAGGTCTGCACAGATCGCAGCCGCAGTCCAGCTAGGGAAACGCCGACAGCAACGCACTGCCTGTTTCAATAAGACCGTACACACCACAGAATTCCAGGTTGGGCAACAGGTAATGTTATCTGTTTACAACCCCAGCAGTTTTTTGGCTCCAAAATATTCTGGCCCATACTCAATTTCGGACAAAATTAGCCCCTCCGTTTACAGGATAAAGTATCCTAATGGGAAGACCGCGTGGTTTCATATTAACCAGCTTAAGGCGTATGGAACACAGTCTAACCATGCTCATCATGTACTGCTGGATGCAGCAGAACACTTCACCCCGCCCACCAGAGACACTTTTCCACCATTCCCCTCACAGACCAGTTCATCAACGGACTCACACACGACTCCGCCCACAGACCACGACAGACCACGCCCCGACACGCCCACAAGCTGCCACAGCAGAGACAGCAGGACTGACACTGACTCTGAAGACAGCGACAGCACACAGCCATACAGCCCACACTGCACCAACTACGACCCCGACTCCAGTGACCCCATGGAAGTCACCTACCTCAAATATCCAGAACCACCACCCGACCCCGACTACCCCGACAACACACTCGACACTACATTATGGCACAGGGACAATTCGTTCAGACTTGTCCGTAACGATGAGAGTGACCCCCGGTCACACAATTCCAAAGTTTCATGCCTGATCCACACAAGGGTGTGGGATCCGGGAGAGCAGGACGACGCAATGTCTGAATCCCGACACGGCAACCCCTTTGTGACCCTGTTCACAGAGGCAGAATCAAAGTGAGGTGTCCAGATGATGTAAAATAGGAATCGTTTGAGGGAAACGATGTCCTTTCTGATGGAACCTGCACGTATGTTTGTCTTCGTTTTATGTTTGTTTGTTTTCAGGATTGTAAATGGTTCAGCTGGAGGATGGACATCTTCTTTTCAGCTGAAAAGATTGTGACCACCTCACATACACGTTAGCTTGTCTGCCGAAACTTTTGAGAACTTCGGTTTGATTGGAGATCTTTTCCAAAGTTGTAAGGCTACACGCCAAATAGCTTGTCCGCAGATATCTCTGAGAACTTCAGTGATGTCCTCAGTTGGAGCATCTTGGCTCCCTTGGTTTTTTTAGGTGCCCCTCTATTCGGCGAATAGAGGCTGCAAGTCATGATGAACACATTCGTACCCGTTTTTTCCAGGTTACTCAGGCAGTGGACAAACGGCACTGAGGACCCGCCCTGTCTGAGAACCAAACTTGGTCAGCCAAGCTCGGGTATGGCACAGCACGCCCTACCCGGGGATCCCATCCAACTCGTACCCGTCGCGGCCCATACGCAACTCATTCGGAAGTTTGTTTCAAAGTTTGTTTTCATTTTAAGTTAGGTAGCCCTTCGGCCGCCATCCCACATGCTATTTACATCCGGGAACATTCGGATGGTAAACTAGCAAAGCCTGCGAGACGGCTCGCAGAGGGAAGGATTGTTAGGTGTATGCTGGTCTTTAAATTCGCTTTTTGAAAAAAAAATGAGGGGAGTCACAGGGTGTGACTTAGCCAGTCATTTTAAAGGGTCAATTGGGTTTTGAAAGACAGATGCACTAACAAGTAAAGGTCTTAAACTGTGTATTGACAGATACTGTGCTTGATCCCAAAGGTTTCGAAGGACGAGACAGAGATCGAAGCCAGGATTGTCAATACCGGAGGAAGAAGGAAGAGAAAGAAGAAGAACAGCAAAATGATGGAAGCCCACCTATTGTTTCTAAATGTTATGTGTATATGTGTGGAAACAAGACACGTTTCCCCCACAACCCCCACCGTAAATGTTTCAATTACAGCAAACCCCCAGTGCTCAGCTCTGATCAGCGAGGTTCAGACCTGGTGCACTAAATTCATGACGTGGTACTCCACGTCCTATATAATCGAATCACTGTTGGTGATCGCGATCCTCATCATACTAGTACAGACCCTCAGGTTGAGGAAATGGAAGAGGAGAGCCTCTCGTTCCAGCACCTCACCCATCTATAGAGTTCAATCCCCCATCTTCGGATTCCACCAAACCCCTCAACCCCTCACTGATTACAACACTCTGTAAATAAAAAGTTCAGCCATGTATTATATTGTTCCATACTCGACTGCCGAGTTGGGAAGTGTGATGTTGTGGTGTGAATGGTTAAGGTTTTAGAGTGATGAAATGTTAAGTTAAGGTTAAGGTTAATAGTGATAGGTAGAGGTTCCCAGTTGTAGTAATGCATGTCCCTTTGACATAGGGCCAAGTAGAAATGTTAGTTAAAAAATTTTTCTCTTCTTCCCATAGTTTAAGATAGAGTAGAACAGGAACTGGCAAGAGGTCAGAACACAAGGAAGGCAACGTACATAGGTGATCCTTCACAATATTATGATTGTGAGGATCACAAGGAGGGAATGTAGCCATGCTGGCCACGCAAAATGGACACTGAGCCAAAGTAAAATGGAAGACAGAAGGAAAAGCCTGTTTAGTGAGAACAGACAGCCTGCTCTCAACTAATTAGCATTTTGCAAGCAGCAAACCAGTTTCTGGCCAGGTGCAAGATCTCCAAGCCAAAGGTGTTAATGGCAAAGCGCTTAGCATTCTGATGAGGCAGCCCAGATCCAGGCACGAACAATGGCAACATTTCCATCTCAATGTAACACTTAATTGGTTGCGCAGACAGGATGGCACCAGAGTAACGAATATCGAAACCACCCCCCAACACCGAGGAAGGCCCTCGCATTGGAGGATTTCGAAGGTGACCGTTTGGAAACGCTCCAATCGGTACCGAAAGGTAGAGCCCGCCTAGAAGGGGGCAAGGACATTAGAGAGGGGTATAAAGGCAAATTCCCCACATAGCCCGGTCTGTTAAACCCGTGCTCCGGCCCTGATAGACATCTTGCATCCTGACTCCAGCCGTTGAGCACCAGCCGCCGAAACCTTAAGTTCAACGCTCGCTACGCGATCCAAGCCCACTAGACCCCCAGTACCAGAACGCTTGCTGAAGGCTGCAGTACAAGACCAGGACGAAGGCCTCGTTCTCTGACCTTGCCTGTTCCTGTTAGATAAGTATTCTGATCACTTAAGTTTAGTTATAGCTTAGTCTCTTAGTGTGTGCATGAGTATTTATTATAACTGTATAATAAATATTGATCGTTTGAACCTTACTAATCGGTGTATCGTCTTTATTACTTTGAACTTGACCTTGGAATACTTGTGACGGTGTCTATACGGCACCTGGCGACTCCAGAGC
This sequence comes from Scyliorhinus canicula, assembly GCF_902713615.1. NCBI lineage: Eukaryota > Metazoa > Chordata > Chondrichthyes > Carcharhiniformes > Scyliorhinidae > Scyliorhinus > Scyliorhinus canicula. The sequence goes on along the minus strand of NC_052147.1, from coordinate 113,268,936 downwards.
TGAATAAATACATAGAACAGAGCCTAGTAGTGTTAAGCACACGTCGAATACGGAGGCGTGTTAATACACTCCAATAAACGCGTTTTACGCCCATAGTAAAACGTGCAACAGTGTTCGGTGGGGTTACTGGGTTATGGGGATAGGGTGGAGGTGTTGACCTTGGGTAAGGTGCTCTTTCCAAGAGCTGGTGCAAACTTGATGGACCAAATGGCCTCCTTCTGTACTGTAAATTCTTTGATTCTATGATCTATGAACTTAGGGAAGGATCTGAAGTTATGAAGCCCCGTTCTGTTCTCACCGACAGTGGTTGACACACGGTCACCTCCCCTGAGATGCATTCACTCTTGCGTGATCTTCCTGAAAAATTGAAGTCCGTCAACTCCTATGTCCCCGAAACAAATTACAGTGCATTGAAATTACTTCTTTAAAATCATTAAAGGAGCAATATTGATAAACAGGAATCTGGTGCAATAAGCCAGAACTCCTAACTGCCAAATTTGTCCGAATTGTTATTGTTTAAGGAGAGGACTGAATTGACATTTTAGGTAGGATTTTCCCTGCAGGCTTTTGAATGCTGCCTTTGGGAAACTCTGTGTTCATGGCTGATTGGTGTAGTGAGCAGGAATTCAACCCAATATCATGCTCATAGACAGCTCCCTCGCCCTCCTCAGCTGACCAATAGGTCAAACCTCGCCTGCAACTCCTTCTTTGCCAGGAGACCTGGGTCTGGGTTTCCCCATGTACCTCCCATCCACCTCTAAAATCTCTTCCATCAACCGTTGCCATTCCTCTCTCTCCTCCCTATCCACCTTAGCCTTAAACAAGATCACCTCCCCCCTCACCATTGCCTTCAGAGCCTCCCAGACCACTGGCCGCAATACCTCCCCCATGCAATTAAACCACAGTACTGCTTAATCACCATCCCTATCTTGTCACAGAAGCTCTGGTCCGCCAATACCCCTACATCCATTCTCCACCCTGGCCTCTGGGCTGCCCATTTCTCCAAAACTTCATCCACCCAATGCGGAGCGTGATCCGAGATCACAATTGCCGATGACTCTGACGCCTTTCACACCACAGAAAATTAAATCGTCAAATACTCTCGATCCCCTGGGTGTACAAACCTCTGTGGGTCCGCTACTCCCATCTCCCTCATGAGTCCAGCCAACGCCTTCGCCCCCTCCACCCTTCACCCCCCCCCCCCTTCCCCCCCGCCATCTGGGTCAGCGAGCGTGGCTGGGACCTGTCCACCATTGGTTCCAATACTATGTTCCAGTCCCCCGTACCATCAGCTAATGGGTATCCCGATTTGGGATGGCACCCAGCGCCCTCGTCACAAACTCTGCACCATCCTCTTTGGGGCCATATACACTGGCCAGCACCACCAACCTCCCCTCTAACCCACCCGTCACTACCACACACCTGCCCCCTGAACAGTCATCGCCTTCTCCATCTGAAACCTCATCCTCTTGCCCACCACTATCACTAACCCCGAGCCCTGACTCACCCAACCCTTCCTCAGCCTCACCTGATCCTTCACCCTCAAATGAGTATCCTGCAGCATCACTACATCAGCTTTTTAAACTCTTCAAAAGCTCTTGATCTCTTCACTAGCTCCCCTAACCCCCTCACGTTCCATGTCACTATTCTGACTGGGGGTCTCTCACAACCCCCCACCCCTCTATCCACCATCATCACCACCCCCGGCCCTGCCCGTCCCGCCAGGCCCACCCCAACCTTTTGTTACCGTCGAACCCTTCCCTTCTCCCAGAATCCCTCCATTCATTTTCTCTTGCAAACACCTCACCCATTATCGATCCCCTTCTCCCACTTCGCCCAGGTTCGACTAGGCTCCAATGACCAGGGCCCCACCCCCACCACACCCCTGTTCACTATCCAATCTTCGCTTGCTAGTGCGATGACCCCTGCCAGCAGCCCCCCCTCCTCCCATCCCCCTCTTCAGTAACCCAGCAATCTTCCACATACCCCAACAATCCCCCACCTCCCTCACATTAAAGAACAATACAAACTGTGCCGACAGTAAAAAGGACCCAAAACCCAACACACATGTGAACAAATGTAAATAAACCCCCCATTCAAGAGACAGAAAAGAAAACAATCAAATAGAAAGCCCTCCAGAAGAAAAAAGCACTAGCCGCGTCCCCACAAACCAAGTCCAAGTCCCAACTCTCATCTCAGTCTCAGTCCTTCAGCCTTTACAAACGTCTCCGCCGCCTCCACCATCTTGAAATAAAAATCCATAGAGTTGTTCGTCACTCTCAACTTCATAGAACTCCAAATCTCACTCCGTTGCTGTACAATGTGGCCTACTCCCGTCCAAAGGCCGCCTGCCTTCTCACCAGCTCCACCATCAGGTCCTGGTATATTCGTATACCAATGCCTTCCCACTTCACCACTCGTCTCTGCTTCGCCCAACTCAAGATCTTCTCCTTCACGTGGATCTTGTGAAAGCAGATTATAACCGCCCTTGGTGGCTCATTTGCTCATAGGCTTCGGCCTGAGCGACCGATGTGCCCTGTTCAACTCGTAGCAGGAGAGTTCCTCTCCCTCATCTATCAACTCCGCCAACATCTTTACGAAGCATTCGGTCGGCCTCAGGCAGTCCACCCACTCAGGCAGACCCATAATTGGCAGATTTTTTCTCCTTGACCTGTTCTCCAGGTCCTCCACCTTAGTTCTGAGCCCTTTGTTGGCATCCACCACCCTTCGCAGGTCCTCACCCATCAAGGTGAACAAGTCGCCTCTTTCACCCGCTTCAACTTCTCTCCTTGCTCCCGCATCTCAACCGGTGTCTTCATCACTGCTGCCTTCACTGAGGCAATCGTCTCCTCCACCCACTCATCATCGCAGTCATCATCTCCATCCGCAGCATCTTCATATGCTTGGCAAACAGCCTCTCGAACTCTCCCAACATCCTCTCGGTCAGAGTTTCCACTGTGAGGAGAGAGGCCCCACCCCCACCCAACGACACAGCCTCCGCCATCTTTCCGCCTGCAGGACTCAGATTCATTCAACAGTGGACTTTCGCTCACCCCCTTCTTTCCAGCACCCTTCCTCTGTGTCTTTGACATTTCACACCTTCCTTATAACTTCCCACACCAACTCATTCACAACTACCTCAGAAACTGTATATATAAGTCCAAAAACCAGAGACTCTAGCAGACGCCATCTAACGTGTGACCTGCACCTGTCAATTCCAGCTTTGCAGGACACCAAGAACTCCTCCCTGTCATAATATCCACTCATGTATATAATGAGATGCAGACAGGCAGTGATTGACATATAGGATGACCAATAAGCATACACCACAGTGCAGCCAATCACCAGACAGGACACTACCACTATAAAGCCAGAGGGCACTAGGTTTTCTGCGCTCTCGCGACAGTCTACTGAGACAATCAGAGTCCACGAGTTAGCAAGTGCAAACACCATGCGGTAGCTAGTAAGTTTGGTCAGGCTACTACAAGGTCACCATTCAGATCAGTATAGTGTCGATCCACAGCTGAATATGTATAGCAGTTCTATAGCTGAACAAAACCGTGTTGGATCTTCTCCAGTGTTTGACGTCTGTTTCTAACTTCCCTGCATCGAGTGCAGTCCACATCGAACCAACTTGCCTAACACATCACCCCCCTCCCCCAGGGTCCATTTCAGGTGCATTTTCCGCATGTAATCTTATCCCATATAAGGTAACAGCAGGAGTTTGAGGTGTCAGAACATCTGGCCAAATCTGGAATACAGAACAATCACCCTTATCCGAATAGGACCGATTATCTCTGATCTCCAATTGTAGGACAAGTCAAGACTTGCCCTGACTTGCCTGTCTCTGACCAGTGCATTTGAACTTGGCCTGTTTAAATTCGCTGGCTGATGGCTGTTGGCTGTGGTTTAATTGAAAGTGGTCCAATTCTGTGTCAGACCTACGATTCAGTCCGTTGGCCACCTGGCCTCAACACTGCTGTGAATTAGATGATGTAAAAGCACTGAAGGGAGATTAATCAGATACCCACAGTACTCGTCATTTTTGTTCTATCTGTGGCATCTACAGAGGTTTGAGGAAAAGAACGGGAACCCAATTTGTACTGCAGAATAGAACTCTACTTTGGTACTTTCTTACAGGCTGATGAAGTTGTATTGCGAACATACTGCTGGTGCCATTCATGGAAATTCAAGTGGCAACAACAGGCCGTTTAAAGTTCAGGAGAAGCAGAGACTTAGGTGTTCAAATTTACAAATCTTTATTAGTTAAAGTAAACAATGCAAAATCAAACATATAAATATAAATATTCATGTTTGTGGAAAATATCACGTTGTTGCAGTTTCAAGATTGTATTTGCTGTTCCAGGATAGAAATTAAAGGGAAATAAAAGTAGCTAGAAAATGTCTTCAATGTTCCCTCGAAGCCTGAGGGTATTTCGCAGCCTATTACTTTTGAAGTATATTTACTGTTGTCACGTAATCAAATGTAACGGCCTTTTTGTGCACAGCAAGCGCCAAAAAAAGTAGTCAGATAAATGAGCAGTTTAGGGATTGATTCCCTAAACGGGTCAGGGATTGATTCAACCAAATAGGAACAAAGTCCCATAGCGAGTGCATTTAGCTGCATGTTTCCCAGCGCGCCTGTTATATAATGGGCCTCAACGGGGATCGTGCGACTGAGTCTGCACATAGCCCCGTTTTGTGCACTGGGGAGCACTGGGACTACTCCCCAGTCCATCGAGAGTTGGGATGCCATTTTAAATTGCATCTCGATTTTCAAGGCCCCTACCTCCACATCCCCGCCCTCCCAGCCCAATCGCACTATGGGAGGGCCCCATGGGAGGATTCCCGGGTCCCCTCCCTGAACATGCGGTACCCCCAGCACGATCGCTCATGAGCAAAAAATGCCAGCTTGGCACTGCCGATCTTGCACTGTGGCAGTGCCCATGCCAGCTGGGAAGCCACTTGGGCACCTTGACAATGCCAGGCTGGCACCCAGGTGGCACTTCCAGGGTGACAGCTGGCACCAGCAATGCCAGGGCACCACCCTGACCAAAGGCCATGCAGCTGGGGTCCTCCAAACCCCTGGGAGACCTCCACGAGTGGCGTTCCATCAGGTCCCTGTTTGCGGAGACCAGGGCTGAATGGCTCTGGTCTGAGGTCTCTGAGGCGAAGGGGATGAATTCCAAAGCCTCAGGTACAGTGGGAATCTGCACAGTAGAATGAGACTAACTGTCTCGCTCTAATATGCAGCTTTACCAAAACGTGATCCTGCCCACAATGGACAAGATTTACATCGCAACGTCTTGTGACATCAGATTGGATCTTGCGTGGCATTGCGAGCCACGCTGCGCCGCGGGTGAGCTGCTTTCCAGCGCAGCATGATTTTTCAGAGGAATCTAAGACAAAGGAGAGTCAAAAGGTTAGACCCCTGCCCTAGGAGTGAAGTTTGGATGCATTTCTACACGCAAACGTTTGTAGAAATTTGGAACTCACTTCTGCAAAGTGCAATTGATGCCAGGTTCAATGCTAATTTTAAGCCTGAAATTATAGTTTTTTTTAGGGACAAGAGCAAATCGGCCATATTGAGTTAGGGTGCAGATGAAATATTGGTAAGAAGAACAGACTCAAGGTGAGAAATGGCTGACTCCTGTTTCTATGATCCAGTTTGGCAATAGAAGTTGCGGGGTCATTGCTGACCAGGGCATACAAACATATGAATTAAAATAGAGCATCTCCAACATTATTCCCTCAATACTGCGGTGAAGTATCAGCTTAGATGGTGCTCACGTACTGGAGTGGGGCTTGAACCCACTTGGACTAGTTCAGACCGAGCTGCGGGTTCTCACTGGTTAAATGTGGCACTAGTTGTAAACTCTACTGAGGTTTTTTTTTAAATTACCCATGCGCTAATTTCAGGTCAAATGACTGATCAGATGAAAAATGAGAACTGCAAATTAAATGAAACCTTACTTTGTAACTAGAACCTCAATACGAGAATTATATATGGGGACACTGGAACCCACCATGAACAGACAAAGATGATACACAAATACTGTTTAATGACCTGTATTTGCTTCAAGTAACTAACACTATACAAACTTACTTATTTGGACATCACACCACTGTCTATACAAAGTTTAATAATGTTATCATTTGTTGTGGCTTTTTGGACTACAACCATTGAATTCAATGGCATAAAGCCCGAAGTTTTGGTTAATGTTGACATCCAAAACTGATTGGAGGGAAGCAGAGAAGGATGACTTTCTGTGGGAAATGTACACACGTGGTGTAATGTAATATCACTGCTGATACAATACACGTCCAGCATTCTGACTTTCCCCTGTCCTAGATAGTGTTCCTCTCCTTCAGGTGTGCACTAGATTTGTCGAATATGTCTTATTTCAGTTGTGGGAGTTAAGGGTTGTTCCAGCCTTGAAATAAGTGGGACAACTGTGGCCAAAACATCAACTTTTACAATTTACTTTGGGCCAGATATTTAGCTCCCTCTTCAGTTTTGGAAGTGTGGTGAATGTATTCACCATAATATAAGTTGTATATATAGTACTGTGGTCTATGGCCAGGGAATGGTAATATGATCTCCTTCCATGTATTGTACTGGAACCCTGTGGGCTCCGCCACTGGCTCCGCCCCCCCGGAGGGTATATAGACCGGTCGCCTGGGGGTGGCACTTAGTTGTAACAGCAGTCACAGGCAAGCAAGTTCTTGGATAATAAAGCCTATGTTCACTCGCTCTCATCGTCTTGCAGTGAATTGATCCAAACATATCACTATGGAAGCCACTCTGAAGCCTGATAAACTGGAACTCGACGCACGAGCAGCAGAAGCTAAGAAAATCTTCTCCCACCTGCTCCGCTGTTTTGAGGCCTACCTTGACTCCTTTGAAATGCCTCCCTCAGACGCCTCCTCCACGCCAGGGTGAGCCACCGAACCTCAGGAACGATTGAGGATGCAGCCATGTACGAAGCGGTGGTCGCGATTCTAAAGAAACAGTTCGTGAAGCCCGTGAATGAAGTGTTCGCATGGCACCTCCTCACAACTCGCCAACAACGTGCCGGGGAATCGCTGGACGAATATCTAGAGAACCTGACTCTACTCGCCCGCAAATGCAACTACAGGGATGTGAAGGCCGGTGACCACATGAACCTGATGATCCGGGACACCTACGTGGCTGGGGTCTGGTCTAACTACATCCAGCAGCGACTGCTGGAAAACGGGGCCACTGATCTACAGGACACAGTAAAACTAGCCATCTCGTTGGAGGTGGCCTATCAGAGCCTTAGCACATTCCCAGCAGACCCAGCGAACCCTTTGTGGGCACCACAGACACGTTCTTCACCTCAAACGCTGACTGGGGTTATTCTCCTACTACGCCCAGTGGGTCCCCAACTATGCGGACAAAGCCCACCCACTTATCAAAGCCACTATATTCCCCCTGACTGCTGAGGCCCGTGTGGCCTTCAGCTGCATCAAGGCAGATATTTCCAAAGCCGCGATGCATGCGGTGGACGAGTCCGTCCCTTTTCAGGGAGAGAGCGATGCATCAGACGTCGCCCTAGCCGCCACCCTCAACCAGGCGGGCAGGTCAGTATACTTCTTTTCTAGAACCCTCCAAACCTCCAAGATTCGACACTCCGCTGTCGAGAAGGAAGCGCATGCCACTGTGGAAGCTGTGCAGCATTGGAGGCACTACCTAGCCGGTAAGAGGTTCACCCTCGTCACCGACGAATGGTCGGTATCCTTTATGTTCGACAACGCACAATGGGGCAAAATTAAAAATGACAAAATCTTGAGGTGGAGAATCGAACTCTCCACCTATACTTACGATATCAAGTATCGTCCAGGGAAGCTCAACGAGCCCTCAGATGCCTTATCCTGCGGCACAAGCGCCAGCGCACAAGACGACCGACTTTGGGCTATCCACAATGACCTCTGTCACCCGGGGGTCACTCGGCTTATCCACTTTATTAAGGTCTGCAACCTGCCCTACTCTACTGAGAAGGTCAGGGCCATGACCAGAGATTGCCAGATCTGTGTGGAGTATAAACCGCACTTCTACCGGCCAGACAAGGCCCACCTGGTAAAGGCCTCCTGGCTCTTTGTGCACCTCAGCATCAACTTCAAAGGGCCCCTCCCTTCCACCAACCATAATATATACTTCCTAACCATCATTGACGTGTACTCCTGCTTCGCCTTCGCTATCCCATGTCCCAACATGACCTCGGCCACTGTTATAAAGGCACTGCACAGCATTTTCCCCCTGTTCGGTTTCCCTGCATACATCCACAGTGACCGGGGACACCTCTTTCATGAGCCACAAGCTACGTCAGTACCTGCTCAGTAAAGGCATCGCCTCGAGCTGCGTCAGTACCTGCTCAGTAAGTCCATCGCCTTGAGCTGCGTCAGTACCTGCTCAGTAAGGCCATCGCCTCGAGCAGGACTACAAGGTACAACCCGCAGGAAAATGGACAGGTGGAGAGAGAGAACGCGACGGTATGGAAGGCCGTTCTTCTTGCCCTTCGGTCCAGAAGTCTCCAAATTCCCTGTTGGCAGGAGGTCCTCCCTGTCGCCTTCCATTCCATCAGATCACTCCTCTGCACAGCCACGAACGAGACCCTTCACGACCATTTGTTTGTCTTCCCTAGGAAGCCCATCTCCGGGGTCTCGCTTCCATCCTGGCTGACAACTCTGGGACCTGTCCTTCTCCGGAAGCATACGAGGAGCCATAAGACCGACCCCCTGGTCGAGAGGGCCCAGCTGCTGCACGCCAACCCCCATATGCCTATGTCACGCACCAAAATGGACGGCAAGATACAGTCTCCCTCCGGGACCTGGTCCCCGCTGGTTCCCATGTCAACGCGCCCCCATCCCTACCACCTACCGCCACCCCCCCCAATCCCTTACGCCCCCCCCCAGTGGTCTTGTACTGTCCTAAGCCTACACTGCCACCATCCACCGACATCCACCTTCCCCTTGCCTACCCCCACTCCTCAACCGTCTTTGACACACCGGGCTAAAGCTCCAGACAACACGCTCTCGGAGTCAACAACCACAATGCCCGCACCTGCCGCACCGCCAGAGCTGAGGAAGTCCAAAAGAACAATCCGGCCTCCAGACAGACTGAACACACGATGACCCCACTTCACCCCCGCTGGACTTTATTTTTCAACAGGGGGTGAATGTGGTGAATGTAATCTCCATATGATAAGGTGGTCTGCACCGGCCCCTGCTCCGATATTGCACCCTACCTCGGCCCAATCCTCCTCCCTATCCCTGTAACCGCACCTAACCTTTGGGCAATCAGGGGCAATTTAGGAAGGCCAATTCATCTAACCTGCACATCTTTAGACTGTGAGAGGAAACTGGAGCACCCGGAGGAAACCCACGCAGACATGGGGAGAAAGTGCAAACTCCACATAGTCATCCAAGGTCAGAATCGAGCCCGGGTCGCTGGAGTTGTGAGGCAGGAGAGCTAACCACTGCCACTGTGCCGCAAAAACATTCTGATCTGCAAATTGCTGAGAGCGTGAGCTCATGACAGAGCTGGGGGGGGGCCTTGAGGAATGACAGGGCCAATGGCCTATCCCATTAACCAATTAGATGAGAGAACTGAGAACAATACAGAGAAACTAGAGGGAAAGAAGGAAGATGAATGAGTGTTAAATGAGCTAAAGAAAGAAATATAAAGCAAGGGAAAGCAAGTTTGAATCAGGGGAGATAAGGGAGATACAGAAAGGGAAAGTAAGAGAAATTTTAGTCGTCCAGCAAATTATTGCTATTTGCAACTTACAGGGTAGCTCTTTCTCACCGCAAATTGCTGAACAATTTGTACACTAATAATAGCCTGTGCATTAAACTCACATGCTGGGCCATTAGTATTGATTAGCACCACTATTTAGTCTATGTGCAGGTCCCTTCTCCCCTCCCCATTTAAAAACAGGAGCTGCTTTGACATTTCATCTTCTGTCAGCACTGTGTTCCAAGAAACCTTAACATGGTGCAGACTCTTTGAATGGGCTAGATACACAAGTGTCCATGTTTGCAAACAGAATTGTTCAGCTGTAAAATGCGATAAGGAGCAGGTTAAACAAGGCAGCCTCCAACAGACTTAGATTAGGGGTGGAATAAACTCCATTTGTACTTCAAAGAGGGCAGGGTAAATCCCAATCATAGTTAAAAATGTTTGGGAACTTAACCTTTTCAACCCAGGATTTCAATCAGCTTTCACACTATTATCTTTTTGCCTGAAGACTTGAGCAGTATAGCAGCAGGACAAAATCCCCTTGAGATTTAGTTCTACGCCGGTAACAATGGCACTGCTTAACCCTCTCTTTGTGCTGTGCTATGTGATGAAAAGTCTGTAGGTCTTTGACCCTTCTCTTGATGAGTGTTGATGAATGTCTAATTCACAACAGACCTGCCATGTTGTGACTGTGATGCAAATGGAGCAGCTCCACGTTGTTAATACTGCTGCAAGGAGGAGATACTGCAAGTAAATTGACTTCAGATATGCAAACAGAAAATATTGAAAGTAGAGATGTTAGTTTGTAGAATCATAGAATCTCTCCCAGTGCAGAAGGAGGCCATTTGGCCCATCACGTCTGCACAGACCCTCTGAAAGAGTATCCCACCCACCCTATCCCAATAACCCCTTAACCTAACTTACACATCCTGTTTGAACGCTAAGGGACAATTTAACATGGTCAATCCACCTAACGCACATATCTTTGGACTGTGGTAGGAAACCGGAGCACCCGGAGGAAACCCACGCAGACACAGGGAGAATGTGCAGCAAACTCCACAAATCCACACAGTCACCCAAGGCTTGAATTGAACCTGGGTCCCTGGTGCTGTGAGGCAGCAGTGCTAACCACTGTGCCACTGTGCGGCCTGATACCACCAAACTACAGAGAATCTGGCCTCCCTGGACACAACACTGTTCACAAATACTGACTAGGTAAACGTTTGCTAACCCTCCACGATTGGCCTAGAGTCCCCAGTAATAAAAGGTTAATCTCCAGGGCAGTGGCAGACATACACTTTGTGGAGCCCTGCACTCACCTTCATTTCTTTACCCCCCCCCCCCTCAATGACGTCACGTACCCTCCATGATGTCACACCCCTTCCTCCAGTGATGTTACGTACCCTCCATGATGTCACACCCCTTCCTCCAGTGATGTTACGTACCCTCCCCCAATGATGTCACGTACCCTCCATGATGTCACACCCCTTCCTCCAGTGATGTTACGTACCCTCCCCCAATGATGTCACGTACCCTCCATGATGTCACACCCCTTCCTCCAGTGATGTTACGTACCCTCCCCCAATGATGTCACACCCCTCCTGCCCTGCCCACCCTCACCCCACAGAAACTACTTTCACAATAATGTGTATCTATGCTTGTGTGCATTCTGACTGTGGTGATGCTGTCTCATGTCCACATAGATTCCCTTTGTACCCTTTGCACCCATGAGGATTCCTGCGAGCTGGCAAAAGTCCCCAGTTCCTCTTTAACCCTCTGAAAAAGTTGCAGTGGATGGATTCTGTCACTTGTTCTCTACTTGGCTGAACTGCCTTATCGAATGGATATCCTACACAATACCTATTTCACAACAGCTCAACACAGCCATTCTCTCAGCAACAAAAGAAACAGTTGCCCCACTCCGCGAGATTATTTGTAAATTGCACTGTAGCAAATTAATCAACCTCTGTTGCAAAGGTAGAAAACACAGTTCTTTCCTGGTATCCCTGGGTAGGACTAATGAGGCCTGTAAATATGAGTTCTGCGATAATCGTGGGTGTGAACATTATGCTTGAAGCCAAGGATTCTTAATCTGGCTCATCCCTGATACAAAAGAACTATTATTATTTGCAAGGGAGTTGCTCACGTCTGCTTTTTTGTACATGCTCAGGGCTACTGACAAAGATATTGGGTCATAATTTGTCAGGATTAAATTTAGTGGCATCCGTCATGAGTTAGATTTACCTCTCACCGCTTAGCTTTTCAAATGTATTGTGTGCAGTACAGAAAGAGAACAAAATAAATAATGGATGTCATAATATACACACAAGTATATGATGGTGCACAGACAGGCACTGATTGACACACAGGATGACCAATGAACACACAAAACACAGCAGCCAATCACCAGACAGGACACGGCCACTATAAAGCCAAAGGGCACTAGTTTTCCCGCTCTCTCGGGATGCAGCCTCTGAGACAGTCTGAGCCTGTGAGCAACAACTAGAACATACACCATGTGGTAGTAAGATAGTCTGGTCAGGTTAGCCTCAGGTCTCCAGTCAACTCAGCATAGTATCAACCCACAGTTAAAGTATGTATGATAGTTAAGAGTTCAATAAAATAGAGTTGCATTTCTTCAAGTGTTGGAAGCCTGATCTCTCACCACTGCAGTAAATGCAGTCCTCACAGACCCAGCTTACCCAACACATAAATGGACTAAGAAAAAGAAAAAAGCAAACAGAAAGGAAAAGTTAAAAAAACTGAAATGTAAGAAGTATCATTGGCTGGATTCTCTGCTCCACCGCCCCACATTTCTGTTACAGCACACCGGCAGGATGCTCCTTTATGCCAGCAGGTCTCAATGGGGTTTCCCATTGTGGGGCAGCCCCACGGCGTCGGGAACCCCCTAGGCTGCTGGCAGGAGCATCCCGCTGGCGGAGAATCCAGCCCCATATTTCTAAATTTATACAATTGATACCTGAATGAATGAGGCTCCACACTTGTTCATTCTCAGCAGGAAGAGAGATTGATTTGCAATAATTTATATGTATCGTCAGACGGGGTTTTCAACTGAAATGAACATAACTTACATTTCTATAGCATGTATAGTTGTGGGGCGGGATTTCCGCAGCCCGCACCAGCTTGGAGAATCGCCTGGGGGGCGCGAATCCCGCCGTTCCGATGCAGGGACTGCGATGCTCCGAATCGGGAAAAAGCACGCCGACGGGGATTGCGCCGCGCGGGCTGCAGAATCGGTAGACCTGGCACGACGTGCTGGTCCCTGGGCCTGCTGCGAGTCTCCGGACCGGATGGGCCGAAGTCCCGCCGATGTGATCGCAGCTCACATGGGGTGGTGAGGGTTGGGGCTGGTGTCTGGGGAGGGTGGAGGTGGGGTGGGGAGGGTTGGGGCTGGTGTCTGGGGAGGGTGGAGGTGGGGTGGGGAGGGTTGGGGCTGGTGTCTGGGGAGGGTGGGGGTGGGGTGGGGAGGGTTGGGGCTGGTGTCTGGGGAGGGTGGAGGTGGGGTGGGGAGGGTTGGGGCTGGTGTCTGGGGAGGGTGGGGGTGGGGTAGGAAGGGTCGGGGCTGGTGGCTGGGGAGGGTGGGGGTGGGGTGGGGAGGGTCGGGGCTGGTGTCAGGGGAGGGTGGAGGTGGGGTGGGGAGGGTCGGGACTGGTGTCTGGGGAGGGTGGGGTGGGGTGAGGAGTGTCAGGGCTGGTGTCTGCGGAGGGTGGAGGTGGGGTGGGAAGGGTTTGGGGCTGGTGTCAGGGGAGGGTGGGGTGGGGTGGGGAGTGTCAGGGCTGGTGTCTGCGGAGGGTGGAGGTGGGGTGGGAAGGGTTTGGGGCTGGTGTCAGGGGAGGGTGGAGGTGGGGTGGGGAGGGTCGGGGCTGGTGTCAGGGGAGGGTGGAGGTGGGGTGGGGAGGGTCGGGACTGGTGTCTGGGGAGGGTGGGGTGGGGTGGGGAGTGTCAGGGCTGGTGTCTGCGGAAGGTGGAGGTGGGGTGGGAAGGGTCGGGACTGGTGTCTGGGGAGGGGGGGGTGGGGCTGGGGTCTGGGGAGGGTGGAGATGGGTGGGGAGGGTCGGGACTGGTGTCTGGGGAGGGTGGGGGTGGGGTGGGAAGGGTCGGGGCTGGTGTCTGGGGAGGGTGGGGGTGGGGTGGGGAGTGTCGGGGCTGGTGTCTGGGGAGGGCGGGGGTGGGGTGGGGAGGGTCGGGGCTGGTGTCTGGGGAGGGTGGGGTGGGGAGTGTCGGGGCTGGTGTCTGGGAGGGTGGGGGTGGGGTGGGGAGTGTCGGGGCTGGTGTCTGGGGAGGGTGGGGGTGGGGTGGGGAGTGTCGGGGCTGGTGTCTGCGGGGGGGGGGGGTGGGGTCTGTGGAGGGTGGGGATTGGAGGGGGGTTGTTTTGCCTGGCCAGGCGCCACCTGTCACCAGTGGCAACCATGCAGTCCATGGCACCAGGTTATGGAGGTGGGTATATGCAATGATGATATGTCTTCTACCCCCACTACCTGTAGACCGTTATGTTTGGCAATCACCCAGTAATGTTGGCCTCCGTGGCGGGGCCCACTGTCATGCATGTAGCTCTCTGGCAGCTGGAGCAGGGATGTGCCAGGGAGGCTGCCGCAGAGGGGCAGGTGGCAGGCACGCAGGCTGGTGAGCCGCCTGCCCGACAGGACAAGGAGGAGGAGGAGATGGAGGAGGTGGTGCCACGTCAACCGAGACGCCCAATGAGGCCCATGTGTACCGGCGCCTCACGTCGTACCAGGACCTCATGGACAGGGCATGCAGGAGGAGACTCAGGATGAGGCCCTGAACTTCTATGCCACGGGATCGTTCCAGTCGCCGAATAGGGACCTGTCCGGCATCTCCCAGACATCGGTGCACAGGTGCATCCGTGCAGTGACGGATGCCCTGTATGACATTGCAGACCACTACTTCCAGTTCGCTGTGGACCGCGCCTACTAGGATGCCTGGGCAGCGGGTTTCGCTGCTGTGGCCAGGATACGCATGGTACAGGGTGCGATCAATGGGATGCACCTCGCCCTGCGGCCACCAGCGGATAACAGGGCCGTGTTCACAAACAGAAAAGGGTCCTACTCCATGAATGTGCAGGTGGTTTGTGACCACCGGATGAGGATCCTGCACGTCTGCGCCCGGTACCCAGGCAGTGTACATGACTTGTTCATATTGGCACAATCATTCGTCCCCTCTGTGTTCAAGGGACACCCGGCACCCCCCACCCCAGGACAGTGGTTGTGGCTGATGACACCTATACGGAGGCCATGGACCGACGCGGAGAACTGCTACAACGGTGCCCATGCAGCAACCATAGGTGTGGTCAAGAGGTGCTTTAGGCTGCTGAAGATGTGCTTCAGGTACCTGAACCGCTCTGGGGGGGCCCTCCAGTACCCGTCAGAGCGGGCCGGCCACAGCGCTGTGGTCTGCTGCGTCCTGCACAATATAGCCCAGCAGAGGGGCCATCCCTGACTGTGAACCTGGGCAATGGCGCCGATGCCCTCAGCAATGGCCTGCTGGGACCGGGCCATGGCCTGCTGGGACCGGGCCACGGAGTTGAGCGCCTCTGTGATCTGCAGTTGGCTCTCGCTCATGGCTGCCTGTAAGAGGGCAGCCATGTCGTGGGCCACAGACGCCGCCTGCACGGAAAGCCCCAGGCCTTGCATACTGCTGCCCATGTCCGACACCGTCGCTCCCTTTGCCTTCACCGCGGACGCCACCCGTGCAGTGTCGGCCTGTGTGGTAGCAATAACTGGCACCACTCCTTGCTCCTGCACGCGGTGGACTCCTCCATCTGCAGCTGAGGGGAGGGGGAAGGGGGTCTCTCACTGGGTGGTGCCTCTCCTCGGGTCCGCCTGTGAAGTCCATGGCCCTCTCATCCTTAACGGTGAGGAGGTGCAATTCAGCAGGACCTCTTTCGTCCTGGCATGCTCCCGGTTGTTACAGGCGCGCTTCTCCTTGGGGGGGGGGGGGGGGGGGGGGGGGTTGTAGGAGAGGAAGATCATTATTAGGCCAGTCCAGCGGTTGGGTGCATGTTGGCAGAGGCTTAGAGGCCATTGTGCCAATGCAGCCTGCATGGGTGGGTGCAGCCCTGTGGGTCTCAGCTAGGGCTGTACCGCCCATCATTGGAGGGGGGGGCGGCAGCGCAGTGCCACATGTGTGGGGGGGGGTGTTGGGGGGTTGGTGCCATGGGCACAGTGGGGGGGTACTCACCCTAGCTGCCCTGACTAGGTCATTGACCTTCTTGTGGCACAGGTTCCGGCTGGTGTTGGCAGTGACCCTGCAGCCGTCTCCAGGTCACCTGCAGCCGTCACCATGCAACAGGTGATTAAGAAGGCAAATGGAATTTTGTCCTTCATTGCTAGAGGGATGGAGTTTAAGACTAGGGAGGTTATGTTGCAATTGTATAAGGTGTTAGTGCGGCCACACCTGGAGTATTGTGTTCAGTTTTGGTCTCCTTACTTGAGAAAGGACGTACTGGCGCTGGAGGGCGTGCAGAGGAGATTCACTAGGTTAATCCCAGAGCTGAAGGGGTTGGATTATGAGGAGAGGTTGAGTAGACTGGGACTGTACTCGTTGGAATTTAGAAGGATGAGGGGGGATCTTATAGAAACATTTAAAATTATGAAGGGAATAGATAGGATAGATGCGGGCAGGTTGTTTCCACTGGCGGGTGACAGCAGAACTAGGGGGCATAGCCTCAAAATAAGGGGAAGTAGATTTAGAACTGAGTTTAGGAGGAACTTCTTCACCCAAAGGGTTGTGAATCTATGGAATTCCTTGCCCAGTGAAGCAGTTGAGGCTCCTTCATTACATGTTTTTAAGGTAAAGATAGATAGTTTTTTGAAGAATAAAGGGATTAAGGGTTATGGTGTTTGGGCCGGAAAGTGAAGCTGAGTCCACAAAAGATCAGCCATGATCTAATTGAATGGCGGAGCAGGCTCGAGGGGCCAGATGGCCTACTCCTGCCCCTAGTTCTTATGTTCTTATGTTCTTATGTTCTTATGTTCCAGGGTACAGGACCTCCCTCCTCCACTCCACGGCGTCCAGGAGCGCTTTGATGTCCCGGTCCTGGAACCTCGGCGCAGCGCGGCAGGCGGCCATTTTCTCGCGTTGCCGTTTCTCTGCTGATGGCGTCAATTTAACAGCGACGCCGCGCACGTCAATCATGCCGTGCGCATCGGTGACACCATTCCGGGTCGCGCTGTCGTGCTCCCCATGAAGCCCATGCTGGCCCCTTCCATTGCGCAGAATTCGCGCACTTTTGTTGGGTCCGACACCGGAGTCGTTCGCACCGGTTTTGACGCCGGTATTAGAACTTGGACGCGGTAAGGGAGAATCTCGGCCATCGATATCTCCCTTGCAAATGCAGCAACTTCACACCAACTACATCACATGGGCTGCAGCAGCTCAAAGCAGTGGATCACCACCACCTTCGCAAGGGAAATTAAGGATGGGCAATAAATGCTGGCCTAGCCAACAATGAACAAATGAATGAATGAATAACTGTTAAAAAAGTTAATACTTTTCATGAGTGAGGCAGACATAAAGATGCAAATTTTGTGAAGCTACCAGTGGAGGTGTTCAACTGGGAGAGCACTTTTGGATCTCTACATTTAACGGTGCACCTGCCTTCCACTGAAGTTACTGCAGTAGGTCGGCCATTTTAAAAAAATGATTACCATTAACCTGACTATTACTTTTACAGCTAATTTTTGAATTACTTTGGCCTGGGATTTGTTAAAGTCTTGTGAGCCAAGGCACAGGTGGTAGCACTCTTGCTTCTGAGCCACAAGATTTCACATTCCACTCCGAGGACTGGGCACAAAATTCTCCGCTGAGGGAGCACTGCACTGAACTAGCGTCATGTTGGACTCAAAACATTAACTCTGTTTCTCTCTCCATAGTGCTGACTTTTCCCAGCACTCTCTGCTTTTCCTTCCAGCCTCCATTCGCTCCTTTTTTTCAGGGACTGCCTGTAGTTCTAGCACTGGCCACCGCTTGAACCTGGCGCTGCTGAAACTACAGATTGGCCAGCAACTCTCCAAGGCGGGACTTTCTCCCCAGGTGGGAGCGAAGGTCTCGCCTGTAACCAATGAACGCCCTGTCGAGCATAAAATGGCTGCTGGGTAGCCAGGATCAGTGGCGATGATTTTGCAGCTGACTGTCCAGTTGGCAGCCTGGGAAACTTTACCAACTCAAAATTCTGCCCAGCAAGTAGATAATATATATATTTCCCCTCAGGCAGCTGACGAAAACCTGATTGCTTCAATTTACTGAATCTCAATGCTCAAAAGTCCAAATCCACTTTCACAGGTGTCAGGATCTATCCAGCAATGGGTGAAAGATTAAATTAAATCCTGTCTGCTAAAGATAAATGACTGTCTTTGCAACGCAATATGAAGCTCAGTGCTCCACAAAGTAATGGATGAACACTCTAAAGCAGGGGTGGGCAAACTTTTCCGTGCAAGGGCCGCATTCAGAAATTCACAAAAGGGCCGCATAGTATATTAAGTAAAATAATTACTTCACCCGGTTATGATTGTGGGCGCCTCATATAGAACATAGAACAGTACAGCACAGAACAGGCCCTTCGGCCCTCGACGTTGTGCCAAGCAATGATCACCCTACTCAAGTCAACGTATCCACCCTAAACCAGTAAGTAACTCAACAGCCCCCCCACCCATTAACCTTTAAAAAAAATTAAAAAAAAAAAAAAAAAAATTTTTTTTTAAATTTTTTTTTTTTTTTTTTTAATGACTTGGTGGGCCGCAGAAATACCTTTGGCGGGCCGCATGCGGCCCGCGGGCCGTAGTTTGCCCACCCCTGCTCTAAAGGATCCTTTCATTTGACCTATCCTCCCTGTTAGAAAGGGCGCAATCTGATGATTGACGATTATGCACAAACTCTTTTTATAACACAACAGGGCTGACTCGTGAACTCGTTAGTTTCTTCCCAGACACCACCTCATTCATATTTCCCCTGATTAATCAACACCCGACATCTAACGTGCAGAAGGGCCCTCATTTCCTGATAACTGAACTTAGATCATAGATCATAGAATTTACAGTGCAGAAGGAGGCCACTCGGCCCATCGAGTCTGCACCGGCTCTTGGAAAGAGCACCCTACTAAAGCCCACATCTCCACCCTATCCCCGTAACCCAGCAAGCCCACCTAACCAAAGGGCAATTTAGCATGGCCAATCTACCTAATCTGCACATCTTTGGACTGTGGGAGGAGGCCGGAGCACCCGGAGGAAACCCACGCAGACACTGGGAGAACGTGCAGACTCCACACAGACAGTGACCCAAGACAGGAATCGAACCTGGGACACTGGCGCTGCGAAGCATCTGTGCTAACCACTGTGCTCTTGTGCCTCCCTAACTTGCTTTGAATTCAAACAGTGCATTCTCATTTTGCCTCAACTCTTGAAATCATCTTTTTTGATCTAAATTACGATCTTAATGTGTGCACTGAAGAACATTTTGTACCTTTAATTTATAAAGTGAGCATATGCAAATGAAAGTCCTCGCACCTGTCTGTGGGTCCTGCAGCACGGTTAGCTGCACAGGCTGAGAGTGAGACTTCCGCTCCCACCTCGGGAGGAAGACAAGTGTAACCTCCGAGCTCCTCAGATTAAAAAAAGATTTAGAAGAATTATAACCTCTTCTAACTTCTGGAGAACTACTGTAAAGGCCCAGACCAAATCCCCCACAGGATGAAGTGCCCCCCACCCGCCTTCCCCCACCCCCAGACTACCCACCCCACCCTCCTGACTCCCCATGGGATTCCTCCTCATCTGACCTGAGCCCGTCCCCATGCCAATTCAATCCGCCCCTGCGCCCACCCCAAATGTCCGACCCCACCCAAAAAACCGAACCCCATCACCACACGCCACCAAGTTGTGATCCACCCCACCACTCTTCTGATCGACATACCCCCCCCCCGCCCCAAGGTCTGATAACCCCAACACCCCCCGATATCCAATCTTCCCTGACACCCGACCCCCATGACATCCAACCCCAACACCAGCCCCCCCCACCCCCAACCACTCGATCTCCAATCCTCCCCCACCCCGCCAAATCCTATCGACTTGGCATCACCTGTCAGTTTCAAACTTACCAGGTTTACAGCATCTGTGCTGTCAAAAAGGCTGTAACATAGTGTTAATTGAATTAAGAACATACAAAATAAGAGCAGGAGTGGGCCACATGGCCCATAGAGCCAGCTCCACCATTCAATGGGCGAAATTCTCCACTTGGGAGATTATGGGCGCGATTCTCTGCAAATGCGGAGAGTCGTAAAGGCTGCCGTGAAACTGGCCGTGTTTCACGGCAGCCTCCGCGCCCCCTCCCGGGACCTGATTCTCCTCCCCGGTCGGGGCTAGCAGCGGGGCCCCGTGAACCACGGTATCGCAGGCTTAGCGACCGTCGCTAAGCCCGCGCGCCAAGGGTCACGGCGGCTGACGCGCACGATGACGTCAGCCGCGCATGCGCGGATTGAACGGCTCCAACCCGCGCATGCGCGGATGACGTCATCACGCATAGGCGTCAAACCCGCGCCTGCGCGGGTCGTCATGCCCCTCAGCCGCCCCGCGGACTGATCCTGCGGGGCGGCGGAGGAACAAAGAGTGCGCGGGCACCGATCGCGGGCCCATGCCACCCTTGGCACCACGGCCGTGCCAATCGGTGCCATGGTTGTCGGGAACGGAACTTTGCGGCCGTTTTCATGAATGATGAGAGCAGGTGTGTTTGAGTTCGTGAAAACGGCTGTAAAGGCCTGGGAACTCGGCCCATCGGATAGGGGAGAATCGCTGTTCGCCGTAAAAAAACGGCGAGCAGCGATTCGTGTCGTGGGGCGGCCGTTGGGGGGGGGGGGCGAATAGCGGGAGGTCAGGAAAAATGTCGGGAAGGCCCTCCCGCTATTCTCCGACCCGTCGTTGGGGGCGGAGAATCGCGCCCTATGGACGGGATTCTCCGTTGCCCGACATCATCGGGCGGAGAATCCCTTCCGACGCCCGAATCGGAGTTGCCGGTTTTCTATTCTCCGCTCCCTCCGAAACGGTGTCATCGTGTCGCGCGCCGCACACTGTTGTAATGGTGTTGGTGCATCATCGGAAGGCCCTACCCTGATGCTCCATCCCCAATGGGCCGAGTTCCTGACCGTGAGGTCGACGTGGGGTCTCAGCAGTCGGAAACCCGGCATGGCGGCCGCGGACTGTGCCCAGCGCCGCCACAGTCGACCAGGAACTATGCTGCTGGCTGGGGGGGAGGGGCAGGGGGGCTTCCACGAGGGCTGAGGTGACTGGTGGGGGGTGGCCAGTGGATGGCCAGGGGTTGTTCTGTGGGGCAGTATTTGGCATGTCGGGTCCGTGCACAGCTGGCGCCATGCTGTACAGTGCGACCACTGCAGGTCATCACCGTGTGCATGCGCGGCCCTTCTTCAGCTGTTTCTGCCGTGGGAGCTGGGAGTTTTACCCAGCGCAGCTGCGAGCCTCTTACCTCTTCCAGGAGGGTGAGGACCGGTGAGGGATCGGCGTCGATTTTGGCATCATAAAATACCACAGTTACCACGCTGCGTTGGCACTTAGCCACAAAATCGGCAGATCCAACTTCATGTTCTCTCACTGGAGCTGAATTGCATGTGAGTTGCGCTCCAAGAGATTCACAATCCTTTGATGTGCAAATTTATGCATGGCGAGGATTGCGTGGAAGGTTTCAAGGGAATCTGGCTATTAGGCCGCCATTTTGAGCTGGTGGCACGATAGCGAGGTCCCGCTACTAGTCACCTGCCCCCTCATCGCAATTCAGCCCCTCACTTCCAGATTTTCTGTGACGCCCTCTGCCCCCAATACAGGGGTGACCCTCCCTTCTCCCTCCACTGAGTCCCCCTAAATAAGGAGACACCCAAAGAGCCCCTAAATAAGGAGATTCCACCGCAGATGCCCTTAAAGAGAACCTCCTAAAGCCCCCCCGAAATAAAGAAACGCCTCACAGACCCTCCCCAGAAAAGAGACCCCTGTCAGGATGTCCCCAGAAAAGAGATCTCGTATGGAAGCTAGAGAGCAGTCCAGACAGACGCAGTGAAAGAAATTACTGCTGAAAGACTCACCTGGACAAGACACCTGCACTGCATGTCCCCCCCCCCCAATTCCCTCCGCCTCCATCCCCAGACCCACCCCTGGCTGTTCTCCCTGGCACTCAGGAAGAACAGGAAGCAGCACCTGTCAATCCCTGGAAAAAGAAACCAGTGGCCTGATCCTTGACTGCAAGCCATCCATTCATTTCTCTTGCTAGGCTGTGAGTGACACTGGCTGTGGCCCATTGTTGCGCAGAGTGACACTGGCCGTATGCTTTCCCCCACTCAAACATTGCTACCACGCCCCCCAACCTGATACCACCCAGCGGCAGGGCATCATGCAACCCACTAAAGAGAGATGCCCATGGTAGCCCTTACAGGAGGGCGTCAGATGGGGGCTGCAGAACATATCATCGGCATGGGAAGGGCCAGCCACCGATATGCCTGCCATCAGGGACAGGTGCCTGCGAGCAGTGTTAGGTGCCGGGCACCTATCGGGCTAGAGTGCCAGGGAGAACAGCCAGGGGTGGGTCTGGGGATGGAGGCGGAGGGAATGGGGGGGGGGGGGGGGGGGGGGGGACATGCAGTGCAGACCTGGGCCACCTTGTAGCCTGTTGGATCTTGTTGGGCATGGGGGGCCCGCTAATGATATGCAAACTGTGTTGACAATACGTGCCTTCCAGACCGCATTGACGCCGCTTTCAAGGTGGATGGAGAGTTGCGATTTAGCATCAAATCGGTGCCCACCGCAATTTTGGTGTCGGAATCTGTTTGCCGCCCAATCGCGTTTCCCGGTTTCGGCGTCTGCCCATGGCGAATCCTGTCCAGTATGTGTGCGTGGAAGCTGTCAATCACAGCCTAGTAAGGGAAGTGAATGAATGGTTTGCAGCTCATTGATTTAGGGGGTTTAAACACAGCTGACTGATTTTCTCTTCCTGTGTCTAAGCCAGCAGGTGTATTGCCAGGTGAGTGTTGCAACAGGAATTCATTTCATTGCCTCTGTCTGAACTGCTCTCTAGCTTCCAGACAGATATCTCTTTTCTGGGGGGGGGGGTCTGTGGAGGGGACCCCTTTATTTAGGCCATCTTTATGGTGTTCTCTTTATTTCAGGAGTCTGGAGGATCTCCTTATTTAAGGGATTTAGGGGGTCACTGGGAGGTCTTCTTTATTTAAAGGGTCTCGGGGGGCCTGGTGGGGGTCCTGGTGGCGGTGGGATGCGCAGGTCTTGCATTGTGGGGGTGTGGAGGTTGACCCTCAGATGGATTTTGGGGGCAGCTCCCTTAAGGAGTTACCCCCTTTCCCCACTGCAGAGTCCACCATGCCGTGGCCATGCTTGTCCATATCTGTAGTAAATTTCTCCCACGTGATTCCCGGCCTAGAGGACTGGAGAATCACGGGGGCCCAGGGAATATGCTGCCTGACCCACTAAGTGGATGCAAATGGGTGTTAATGATCCATTTGCATCCTCCCACTGGTGCAGGTGGGAACCTCAATGCCGCCACCAGCGGGTTCTGGAACACTGGAACTGCATCAGGTCCCGTTTTCTCCCCGACGCTGGATTCTTTGCCTCCCCAGGAATTCCGCTACTGGCGGCGTGAGGTGGAGAATTATGCTCTTGGGCTTTAACTCCATTTTCCCATCAACTCCGTATACCCCTTAATTCTACAAAAAGCCCAAAAATCTGTCTCGCCAAGTCTTAAATGTATTCAACGCTGAGGCATCCACCACCGTCTGGGATAGAAAATTCCAAAGATTCTCAGTCCTAAATGATTGGCTCCTTATGCCATGCTTTAGATTCCCCGACCAGCAGAAGCAATCTCTCAGTGTCCACCCCATTGAATCCTTCAGGATACTTTTAAAAAATAAATTTAGAGTACCCCATTCATTTTTTTCCAATTAAGGGGCAATTTAGTGTGGCCAATCCACCTACCCTGCACATCTTTGGGTTGTGGAGGTGAAACACACACAAACACGGGGACAATGTGCAATCTCCACACGGACAGTGACCCAGGGCCGGGATCGAACCTCGGCGCCGTGAGGCTACAGGGCTAATCCACTGCACCACCGTGCTGCCCTACCCTTCAGGATTCTGTAGGTTTCAGTGAAAATGCCTCTCATTCTTCTGAATGTCAGAGAATATAAGCCCAATTGAGTCTCATCAGAAGTCAACCCCCTCATCCCAGGGACCGACTTTGTGAGCCTTTCCTGTAACACCTCCAATGCAAGGATCCATTCTGAAATGTAGAGAGCAAAACTGAACACAGCATTCCAGATGCTGGGTGGGAATCTCCGATCCCCCAGCTGCGTTTATCTCGGTCGTACACTGCTCGCTGGTGCCGGGATTCTATTTCCCCACCGCTTCCAATGGGATTTCCCATTGTAACCACTCCACGCCATTGAAAAACCCACGGGAAGGCGGGGGGGGGGGGGGGGGGATTGCTTGCAGGAAACGTGAATCACAATGGTCTGACACTGCTGCTGGCTGCCTCACCTAAACCCCGTACAACTGCATCAACATTTCTTTATTATTGTACTCTAAACCCCTTGCAATAAAGGCCAACAATGCCATTTGCCTTCCTAATTTCTTGCTGCACCTATGTGCTAACTTTCTGCGTTCATTAAATGAGCAAGTCTCCTTGAACATCAAAGAATAGCTTTGCGTTTTGTGAGACTGGGAAAAATCCATTTTTCATAATGATCAAAATGATAGTTGGTGCAAATATTAATCAAAAGATTTCCATACGACCGCCGGAGCTGGAGGGGGCACACAGAGTGCAGGCAAGGCAGGGGCGGCCGGGCGGACCCCCCCCCCCGCCCGATGGTGATTAGGTTCCACAGGTTCGTGGACAAGGAGCGGGTGCTGCAGTGGGCAAAGAGCGCCAGGAGCAGCACGTGGAACAACAGTGTTCTCCGCATTTATCAGGACCTAAGCCAGGAGGTGGCTCGGCGGCGAGCAGCCTTTAAGAATGTCAAGGAGGTGCTGTTCAAGAAGCACGTGAAGTTTGGTCTGCTGTTCCCAGCCCGGCTATGGGTCACGCACCAGGGTCAACACCACTACTTCTCCGAGCCCGAAGAAGCGATGGATTTTGTGAGGGACCTGGGGCTGGTCCCGAAAGGAGGCCCCAAGGACGCGAGTTAGGGCCTGAGGATTTCTGTGGGAAGGAACGCCGAATGTGCCTGGACTGCTGCTCAACGGTTTGCTGGGCCAAGCGGAACATTTGAGACTCTTTCCTTTGTTCATGGACATTGGTTTGGGGGGTTAACCCCCCCTTGCCCCCCCCCCTTTTTTTTGTGGTCTCTCTTGTTTCTTATGGGGGGGGGGGGGGTTGGGTATATATTTATGTGCTTTTTCTCTTTTTTCTGTGGTTTTTTTTCCTGTTTGGGCTGGTTTGTGCTTTTTGTGCAGCTCGCGGAAGACACTGGAGCCGGCTTGCCCCAGTGGGTGGGGAGGAGGACGGGGAAACAATGGGAATGAGACAGGAAGGCGCCGGAGTGTTGAGTCACCGGGCTAGCAGATTGGCTAGTCAAGGGAGTCAGATGGGGGGGTAAGTTACAGCCAGTAGATGGCAGGGGTGGGGGTATCGGGGGATAGGGTTAGGGGAGGGGGGGGTTGTTCTGCTGACGGGAGAGGGACTTGAAATAGGCACTGGAAAGGAGGTCGAGGGTGGAGGCAGCCAAAGGGCGGGCCAGGAATGGCGCGACGCACGGGTCAGGGGCCGGCCCGAGAAAGGCTATGGCTGACCGGCGGGGTGGGGGGGGGTGGGTTGTGCCCCCCGACCAGGCTGATCACCTGGAATGTCAAGGGACTGAATGGGCCGGTTAAGAGGACGCGGGTGTTCGCGCACTTGCGGGCCCTGAGGGCGGACGTAATTATGTTGCAGGAGACACATCTGAAAGTGTCGGACCAGACCAGGCTAAGGAAGGGCTGGATTAGCCAGGTCTTCCACTCGGACTTGGACTCGAAGTCCAGAGGGGTGGCAATCATGATCAACAAGCGCGTGCAATTTGAGGCAGAGGGCATATCCGCAGACAGGGGGGGCAGATACCTGATGGTACAGGGCAGACTGGAGGGGAGAAGAGTGGTGCTGGTGAATATATATGCCCCGAACTGGGATGACGTGGACTTCATTAAAAGAGTGCTGGGGAAGATCCCGGACCTGGATTCTCGCAGGCTAATAATGGGAGGGGACTTTAACATGGTCCTTGAGCCGACTTTGGATCGGTCGTGTCCCAGAACGGGTAGACTCTCAGCAATGGCAAGGGAGCTGAAAGGGTTTATGGAGCAAATGGGGGCAGTGGACCCCTGGAGAGATAGACAGCCAACAGGAAGGGGCTACTCGTTTTACTCGCACGTCCATAAAGTATATTCCAGGATAGATTTCTTTGTGCTAAGCAGGGACTGTATGAGGGAGGTAAAGAACACGGAATACTCAGCAATTACCATTTCAGACCATGCCCCGCATTGGGTGGACCTGCAGTTCGGGGGAGCGAGCTATCAACGCCCGCAATGGAGGCTAGATGTGGGACTGCTGTCAGAGGAGGGGGTCTGCGAGAGGCTTCGGAAATGCATAAAAAATTACCTGCAGGTGAATGACACGGGGGAGGTCTCAGCGGCGACCTTGTGGGAGGCGCTAAAGGCAGTAGTGCGGGGGGAGCTGATTTCAATTGGGGCCCACAGAGCCAAGGCAGACTGGGCAGAGATGGATAGATTGGTCAGGGAAATGGGTCGGATAGATGAAGAGCACGCGGAGTCCCCGGGGGAGATTTTACTCAGGGAGAGGCAGAGACTACAGGCGGAACTGGGGGCACTATCCACGAGCAGGGCCGTGGAACAGCTTAGGAAGGCGAGAGGAGTGGTGTATGAGCATGGGGAAAAGGCTAGCAGACTGTTAGCGCAGCAACTCAGGAGGAGGGAGGCGGCCAAGGAAATAGGTAGAGTGAGGGACGAGGGGGGGGCGCAAAGTGGAGGATCCGGCAGAATTGAATAGGGTATTCCGGGACTTCTATCGTAAACTGTACACTTCGGAGCCGCCGGAAGAACCGGAGGGGATGAAAAGGTTTCTGGACGGGTTAACATTCCCAACAGTTGGTGGGGGGCGAGTGGAAGAGCTGGGGGCCCCGATTAGAGTAGAGGAGGGCCTTAAGGCTATGCAGTCGGGGAAGTCCCCGGGGCCAGATGGATACCCAGTAGAGTTTTATAGGAAGTTCTCTGAGCTGGTGGGCCCGGTCTTGGCGAGGGTTTTCAATGAGGCAAGGGACAGAGGGACCCTGCCGCCGACAATGTCACAAGCCACCATATCACTGATATTGAAGCGGGGTAAAGACCCGGAGGCGTGCGGGTCCTACAGGCCAATCTCCCTGATTAATGTAGACGCCAAGCTCCTGGCAAAGGTACTGGCAGGTAGAATGGAGGACTGTGTACCGGAGGTGATTGGGGAGGATCAAACGGGGTTCGTGAAAGGTAGGCAGCTGGCGGCCAATTTGAGGAGATTACTCAATGTGATAATGATGCCCCCGGCGGGTAGAGAGGTGGAGGTAGTGGTGGCAATGGACGCCGAGACGGCCTTTGACCGGGTGGAGTGGGACTATCTATGGGAGTTGCTCGGACGGTTTGGGTTCGGGGAGGGATTGGTGGATTGGATCAAATTATTATATCAGGCCCCGAGGGCCAGCGTCAGGACTAATAGAGAAGTGTCGGAGTACTTTAGGTTGTACCGAGGGACCAGACAGGGCTGCCCGCTCTCCCCGCTGCTGTTTGCGCTGGCCATAGAGCCTCTGGCGATTGCGCTGAGAGCCGCAGAGGGTTGGAAGGGGATGGTGAGAGGCGGGGTTGAACACAGGGTTTCTCTTTATGCAGACGACCTGCTCCTGTACGTGTCGGACCCAGTGGCCGGGATGGGAACTATACTGGGAATGCTGAGGAAGTTCGGCCAGTTCTCAGGAAACAAATTAAATACGGTCAAGAGTGAAATGTTTGTGGTCCAGGCAAGGGGCCAGGAGAACAGATTGAGAGGGCTACCGTTTAGGCTGGTTGAGGAAAATTTCCGGTATTTGGGAATCCAGGTGGCACGAGACTGGGGCAGGCTGCATAAGTTAAATTTGGCCAGGGTGGTGGAGCAAATGATGGGAGAGTTTCGGAGATGGGATGCACTCCCGCTGTCGCTGGCAGGGAGGGTGCAGACTGTAAAGATGACAATCCTCCCTCGATTTTTGTTTATTTTTCAGTGCCTCCCGATCTTTATCCCACAGTCCTTTTTCAAAAGAGTTAACGGGCTGATCATGAGCTTTGTCTGGGCGGGAAAATCCCCGCGGGTGAAGAAGGCAATGTTGGAGAGGAACCGCAGCGAGGGAGGGCTGGCTTTGCCGAGTCTGATCAATTATTACTGGGCGGCCAACATCGCTATGATAAGGAAGTGGATGGTGGGTACGGGGTCTATTTGGGAGCGGGTGGAGGCGGCTTCGTGCAGGGGCTCCAGCTTGGAAGCCCTGGTCACGGCTCCTCTACCGCTGCCGCCGGCCAAGTACACCACCAGCCCGGTAGTGGTGGCGACCCTGCGGATATGGGGCCAGTGGAGGAGGCATGTGGGGGAGATGGGGGCGTCTGTCTGGGCGCCAATCTGCGACAACCATCGGTTTGCCCCCGGCAGTATGGATGGGGGGTTCCGAGTATGGCAGCGAGCAGGGGCGGGAAGGGTGGGTGATATGTTCCTGGAAGGGAGCTTCGCGAGTTTGAGGAGCTTGGAGGAGAAAATTGGGTTGGTAAGGGGAAATGATTTTAGATGCCTACAGTTGCAGGACTTTGTTCGTAGACAGGTCCCATCTTTCCCACGCCTCCCGCCAATGGGGATCCTCGACAGAATAGTCTCTAGGAGGGAAGAAGGGGAGGGCAGAGTCTTGGGTATATATAAGGTGCTTATGAGGCAGGAAGGGTCCCAGACAGAGGAACTGAAACTTAAATGGGAGGAGGAGTTAGGCGGGGAAACGGAGGATGGGCTGTGGGCAGAGGCCCTGAGTAGGGTAAATTCGACCGCGACATGTGCTAGGCTCGGGCTGATCCAATTTAAGGTCGTTCACCGGGCCCATATGACGGTGGCTCGGATGAGCAAATTTTTCGGGATAGAGGACAAATGCGCTTGGTGCGCGGGAGGACCAGCGAACCATGTTCACATGTTTTGGGCATGCCCTGAGCTGAGGGGGTACTGGGAGGGATTTGCGGGGGGCATGTCCCAGGTGCTAAAAACAAGGGCGGTGATGAGTCCAGGGGTGGCAATTTTTGGGGTTTCGGAAGACCCGGGCGTCCAGGGGGAGAAAGAGGCCGATGTTTTGGCCTTTGCTTCCCTGATAGCCCGGCGACGAATATTATTGGCGTGGAGGGACTCAAAGCCCCCGAAGACTGAGTGGTGGCTTGCGGACATGTCGAGTTTCCTGGGGATGGAAAAAATTAAGTTCGCCTTGAGGGGATCTGTGCAGGGGTTCACCCGGAGGGTGGCAACCATTTATTGACTTCTTTGCGGGAGAGTGAGCGTCAGCAGGGGGGTGGGGGGGGGGGGGGGGGGGGGTAGAGTAGAGTAGGAGGGAAAATATGGCGGGTAGTACCGGTGGGAGGGAAGCGGGCTTGTGCAATATGTTACGATGGAAGTATTGAAAGTACGTGGATGTTTGCACATTTTTGCCTTTTTTGCTTTCTTTCTGATGATGTCTGTAACTGTTTATAAAGCCAAAAACTACCTCAATAAAATTGTTTATTAAAAAAAAAGATTTCCATAAAAGAGAGAAAAATAAATTGAACTGAATCAATTATAATACTTTTGAAGGGCTCATATTTTATTGGACGTTATTATTCTAACAAGTTAGACAATACATAATGCTACAGAGCATTGGTACTACGAGTACTAACACTTTGACAAATTATATCATACAACTAACAACGCAGAATGCTGTTGAGTAACAACAGGGGCATTGTTCTAGCAGGGAATTGAAAAAGAAACGTCAAATATTTCTTTGGATATTTTTGCAGCGAGCAGGTGAAAAATATGATAAAGTTCCCAAGGGTGGCATGAATCAGGTGGCGAATAGCTAGCAAACAGACTAAGTGAATTCTTCTTTTCTGCGCACACAAAAGAGACAATTGGTAGTCTCCCCGGCACAGTTGTTGAATTTATGCAGGAGTATAATAGATATAGAAATTTCAATCACTTGATAAGCTTTGAAAGCACCAGACTCAACTTTCATTCAAAGGAACCTAAAGCACTGGCTTGCGCACTAATAGTCACACCATTGCTGCCACTTTAGGGAATTATTAGGGATGAGAGTAATCCTCGGAAAATTGTAGAAATATAGAATGATACAACACACAAGGCTATTTTGTCCATCCTACCTTTGTTGACTCTTTGAAAAGGTTGCCTCATTGGGGTAACCAGATATCCCAGTTTTGCCAGGTCAGTCCCAGATTTTCATTAAACATTCTGGTGATTCCCTTAAAATTGTTCAAATGTCCTGGTTTACAGCTTTTCCCTTTTGGACAACTTTTACACAATGCCAATGGGAAAAAGGTGGGGGCAAAATACTAATGCAACCAGAATATACAAGAGGGCTCAGGTCGGATGCGGGGTGAGACACATCCTGGGATGACCCCAGGGAGACACCTGTCTAGGCGGGCATGCGAGCCAGGAACTCTCGCGACATCTGCCTGGACCTCTCTCCCAGGTATGGTTTTGACAGTGTCTCTTAGTAACTATAAACTCACTGACGGTAGAGCAGTGTTTTCCAAATGTTTTTTCCCGGGACCCATTTTTACCAACCGGCCAACCGTCGCGACTCACCGTCGAACTTCGCGACCCACGCCGGTTGACTTTCGTGGCCCCTGCCGGCCAACTTTCGCGACCCATCATTTTCCCTTACCTTTAATGTGACAGGTGAGCCTGCTTGGTCCTCACAATCTCACCTGCTTTGTCATTCAATGTTACGTTTCTGCATGGTCATCAGAGGTCCTGGAGCTCACACCAGCACTGCTTTGTCCTGATGTGGACCCTCCTGAGCAACTCACACCAGCACTGCTTTGTCCTGTTGCGGACCCTCCTGAACAACTCACACCGCCACTGCTTTGTCCTGTTGTGGATTTCCCTGAGCCACTCACTCCAGCAGTTTTAGTTGTGAGTTCCTAGCCTGTTTGTGTGTTTGGCCCTCTCTTCCTTATTACAGAACAATCCATTTTAAATTCTTCAGTCCTGTTGCTTGCTGCTAACAAAATGGAGGAACCGCAATCGCGCCCAGAATATGTGACTTCAGTATTCGGGGTGCATGACCTGCTCTCTGACGTTGCTTCAGGCAGGAAGGTTGCAATGAATTTTTTTTTTAAATTCTCCTGGGTCAGCGTGCTGACATCAGGAGAAGACGGTCTTACCCACTTGGCTCCGGGCCTGCGCACTGATGAGCGTGCACGCACGCGCAGCACGGCCAGCATTCTGAAAGCCGGTTGCAGCCATCGTTTTAAAAGCCGGCTGCGGCCATTGGACACTGCATTCCGCGATTGGGAATGCCACGATGCATGGCATCGCGACCATTCCGACACCCACCCACAGTCCACCCGCGGATCGCGACCCTGACTTTGAAAATGATTGCAGGAGAGAATGTGTAGCTGGTGGTGCAGCTCAAGATGAAAGCTCTCAATAAGGGGGCTGAGTAACACACTGGAGTGGGGTCACAATCACACATGTGCCTTGAATGTGAACCTCAATATTATCCAGAGCTGATCAATGTATCCCGGTTCTGACTTTTGAAAATCTAGTCACTCTGTATAGAATGAATCCCAGTTATAGAATTTTTTAGAATTTTTTTTACAGTGCAGAAGGAGGCCACTCGGCCCATCGAGTCCGCACCGGCTCTCGGAAAGAGCACCTTACCTCCACCCTATCCCCATAATCCAGTAACCCCACCTAACACTAAGGGCAATTTGGACCCTAAGGGCAATTTAGCATGGCCAATCCACCTAACCTGCACATCTTTGGACTGTGGGAGGAAACCGGAGCACCCGGAGGAAACCCACGCACACACGGGGAGAACGTGCAGACTCCACACAGATAGTGACCCAAGCTGGGAATCGAACCTGGGACCCTGGAGCTGTGAAGCAGTTGTGCTAACCACAATGCTACCGTGCTGCCCATAGTTCTTTCCTGTTCTTTCCCTGTAGCTCTGAAATTCCCCTTCCCCTAAATTTCCCCATTTTCTTCAGCAGACAATACCAATCTTTCAAAAGGGGCAGGAAATTAAAGGCCAGTAAATTTAGCATTTATTTTAAACTCATAGAATAAATCCGATGAGATATGAAACACCTGAATAGTTACTGGGGCATTCTGAATTTCACATAATTTTGCTTTACAGATACTGCATATAAATGTAGATTGCAAAAGCCTAAGCCTAGGCTA
The DNA here is from genome assembly GCF_902713615.1 of Scyliorhinus canicula. NCBI lineage: Eukaryota > Metazoa > Chordata > Chondrichthyes > Carcharhiniformes > Scyliorhinidae > Scyliorhinus > Scyliorhinus canicula. The sequence goes on along the minus strand of NC_052147.1, from coordinate 113,236,664 downwards.
GCTACGGCCTAATCTAAATACAAAGGCAAGAAAAGTAAGATCTATCACAAAATATTAAATACAGAGTAGCTGAAATAAGTTTCTTTTTGACATCTTCATCCTAAACAGTAGCAGTGGTGTGTACCATTCTCAAGATGCACAGCAGGAACATACTTAAGCAGCATCTTCCAAACCCTTGACTGCTACCATCTAAAAGGACAAGAACAGCAGATACCTTGGAATACCATCAACAGGAAATTCCCTTCCACGTCACTCATCAACTTGACTTGGAAATATATCGACGTACCTGTGGTGATATGCATCACTGTAGATACACAAGGGGTTAATGTAAGTACACGTAGATGAGCTAGACACTAGAGGGGGCACCAGAGACATGACACACAGACACTCAACCAATAGGTCAGTAAAATAGGACATGACCAATGGGCATTCACGATACACACAGAGGTGACACTACCACAGGGGGGCATTACACCAACCCATATATAAAGGACACAGCACACATATCTTCCTCTTTCCAGTGGAGACACTCAGTGAGTACAGACACAGGGTTGATTCAATATAACACCCACCACGTGGGTTGTAGCAGACTGGTTTGTCAGTCTGAGTAGCTATAGAAGGATCAACAGTAGAGACGAACCTGAGTAGGAGAATTGTAAATAGTTCAATAAACGTGTTGAAGTTATCTCCACTTCTGAACCTTCCTTTGTCAGAGTGCACATCAAGGAAGCCGCTTATGCTACGCCAAGTGCATAACAAGACAGTACCTTCATTGTCGCTGGGTCAAAATCCTGGAACTCTCTCCCTCACAGCACTGTAGGTGTATCTACACCAATGGACTGCAGTAGTTCAAGAAGGCAGCTCACCACCATCTGCTCAATGGCAACTAGGGATGGGCAATAAATGCTGGCCTAACCAGCGAATTTTAAACATCGCCAGCTAAACATGGCAGAAGAGCAATTAGATTTCCTGGGGTCAATGAAGTTCAAAAAAGTATGATTTTTGGATGTGTTGGACTTTCGGATTTACAAATCATAGATCATAGAATTTACAGTGCAGAAGGAGGCCATTCGGCCCATCGAGTCTGCACCGGCTCTTGGAAAGAGCACCCTACCCAAGGGCAACACCTCCACCCGATCCCCATAACCCATTAACCCCACCCAATACTAAGGGCAATTTTGGACACTAAGGGCTAATCATGGCCAATCCACCTAACCTGCACATCTTTGGACTGTGGGAGGAAACCGGAGCACCCGGAGGAAACCCACGCACACACGGGGAGGATGTGCAAACTCCGCACAGACAGTGACCCAAGCCGGAATCGAACCTGGGACCCTGGAGCTGCGAAGCAATTGTGCTATCCACAATGTTACCGTGCTGCCCTATAAAGCACATGCAAACTGTGTGGCATGGTAATAGGGAGGCAATGTGCTTTTATGGGAAGAACGCCTTGCTTACTAGCGTTTCCTCGATTTGCAGCCAGGCATAAAAGATTGTGTACATTTCTGGCCGACATACTCAACCAATTGCTGGAGCTGCAGGAAAGGGAAGAGGTCAATGTTAGCAGCATACATGTTTGCACAATGCTGACGCCATGCTGCTCTGTAAATTAATGTTTGCCACAGCTTACTGTGAAAGGTTGTGGGAAATGCACCATGTTAGATCAATAAAACTGAGCTATCAGTATCAGCCTGTCCATCCTTCTTTTGCAGCACAAGTCACGTATGTATAACTGCGAAAGAAGGGGCGGGGGGATCAATTTAATTGTGGCACAAAATTCATGAACACAAAAAATAAAAATCTCTCCATTATTTATTAGTCATCAGTCAAAATGAAGGCCCAGCGTTGACGGAAGTTGACAAATCTTTGAATAAGAACCATTGGAAGGCAGGAAAATCAGACTGAGTAGATGGTGCTTTTACGAAATCCAACATAAGCAGCATATTGCTGAATCCTCTTTACCTCGCAGAAATCACCACAAAATCACACAGATTCATGATCCTGCATACAACTTTATATGATCATGATTCGACGTCCGGGCGGCGAGCTGAGCGGTCGCGCTGGAAGGCGCTCCCGCAGAGTGAAGAGGCCGGGGCCTTTATCTCTGCAGCGGGAGAGCAGGGCAGGGGACCCCCCCCCCCCAAACGTACACCATAGCAGGAGATGCCCTCGCGCGGCGGCGGCTCAGCAGCATGCATCTCGGTCTCGGCTTGCAGAGTCGGTCGGCAGCGCAGTTCCACCCAGGTCCACCCCCCCCCCCCCCCGCCCCCAGCGCACCAAAACGCAGGTCCAGATCTGGGCGTCAGCGGCATAGGTACGGAGGGCGGGGCTCAGCCTGCGGCAAGAAGGGCGGACGGAGCAGTCAGCCTAACCACCCCCACCGGGAGAGCGATGGGGTGCGACCACCGAACGAGCAGCGGTTACAGACCAAACCCCCCCCCCCCCCCCCCCCCCCCACCACCGGCAGCGACCACCACGAGGCAAGAACAAAGAGACTCTCTCTCTCTACCCAGGGTGAGTGAGGGGTGATGTACCATCAATTGAACGCGAGACGAGTTGCTGAACAAAAGTATGGCTTTAATCTACTAGATGTTAGCCCTGCGGTCGATTACAGTAGAAGGACGACCGCCGGGAGTACTGGAGGCGGGGTTAACTCAGCCTCTCGACCAATCGGGGAGTTGTCACATAACTGGTCTCAACCAACCTGTCGAGAGGCACATGACCGACCAGGGCCAATGGTAAGCCGGTGTTCTGCACCAATGGCAGGCAGCTATGCTAATCATACCACCGCAGGGGGAAAGGAAGAAAAAGAGAAGAATTTTTACAAAAACAAAACTCAAAAAAAAACTGTTAAAGAGAGGCGAGGGGGAAATATATACATAAATATATATTTTTATTATTTTTTTATTTTTTTTCTCTCTCGGTAGCATGGTGGTTAGCATAAATGCTTCACAGCTCCAGGGTCCCAGGTTCGATTCCCGGCTGGGTCACTGTCTGTGCGGAGTCTGCACGTCCTCCCCGTGTGTGCGTGAGTTTCCTCCGGGTGCTCTGGTTTCCTCCCACAGTCCAAAGATGTGCGGGTTAGGTGGATTGGCCATGCTAAATTGCCCGTAGTGTCCTAAAAAGTAAAGGTTAAGGGGGGGGGGGGTTGTTGGGTTACGGGTATAGGGTGGATACGTGGGTTTGAGTAGGGTGATCATTGTTCGGCACAACATTGAGGGCCGAAGGGCCTGTTCTGTGCTGTACTGTTCTATATTCTATATTCTTCTTGCACTCTCTTGTCCCATCCAAAACAAGCCCACCAAAGAGGAGTTGTATAAAAGGGAGAAAAATAAAGTAGCAAAGGAAAGGAGGGAGGAGGGAAGAAAAAGGGAAGAGACAAAGAATAAAGATAGGGTGCGGAAAAGGGGGGGGGGGAAAGAAAAACAAGGGAAGAAGAAAGGGAAGTGGAAGGAAGAAATGCCAGAAGAGAGCCAGAGCAGAGGGAGAAGGGCCACCAGATACAGACCGGGCAAGGGGCGAGCCAGCTCAGGCGAGCGAAGCGGCGGAACGAAAGTATCGCCGCATCGAAAAGAGCTGGACCGACAGGTGCCCTCTCCCCCGGGGCCAGGGGTGCTGAGGGAGCAGCTGCAGGTACTCAAGGCAGAGGTGAAGGCAGAAATAGAGGCCGCAGTGCAGGCAGCAGTGGCCAGGGTCATGTCAGGGGTGCAGCAGGCCCTGACCAGAAATTGGATACCCAAGGGGAGAAACTGGAAGCCCAGGAGGCGACCATTAAGGAGCTGGAGAAAGCAGCGACTGACGCGAGCAACCGGGTCACGGCCCTGGAGAAGGAGGTGGCGACACTGGGCGCAACACAGGGGAGCCTGAAGGGCAGAGTAGACGACCAGGAAAACCATTCAAGGAGGCAAAATGTCAGGATAGCGGGCCTGCCAGAGGGGAACGAGGGTAAAAACCCCACCGCATACGTGGCCGAGATGCTGGGCAACTTAATGGGGAGGAAAACTTTCCCCAACCCACCGGAAATGGACAGAGCACATCGGTCGCTGCATCCGAAGCCCAAGGCAGGGGAACAACCGAGAGCAGTCATAGCTAAACTGCACCAGGTACCGGGATAGGGAGACAATCCTGCGCTGGGCCAAGGCAAATAGAGCTTGCAAATGGGAAGGGCACGCCATTCGAATCTATGAGGATCTTGGGGCAGATATAACTAGGAGTCGGGCTGAGTTCAACAGAGCGAAAGCAGCTCTCCACAGGAGCAGAGTGCGTTTTGGTATGCTGTACCCAGCGAAACTCTGGGTCACATACCAAAACAAGGAATATTTCTTTATAGCCCACGCTGAGGCGAATCGGTTCGTCGAGGAGCACGGGTTGGAAAACAACCAGGGAGGGTAGGGACGAGGGGCCCCTGGCAAGGGGCAACGACACACCGACGGGGGGGTGGGAGGAGTGAGGCAATGCCAGCCTCTCTCTCCCCCCCCCCCCCCCCCCCCCTGCCCGCAGCAGGAACACCCAGAACAAAGAACAATCCACTGCCCGAGGGACCGCTCCAGGTGGGAGGCCAGGCACGAGGGAACGAGAGTATTGGAGAAGGGAGAGCAGGCGAGAGGGGTGCAGGGTAGGATGGGGGAAGAGCGGGCAGAAAACCGTAGAGGCCAGGCAGGGGAGAAGCGAGACAATAACCCCCGAGAGGGGAGCCACCGTACTAGCAGGAAAGCTAGCGCCGGGGGGCACGCAACAAAGCAGGGCCGCAGTGCACCCCCAACAGGGGGGAAGGCGCCAGGCAAGGATGGGGGGAACACCCGTCAAAGTCGGGAGAGCAAACGGGGACAGGAATAGGGGATGGAGGGGCAAAGGAGGGGTATTCGGGGGAGGAGGGAAAAGGGAGAGACCGGGGGGGGGGGGGGGGGGGGGGGGGGGGCACACAGGGAGCGAGAGACCGGGGAGGGGAGATGCAGGGAAGGAGGGACAAAAGAGGCCAGAAAAGGAACAGGGCTACAAAGAGCCACAACCAAGGGCTCGAAACAAGGATACGCTGAAAGCACCCACCCAGTACGGTCTGTGGGCGAAGGGAGACCCCAGAGTGCAGGGGACTACCTGCGTGGCGGACACACAGTGGACGGCCATGGCGGGTGCCCCCGGGACAAGGGGAAACCCCGGAGCGCAGAGACCCGACCGCATGGGGAGAGCAGTGATAGCGGCCACCCTGGACGGCCCCCTAACAAAGGGAAACCCCAGAGGGCAGGGGCGTGTCCACCGGACAAATATGGTTAATCCCACAGGAGCGAGGGGGCAGAAGCCCCCCACCAGGATAATCACCTGGAACGTAAGGGGACTTAACGGCCCAGTGAAGAGATCCAGAGTCCTCACCCACCTCAGAAATATGAGGGCCGACATAGTCTTCCTCCAAGAGACGCACTTGAGGGAGCAGGACCAACTGCGGGTAAGAAAGGGCTGGGTGGGACAAACCTACCATTCCTGCTATGGGACAAGGGCCAGGGGGGTGGCGATCCTGATCGGCAAGAGGATGATGTTTAGGGCGACAAAGACGGTTACAGACCCAGGGGGGGCGGTATGTCATGGTCAGCGGGACCCTGGATGGGGCGCCGGTAGTCCTAGTCAACGTGTACGCGCCCAACTTGGACGACACGAGTTTCATCAAAAATACCATGGCAGAAATCCCGGACATAGCGACACATCAACTAATCATGGGGGAGGACTTCAACTGTGTACAGGATCCAAAGACGGACAGATCAAACCCCAAAACAGGGAAAACCTCAAGCATGGCAAGGGAACTCAGTCACTTTATGGAGCAGATGGGAGCGGTGGACCCCTGGAGGTTCGCCCACCCGGGGGAGAAATAATTCTGCTTCTTCTCCCCAGTACACAACGTATAAACCAGAATTGACTTCTTTGTGGTGGGGAAAACGGTGCTTCCAGGGATAGACAAAGTGGAATGCTCCGCAATTGTGATATCAGACCACGCCCCACACTACATGGACGTGCGGCTGGAGACGGGAAGGGCCCAGCGCCCCACATGGAGGTTGGATGGTGCCTTACTAGCTGACAAGGCCTTCAGCGAAAGGATAGTGCGGGCCATAGCAGAGTACAAGGAGAATAACCAAAACGGGGAGGTCTCACCCTCCACGTTCTGGGAAGCACTTAAGGCCGTACTAAGAGGGGAAATCATTGCCTTCAAAGCACAAAGAGATAGGGAGGAAAGGGTGACTAGGCAGAAGCTGGTCGACTCCATACTGGAGGTAGACCATAAATACTCCGAGGCCCCGACCGTAGAGCTCCTGGAGGAGAGAAAAGAACTACAAAGGAACTTTGACCTGCTCTCTACCAGGAAAGCAGTGCACCAACTCCACCAGGCGCGCGGGACCCTGTATGAACACGGAGATAAAGCCAGCCACCTGTTGGCACACCAGCTGAGAAAGCAGGCAGCCACCAGAGAAATTGCACAAATCAGGGGTACCAGAGGCATGTTGGAAACAGAACCAGAGAGGATTAACAAAACCTTCAAGGCCTTCTACCAAGAGCTGTACACCTCAGAGCCCCCAACGGGGAAGGCTGGGATGAACCGGTTCCTTGATGGACTGGACATACCAGTCGTGGGAGAGGGCAGAAAATGGGACCTGGAAGCACCACTAGCGCTGGGAGAGATCATGGAGAGCATTAGCTCCATGCAGACGGGGAAGGCGCCGGGACCGGACGGATTCCCGGCGGGCTTCTACAAAACATTCGCGACAGCGCTGGCCCCGCACCTGTGGGAGATGTTCATAGACTTGCTAGCTAGGGGCACACTGCCATCCATGTTAGCACAGGCCTCAATCTCGCTGATACCTAAGAAAGACAAAGACCTAACGGAATGTGTGTCATACAGACCCATCTCATTGCTGAACGCAGACGCCAAAATACTGGCCAAAATACTGGCCAAAATCCTAGCCAAAAGGCTAGAAGACTGTGTACCTGAGGTGGTCACAGAGGACCAGACGGGCTTCGCCAAAGGTAGACAGCTTACCGCGAACATCAGGCGCCTGCTGAACGTGATAATGACCCCCTCCGGGGAGAGAACACAAGAGGTGATCGTCTCCCTGGACGCAGAAAAGGCCTTCGACAGAGTCAAATGGAAATACCTCAGAGAAGTACTGGAGCGGTTTGGGCTTGGAACAGGGTTCACCACTTGGGTAAAGCTCCTATACAATGCTCCCATGGCGAGCGTACGGACCAACAATACCAACTCCCAATACTTCCAGCTGCACAGGGGCACCAGACAAGGATGCCCTCTGTCCCTGCTGCTGTTCGCACTAGCAATCGAACCGCTAGCAATCGTGCTCAGGGCAGCAAAAAATTGGAGGGGGATCCGAAGGGGAGGCAGAGAGCACAGAGTCTCACTCTATGCAGATGACCTGCTCCTCTACATCTCGGACCCACAAAGCAGCATGGACGGAATCATTGCGCTCCTGAAAGAGTTTGGAGCCTTCTCAACATGAGCAAAAGCGAGATCTTCCCAGTACACCCGCAAGGGAGGTGGGGGGGGGGGGGGGGGGGGGGGGGGGGGCAGCACTAACAGCCGTTTAAACAAGCCCGACACAAATTCCACTACCTGGGGATCCAAATAGCCCATGACTGGAAAGGGATCCACAAATGGAACCTCACCAGTCTGACGGAGGAAGTAAAAAAGGACCTGCAAAGATGGAACACACTCCCACTCTCCCTCGCGGGGAGAGTCCAGACGATCAAAATGAATGTACTGCCCAGGTTCCTATTCCTGTTTAGATCCATTCCGATCTACATCCCCAAGGCCTTTTTCAAAGCCCTGGACAAACTAATCATGGTGTTCGTATGGGGGGGGGGGGGGGGTAAAAATGCTAGGATCCCAAAGAAGGACCTCCAAAAAACAAAATCCAGGGGGGGGCTAGCCCTCCCAAACCTACAATTCTACCACTGGGCAGCAACAGCCGAGCGAGTAAGGGGATGGATCCAGGAGCCAGAGGCCGAGTGGGTGCGCGCGGAGGAGGCCTCCTGCATGGGGACCTCCCTCTGGGCCCTCGCCACGGCAGCACTCCCATTCCCACCCAAAAACCACTCCAGCAGCCCAGTGGTGAAAGCCATCCTCCAATCCTGAAACCAACTGCGGCAGCAATTTGGCCTGACCAAAATGTCGGACAAGGCTCCCATCTGCAACAACCATAGGTTCACACCAGCACTGACTGATGCCACCTTCAAAAGGTGGAGGCAGGATGGAGGGACACTGACCGTCAGGGACCTATACACAGACGGCAGGATCGCAACACTGGACGAACTGACAGAGAAATTCCGGCTAGCCAGGGGGAACGAGCTACAGCTCAAAAACCTCTTACGAAAGAAGACAAGGACGTACCCACAACCGCCACGACAGACACTACTGGAAGACCTACTGGTCTTCCAGTAGACCAGTACTGGGTCTACTGGGTCTTGATATCCTTTATCTAGGATATCAAGTATCCTAGATAAAGGGAACTGTAGCGACATGTATGACCGACTGGTAGAAAGGGCCGACACCGTACTGGACGCAACAAGAAAGAAATGGGAGGATGACCTGGGGATTGAGATAGGGTGGGGACTCTGGAGCGAAGCACTGCATAGGGTCAACTCCACCTCCACGTGCGCAAGGCTCAGCCTGACGCAACTAAAAGTGGTACATGGAGCCCACTTAACAAGAACCCGTATGAGTAGGTTCTTCCCGGAGGTGGAGGACAGATGTGAACGGTGCCAAAGAGGCCCGGCCAACCATGCCCACATGTTCTGGTTTTGCCCCAGACATGTGGAGTACTGGACAGCCTTCTTCGAGGCTATGTCCAAAGTGGTGGGGGTGAGGGTGGAGCCATGCCCGATAGTGGCGGTCTTCGGGGTTTCAGACCAGCCAGATCTATTCCTGGGGAGGAGGGCGGACGCCCTTGCCTTTGCCTCCATGATCGCCCACCGTAGAACCCTGTTTGGCTGGTGGTCAGCAGCACCACCCAGAGCTGCAGACTGGCTGTCCGACCTCTCGGAATCTCTCCAAATGGAGAAAATCAAATTCGCCATCCGAGGGTCTGTTCCCGCAACTGTTCCGGGACCTGTTTGTGGCCAACGAACAAGAGGAAGAATAGACGGGTGGCCAAGAATCAGGGGAAAATGGATGGGAATCGGGGGAAGGTAGCCGGGGGGAGGGGGGGTGGGGGGGGGGGGGGAGGGCTAAGGGTTCGTTATGGGGGTTTGTTCTCATGGTTTTATGCTTATTTCTTTTTCTTGTTAATTTCTTGTTTTTGTATTGGAGGGGAGGGGTTACTGTTTTTCTCTGTTGTGATAAAATTTGTTGTTGAAAACTTGAATAAAAATTATTTTTAAAAAAAACTTTATATGATCATTTTCCTTCAATTGCCTTTTCTTTGTATTTTCTTCTTCCATTTACAATGTAGACATCAAGGATTGTCTCTTAAATATTCATTCTGAAAGGATCAGTGTTAATTGCTTATTCTCCTCTGATCCGATCAATGTGTAGAGAAATCTCTGCTCAATTTATGCTTGCCTTATTTTTTTTTTCATAATATTTCTTGAATTCCAATGATAAATAATGCGGGATTTGCCGGGTCCATGATTGACACTCGGGAGGCTGACAAGCTGCAGCCACACATACACATTACACTCCCCACACACACTCATCCCAGCCAGAAAGATGGCACTGGTTGTGCTGGAGCGCGCCCATACAGCATTTGGGTCGGTGGGGGCCAGAGAGCACCGAGGGAGGTGCCCAGGGGGGACTCCTATATGACCCATAGCACGAAGTTCAAAGTGGGCTGTTAGCAGTGTGTGCAGCTGCATGGCTGCCTTGACGGCTGCAGCAATGGTGTTTCATGCCCATTCACCCTAACCCCACAGCCTATGTCCTGGCCACCCCCGCCACTCCCTCCCGGCCCTGGCAGAAACCCTCAAGCCAGCAGCACAACTGTCAGCACACTGTAGCGATATTGGGCATTTTACGTACCCCCTCTCTCCGTCATCAGCCGCCAAGCCGGTTTCATGATTTTTTTAAAAGTTTTTAAAATTTAGATTATCCAATTATTTTTTCCAATTAAGGGGCAATTTAGCGTGGCCAATCCACCTACTCTGCACATTTTTGGATTGTGGGGGCGAAACCCACGCAGACACGGGGAGAATGTGCAAACTCCACACGGACAGTGACCCAGAGCCGGGATCGAACCTGGGACCTCAGCGCCGTGAGGCAGCTGTGCTAGCCACTAGGCCACCATGCTGCCCCGGTTTCATGATTTTTAAAAGTACAATTGTGCCACGCCATCGGGAACTCGGCCCATTGGAGGCGGAAAATCGCGGAGCCGCCGGAGAATACCGGGTCGGGCCCGTTAATGATTTGCAAACGGTGTCTACTGTACGTGCATTCCGGACCGTATGGACGGTGTTGAGGTCAAATCGGCGTCTGCCACGATTTTGGCATCGGAACCAATTCTCCGCCCAATTGCCTTTCCCGATTTCGGTGTCGGCTAACAGAGAATTCCCCCCCCCATTATGCTTTACCAAGGTTTCCCAATCATTGCGTGGCCCAAACTATGATGTACACAAAGAAATGGAGATTTAATAACTGGCGTGGAACAGCTACATGCAATGCTGATTTCTACTTGACCATACAGAAAGCAGACATCCTCCGATCAATAGAAGATAAACCTTGGGAGATTTCAACACAGAAACCAAAAGAACAAAATGACTTCAGTATCTAATGCAAAGTGTCGTCAACAAATTGCAAACACTGCATGGAATAAGTACACAAAATGAGGCCCTGGTGCCAGTAAAACAAAACCCACTCACACCCAAAGGCCACACTAGGTTTGGCAAACATTATTGTAGGCTTCCTATTTACAAACAAAACATGAAAACTCATGGACACAATCCAATCGCAATTAAAGTGTTTCAATTTAGTCAACCAAAGAGCAGCTGTGTGCAAGCTAACAGCTGCATGGATGATCAGGTATGCAAAGAAAGTTATGAGCAATACGTTCTTATATTGATGACGCACAGAGTAATGTATGCAATAGCTGGCTGCCAACAATTAGTCTTTGGACAAAAAGGTAATAAATCACATTGTTCTTTCAATCAAAGGTCAAAAGCAGGCACAGAATGGACTTGTAATACTTAAACATTATAAATGTGTCTTTTTGTCCTGGCAACACACGGCGGACAAACATTAACAAAGGTATCTCGCTATTGAGAAAGAGGGAAGAACAGGTTTAACACCCACATACATCAATAACTCTGTTAATGTCAGGATATTAAAAATGAGTTAATAGAACTGAAAAAAGATTTAATTCACTTACAATTCCTCAGAACATAAAACATGAGACTTTCTTGTTCATATTTTCAGTCAATGTTGTTGCAAAATGATTTTTGGGTGTTCTGAGTTAGTGTTTTATGGAATTAATAATGTGCACTAGAATTCATCTAATTGCTCAGTGTATTTATCTAGCCAATAGCTAAGCTGTAGAAAACAACAAATTGCTTTGAAAGAACACCTTTATCATTGTTTAATGTCAAGGCATCTCACGGGGGTTAGAGAGAGGGGAATCAGACAATAATTGATACCGAATCTCAGGAGATATTAGGATGGGTGGCTAAATGCCTGATCAGGGAGGCAGGTATTGAGGGTGAAGTTTGGGATGGAGAAGTGTCGAGGTTTTGGACGGGAATTCTCAAGCTCATGGCAAAGGCTGCTAAAGGCATGGCCACAGATGCTGGGGCAAAGGAAGTGGGAGAAATGCAAAGTTTTCAGAACTGGAGAAAGTTACTGAGATGGAGGGAGCGGGGAGGGCTACAAGCGGTGCATGAAACCATCTTTCTATGTGAGCGTCACAAATTGCACGTCCTCGCCATCAATTCCGCACCTTCCCCGTCGCTGTCCTATTTGACCCTGAGCTGAGCTTCCTGTCCCATATCCTCTCCATCTCCACCTGTGTCCTCTGTCTCTGCCCCCACCTTAGCTGATTTGCTGATGAGGCCTGAGTTCATCAACACTTTCATTACCTCCAGGCTTGACTATTCTAATTCTACCCTAACCAGCCGCCCGTCTTTCACCCTTCATAAACTAGTAATCATCCAAAAACCTGCTGCACACAGCCTAACTCACAGTGCCCCCTCTGACTGCCCCGGCACTGCCCCCTTGCACCCTGGGGGGCGGTGCCAGCGGCATTGCCAGAACGCAGTGTCAGATGATGCCAGGAGCCATGTGAGGGGGTAGTGCCAGGGTGTTAGGGAGCAGTGTCAGGGGCAGTGCCGCGGTGCTGGGGCAGTGCCGGGATGCTGGGGCAATGCTAGGCGCAGTGCCGTGGTGCTGGGGCAATGCCGGGGTGCTGGGCGCAGTGCCGGGGTGCTGGGGCATTGTCGGGGAGCTGGGGCAATGCTGGGGTTCTGGGGCAGCGCCGGGGTGCTGGGCGCAGTGCCGGGGTGCTGGGCGCAGTGCCGGGGTGCTGGAGCAGTGCCGGGGAGCTGGGGCAATGCTGGGGTTCTGGGGCAGCGCCGGGGTGCTGGGCGCAGTGCCGGGGTGCTGGGCGCAGTGCCGGGGTGCTGGGGCAGTGCCGGGGAGCTGGGGCAATGCTGGGGTGCTGGGGCAGTGCCGGGGTGCTGGGGCAGTGCCGGGGTGCTGGCCGCAGTGCCGGGGTGCTGGGGCAGTGCCGGGAAGCTGGGGCAATGCTGGAGTGCTGGGACAGTGCCGGGGTGCTGGGGCAGTGCCGGGGTGCTGGCCGCAGTGCCGGGGTGCTGGGGCAGTGCCGGGGAGCTGGGGCAGTGCCGGGGTGCTGGCCGCAGTGCCGGGGTGCTGGGGCAGTGCCGGGGTGCTGGGGCAGCGCCGGGGTGCTGGGGCAGTGCCGGGGAGCTGGGACAATGCTGGGGTTCTGGGGCAGCACCGGGGTGCTGGGGCAGTGCCGGGGAGCTGGGGCAATGCTGGAGTGCTGGCCGCAGTGCCGGGTTGCTGGGACAGTGCCGGGGTGCTGGGGCAGCGCCGGGGTGCTGGGGCAGTGCCGGGGAGCTGGGACAGTGCCGGGGTGCTGGGGCAGCGCCGGGGTGCTGGGCGCAGTGCCGGGGTGCTGGCCGCAGTGCCGGGGTGCTGGGGCAGTGCCGGGGAGCTGGGGCAATGCTGGGGTTCTGGGGCAGCACCGGGGTGCTGGGGCAGTGCCGGGGAGCTGGGGCAATGCTGGAGTGCTGGGACAGTGCCGGGGTGCTGGGGCAGTGCCGGGGAGCTGGGGCAATGCTGGAGTGCTGGGACAGTGCCGGGGTGCTGGGGCAGTGCCGGGGTGCTGGGGCAATGCTGGGGTTCTGGGGCAGCACCGGGGTGCTGGGGCAGTGCCGGGGAGCTGGGGCAATGCTGGAGTGCTGGGACAGTGCCGGGGTGCTGGGGCAGTGCCGGGGAGCTGGGGCAATGCTGGAGTGCTGGGACAGTGCCGGGGTGCTGGGGCAGTGCCGGGGAGCTGGGGCAATGCTGGGGTGCTAGGGCAGCGCCGGGGTGCTGGGGCAGTGCCGGGGAGCTGGGGCAGTGCCGGTGTGCTGGGCGCAGTGCTGGGGTGTTGGGGCAGTGCCGGGGAGCTGGGCGCAGTGCCGGGGAGCTGGGCGCAGTGCTGGGGTGCTGGGGCAATGCTGGGGTGCTGGGACAGGGCCGATGGCAGTGCCAGGGGACAATGCTAGGGTGTTAGGGAGCAGTGACGGGGCAGTGCCGGGGTACTTGGGCAGTGCCGGGGTGCTGGGGCATTGCCGGGGGCAATGCTGGGAGAGTGCCAGAGGACTGTGCCAGGGTATTGTCCAACCATATCCCTCTCCTTGGGGGCTGTACTTACCTCTGTGCCCCCAGTATGTTCCTTTGCCTGGTTCACATTTCCAAAAGCCAGTTGTAAACTTTGCCAATGTGACGGCATGTCGGCGAGGTGGGAGTTCCTAATGTGAGGTTCGATACAGCAGGAAAGCCGGCGAATGATGGGTGAGAATCTCTGGCCAGAGGGATTCTCTGTTCCTGCCGGCAGCACAGCGCTGCCAGTGGATTTCCCAGCAGTGTGGGGTGTCTTCAATGGGAACTCCCATTGGCAAGCGATGGGAACAGAGAATCCCGCCACCAGGGAATGGTGTGTCGCCAGAAACACACAGCTGGGGAACCGTAAAATCCAGCCCGATATGCTAATATATTGAAATTCAGTTCCCAGCCCGCTTGGGTGGGAATCTTATTATGTCACCAGCAAGGGGGGATTGTACGGCCATTGTAACGATTTGCATTCACATCTTTAGTTTCCAATGTGTTTTCCAATGGCGGAAGCGGCTCGCCATTGGTCGCTGGCGGGATCTTCCAGTCGTGCCGATGTCTGCAATGTTTTGAATGGCTCACTCGTCCTGGAAGATCACGCTGGTGAGAAGGGCCAAACAAACCATGCCATGGTGTTTCTAAAAGAAGAAAAGTAAGTAAGGATTGTGTTGTTACTCGTGTCTTAATAAAGCTCGTAGTCTCAAATGTGGAGAAGATGCTTTATTGTGAGTTCGTTCTCTCTTCAGAGAAGTTTCCTAAGGTTACCTTCAGTGCTCCTAGCTGGCGTGTGTGTGTGTGTGTGTTGCTCCAAGTTCTGCCCTCTGTGAAGTGTGTCCTCACTTCCTGTCCCCGTCTATTTATATGGCTCTCCCGTGCCCCCTCTAGTGTTTGCTCAGTTGTATTGCATCTAGTTAACTTGTGATCACCACATCCCCCTTTTTCTCTTTACATATTTTCTGTACATCGTTAAAGAAAATTGTACATCCTGTCCCGGTGTATTTATAGCTCTCCCTCTGGTGTTTGCTCAGTTGTTTTGTATCTAGTAAATCTACGATCACCACATCCCCCTTTTTCTCTTTACATATTTGCTGTACATCGTTAAAGAAAATTATAGAAAACAGTTACTTATGATATGCGTATCTATACAGGTGATGGTGCTATTGCATATTGTACAAAGCCAATGTAGTTATATGTCCAATCTTAATAAAAACATTTATGAGTCCAAACTTGATGAATTTGTTCAGAGCTTTTTTTTCTTTTTGTTGTTGATGACGTGGTGATATTGATATTGCAAGTCCGCTGTGAATGTTGTTGGTGTTCCTTGTTATTTTAAGTACCCAATGCATCATCCCGAGGCGTTTGCATGGTCACCTCACTGATGTTGACTGGCATGGACTTTTTTCTGTGCTTGTGGTGTTGATTTATTGTCTCATCCGCCTTGGATGCTGGTGTGCTTGCTCATTCTGGAGCAGACGTGAGTTTGTGCGAATCGTCGTCATCCCATGACATGTTGGTAGTCTTGTCATCGTTTTGCAGTGTGCTGTGGCATTGTCCTTCATGTGCCAAGTAATACCATTGTGTACAAGTCGTTGTTTCATTGCTGTTGTTTCTGTCGTTCCTGTTTTTGGTGTTGGCACTGTCGTTGTTCCTGACTTTGTTGTTTTCGTTGCCGTTCGTGTTGCTGTTTTTGTCGTTTCTGTCTTTGGTGTTGTCGCTATCTTTGTTCCTGACTTTGTTGTTTTCGTTGCCGTTCTTGTTGTTTCTGTCTCTGTCGTTGTCGCTATCTTTGTGCCTGACTTTGTTGTTTGTCTTGTCACGCTTCATGTTGCTTTTGTTCTTTCTGTTGTCGTTCTCGTTTCTGCTGTGCTTCTTGCTATTGTTGTTGGTCTTGTCGCGCTTCATGTTGCTTTTGTTCTTGCTGTTGTTTGTCCCGTTTCTGCTGTGCTTCTTTTGACTTTTGTTTTTCTTGTTATACTCTATTCGTGTCCCGAGTGGATAATTTGAGTCATTGAGCATTTCGTCTCGAGAGTGGTGCGAATGATCTGATGTTGCATCGGTGCAGGTGACATCAATCATTTGTGGAGAATTGGATTCCTCATCTTTGCTTTCTTGGTGCTCCTCTTCCGGAGTCAAATTCTTCTCGATTTCATTTGACGCGGTGTCTCTGGATTCTTGGCGCTCCTCTTCTGGAGTCAAAACCTCCATGATTTCAGTTGACGTGGTGTCTACGGACTCTTGGTGCTCCGCTTCTGGAGTTGAAATCTTCATGATTTCCGTTGATGTTGTCTCACTGGACTCCAGGTGCTCCTCTTCTGGAGTCAGAATCTGCATGGTTTCTTTTGGCTTGGTCTCTCTGGACTCCAGGTGCTCCTCTTCTGGAGTCAGAATCTGCATGGTTTCTTTCGGCGTTGTCTCTCTGGACTCCAGGTGCTCCCCTTCTGGAGTCAAAATCTGCATGTTTTCTTTCGGCATCGTCTCTCTGGACTGTTGGGTGGCCCGACTCTGTGCTTCTGTACAGACAAGCTGAGAACTGTCAGTCTCGCTGTGATCCTGTATGTCGAGTGCGATCACCTTGTTACTGTTTTCGCTCTGTGCGTCGGTACAGACAAGCTGAGAACTGTCAGTCTCGCTGTGATCCTGTACGTCGAGTGTGATCACCTTGTCACTGTCTTCGCATGCAGTGGGTAGAGGTGCATTGTCTTCTTTTTGTTCCTGTGAGCTTGTTAGACTTTCATAGTCTGCTTGTGGTTGCTCAGATACAGCGGGTTTACCTGCATGGTTTTATTCATGCATGGTGTTCGCCAGGGAGTGTTTGCTTGCATCCCTATTGGAGTCTTTCATTACTCGCACTGTGGAGCCTGTCATTGCTCGCTCTGTGGAGTCTTCCTGTGCTCTCTGTGTGGCGTCGTCTTCGTCTAGGGTATTGCTGTCATCCAATGTATCGACGAGCTGCCATGGCATCATGGTGTTGGATTCATCTACCATGAGTAGAGTCGTGTTGAGCTTTGCAACGGTGTCGCTGATGCTGTGATCAGCATGTCCAAATAACTCCTCCATGTCTGAGTAGTATTCTTTGATACCCATTTCATCTTCGTTGGCTTCTTCTACCACGAGTTGATTCGTGTTGAACTTTGCGACCGTGTCGCTGATGCTGTGATAAGCATATCCGACTGACTCAGCTGTGTCTGAATAGTATTCTTCGAAAACCAAATCATCCTGGTTGGATTCTTCTACCACGAGTTGATTCGTGTTGAACTTTGCGACCGTGTCGCTGATGCTGTGATAAGCATATCCGACTGTCTCAGCCATGTCTGAGAGGTAATCTTCGAAAAACAAATCATCTTTTGTTGTTTCGGAATTCTTTTTGTTCTCTTCACTTTGGGTGGTGCAGACTGCTTTTTTCAGGGTGTTGTGCAAGTTGTTTTTAACTGTTGGTTTAAGTTCAGGCGTTTTTTTTGTGTTCTGAGGCAAGAAAATTTGTGTTTACCACTTTAAGTGTCTTATTTTCAATTTTCAGGCATTTCCCTTTTAAGTGGGCGTGGTCGGGATGCTCAGACGTCATGACGTCACGCGCAGGAATGCATTGCGCATGCGCAAATCGGCCTTCCTCCTTCACTGTGCGGTTTTGTTTCCATTGCGCATGCGCGGCTTGCGCATGCGCATTACGATCCGCGACCAAAACTTTTTTTGACTGCGCATGCGCGACTTGCGCATGCGCATAACGATCGGCACCGCGATATTTTTTAAACTGCGCATGCGCGGCTTCCGGTTCCGGCGCATGCGCAGACGCAATTTGTAGTTCTTTTCTTACCGGAGACTGCAAAATGTGCTCCGACGCCATTTTTTCGCGGATTTCAGCGATTTTTCTGTCCCATCTGGACTGGATTTCTAAAAGTTGTAAGTTACCTTCTCTTCCCGATCTGGACTGGGTTTCAGCGTTTTGGCTTTGTGAGAAATTCTTGTTATTTCTTCTTTTTGATCTGTACTTTTCATTCGCGATTTCTTGCTCTTTTCGTGATTTTTTAAGTTTTGCATCACTCAGTCTCTGTGCAGTTTGGACTCTGAGCATGCCTTGCTGTTCAAATTTCTCACAGTACTCTTCAAATTTGTTTAGTAACGTTTGTAAGCTGTTTCTGTCTTCATCTTCTGAGTATTTAAATCCATTATACACTTTCCTATTTACAGGCCCTGCGGTGAGAATTGCTATTTTAATGTTGTCTGAGGCTTCTTGTACATCATTAGCTACGAGATTAATATCAAACATTTGTTTAAACCTTTTCCAGACATTTCTTACATTGCCAGTCAGGTCCAGCTGATCTGGGTATCCAATCCACATCCTCGAATTAGCGATGTCTTCCCAAGTCAAATGTCCAGTAGGAGATTTCCATGCCATTTTGAGCTTTCTGTGTCTGCCACTGAGTTGTCCTGTAGTAAGCGTCTGAAGCCACTCCTGGGTACCATGTGTTGTTACTCGTGTCTTAATAAAGCTCGTAGTCTCAAATGTGGAGAAGATACTTTATTGTGAGTTCGTTCTCTCTTCAGAGCTGTTTCCTAAGGTTACCTTCAGTGTTCCTAGCTGGCGTGTGTGTTGTATCTGTGTTGCTCCAAGTTCTGCCCTCTGTGAAGTGTGTCCTCACTTCCTGTCCCCGTCTATTTATATGGCTCTCCCGTGCCCCCTCTAGTGTTTGCTCAGTTGTATTGCATCTAGTTAACTTGTGATCACCACAAGGATATCCATCAAATATTAAAGTAAGATTACCTTTATTCCTGAATCTGTGAGATTGGTGAGGTACAGAACTGAGCTGGGGCCATCCTAAACAGTCTGCAGAATCTGAGATTATTTGAGTGTGAGTTGCAGTATTTATAACGGATTTTGGAGTTCTATAATTACTTATTTTGCTAAAATGCGCTTAATCGCTGGCTTTGAAAGCATACCAAGGCAGGCCAGCAGCACGGTTCGATTCCCGTAACAGCCTCCCCGAACAGGCGCCGGAATGTGGCGACTAGGGGCTTTTCACAGTAACTTCATTTGAAGCCTACTCGTGACAATAAGCGATTTTCATTTCATTTCAATTAGCAAAATATCTGAAAAACATGACAAACACTTCAAAATGGCCACCACAGAACGTGCAACGATATTCATGTTTTCTATGCAGATCATGGCCTGAATTCTCCACTTCGCGATGATGGAAACGTGAATCATGATCGTGCAGAGAATTGGGGGTAATCAAAAAATCAAGAAGTGCAATTCAGTGGCCTCATCACACCTGACTTAGTGTGGGAGATAGGCTGTTGGAACTCACAAGAGGCCTCAAGCATTGCGAATCTTGCGAGACATCAGGATCTGGATCTCACCCTTGTTGTGTTATGTAATTTGGAACAACACAAGCTGCCACTTGATGCAGTTTTGAGTAAAAGATGCTCCAGATTTTGAAGTGAGTTCAATGTGTTTTATTGAACTATTAGCACAGTTCTCAATGAGTTCGATTCTCTGCTAATCTAAATGGAGTAACTCAGTCTAACTGAACCAGCCTTGCTCTAAGCCACGTGCTGGGGTGTGATGCTGAAGACACACCCTGTCTCACTCTGTCGATGTTGGTCTGTGGAAAGAGGCGGGGTGTGAGTGCCCATCCCTTTTATAGTGAGATACCACCCCTGAGTGTTCTGACTGCTCATTGGTCGTGTCCTATTCTATGTGTTCATTAGCTGCATGTTTGCATATCATGACAACCCTCACTTTGCATAATCCAGAGCAGCATATTTAAAGGAGTCATTCTAATCTCTTCAAGGCCAAAAAAGACAGCAAAGTGCCATTGAATAGCAAGATGTTTCTCTGCACTGCAGCCGCTGAGGAAAACCCGGCGAAATGTGCCCAGAACCAACATAGAACCTTCTCAGGTGAATTGCGCCCAATGTTTGTGCCTGCCGCCGATTTCGACGGTCCCTTGCTGGTGGTGATATCGATATTTGGGCCCTGCGCCAGTGAATCCATTCAAAAAAACCATTTGCACGGATTTCAATACCATTAATGGCTTGGACACTTCACAGTACTCCACTAGGGGCTCCACTAGTACTCCACTAGCGACTAGGGGCTTTTCACAGTAACTTCATTGAAGCCTACTCTTGACAATAAGCAATTTCATTTCATTATATGGAGGTCTCGTGGGCGTGAATTAGTTCAAGTATTTACAAGCGGGGCCTGGTTGCCATGGCTGAAGAGGGGGAGCAGGAGACTAAAAAATACTGAACGACCCTCAAACATTGTCAGGCTTGCTGAGAGATAGCTGCCTGGGCTGAGGGCAGCAGTGGGGATAAATTAGTGCCACGTCCGTGGACTCGGGCTGTCCCCCTCGGGATCGGAGTGGCCTGGCTCAAACTGCCATTGCTGCAATCTGTCTTTAAACACATCCCTCTGGTGCTACTTATGAGCTCCTGGCTGCTCACACTGCTGACTGCTGCCTACATCCTCTGAATGCTCAGTAGGCCTCTGGCCTTTTGGGAGCCCACCCAGGCGTCCCCTCTGGACACCATCATACCCCAGCTGTATCATCAAGGGGATGGGTGTGGTCAAGCTCATTCAGGAGCCCACCAGGTTTTGGCACTCCTCTGAAGCACTGCCCCATTGCAGAGGAAGCAGAGCTCACCCCAACCAGAGGACGCCTGAACCGCAGCCTTTAGATCCTCCCTGGTTCTCTGCCCCTCTCAGCACACAGGACTCACCAGTGACCTCGACCCCTCTGGATCATCAGCTGTCTCCTCTTGGTGAGGCTGGCAGCGCTGACTGCTTCTGCCACAACCTGCCAGGCGCTGTTCAGGAGGGCAGGCTTGAGTCTGCGGCCCACCCTGGGGAAGAGGGTCTCCCTCTGCTCCTCGCTGGCATGGAGTCGCGGGTCCACCTCAGCTTCCTGAGCTCCGGGGGCATGTTTTCTCTAAACTATCTTGGTGGCTGCAGTGAATGTGGGGTAAGTGAAGCGCTTAAAAACACCTCCAGCTGTCAGGCTCTTTAGCGCTACCTCCAGCCCCAACACTTACAATGCGCAGGGTCAGGGATTGCTCCGAGTTCGTACCGGCAGAGTGTTGGTCCAATTATATGTCCTGACCCGCTTACCGAATACCGTCCCCAATGGAAGTGAGTTGCACGCTAATGAGTCCTAGCGGAAATACTGAATGTGGGATTCTCCATCGCCAGCGCCGAAATCGGGATAGGCGATTGAGCATAAAATCGTTCATGAGGCTGATGCACTATCAATTATGACGAGACGAGAGCAGAATGTAATCAAGGCTTTACTGCACAGAGATGTGTGGCCTCCTACAGCAGCTGACAAAATGGCTGCTGTCCTGGGAGCACACGCATTTATACTCCGCCTACTGGGCGGAGCCAGCAGGCAGGGATCTACCCCCGTAGCTGTAGTACAGGGACCTTACCGTAATACCCATATATACAGTATAATACAACAGTGGTGTCTACCACAGAGGCCAAAATCATGGCCGGCATCTGGTGCCCGCCAGAATGCCATGCTCCGGTGCCTCGACAGTGCCGTCAATGTGTTCTACTCCGCAAATACAATAAACAGCACCCCATGTCATTCGTGGGCCTGACCCAGTATTCTGTGGGCCTCTGCAATGCTCCACCTCCGCTGGCTGGGATTATCGATGGCGTGATTCACTTGTGGTTTCAAAAATTGCAAAACAGGCGCCATGGCTGAGGAGGGGGAGAGAGGAGGTAGGACATTCAGAGACGCGGACGTGGGCTGTCGGATCTTAAGGGGCAGCACGGTAGCATGGTGGTTAGCATAAATGCTTCACAACTCCAGGGTCCCAGGTTCGATTCCCGGCTGGGTCACTGTCTGTGCGGAGTCTGCACGTCCTCCCCGTGTGTGCGTGGGTTTCCTCCGGGTGCTCCGGTTTCCTCCCACAGTCCAAAGATGTGCGGGTTAGGTGGATTGGCCATGCTAAATTGCCCGTAGTGTTCTAAAAAGTAAGGTTAAGGGGGGGGGGGGGGGGGGGGGGTTGTTGGGTTACGGGTATAGGGTGGATACGTGGGTTTGAGTAGGGTGATCATTACTCGGCACGACATCGAGGGCCGAAGGGCCTGTTCTGTGCTGTACTGTTCTAATTCTAAAAATCTTCTGTTGGCGGGGCTGGCTGGGGGGGGGGGGGGGGGCGGGGGGGGGGGTCATCTGCCACTCCTGGGAGGGGGGGCCAGCAGGGAGTGACAGGGGGTGACCAAGGGATGGGTCGTGGGGTCGGGTGAAGCACCATGGTACCGTGATGCCTAGGTACGGACTGCCATTGCCACAGCCTGCAAGGCAGTGACCTTGCTGTGTTCCTCACTGACCGCCCACCGTGTCCCGTGATTGTGCAGAGTGTCACCTGCCATTTGGGCGCTCACAGCCTGCCACCTCCCGCATCCCACCCCCTACACTCCACCCCACCACCACCACCACACAACTCCCCCCGGCCCTCCACCTGACCAACTCTCCCCTTCCCCCAACCGGCCGCCACCGATGGGGGGTCAGTACACGGCACACCCAAGGGCAGTATCAACAGTCCACAGGAGGGTGCCAGACGGTGGCCGCAAAGCGTAGCGCTAACATGGGTAGCGCCAGCCAACAGTACCTCTGGCAGCAGGGATGGGTACCAGGGCCGCAGGCCCCCATGGTGCCGGGACACCGATGGGGCCAGGGGTGTGGGGGAAGAGTGCCAGGGGGAATATCCAGGGCTGGGTGTGGGGATGGGGGAGGAGGAAGTGGAGGGGAACATGCCGTGCCGGCTGGGAGACCATGTAGCCCCATTGGATCAGGTTCGGCACAGGGGGTACGCACCATGCTAACGTGTCAGCCTTTCACACCCTGCAGTCAATCGGCTTCGGAATCCAACCAACAATGGTGACTTTCGTCCTACTTGCCACAGCACTGGGGGACACATTGAGGCTGGATGAATCTCATCACTGGTGGTGAATCCCGCTGCCTGTGCATCGTGGTGGGTTCAGTCACATTGAAATGGATGTGTTGTGCCACCTGTGCATGGAGGGCCTCTGTGACGGCACTGATGCACCTGTGCACCGAGCTCTGTAAGATCCCGGACAGGCCCCACTCGGCACCTGGAAGAACCCTGTGGTGTAAACGTTCAGGGCGACCATCACCTTGACGTCCACCGGGAGCGATAGTCCTTCCCCATACCCCTGCGGTGGCATATGTACTCAAGGGGGACCCTGCCCCAGAGGAACAGGAGGTGGTCTGTGGGGGTGGGAGGCGATATCCGAGTGCCTGGCCAGTCACCCCCCCCCTATTGGTGAACCCGGAGGCGATCAGAGCATCCCGTGCGCATTGGCCCTGGCGCGCATGTCGTGTGGCCTCCCCTGCCTGCCAGGGGCTCCATGTCCTGACCATCCTCCTCCTCCCCCGCATCCTCCTCATCGGATGAGGACTAGCGTTCATCCTCCTCCTCCAGCACCTCGCCCCTCTGCTGCGGGATGTTGTGAAGGATGCAGCTGGCCACCACGATGTGGGCGACCTTTCAGCATCATACTGAAGAGCCCCTCTTGAGGTGTCCAGGCACCTGAAACCGTATCTTCAGGAGGCCGAAGCACCTCTTGATCACGCTCCTGGTCGCTGTATGGGCGCCATTGTAGCTGGTCTCCATGTCGGTCTATGGCCTCCAGATAGGTGGCATCAGCCATGACCGCAGCGGATAGCCCCTGTCACCCAGGAGCCAACGCCCCAACCACGGATGGGGGGGGGGGGAACGTCCCGAACATGTCAGGAATCGTCAAGGGTGCCAGGATGAAGGCGTCATGTCCACTGCCCGGGTATCGGGCGCAGACGAGTATGGTGCGCAGCTGATGGTCACATATCTGCTGCACGTTCATTGTGTAGGACCTCTTTTGGTTTGTGTAAAGCAGTCTGAAAGGGCGACATGCGTCCCATTGATCATCCCCTGGATCCGGGGAACCCCGATGCTGGGCCGAACCCCGCTGCCCTTGCATCCTGGTGGGCTTGATCCACTTTGAAATGGATGTACTGAGCCGCCTGGGCATATAGCGCCTCCGTACGGTGCGGATGCATCTATGCACCGAGGTCTGTGGGATCCCGGACAGGTCCCAGCTCAGCGCCTGGAAGGGCCCCATCGTGCAAACGTTCAGGACGACCGTCGCCTTGATAGCCACTGGGAGTGGGTGTCCTTCCCCATACCCTCGCAGTTTTGTCGCACTGTCCCCCTGCTCAGCCGGAGTCTTCGACGGCATGCACAGTACGGCGGGTCCTTGAATGATAGGCGCTGTCGGTATACACGGGTTCTCATGCGGCGCCTCCTTCCCACCTCCTCCGCCTCGGCCTGTTGGGTTGCCGGCTCGCAATCCTGGGCAGCTGCCTCCTATTCCTCTGTGGCACGCTGTGCCGCTGCACACTCCACAGCTGCAGTTTCCTCCTCCTCCTCGAGCAGCGTCAGCTCATACAGGGCACCCCCCAGGGCTGTGGCGACCAACAGGAAGGTCAGCATTGCTGGTTGAATTCCAATATCCATTGTCTGCAAGAGGTGAAAGGCCGACATGTTAGCATGGTGCGTACCCCCGTGCCCAACCCACAGGGACGGGGCTGCGGAGTGTACCGCTGGCAAGGGCAGTGCCAGACGTCGTTACCCCTGGCAGCAAAGATGGACGGCAGGGCCAGGGCCACACCACGGGGACTTTGGCCCTGGCGTCCATCCTTGCTGCCAGGGGTAACGACGTCTGGCACTGCCCTTGCCAGCGGTACACTCCGCGGCCCCGTCCCTGTGCCCCCGTAGGGGCTGCAGTGGGCGTTATCCTTGGGTGGTCCGCCTGATGCCCCGTGGGAGGTGGCAGCCTGTTGGGTGCTCGGGGATATGGCGGTGGTTGGTGTGTGGGAGTGGAAGCACCCATACGGCCAGTGTCACTCTGCAGAACCAGGGGCCAAGGTGGATGGTCAGTAAGGGGTACAACAGGATGGCTGTCTTGCAGGCCGCGGCAATAGCGGTCCATGCCTGGACACTGCTCCAGTCCCATGGGGGAGGTCACCCCTACCACTCGGCCCATTTCCTCAACCACCCTTACCCTGGCCTGGAAGGACACCCACCCCCCCTCCACACCCCAGCCACCCCGGCCAGTGTCCGCCCGGCAGCCTAGTTGCACCTCCCTGTGTCCTACCTCCTCTCTCTCTCCCTCATCAGCCACAACGTGGTTTCATGATTTTTATAAGTGAACCATATTGTCGGGGACTCAGCCCATTGGAGGTGGAGAATCGCGGAGGCCCCAGAGAATACCGGGTCAGGCTTGCTAATGATATGCAAATGGTGTTTACTGTACATGCGTTCCAGACCACATTTACCCCACTGTCAAGGTGACGGAGAATTGCGATTTGCCATCAAATTGGCTCCCGCCTCGCTTTTGGCGTCAGAACCTATTCTCCGCCCAATCATGTTTCGCGATTTCGCCGTCAGCCAACAGACTTTGGAGTGTGCCAGTCTGCAACACTGGGAACAATTCCTTGCACTGGAAGGTCAACATTTTCGGGAAGACCTTTCACCGAGTTGATGATCCTCCAGCAGCAGTTGATGTCTGTCTCAGTGGAGCAGCCGGTAGAGCACAGAGTCCTGCGTCACAAAGCTGCTCGGGATAACCCTTGACAAATACCACTGCATCTCTCTCCAGACAAAATGAACATTACAGGCATTTCGGCTACACCCAAGAAGTTGATTTGATCAATGAGAGACCACCTCTAAATCATATCCCATATTTGGTGATTGGACCAACTATGCAAATGTTCAATATATAAGAAGTGTTCTTTTGAATTTATTCCTGAAAACTGGATCTTAGGTAACATTGCGTTGATCAAAGGTATAGCGCTCAGCAAGATAAGAAGACCTGGCATTCTTTTTTATCTGATTGGGGTTTTAACGATCAAGGCTAGTATTGTGTGCTTAAGTTCCAGTGCAATAGTAAGAGCCATAGAATGCCATTTTTAGGTGTGTGCATTTCTTATCAGTGAATTCACATTACTGTGAAGGGAGTTAACCATGTTGCGTTTGAAAGCTAGTTTCGACTGTTAAAATATGTTGCACTGTGAGTTTACACAAAGTAACTTTCAATCTAATATTCCTGTCTTCATTCTGTAATATTTAGCCCTCATTTCTTCAGATTCCCACTTTCCCCACCACCACCAACCTCCACTCCTCCAACCCAATGGCTTTGCTTAAACCCTCAGCGACCGGGCGGTTGGAATGGTCACACAACAGTTCCACCATGCAGTCAGATCCGATGGGTGGACCCAGGACAAGCCAGGAAGTTGTTTGTCGTATCACACTCAACTACTTTGTTCTGCAATGGGAACAACACGTACAGCAAGGATGACAACTATGAGTGTGTTGAAGGAGAAAGCAATGAAGAAGTGGACTTCCGGTTGCGGCTATGCGGAGCTAAGTCGCACATTCGGCAGCTCCCGCTAGAAACGGACTTTTGGGCTCTTTTTAGGGCCCCCACGGCACTTTTTCGACAATTCCCAGTGTGGGAAGGGGACAACATTATTCCCCCGGCACTATATGGATTGGACCAGGAGTGGAGTGGTGCAAAAAGTGGAGTTGGAGCAGAGAAAGGTGCGAGGGAGGAAGGCCAAGATGGCGGCGGGTGGAGACCAGGCAGCGTGGGAACAGTGGTCACAGGAGCAGCAGGAGTTTCTCCAGCGCTGCTTCACGGAGCTGAAGTCAGAGCTGCTGGAGTCGATGAAGGCCTCGATTGATAAGCTGCTTGAGACCCAGACGGCCCAAGGGTCTGACAAAAGGTCTCGGAGAATGAGGACAAGATCTTGGGCCTGGTGGTGAAGGTGGAGACGCACGAGGCGCTCCATAAGAAATGGCAGGCGAAGCTCGGGGACCTGGAGAACTGGTTGAGGAGAAAGAACCTGCGCATTCTGGGTCTCCCGGAGGGGCTGGAAGGATCGGATATGGATGCCTACGTGGTCACCATGCTGAATACGTTGATGGGCACCTGGTCCTTCCAGGGGCCCCTGGAGCTGGAGGGGGCCCATCGAGTGCTGGCGAGGAAGCCCAAGCCCAGTGAGCCGCCGCGGGCAGTGCTGGTACGGTTCCGTGGGTTTGCTGACAGAGAATGTTTTCTAAGGTGGGCCAAGAAGGAGCGGAGCAGCAGGTGGGAGAACGCAGAGATCCGGATTTATCAGGACTGGAGTGCGGAGGTGGCTAAGAAGAGGGCCGGGTACAACCGGGCTAAGGCGGTGCTGCACCGGAGAGGGGTGAAGTTTGGCATGTTGCAGCCGGCACGACTGTGGGTCACCTACAGAGACCATCATTATTACTTCGAGACGCTGGAGGAGGCGTGGACCTTTATTCAGACCGAAAAGCTGGACTCGGACTGAGGGCTGTGGACGAGGACAAGGGGACGCTGCGGGGCGCGGGGCGCGGGGGGGGGGGGGGGGGGGGGACTGTTGTGCTGTGTTTTGGAGGGGATTTTTTGGTTGGGTTGGGCATTGTTTCTTTTTTGCCTGTCGGGCAGGTTCGTTGGGGCAGGTAAAAGCCTGTGGGCGTTGGTGGCTGGAATTGGGGATGGGACCCCGCAGGGGGGGAGGGGAGGCCCGAGCCGGAGGAATTGGGACTGGACCTGGAAGGGAAGCTATGCCAGAGGGGGCGGGGTCAGACGAGTGGAAAGCGCGGGCTTTTTCCGCCAGGCCGAGTTTGACTTGTTGACCTCCAGGAAGGCGGAGGTGCAGTGGAGGAAGGCGCAAGGGGCGGTGTATGAGTATGGCTGGAAGGCCAGCCGGATGTTGGCACACCAGCTCCGGAAGCAGGAGGCAGCGAGGGAGATTGGGGGAGTGAGGGAAGGAGGGGGGAGCACGGTGCGAAGTGAGGTGGGTATCAACTGGGTTTTCAGGGACTTCTATGAGGGACTGTATCGGTCTGAGCCCCCATCGGATTGGAGGGGGGGATGTGTCGCTTTTTGGACCGGCTAAGGTTCACGAGGGTAGAGGAGGAGCAGGTGACGGGGCTGGGGACACCGGTTGGGTTGGAGGAACTGGTCAAGGGACTAGGGAGCATGCAGGCGGGCAAGGCACCGGGGCCAGATGGGTTCCCGGTGGAATTCTACAGGAAATACGTGGACCTGTTGGGCCCGCTGCTGGTTAGGACTTTCAACGAGGCAAGGGAAGGGGGGGTCCTGCCCCCGATGATGTCTAGGGCGCTGATCTCTCTGATTTTGAAGCGGGACAAGGACCCTTTACAGTGCGGGTCGTATAGGCCGATTTCACTTCTCAATGTGGATGCGAAACTGCTGGCAAAGATACTGGCCATGAGGATTGTGTCCCGGGGGTTATACACGAGGATCAGACGGGTTTTGTGAAAGGGAGGCAGATGAATACCAACGTACGTAGGCTCCTGAATGTAATTATGATGCCGGCGGTGGAGGGGGAGGCGGAGGTAGTGGTAGCTCTGGACGCGGAGAAGGCCTTCGATAGGGTGGAGTGGGGGTACCTGTGGGAGGTATTGAGGAGGTTTGGGTTTGGGAGGGGTTCGTCAGCTGGGTGAGACTGCTGTACAAGGCCCCGGTGGCGAGTGTGGCCACAAACAGGAGGGGGTCAGAATATTTCCGGCTATACCGAGGAACGAGGCAGGGGTGTCCTTTATCCCCCCTGCTCTTTGCGCTGGCGATTGAGCCCCTGGCCATGGCTTTGAGGGAGTCTAGGAATTGGAGGGGGCTGGTGCGGGGAGGGGGGGAACACCGGGTATCATTGTATGCAGACGACCTGTTATTGTATGTGGCGGACCCGGTGGAGGGAATGCCAGAGGTGTTGAGGATCCTCAGGGAGTTTGGGGATTTCTCCGGGTATAAGCTTAATATGGGGAAGAGTGAGCTGTTTGTGGTGCACCCGGGAGACCAGGAGAGGGGGATTGGTGAGCTTCCACTAAAAAGGGCAGAGAGGGGCTTTAGATACCTGGGGGTTCAGGTGGCTAGAAGCTTGGGGGCCCTGCATAAGCTCAACTTAACGAGGCTGGGGGAGCAAATGCAGGAGGAGTTCAAAAGGTGGGATATGCTGCCGCTCTCCCTGGCGGGTAGGGTGCAGTCGGTTAAAATGACGGTGCTCCCGAGGTTTTTGTTTTTGTTTCAATGCCTCCCCATCCTGATCCCTAAGGCTTTTTTAAAGCGGGTTAACAGGAGTATTATGGGGTTTGTGTGGGCGAAGAAGGCCCCGAGGGTGAGAAGGGTGTTTCTGGAGCAGAGCAGAGATGGAGGGGGGGGGGGCTGGCATTGCCTCACCTCTGCGGGTATTAATGGGCTGCCAACGTGGCGATGGTACGCAAGTGGGTAATGGAGGGGGAGGGGGCGGCATGGAAGAGGTTGGAGATGGCGTCCTGTGTGGGCACGAGCCTGGGGGCGCTGGTGACATCACCGCTGCCGCTCCCTCCGATGAGGTACACCACGAGCCCGGTGGTGGCGGCGACCCTCAAAATCTGGGGGCAGTAGAGACGTCACAGGGGGGAGGTGGGGGCCTCGGTGTGGTCCCCGATATGAGAGAACCATCGGTTTGTCCCGGGGAAAATGGATGGGGGGGTTCCGGAGCTGGTACAGGGCGGGTATTAGGAGGATTGGGGACCTGTTCATTGATGGGAAGTTTGCGAGCCTTAGGGAACTGGAGGAGAAATTCGTGCTCCTCACCGGAAATATCTTCAGATGTATGCAAGTAGGTCGTTCGTTAGGCGTCAGGTGGTGGAGTTCCCGCAGAGGGTTCAGGATAGGTTGCTGGGGGTGTGGGTTGGGGAGGGTAGGATTTCAGCAATTTATCAGGTGATGCAGGAGGAGGAGCAGGCCTCGGTGGAGGAGTTAAAAGGTAAGTGGGAGGAGGAACTGAGGGAGGAGATCGATGAGGGTACGTGGGCGGCTGCCTTGGGAAGAGTAAATTCTTCCTCCTCTTGTGCTAGGCTCAGCCTTATACAATTTAAGGTGCTGCACAGGGCGCATATGACCGGGGCAAGGCTGAGCCGGTTCTTTGGGAATGAGGATAGATGTGTGAGGTGTTCGGGGGGGTCCAGCAAACCATACCCACATGTTCTGGGCATGCCCAGCGTTAGAGGAGGGGGGTATGTTCATGTTTGGTTGGAGATTGTGGTGATATAACCACTGTAGTTATGTGTATGCCTGTACCTGAAATACAGGTTCCTCCGGTAAGCCCCTGCCGGCTAGCTCCGCCCACAGGGAGCTTGTGTATAAATATGCGTGTGAGTCACTCAGACCTTAGTCTACAGTTGCAGATGGAGGAATAGCATCGCACAGCAATAAAGCCTCGATTGTACATGTCTCGAGTCTTTGTGTGCAATTGTTAGCGCTACAATTTATTGCTGTGTGATTGGCCGTACACCATGGACATCAGAATCAAGCCTGACCGTCTGCAGCTGGATCCGCAGTCGCCTCACGCCAGAAAAGACTTTGTTCACTGGCTTGCAGTCTTCGAGGCCTACATCTCTTCAGCGGACCCTCCCCCGACGGAGGCTCAGAAAAAGCAACTCCTGTACTCCAGACTTAGCTCCAGTGTCTTTCCGCTAATTCGGGATGCGACTGACTACACCACAGCTATGGAACTGCTCAAGGAGAACTATGCACAGTCGGCGAACACCCTGTTTGCGAGGCATCTACTCTCTACTCGTGTCCAGCAGCCGGGTGAGTCGATTGAGGACTTCTGGAGGGCCCTTATACCTCTGGTATGAGACTGCGACTGCCGGGCCCTCACAGCCACGGAACACTCTGACTTACTCATGCGCGATGCTTTTGTTACAGGCATTGCTTCGGACCCCATCCGGCAACGACTGCTGGAAGGGGCCGCCCCGGACCTCGCGGCCGCAAAGGCCCGGGCGCTTTCCATGACGGCGGCCTCCAGTAGTGCGCGATCTTACTCCGCTAGCCATTCGGCCCACCCGTCCTACCCCTCGTGGACCCCGCAAATGGCCCCCCCAGCAGCCGCCCCCGTGCACTATGCCTGCGATGCTCGCCGCACCGCGTTCCCTGGGGGTCCCCACTGTTACTTCTGCGGTCAGCAGAAGCACCCCTGCCAGCGCTGCCCGGCCCGCACCGCGACCTGCAAAGCTTGTGGCAAGAAAGGCCAACCGGCAGATCACTCTCGCCTCCGGATCCCACTCTGTCCCGATCCGGGGTTTCTGCCTGGTTAAACTTACTGTACAGGGCGTGGAATTCGACCGTTTCCATCTGTACATTCTCCCCAACCTCTGCGCATTACTCTTACTAGGCCTGGATTTCCAGTGCAATCTCCAGAGCCTCACCCTCAAATTCGACGGACCCCTACCTCCCCTCACCGTTTGCGGCCTCGCGACCCTCAAGGTTGAGCCTCCCTCACTCTTTGCCAATCTGACCACAGATTGCAAGCCCGTCGCCACCAGGAGCAGACTGTACAGCACCCAGGACAAGGCCTTCATCAGGTCCGAAGTCCAGCAGCTGCTTCGGGAGGGTATCATCGAGGCCAGAAATAGCCCTTGGAGAGCCCAGGTGGTAGTGGTTAAGACCGGGGAGAAGCACAGGATGGTCGTGGACTACAGCCAGACCATCAACCGGTACACGCAGCTCGACGCGTACCCCCTCCCCCGCATTTCTGATATGGTCAATCAGATTGCACAGTACCGGGTCTTCTCTACTATTGACCTGAAATCCGCCTACCACCAGCTCCCCATCCGTAAATCGGACTGTCCCTACACTGCCTTCGAGGCAGACGGTCATCTGTACCAATTCCTTAGGGTTTCCTTCGGCGTCACGAATGGAGTCTCGGTATTTCAATGAGAAATGGACCGAATGGTTCACCGGTACGGACTGCAGGCCACCTACCCATACCTCGGCATTGTCACCATCTGCGGCCATGACCAGCAGGACCACGATGCC
The DNA here is from genome assembly GCF_902713615.1 of Scyliorhinus canicula. NCBI lineage: Eukaryota > Metazoa > Chordata > Chondrichthyes > Carcharhiniformes > Scyliorhinidae > Scyliorhinus > Scyliorhinus canicula. Next base: position 113,204,949 of record NC_052147.1, on the reverse strand, counting down.
AACCTTTCTAAATTTCTCCACACCGTATCTCTCCTTAATCTCACGTACAACAAGGAGAAGTGCGTGTTCCGCACAGACCGCTTAGCCATCCTCGGCTACGTAGTCCAAAACGGACTACTGGGGCCCGGCCCCGACCGCTTTCGCCCCCTCATGGAGCTCCCCCTCCCCCACTGGCCCAAGGCCCTCAGACGCTGCCTTGGGTTCTTTTCTTATTATGCCCAGTGGGTCCCACAATACGCGGACAAGGCCAGCCCACTTATCCAGTCCACACATTTTCCCCTCTCGGCCGAGGCACAACAGGCCTTCGCCCGCATTCGATCTGACATAGCCAGGGCGTGGATGCATGCAGTAGACGAGACACTGCCTTTCCAAGTAGAAAGCGACGTTTCAGATGTCGCCCTTGCCGCCACGCTGAATCAGGCAGGCAGACCCGTGGCATTCTTTTCACGCACCCTCCACGCCTCCGAAATTCAGCATTCCTCTGTTGAAAAGGAGGCCCAGGCAATCGTTGAAGCGGTGTGGCACTGGAGGCATTACCTGGCCGGCAGGAGATTCACTCTCCTCATTGACCAATGGTCGGTAGCCTTCATGTTCAACAACACGCAGCGGGGCAAGATCAAAAATGACAAAATCTTGCGGTGGAGAATCGAGCTCTCCACCTTTAATTACGAGATCTTGTATCACCCCGGCAAGCTCAACGAGCCCCCAGACGCCCTCTCCCGAGGTACATGTGCCAGCGCACAAGTGAACCAGCTCCGTGCCTTGCACGAGAGCCTTTGCCATCCGGGAGTCACTCGCTTGTACCATTCTAATCAAAGCCCGCAATCTGCCCTACTCCGTCGAGGAAGTACGGACAGTCAACAGAGACTGCCAGGTCTGTGCCGAGTGCAAGCCGCACTTCTACCGGCCAGATCGCGCGCGCCTGGTGAAAGCGTCCCGCCCCTTTGAACGACTCAGCGTGGACTTCAAAGGGCCCCTCCCCTCCACCGACTGCAACACCTACATCCTTAGTGTGGTCGATGAATTTTCTAGGTTCCCCTTCGCCATCCCATGCCCGGATATGACGTCTGCCACCGTCATCAAGGCCCTGGATTCCATTTTTGCCCTGTTCGGTTTCCCCGACTATATCCACAGTGACAGGGGATCCTCATTCATGAGCGATGAGCTGCGTCATTTCCTGCTGAGCAGAGGTATCGCCTCCAGCAGGACGACCAGCTACAACCCCCGGGGAAACGGGCAGGTAGAGAGGGAGAACGGGACGGTATGGAGGGCCCTACGATCCAGGAACCTCCCAGCCGCTCGCTGGCAGCAGGTCCTCCCTGACGCGCTCCATTCCATTCGGTCGCTACTGTGCACCGCAACTAACAGTACACCCCATGAACGCATTTTTGCCTTCCCTAGGAAGTCTACATCCGGGGTGTCTCTCCCGACGTGGCTCACGACTCCGGGCCCAGTCCTTCTCCGTAGGCATGTCCAGCACCACAAGGTGGAACCCCTGGTGGACAAAGTACGCCTTCTCCACGCCAACCCTCAGTATGCCTACGTGGAGTTCCCCGATGGCCGCCAGGACACAGTTTCGCTCCGGGACCTGGTTCCCGCAGGTGCCGATCCCACGTCCCTTTCCCCCCCCCCGCGCCAACCTCCTTTTCCCCGGCGCCCCCCTATTTGTCCCCACCAGGTCCATCCCTCGTCCCCCTGCCCACACTGGAGGACACGGAAGATTTCGGCTCACTCTCAGAGTCATCCCGCCAGCAGCCAGCACCAACACCACCAACACCTGCAACATCGTTGCCATCACCGCCTGTGCCGACGTCGCCACCACAGCTACACCGATCACAGCAGAACGTTCGACCGCCGATTCAGCTCAATCTGTAACCTGCTAACCGGATGGACTCATGGTTTTCTTTATTTGGACCCTCTTGTAAATAGCTCATCCTTTGTATTATAGTTACATGTCACTCCCACCAGACTCATTTTTTACAGGGGGTGAATGTGGTGATATAACTACTGTAGTTATGTGTACTTGCAGTCGGGGGATGTATGCCTGTACCTGTAATACAGGTTCCTCCGGTAAGCCCCTGCCAGCTAGCTCCGCCCACAGGGAGATTGTGTATAAATATGCGTGTGAGTCACTCAGACGTTAGTCTACAGTTGCAGATGGAGGAATAGCATCGCACAGCAATAAAACCTTGATTGTACTAGTCTCTCGCCTTTGAGTATAATTGTTAGCGCTACAGAGATTTACTATTGTTTATTGTTTATTGGTTAACATTCATTTGTTTATTTATTTTTGTTGTTTCATTTTTTCTGTAAAGGGGCGGGGGGGTTTCTATTTTCCTTTTCGGTTATTTATAATGTAAAATTGTTGAATAAAAATATTTTTTTACAAAAGCAATGGAGAGGAAGGCCATCAAAATTTGCCAGTAAGAGCTCTTCAACACCATATCAAATCGAGATCCCTTACAGTCAGAAACAGGAGAATTGAGAATGGGGGGAATGAATTGCCTGAGCAACGAAATACATACTTTTATTCTGTCTTCACAAATGAGGACACAAATAAGATACCAGAAATGTTAGGGAATGCAGAGTTTAGGGAGGAACTGAGGGAGATCAAAATTAATAGAGTGTTATAATCTGCCTGCTTACCATTGACTGGGGACTAATGACAATCCCACAATCCTGTGGGAGTATGAGCTTCCCCAATGAGGGGGGGGGCGGAGAAAGCATTAGCAGACTCCCTGCATAAATGGAGCTGGCCAGTTTGGAACCAGCAGAGAGAGAGGAGTGAGCAGCAAGGGAAGTTGCTGCTGCTGCTGTTGTGTATATATACATGTTATTGTAAATAAATGTTATTTATTTGTATCCTGAAAACTCGTGCTGGATTCTTCGTGGCCCTCACAAAATTGGGGAAATTGATGAGATTGACGGCTGATAAATGCCCAGGGCCTGATAATCTACATCTCAGAGTACTTAAGGAAGTGGCCCAAGAAATAGTGGGTGCATTGGTGGTCATCTTCCAGGATTCAATAGACTCTGGAATAGATCCTACTGATTGGAGGGGAGCTAATGTAACCCCATTATTTAAAAAGGGGTAAGAGAGAGAAAACAGAGAATTATATACCAGCGAGCCTGACGTCGGTAGTGGGGAAAATTGTACAATCAATTGTCAAAGATTTTATAGCAGAGCACTTAGAAAGCAGTGGCAGGATTGGACAGGGTCAGCATCGATTTATGAAGGGGAAATCATGCTTGACAAATCTACTGTAATTCTTTGAGGATGTAAAGAGTAGAGTTGACGAGCGGGAGCCAGCCGATACGGTTTATTTGGACTTTCAGAAGGCTTTGGACAAAGTCCCACATAAGAGATTAGTGTGTAAAATTAAAGCGTATGGGATTAGGGGTAATGTATTGTGATGGATAGAAGCGGTTGGCAGACAGGAAAAAAAGAGTAGCAATACATGGGTATTTTCCCAAATGGCAGGCAGTGACGAGTGGAGTACCACAGGGATCGGTGCTGGGACCCCGGATATTCACAATATATATTAATGATTTAGATGAGGGAACAAAATGTAATACCTTCACATTTGACACAAAATTGGGTGGGTGGTTGAGTTGTGTGGAGGATGCAGAGATTCTTCAGTGTGATTTAGACAAGTTGAGTGAGTGGGCAAATAAATGGCAGATGAAGTATAATTTGGATAAATGTGGGGTTATCCACTTTGGTAGCAAAAATGAGAAGGCAGACTATTATCTGAATGGCCATAAATTAGGAGAGGAGAATGTGCAACAAGACCTGGGTGTCCTCGTACACCAGTAGCTGGAAGTAAGCATGGGGGTGCAGCAGGTGTTAAAGAAGGCAAATAGAATGTTGACTTTCATAGCGAAAGGATTCGAGTAAGGGAGCAGCGAGGTCTTGCTGCAATTATACAGGGCCTTGGTGAGGCCACACCTGGAATATTGTGTGCCGTTTCTGTCTCTTTATCTGAGGAAGGATGTTCTTGCTCCAGAGGGAGTGTAGCAAAGGTTTGCCAGACTGATTCCTGGGATGGAGGCCAGACGTATGCAAGAGATTGAGTCGATTATGATTGTATTTACTGGAGTTCAGAAGAATGAGGGAGGATCTCATAGAAACCTATAAAATTCTAACAGGACTAGATAGGGTAGATGCAAGAAGGATGTTCCTGATGATGGGATGTCCAGAACCAGAGGTCAGAGTCTGAGGACACGGGGTAGACATTTAGGACAGAGATCAGGAGGATTTTTTCACTCAGAGAGTGGTGAACCTGTGGAATTCACTACAACAGAAAGTAGTTGAGGCAAAAACATTGTATGTCTTCAAGAAGCAGTTAAATATAGCACTTGGGGTGAAGGGATCAAATAGGGAAAGGTGGGATTAGGCTATTGAGTTGGATAATCAACCATGATCATAATGAATGGTGGAACAGGTTCAAGGGGCCAAATGGCCTCCTCCTGCTCCTATTGTCTATGTTTCTATGTTTCTATGTCAGTGAACAGTGCTTCAGCGATGCTACCACTCCCCACCTGCAGTAACAGTCAATGTCCAACTTTTCTCTCAGTTCATCCCTCCTTCAATAAATTGGGTCTACCCATCGTTTCAGGACATCTAACATTCCAAGAGCTTCATCTGCCATGGGAACACTTCAACCATGAAGACTTCAAATGGATTTGTTTTACCAGTTTATAAACTATTAATAATGCAACTTTGACACCATGGTGCTTTTTAAAGTGACCGGTTTCGTCCTGCACTCATATGTGGTTCTCTCCTCCGTTGGCCTCAGCACGGGAGGTGGAAACCTCACTGTGGCCCAAATGAGGGATCATGAGGTGTTTGTGTCTAGCAGCCTCCAGAGGATCAAACCTGAGAGGACTCAGCTCATCTGCCGCATCTCAGTGGCTACCAGGCCAGTGTGGTCAAGCTGATTTACTGCAACGGGGGCACATAATGGTTGAGAAGTGACAATGATGCTTAAACGCTGTCCTCATGACAGAGGGCCAATTTGTACCATTCCCATTGCAAGACAACCTAGTTTATCAGTGAGAGTGCAGGCCTAATTTAAACCCCCATACATATAATAGAATCCTTACAGTACAGAAGAAGGCCATTTGACCCATCGAGTCTCCACCAATCCTCTGAAAGAGCACCCTGCCTCAGCCCATACCTCGCCCCATCCCCATAATCCCGGAACCCTGCCTAACCTATACATCTTTGGATAGTAAGGGGCAATTTAGAATGGCCAATCCACCTAACCTGCGCATCTTTGGACTGCGGGAGGAAACCGGAGCGCACGGAGGAAACCCACATAGACACAGGGAAGAATGTGCAAACTCCACACAATCACTCGAGGCTGGAATTGAACCCGGGGCCTTGGAGCTGTGAGGCAGCAGTGCTAACCATTGTGCCGACATTTGGTCTGCCAATCTTTGCAAAGCAAAGAAGAAAGTGGGCCTCAAAACTTGCATAGGCCCAGAACAGCCAGTCCCAGAGGAATGCTGTGAGTGAGATTTTTGCAAGGTATGCCCAGCTGTACTGGCCACTGATGCCACCACACACTTCAAGTGACAATGGAGATTCAGTGCCAGGATCCCGTAAAGTTAAAGCATAGCACCATAGAATCCCAATAGTGCAGAAGGAGGCCATTTGTTCCATTGAGTGCAGCAAACCTCCGAAAGAGCACCCTATCTGGGCTCACTCCCTTCACCGTATCCTAGTAATACCAGAACCCCAATTAACCTGCACATCTTTGGACACTAAGGGGCAATTTTAGAATGGCCAATCCACCTAACCTTCACATCTTTGGACTGGAGGAAACCACAACACTCGGAGGAAACCCACACAGACACGGGGAGAAAGTGCAAACTCCACCCAGACAGTCATCCAAGGCCAAATTGAACCTGGGCACCTGGGGTTGTGAGGTAGCAGTGCTAACCACTGTGCCACCATGCCTCCCCTATAATAATAATCTTTATTAGTGTCAAAAGTAGGCATACATTGGACTTCCGGTTGCGGCTATGACCAGCTAAGTCGCACGTTTGGCTGCTCCTGCGAGGAAGGTGTTTTCGGGCCGATTGGAGGGCCCCTAACGGCGCTGGAACGGCGATTCCCGGTGGGGGAAGGTTCCCAGAGGAGAACCCTGAAAAATTTATGGTCGTTACCCGAAGTGGGGCAGGAAAAAAAGCGGCAGCAGCTCCCCGAAAAAAGCGGGGGAAGAAATCCAAAATGGCGGCCGGCGGCGCACCCGAGGACTGGAGGAAATGGGCGGAGGAGCAGCAGGCCGTTCTCCTTCGCTTCTTCACGGAGCTGAAAGTGGAGCTGCTGGAGTCGATGAACGCGACGACCACCAGGCTGATGGGAGCCCAGGCGACCCAAGAGGCGTCAATTCGGGAGCTGCAGCAGGAGATGGCTGTGAGGGAGGAGGAGGCCACGGTCCTCATGGGAAAGGTGGAGGTGCACGAGGCACTCCACCTGAGATGGCAAAACAGGCTGGAGGAGATGGATACCCGCATGAGGCGGAAAAACCTGAGGATCCTGGGCCTGGCAGAAGGGCTGGAGGGGTCGGACCTCCCGAGGTATGTGGCAGAAATGCTGGGCTCACTGATGGGGGCAGGGGCCGTCCCTTCGCCCCTGGATCTGGAGGAGGCCTACAGAGTAATGGCCAGGAAGCCAAGAGCAAACGAACCCCCGAGGGCGGTGCTGGTTCGGTTCCAGCGATTCAGTGACCGGGAGAGGGTGCTGAGGTGGGCCAAGAGAGAGAGGAGCAGCAAATGGGAGAACTCGACGGTGAGGATCTATCAGGACTGGAGTACGGAGGTGGCAAAGCGGCGGGCCCGGTTCAACCGGACGAAGGCGGTGCTGCATGCCAAGAGAATCAGATTCGGGATGCTGCAGCCAGCGCGCTTGTGGGTGACCTATAAGGACCAGCACCACTATTTCGAGTCCCCGGAGGAGGCGTGGGCCTTTGTCCAGGAAGAAAAGCTGGACTCGAACTAGAACCAGGGGATACTTGGCGGTCGTTGCCGCTCTGGTACTTTAAGCTGGACACGTGGCTTTCTTTCGGTTGGATTTTCACTTGGCCGTATTTTTGGACCCTTTTTTTTCTCTCTACCAGTTTTTTCTTTTCTTTTTTCTGTTATTTATAATGTTATGTTGGGGGGGGCGGGGTGGGGGGGGAGTGCCGGGGGTATGTGTTTCTTGTGGGGTTTCTGGTTGTTTTGTATTTATCGGTGTGAGATCGGGGACGGGGGTGGAACTGAAGATGGAGGGGCGGGGAGGGGCAGGGCAAAAGCGCGGGCTTTCCTCTGGTTTCCCGCGCAAGGGGCAGAGGAGGGAGGAGGGTGGGAGTAAGGGGCGTGGTCAGCAATGGCTCCCTTTCCCGCGCTGGAGCGGGGTCAAGGAGGGGTGGTAAGGGGGGGGATGTCCCCCAAGCCGGGAGGAGTCGGAGTGTGGCAGGGGCAGCCGGGTCAGCGTAAACCAGCTGACTTACGGAAGTACTATGGAGGGTGCATCGCGGCTAGGAAGGGTCCTAGCCTGGGGGGGGAGGGGGGTGGGGGGGGGGGAGGGGGAGGGGGGAAGGGGGGGGGGCTACCGGGTTGCTGCTGAAAAGGCCAGGGAGGAGAAGTTGAGGACCGGAGGGGTGGGGGGGGGGGGGTGTCATCGCCATGGGGAGCGGGTCAGAAAGGGAGGGCTGACTCGGGGCGAGCAGGTGACAGGATATGGCTAGTCGGCAGGGGAAAGGGGCGGGCTGCCCTTCGACCCGGCTGATCACTTGGAATGTGAGGGGGCTGAATGGGCCGGTCAAGAGAACGAGAGTAATCTCGCATTTGAAGGGACTGAAGGCGGATGTAGCAATGTTACAAGAGACCCATTTGAAGGTGGCGGACCAGGTCCGCCTGCGAAGGGGGTGGGTGGGACAGGTGTTCCACTCAGGACTGGACGCAAAGAACCGGGGGGTGGCGATCCTGGTAGGGAAGAGGGTGTCGTTCGTGGCGGCAGAGGTGGTGGCGGATAAAGAGGGTAGATATGTCATGGTGAAGGGTAGGCTACAGGGGGAGAAAGTGGTGATGGTTAACGTGTATGCTCCGAACTGGGACGACGCTGGCTTCATGAGGCACCTACTGGGCCTCATTCCGGACCTGGAGGCAGGGGGCCTGATCATGGGGAGGGACTTCAACACAGTGCTGGACCCCGTGCTGGACAGATCGAGTTCAAGGACAAGTAGGAGGCCGGCAGCGGCAGAAGTGTTAAAGGGGTTTATGGAGCAGATGGGAGGGGTGGAACCCTGGAGGTTTGGGAGGCCGAGGGCGAGGGAGTATTCCTTTTTCTCCCATGTCCACAGAGTCTATTCTAGAATTGACTTTTTTGTATTGAGCAGGGGACTGATCCCGAAAGTACGGGAAGTGGAGTACTCGGCCATAGCGGTCTCAGACCACGCGCCGCACTGGGTAGATTTGGAAATGGGGGAGGCGCGAGACCAGCGTCCGCTGTGGCGCCTGGATGTGGGGTTGCTGGCGGATGAGGAGGTGTGTAAGAGGGTCCGGAAGAGCATTGAAAGATATCTGGACATTAATGACACGGGGGAGGTGCAGGTGGGGATGGTATGGGAGGCCCTGAAGGCGGTGATCCGGGGGGAGCTGATCTCCATACGGGCACATAGGGAAAGGAGGGAGAGACAGGAGAGGGAGAGGCTGGTGGGGGAGCTTTTGGACGTGGATAGGAGATATGCGGAGGCACCAGAGGAGGGGCTGTTGGGGGAACGGCGCAGTTTGCAGGCTAAGTTCGACCTGTTGACCACCAGAAAGGCAGAGACACAGTGGAGAAGGGCGCAGGGCGCGATTTATGAATATGGGGAGAAGGCGAGTAGGATGTTGGCGCATCAGCTCCGCAAGCGGGATGCGGCTAGAGAAATTGGGGGAGTGAGGGAGAGGGGTGGGAACGTAGTGCAGAAGGGGCCAGAAGTAAATGGGGTTTTCAGAGACTTCTATAAGGAGCTGTATCGGTCAGAGCCGCCGACGAGGGGAGGGGGGATGGAGGGCTTCTTGAACAAATTGAGGTTCCCCAAGGTCCAAGAGGAGCTGGTAGAGGGGCTGGGGGCGCCGATAGGGTTAGAGGAGCTAGTCAAGGGGATTGGGCATATGCAGTCGGGGAAGGCGCCGGGGCCAGACGGGTTCCCGGTGGAATTTTACAAAAAATATGCGGATTTGGTGGGCCCTGTGCTGGTACGAGCCTTCAACGAGGCATGGGAGGGGGGGGCTCTGCCCCCGACAATGTCGCAGGCACTGATCTCTCTGATCTTGAAGCGGGACAAGGACCCCGTGCAGTGTGGGTCATATAGGCCTATCTCGCTCCTGAATGTGGACGCCAAGCTGCTGGCAAAGATCCTGGCTACCAGGATAGAGGATTGTGTGCCAGGGGTGATACACGAGGACCAGACGGGTTTTGTGAAAGGGCGGCAGCTTAATACGAACGTGCGGAGACTGCTAAACGTCATCATGATGCCGGCAGTGGAGGGTGAGGCGGAGATAGTGGTGGCATTGGACGCGGAGAAAGCATTTGATAGGGTGGAGTGGAAGTACCTGTGGGAGACGCTGGAACGGTTTGGATTTGGGAAGGAATTTATTAAATGGGTGAAGCTGCTCGATTCGGCCCCGAAGGCAAGTGTAGTGACGAATGGTAACAGATCGGAGTATTTTGGGCTCCACCGGGGGACCAGACAGGGGTGCCCCTTGTCCCCCCTGCTCTTCGCACTGGCAATTGAACCGTTGGCGATGGCACTGAGGGGCTCAGGGGGGTGGAGAGGGCTGACAAGGGGCGGGGAGGAGCACCGGGTATCGCTATACGCGGACGACCTGCTGCTATACGTGGCAGACCCAGAAGGGGGAATGCCGGAGGTGATGGAACTGCTAGCAGAATTCGGGGACTTTTCGGGGTACAAGCTAAACTTGGGCAAGAGTGAGGTATTTGTGATACACCCAGGGGACCAGGAAGAGGGAACCGGGAGACTCCCGTTGAAGAGAGCAGGAAAGAGTTTTAGATATTTAGGGGTGCAGGTGGCAAGGAACTGGGGGACTCTCCACAAGTTGAACTTCTCCAGGCTGGTGGAACAGATGGAGGAGGAATTTAAAAGGTGGGACATGGTGCCGCTGTCGCTGGCGGGCAGAGTGCAGTCCGTTAAAATGACGGTCCTCCCGAGGTTTTTGTTTTTATTTCAGTGCTTGCCCATCTTCCTCCCTAGGGCCTTCTTCAAAAAGGTGACGAGCAGCATCATGAGCTACGTGTGGGCGCACGGCACCCCAAGGGTGAGGAGGGTCTTCTTGGAGCGGAGTAGGGATAGTGGAGGGCTGGCATTACCCAATCTTTCGGGGTATAACTGGGCGGCCAATGTATCGATGGTGCGCAAGTGGATGATGGAAGGGGAGGGGGCAGCTTGGAAACGAATGGAGAGGGCGTCCTGTGGCAACATAAGCCTGGGGGCCCTAGTAACGGCGCCATGGCCGCTCCCTCCCACGAGGTACACCACGAGCCCGGTGGTGGCGGCCACCCTCAAGATCTGGGGGCAGTGGAGGCGACACAGGGGGGAAGTGGGAGGTCTGATGGAGGCACCGTTAAGAGGGAACCATAGATTCATCCCGGGGAACATGGACGGGGGATTCCAGGGCTGGCACAGGGTGGGCATCAGGCAGCTGAAGGATCTGTTTGTAGATGGGAGGTTTGCGAGCCTGAGAGAGCTGGAGGAGAAATTCGGGCTCCCCCCGGGAAACATGTTTAGACATTTGCAGGTGAAGGCATTTGCTAGACGCCAGGTGGAAGGGTTTCCCTTGCTCCCCAGTAGGGGGGCGAGCGATAGGGTGCTCTCGGGGGTCTGGGTCGGAGGGGGGAGGATATCGGACATATACAAAGTAATGCAGGAGGCGGAGGAGGCATCAGTAGAGGAGCTGAAAGCCAAGTGGGAGGGGGAGCTGGGAGAGCAGATAGAGGATGGGACATGGGCTGATGCCCTGGAGAGGGTTAATTCTTCCTCCTCGTGTGCGAGGCTTAGCCTCATTCAATTTAAGGTGCTACATTGAGCCCATATGACGGGGACAAGGATGAGTCGGTTCTTTGGGGGTGAGGACAGATGTGTCAGGTGTTCGGGAAGTCCAGCGAACCATGTCCATATGTTTTGGGCATGTCCGGCACTGGAGGAGTTCTGGAAGGGGGTGGCAAGGACGGTGTCGAGGGTGGTGGGATCCAGGGTCAAACCAGGATGGGGACTAGCGATCTTTGGGGTTGGGGTGGAGCCGGGGGTACAGGAGGCGAGAGAGGCCGGAGTACTGGCCTTTGCGTCCCTAGTTGCGCGAAGAAGGATACTAATACAGTGGAAGGACGCGAGGCCTCCAAGCGTGGAAACTTGGATTAATGACATGGCAAGCTTTATTCAGTTGGAAAGGGTCAAATTCGCCCTGAGAGGGTCGGTACAAGGGTTCTTCAGGCGGTGGCAGCCTTTCCTCGATTTTTTGGCTCAGAGATAGGGTACAGAGGTCGCAGCAGCAGCAACCCGGGGGGGGGGGGGGGGGGGAGGGGGGGGTGGCAACAACGGGTGTGGTGGGTTATTTACGGTTGAAATGCGGGCAAATTTGTTCGCAGTTCATGTTTGATGTTGATTGTTGCTTTGTTTGTTTTTGGGGAGGGGGGAGGGACAACGCGCGCGCGAGTTCGGGCGGGGGGGGGGATATTTGGTAAGAGGGAATATTTTGCAATATTCTATAGTTAGTTGGGGTAAATATTTTCATGTAAAAAAAATTTTCAATAAAAATTATTTAAAAAAAAAAAAGTAGGCATACATTAACACTGCAATGAAGTTACTGTGAAAAGCTCCGAGTCACCACACTCCAGCACCTGTTCAGGTACACGGCGACGGGAGAATTCAGAATGTCCAATTCACCGAACAAGCACATCTTTCGGGACTTGTGGGAGGAAACCGGAGCACCGGAGGAAACCCATACAGACATGCGGACTCCACTCAGACAGTGACCCAAGCGGGAATCAAACCTGGATACCTGACGTTGTGAAGCAACAGTGCTAACCACTGTGCTACCGTGCTGCCCATTGTGGGCTATGCCACATACCTCTGACATGTTGTGGTAGCTCCTGGCAGATTTTCAGCAATTGCTGGTGCATAGAAAGTATTTTTCTTTGACTGGAGCTGTCACAGAGGCTGGGTATCTTAAAGTCATCTCTGTTATCTTCAGCAAAACTAGAACTGGCAAGCTGTGTTCTGACTGCTCTTTCCACTGTTCAGATCCCTCCTATTTAATACCTGTAACACCCAGTTTTACCATTTCTGTCCTTTCACTAAAGGACAAATAACCCGGGGGGGAGGGGGGATTTCCTAACTGAAGTGTGCGGGTTATCTGATGGGCATAGAAAAAGGCAGTACAAGAAATGTTAGTATGTAATTCTCTGATCTCCCCCCAGGCACACCCCTCTGTCCTTGGCCTCAAACACGGTTCTAATGAAATGCAATGGAGAATCGAGGAACAGCACCTCAACATTTGATGAGGCATTTTACATCCTTCTACAGCATTGAGGTCACCATGCTCCAGGGAGTACCTGGGGTGGGATTCTCTGACCCCCCGCCGGGTCGGAGATTCGCCGTGGGGGCGGCGTGAATCCCGCACCCGCCGGTTGCCGAATTCTCCGGCGTTTCTCAGGGATGAGAATCGCGCCGGTTGGCGGCCTTCCCACGGTGATTCTCCAGCCCACGATGGGCCGAGTGGCTGCCCATTTTTTGCCGATCCCGCCGGCGTAAATTAGAGTAGGTCCTTACCGGCGGGATCTGGCGGCACAGGTGGCCTGTGGGGTCCTCGTAGGGGCGCAGGGGGATCTGGCCCCAGGAGGTGTCCACACGGTGGCTTGGCCCGCGATCGGGACCCACCAATCCATGGGCGGGCCTGTGCCGAGGGGGCACTCTATTGTTCCACGTCGGCCGCTGTGGTCCTCTGCGATGGCCGACGCGGAGATGAACCCCCCCTGCACATGTGCTGGGATGACGCCAGCACACGCTGGCGCTCCCGTTCATGCACCAACTCGCGCCGGCCGGCCCTTCGCCGCCAGTTGGCGTGGCGCTAAGGCCTTTCCCGCCAGCCGGCGTGGCACAAACCACTCCGGGGCCGGCCTAGCCGCTGAAGGTGCGGAGGATTCCACACCTTTGGGGCGGCCCGACGCCGGAGTGGTTCACGCCACTCCTCGGCACCGGGACCCCCCTGCCGGGTAGAGGAGAATCCCGCTCCAGGTAATGATTCTCCTATTGCCATTCACAGGTTTTTAAAATTCATTATTTGTGGGACGTGGGCATGTCTGGCTAGGCCAGGATTTATTCTCAATCCCTAATTGGTCTTCAGTGCTGGTGAGTTGTCTTCTTGGACCGCTGCAGTACATGTGGTGTAGGTACAACCACAGTGCTGCTAGGGAGGAAGCTCCAAGATTTTGATCCAGCAACGGTAAGGGGATGGTGATACATTTCCAAATCAGGCTGGTGAGTGGCTTGAAGGGGAGCTTTCAGATGCTGGTGTTCCCATTGATCTACTGCCCTTGTCCTCATGTTAGAGGTCAAGGGTTGGGAAGGCCCTCCCAAAGGAACCTTGGTGAGTTCCTACAGCGCACCTTGTGTGTCGCTGGTTGAGGGAGTGAATGTTTGAGGATGGGGTGCTCATCAAGCGGGCTGCATTGACCTGGATGTTGTCAAAGTTCTTGAGTGTTGCTGGAGCTGCCCTCATCCAGACAAGTGGAGAATATTCCATCATATTTGTGCCTTGTCGATGGTGGACAGGCTTTAGGGACTCAGGAGGTGAGGTACTCACTGCAGAATTCCTAACCTCTGCCCTGCTCTTGTAGCCACAGTACTTCTATGGCTGGACCAGTTCAATTCTGGTCAATGGTAACTCCCATGATGTTGTTAGTGGGGGATTAAGCGATGGCAAAGACATTGAATGTCATGGGGTGATGGTTAAATTCCCTCTTGTTGGAAATGGTTATTGCCTGACACTTGTGCGACCCGAATGTTACCTTCCACTTGTCAGCCTAAGCATGGTCCTTGTCCAGGTTTTGCTGCATTTGGACATGGACTTCTTCAGCATCAGAGGAGTTGTGAATGGTGCTGAACATTGTGCAGTCATCAGCGAACATCCCTATTTCTGACCTTATGATCGAGGAAAGGTCATTTATGAAGCAGCAGTAGATGATTGGGCCCAGGACATTTTTACTTGTCCATGACCATTCTCTCTTGTCTTTCACTTTTTGTCATTTAATCACTTCAGCATCCCATTCTAGCCTTGTACTTACTTAAATTCTATTATATCTGTACCATTGTCCAATTTTAACAAAAGGTCATCTACCTGAAATGTGCTGGGTTCTTGCAAATGTACCAAATTTACAAGGATCCGTGAAACAATAATGAGTGTTTTTATTTTAAGATAATGGTAACTCGGAGGTTATGTGTCACATCTTGACTATAACTCTGCGGCTGTGTTCTGCCTAGAGGCAAGGGATTATGCATTGCATTCTGTATCTTAGTATGTAATGGCTGACAGCAGTTTAAGATATGTACCCTTAAAGGTACATGAACACCACATCATAACAAATTAACTCTGTTTCTCCCGCCACAGATTCTGCCTGTCCTGATGAATATTTAGAGCATATTTGGCTTTCTATTCTTTGCATTGGTTTGACTTCTTTTGAGGCTATTTCCTGAGTTGAGGAGTCTGTGCCAAGAGGCCATGAATTTAAAATTGTCAATCAGGGAACAAGAGGAGAATGGTGGGAAGAAACGTCTTTATCCAGTGGGTTGTTGGAGCTTGGAATGCTTTGCCAGCGGGCGTGATTGAGGCAGGATTGTTTTCACGGAAAATTGGATAAATATTTGAGGCAGATGAAGTTGGCAGGCTGAGGGGATGGAGTAGGGCATTGAATTTAGCCTGGGAATGCTCAAGAAAAGATGTGGCTCAGCAATCATTATCTGAATGTCTCTCTTCTGAGCTGTAAAATGCTACAGTTCTCCAATTCCATTACAGTCAGTAATCAACACTGAGACAGTTTGGACAAGAACCTAATACATGTTTTGCCCCCAGGTATCAAAGAGATAATTTTGTTTGTCATGCGAGCTGACAAGGAGAATACTGAGATCATATTCAGGAAATTGGGTTTCCAGATGCAGTGTGAGCTGTAATAAACATATCTTAAAGAGAAATATATGAATCATGATGACATTAGGAACAATGTACCGCAACAGAAAATAAAAAATAACTTTGCATCTATTCAGCATCTTATCACACCATCAAAATGTCTTGAATCACAAAATGAATTACATTTGGAGTCTATTGACTGTTGTGCTGAAAGCGCAGCAAAACTAATCACTTTATTTTCTTGGCTAAACATTGCAAAGTCAGTCCCAGCAAATCCTCACTACCTATTAGAATTACAACTGAAAGGGCTGTTATCAGAAATGACTCTGGTTTAAGCTGCGTGAAATTACTTGGTCAAAGTCTGCTGAAATTTCTTCTGGGCTATTTTTTGTTGATAAGATGATGGCATGTAAACGACGCATTCGATCATTGATGAACGGATCGGGGGTTTGAGGGGGGGGGGGGGGGGTCATCACCTTGCAATGAGGAAGGAAACATTGTGAATTGCCACTAACTGCGGGCTGAGTTTGCTTTGCAAAAATAGCATTGTGCCCTTAGCCTCCCCGTCATTTTCAAATGTTGATGCATTCTCACATTAATCTTGTCACGGAAACTTAAGTCTAATAATTATCAAAGTGTCCCTTCTAATTATATGATAACTGTTGATGATTGCCAATGTTTTGTCCAGTAAATAAACAATTATAAGTGTGTAGCCATCTCAGATGGCCATCTGCAAAGGACCATGGGAATTATGGCCAACCCCGGACTCAGACAGACTGAGAGCTTGTGTGTGTATTTGCAACCCAGATAGCTAGATGCGATCGAAATGCTCATTTGCATTCTAATAGCCTATTTCCCCATAACAAAAGGACTGTACTCAGGTAACTGATACAGATGCAGACTAACCGGCGCCACTCCCTTTACTAAGAAAGCCCAAACTGCCAAGGTCAATGACTGCTCAGGATATGCCCAGCCATCAAGGCACTCGCCCCTTTATTGGCCAAAATCAAAGGCAGTGATCGAAGCCTGCCGAATTATTGGGTCCAAAGCTAAGGACCGCCCCAAAGAGCATGAAATCCCAGAGGGATGAAAAGAGACACAGCCATGTGTTTGGTGTCTTTTGGCCCCGCCCTATGCCTAACACCAATGTCATGTGAGAGTACCTTTAAGAAATGGATGTTTAAGCAATGTACCTTTAAGAAATAGAGCAGCTCATGTTACTGAAGTGATGTCAGAGTGTGGGTGGAGCTGGGTTTTAGCTCAGCCATTTTGCGGTGTTTTGGTTTCAGTTTTGAGAAAAAGAGCTTGGGTGTGTCTGTGTTTGCAGTGAGCTGGATCTGCGGTGATCTCTGCCATGAAAGACTATCTCTGAATCATTTGGGTGATTTAAACTCATAATAGTAATGTCTTTAACCTGATGTGTTTCCGTTTAAAGGTGTTAAATCTTTTGGAGGTTTGAAGGAACATTTTGAGGGATTATTTAGTGTTATATTATTTTCGGGGTTATCTTTGAAGTAAGGGGTGGTAAATGATCCAATGTTTATTTAAAAAGGTTAAGTTGAATTCATGGAATAAACATTGTTTTGTGTTTTAAAAACCCACGTGTCCATAATTGTAATACCACACCTGGAGACCAAGCCGTGTGCTTCAAAAGCAACAATACATAAAAGGGAGAGGTTGGTTGAACTCCATGATACATTTTGGGGTTCTGAAAACGCCGCTCCTATAACACCAAGTGCAACATAACGACCAGACAGACAAATTCAAGACCAACGATCGCAACTAGATGGATGAGCCCAGCAGAAACTAAGCCACTTCTTCTACCCAGCCATGCAAGATCCGAACAAAGGCCTTATTCATCTGCCCATCTACAAAGAGCCGGTTGCCCTGAAGTTAAGTATAGGTTATTGTAGTTGTTAGGTGTAGTTTAACTTGTAGTGTTTTGTGTTGCATGTCGAAGTAATCCTTGTGCATAAATAAACCATCTTTGAACTTGAACTGACTAACTGGTTGTGTGGTCCTGTGATGGATATCCGGTAAAGCCTTGTGGTGGTATCATTTGATACCTGGCGACTCTGAAAAGCAATATTATCATTAATAACTGCCATATCTAGTTAATTTGGCAGCAAGTGCAATGCCTCATTCCTGCAGATTGTGAATTGTTTCATTTTAGATTTCCTTTCAGTATCTTTCTTGCCCTCTCCTTGTCTAATATCTTTTCCCCCTCAATTTTTTTCATCTCCTATACCTAATTTGATATTGAATTCACCTCAGTTAATTCACCTTCCTTCTCTGTTTTTCCCCTTTTTCCGACTTAATATTTAATCCCGTTCGTTGAGGAGTTGTATTGTTTGTCCTGTTGTCCTGCAAGGCCCGAGATGTCCTTTTGCCCTCATGTCCGCCATACTCCTCCAGCAGAGGTGTGTGAAGAAAATGGAAAAGTGCGCAGTCAGGTCCAACTAATGGGGAAAGCCATGAAATATCCAGCTTCAATCAACTTAAACTTCAAAACAATTGCAGCATGCTGCTGTGCAGAGGGACCTGGGTGTCCTTGTGAATGAATCGCAAAAGATTGGCTTGCAGGTAGGTGCAGCAGGTAATTAGGAAGGCAAATGGAATTTTGTCCTTCATTGCTCGAGGGATGGAGTTTAAAAACAGGAAGGTCATGTTGCAGCTGTATAGGGTGCTGGTGAGGCCACACCTGGAGTATTGTGGATGCACATTTGGTAGCTCCCGCTCAAGGTGGATTTTTTTCACTCTTTCCCCACCCAAATTCCCAACAGGACAAAAATTTTCTTTGTTCTTCATAGGAGACAGGTTTAGATAAAGGATCTGGATCGGCGCAGGCTGGTCGACGGAGCAGCTGGTGGAATTCTTGAACAACAAGTTCCAGCAACAAATAAAAGAGGCCCTGGAAGACCTGGCCAAGGCGGTGGAGCTGCTGATATCTGGGAATGAGCGAGTGAAGCTCAGGCTGAAGACCCAGGGCGGGCGATTCAGAGAGTGGAGGAGGTGGGTGGGGGTGTATGAGGAACCGATGGCCTTGTTGGCGCTAGAGTTGGGACTGATGCAGGAAAGCCAGAAAAGGCCAAGGGAGAAGTTGGAGGACCTGGAGAATTGCTCCAGAAGACAAAATGTGAGGATTATTGGGATGCCTGAAGGCATTGAAGGTGCGGAGGCCGCTGAGTATGTAGCAAGAATGCTGGAGAAATTGATGGGGAAGGGCCTTTGATTGGCCTCTCGAGATGGACCGAGCGCACAGAGCACTGAGGAGGAGGCTGCAGGCGGGCATGCCGCCGAGGGCGATGTCGGTGTGGCAAGGCAGACCAAGAAGTGTATCTGGGAAGGGAGTGAGCTGCGGGTGTACCAGGACCTGGGTGCAGAGCTGGCAAAGAAGAGGGCCGGCTTCAACCAGATAAAGGCTGCCCTCCTTGAGAAGGGGGTGAAGTTTGGAGAATTATACGCGGCCCATCTATGGGTGACATGCCCAAAACAGGGGACGGGATTCTCTGATAAAGGGGCTAAGTGTTGATGGTGCCACAAGGCCCCATAACGCACCGATTCTGCGACCCAGAAGGGGGCCAGCACGGGCACTACGAGAAGCAGGGGGGAGCGGCCTGAGATCGGTGTTCGATACACGGGCTGCATTGCATTAACATATAGTGACCCCCACACACAGCCGATGAGGGAAGATGGCCACCCGCCATGCAGCACCAAAGTTCTGGGATGCCTACCTGACCATGCTCGTGGATGCATGGAGAAGAGGAGGGGTTCTCTGTACCCCGGCCCCGCCTGCAGGACTCCACGCAACACCGCTCTGCATTTGTGGAGGGAGGTGGGCGAGGCCGTCAGCGCGCCGGGCCGGCACCCAGGTCAGGTGACCAGTGTCACAAGAAGCTGAACGACTTACTCAGGGCATCCAGGGTGAGTACCCAGCACTGTGCCCCTGGCACAAACCCCCCTACCCCCAACACGTGTGATGACGCACACCCCCCCCCACCCCAGGGGGACGGTACAACCCCCGCCCTGACCCACATGGCTGCACCCACCCATGCCAGCCGCATTGGCCAGGTGCCCTGTGCACCAAGCCATCATCGACCTAACCGCTGGGCTGCACGCGTTGGACCGCTGAACACTGCTGATGTATGTATGCACCCCCCCCCCTCTCGCAGGAGAAGAATGGCCATAACCGCAGGGAGCAGGAGAAAACCGTAGGGGGTGCACCTGTACTGCACCCCTCACCGTGCGATCTAAGTGTAGCTGGATGACGGACATTGTGGAGCAGTTGAAAATAAACTACAGTGGATGTGTGAGGGTGACGCCAAACAGTTGATCATGAAAACCTTGACAGTGGATCACCTGGTAGAGCTGGTGACAAACAGGAGGAGGAGAAGGAGGGGGTGCTTCAGTGGCATGTTTGCATAGCGACCACCAGATGGACAGCCAAACGCTTCCGACTGAACTCAGTATCGTACTGGAGCTCAACATATCTCTGGCCTCGTCCATGGCCAGATTTGATGCGAGCGTTCCCGCCAAAACTCCAATCACTAAGGCGACACCGGGAGAATCCCACCCCTGAATGGGGGCAGAAGAGTTTGGCCATTATCACTGCAGGAACTTCAAGTACTTGACCATTCCACAGAAAGCGCAATGAGATCATTTAAGTAGTGCAGCAAACCCAGATTTACTGCAATGCTGTGTAGTCAACTAATTGAAACAAAGAGAAGCATGATCAGCATTTTTCTAACAGGATTCAAACAAGGGTCATGTTAAGACTTCCGTTGATGATGGAAATTTTTCAGAAAAAGCACTTTCGATGGGCTACAAAATATTGGCAATAGTTGGCACGGTCTGGAATGCTAGAATCAGAAAAAGAAGGGGATATAAAATGTACTCTTACGGCAAACAATAAAAGAAGTCTTTGTCGGAGAGTCTGCAGATTTGGTTCCAGCATCCATTCAGAAATTCCACAAAAGTCTTGGGTGGAAGATAACCACATAACAGGGCAAGAAACTTGACCAAAGGGAAACACTGCAGAGCACAGGAGAATATATAATCTGAGTAAAAGGATACCCAATGAAGACATTGCAATGATACATTGAGCAGCCCTGCCGAATAAAATATCCAGCATCAATCAGAGAGTTTAATGATGCAAAGTGGAAGTCTCACTACTGTGTTTCATATTCCAATAAATCCAGGCAGTAATATATATTCCAGCTAGGCCATATAATCCATCTGCTCACTATGTTGTAGCCAAATATTTTAATGAGTCGACAATGCAGTATGTTTAACAGGAAATATAGCTGCCTAGATTCTGATCAGCATTATTTTAATGTCCGCAATAGAATAAACGGGTTACCACTGGTGTTAGAATAACAGCAATGAGAAAATTGAAGTGTTAGTAAGAAAAACATTTTATTGCTCGAAGTTTTATTATCGGGCTAATGGGGGAAAATGTGTAATTTGCTCCAATGAATAAAATTTTAACTTCACAGTGACTTCTCCGGTTTAACTAATTGCAAATTAAAATGAACCCTCAGCAGCAAAGGGAAATGAAATGAAAATCGCTTATTGTCACAAGTAGGCTTCAAATGAAGTTACTGTGAAAAGCCCCTAGTCACCACATTCCAGCACCTGTTCAGGGAGGCTGGTATGGGAATTGAGCTGTGCTGCTGGCCTGCCTTGGTCTGCTTTAAAAGTCAGCTCTTTAGCTCTGTGCTAAACCAGCCCCGAGGTACTGAAGGCAAGGTTTGTTTGTGGTGTGATTTTCATGCTGTCAGCCCAGCAGAGGAGTCATTCAGCACTATCGCCTATAAATGTTTATTAATTAAGGGTTGAGTGATTGCATGAAGGAAATGTGCAAACAATGGAATATAAAAGATTGAGGGGTAAGCTAGTTGCTGAAAGCGTTGAAAAGATTTGATACATAAAATCTACAGTGCAGAAGGAGGCCATTCGGCCATTAAGTCTGCACCAACCCTTCGAAAGAGCACCCAACGATGCCCAATCCTTACCTCTACCTCTGTAATCCCACCAAACCTTTGGACACTTAGGGGCAATTTAGCACAGCCAATCCACCTAACCTGCACATCTTTAGACTGTGGGAGGAAACCGGAGCACCCGGAGGAAACCCACGCAGATACGGGGAGAATGGGCAAACTTCACACAGTCACCCAAGGACGGAATCAAACCCGGGCCCCTGGCGCTGTGAGGCAGCAATGCTAACCACTGTACAACAAAAGATACTCAAGGAATAACTTCCTTGGGAGGGGAAGTGTTGGGGGGAGGGGAGGGAGGGTGAATTCAGAGTGTAATGGGATAATCATAAAAGTAGAGACAGGCAAGTTACAAGAGGAACTAGAAAGATTTTTTTTGTCTCAAAGGATAGCTGAAACCTAGAATATTATCCTCCAAAAAGTTGAGCCATTTTAAATTCTCTGGTACATTTTTGTTAGTTGAGGGTATCTAAACAGGTGGGCGACATGGTAGCACAGTGGTTAGCACTATTGCTTCGCAACGACAGGGACCCGGGTTCGCTTCCTGGCTTGGATCACTGCCTGTGTGGAGTCTGCACGTTCTCTCCGTGTCTGCGTGGGTTTCCTCCGGGTGCTCCGGTTTTCTCCCACAGGTGCCAAAGACGTGCATGTTAGGTGAATTGGATATTCTGAATTCTCCCTCAGAACAGGCGACGAGTGTGGCGACGAGTGTGGCGACGAGGGGATTTTCACAGTTACTTCATTGCAGTGTTAATGTAAGCGAGGCCTCGTGGCGCAGAGGGTAGTGTCGCTGCCTCTGGGCACGAAGCTCTGTGTTTAATTCCTACTTCAGGACTTGATGGACACAGATGGTGGGTTCAGAACTTGGCCAAATAGGTTTATTAGCAACCTGTAAATCCTTCCATTGTGCCAAAGAGTTTTCTGGTTGTGGTGGGCCACACTGCAGGAGGCAATGGTGTGCTTTGCCAAGCATAATCATGGACCCTTCCAATCCAATGGAAAGCCATGGTTGCCAATGGGGTATGAGCATCCAGGTAGGTAATAAAGTTATGATATAGATGAATGATGATTTAATTAAATGGTGAAACAGGCTTCATGGCTGATTGGCGCAACATTGTTCCTAATTGGCGACAATGTTCAATTCCATTATATTCCAAGAAATTGGTGGCGTTGTAATAATGATAAAGCCTTAATGTTGTGCAAACAACTGGGACAAAGCCCCTAGAACACAAGCAGGCCTGATGGGAACCTTCTACCGAGTTGGGCCGGCCGAGTCAGGAAATCTCCCAACTCCAACGACCTGCCTCGATGACAGAAATAGTTATCTTCATCTCTATGTACCCTTGCCAAATTGGAGCTGGTTAACTTAACTGGCTAGATGGCTCCAGTGTGTTGCAGAATAATGGCACCAATGTAGGTTCAATCCTTGTACCAGCTGAGGTAGTCTTTGGGACCTGCCTTGTCTCACAATGACAACATAAGCCATAATTAGCAAGTCTCGGACTTTGAACACAATACATGACAAGAGCGAGAGAGAGGCTCTACCAAAATTCCTCATAATTTTGGTCACCTCTATTAAATCTGCCTGGAACCTTCCACTTAATAATTATCTATTTGAGTATGTTGCAGGACGAAGACCGCACACAAATATTAACCACTTGGAGAAGACACGGCGGGCAGCTAGAACTCTTAAAACTGTAGCCCAAGCAAGAAATCGATGTCTTGAAACGAGACAGCGGGAAGTTTGTAAGATAAAGAGAAAAACATATTATTGTGAAGTGACTCATGTGGGCCTAGACACCTTTGAACACCAAATTAATTATGCCTATTTGTTTTGCATAATTGTACAGCTGTGGGAATTTACAAATGTATAAACACAGAATATGCTGTGATCAGCCTTAAAACATGAATCTATAAAGAGGATTGACAGTACAATTGTTGTCAAGCTGATAAGTTAAATGTCATACACTGTGGTTGGCTGCTGCATATTTTATTTGGAATGCTGTTCTATCTTTGCAAATCATTTGCCACTCTACCCTTGACATGTTTTAGGAGAGTGGCAATCCTTTTAATGAATGGCTGCAGTTTCAATAATTCCTTCATTGATGAGTGGTTAATAATGCGTAGTGATTCAGGACTAGCATGCTGTGCTTGCTACCTCACAGTTAGACAGGAGAGATCCATAAACCTACGAGCACTGACAAACCTGCTGTTGCTGGCAATTCCTTGTGTGATAAAAGGGGATGGCATGGTCTCTCGTTACCAAAGGAACCACTCAGGACATCAACATAATGAAATAGAAGGAGAAAGATAGACAGGAATTGCTTGCAACACATCAGCTACACTATACAGACTTCTCTAAGTCTGTCATATGAGCACACCGTCCAATCAGAGCGGAGTTAAACCACGCAAGAGTGCAAAATCATTGAACGCTGGGCAAGCCATCATTTGACATTGAAATCTCTTGGTGAAAGGGCATGGAAAATCTATTGGTGAAAGTGCGTGGAAAATTCTCTCGGTGAAAGGGCGTGGAAAATCTCTCGGTGAAAGGGCGTGGAAAATGTCTCGGTCAAAGAGCGTGGAAAATCTCTTGGTGAACGGGCGTGGAAATTCTCACGGTGAAAGGGCGTGGAAAATCTCTCGGTGAAAGGGCGTGGAAAATCTTCCGGTGAAACGGCGTGGAAAATCTCCCGGTGAAAGGGTGTGGAAAATCTCTTGGTGAAAGGGTGCGGAAAATCTCTCGGTGAAACGGCGTGGAAAATCTCCCGGTGAAAGGGCATGCAAAATCTCTCAGTGAAAGGGCGTGGAAAATCTCTCGGTGAAAGGGTGTGGAAAATCTCTCGGTGAAAGGGCATGCAAAATCTCTCAGTGAAAGGCCGTGGAAAATCTCTCGGTGAAAGGGTGTGGAAAATCTCTCGGTGAAAGGGCATGCAAAATCTCTCAGTGAAAGGCCGTGGAAAATCTCTCGGTGAAAGGGCGTGGAAAATCTATTGGTGAAAGTGGGTGGAAAATCTCTCGGTGAAAGGGCGTGGAAAATCTCTCGGTGAAAGGGCGTGGAAAATCTCTCGGTGAAAGGGCGTGGAAAATGTCTCGGTGAAAGAGCGTGGAAAATCTCTTGGTGAACGGGCGTGGAAATTCTCACGGTGAAAGGGCGTGGAAAATCTCTCAGTGAAAGGGCGTGGAAAATCTCTCGGTGAAACGGCGTGGAAAATCTCCCGGTGAAAGGGTGTGGAAAATCTCTCGGTGAAAGGGTGCGGAAAATCTCTCGGTGAAACGGCGTGGAAAATCTCCCGGTGAAAGGGTGTGGAAAATCTCTCGGTGAAAGGGCATGCAAAATCTCTCAGTGAAAGGGTGTGGAAAATCTCTCGGTGAAAGGGCGTGCAAAATCTCCCGGTGAAAGGGTGTGGAAAATCTCTCGGTGAAAGGGCGTGGAAAATCTCTCGGTGAAAGGGCGTGGAAAATGTCTCGGTGAAAGAGCGTGGAAAATCTCTTGGTGAACGGGCGTGGAAATTCTCACGGTGAAAGGGCGTGGAAAATCTCTCGGTGAAAGGGCGTGGAAAATCTCTCGGTGAAACGGCGTGGAAAATCTCCCGGTGAAAGGGTGTGGAAAATCTCTCGGTGAAAGGGCGTGGAAAATCTCTCAGTGAAAGGGTGTGGAAAATCTCTCGGTGAAAGGGCATGCAAAATCTCTCAGTGAAAGGGCGTGGAAAATCTCTCGGTGAAAGAGTGTGGAAAATCTCTAAGTGAAAGGGCGTGGAAAATCTCTCGGTGAAAGGGCGTGCAAAATCTCTCAGTGAAAGGGCGTGGAAAATCTCTCGGTGAAAGAGTGTGGAAAATTTCTCAGTGAAAGGATGTGGAAAATCTCTCGGTGAAAGGGCGTGCAAAATCTCTCAGTGAAAGGGCATGGCAAATCTCTCGGTGAAAGGGCTTGGCTAAAGCTGTGAGAAAGTTCAAAGTGTTGTTGATCCGAGAGAATATAAGAACATAAGAAATAGGAGCAGAGTAGACCACATGGCCCATCGGGCCTGCTCCGCCATTCAATATGATCATGGCTGATCTTGGGCGCCAACTCCACTTTCACGCCCGCTCCTCATATTCTGTAATCACCTGAGATACCAAAACTCTGTCTATCCTAGCCTGAACTATATTCAACAATGGAACATCCACAACCCTCTGTGGTAGGGAATTCCAAAGATTCACAACCCCTTGAGTGAAGAAATTTCTCCTCATCTCAGTCCTAAATGATTGGCTCCTTGTCCTGGGAATGTGCCCCAATGTTTTAGATTCCCCGACAAATGGAAACAATCTCTCAGCATCTACCCTATCAAAGTCTCTTCCAAATTGTGAAGGTTTCAATGAGATCACCTCTCATTCTTCCGTACTCCAGAGAATATGGTCCAATTTATTCTCATGTTAGGACAACCCCACTCATTCCAGGAACCAATTTAGAGAACCATCGTTATATTGCCTCCAATGCAAATATACCCTTTCTTAAATTTGGAGGCCCAAAAATGCACACAGTACTCCAGATACAGGCTTACCAAAACACTGTAAAACTCTGGAAACTTGTTTACTCCTATACTCCAATCCCGTTGTTATAAAAAGGTGACGTTGATACATGAAGCATAAAACTGTGGTGCAAAGTGTGAAACAGACATTGCAATGGAATGGGACATTCCGTCAACAAGTTTGTTCACCATTGTGCAACACAAGGCGAACATCTTTGAACTGTTAGACAAGTGGGCATTCTCTCCAGTAAGGAAGAGATTGAGAATGGCTGTCCATCCGACGTTGAAGAAGTTTTGCGAACATGGTTCAAGGCCACCCAAGCTGTGAACGTTCCCACCTTCCATCATAGGAAAGAGGAGAAGAATCACCCCGGTGAAGAGATTGGACAACATGGAGTTCACCTGAGGTGACGGATGTCTGGACTGATAAAAGTCAAGGCACCACATTGCCTTTTGCAGGATAAGAGGCGAGGGGGCAGCTGTTATGACAGCAGTAACAAATTTGATTTGATTTGATTTGATTTATTATTGTCACATATATCAGTATACAGTGAAAAGCATTGTTTCTTGCATGCTATACAGACAATACATACCATACATAGGGAAGGAAGTAGAGACTGTAGAATATACTGTTACAGTCATAGCTAGGGTGCAAAGAAAAGATCAACTTAATACGAGATAGGTCCATTCAAAAGTCTGATGACAGTAGGGAAGAAGCTGTTCTTGAGTCAGTTGGTACGTGACCTCAAACATTTGTATCTTTCTCCTGACGGGAGAAGATGGAAGAGAGTATGTCCGCGGTGCATGGGGTCCTTAATTATGCTGGCTGCCTTTCCGAGGCAGCAGGAATTGTAGACAGACAGACAGACAAATGATTGGCTCCTAAATGGTCTTGCCCACATCTTGAACGAATATGAACCGGGAGACATGTTTAATGTGGATGAAACCAAACTGTTTTACCATCTTTTGCTAGGCTGCTCTTTGATTTTAATAGGTGAAACGTGCAATGGTGGAAAGTAGAGCAAGGAACATGTCCCTGCTATAGGCAGTGCCAACATGTATGGCACTGGAAAGCTGCCACTTCCTGTTCTTTTTTAAATTAATTTACCGGAGATGGACTTTGCTGGCTGGGCCAGCATTTATTGCCCATCTCTAATTGCCCATCTTCAGAGGATATTTAAGAGTCAACCACATTGCTGTGGGTCTGAAGTCACATGAAAGCCAGACCGGGTAAAGATGGCAGATTTCCTTCCCTCAGGGACATGAATGAACCAGATTTGTTTTCCAACAATTGACAATGGTTTCATGGTCAGCATTATGCTTTTTAATTCCAGGTCTTCTTTTATTCAATTCAAATTTTACCACCTGGCGTGATGGGTTTGGGACGGGGTTCCCCAGAGCATTACCCAGGGTCCTTGGATTGCCAGTCCATTAGCAATACCACTATGCCACCGTCTCCCATTATAAGAGGAAAGTCCATGAGCGGAATCTTTCACCTTTTTTGTTGAGTGTGGGAGTGAGCGGGAAAAGAGGTGTTTCCAGCAGCTAGCAACATAGAAAATAAAACGGCAAGAGGTGGGTCCCACAACGCCACGCCGTCAGAAACTTCCTTTTTAAAGATCAGTGTGCCATTTTTAAAGGCCACCCTGATACATAAAAGTAAAAGTGGAATACCCCTGCCACGTGTAAACACCCCCCCCCACTCCCCCCCCCCCCCACCCCCCCCACCCACCCCACCCCCCCCCCCCCCCCCCCCCCCCCGCCACCTCCACCCTCCCTAACCGGCACTGCCCGGGCACTATCCCCTGACCTGGGCAGGACCTTCGCCCCCCCTCCCGCCCCGCCCCTCCCCCACAAGTGATACACTCACCTGAGCTATTCCAGTGGATCTGTCCGCCAGGTGCATGCTGTGAGAATCATAATTCACATTGGCATAGAATCATAGAATTTACAGTGCAGAAGTAGGCCATTCGGCCCATTGAGCCTGCACCGGCCCTTGGAAAGAGCACCCCAGTAATGGACAGCAGGGGCCTAAAGATTAGATTTAAATTAATTATATGAGGTTCATCACTGTCAGGGGGCGGGGACAATCATGATGGAATTCCTGCTGATGGATAGCGTGATGTGGACCTCTCATGAGAATTTGTGCTCCTGTCACCATCAGTGTCTAATACAATTGGGAGCACCAAGTCCTGGCCCATGGTGCTTTGCAAACGCCAAGACACTATCCACACAGCATGAGGTCAACAAAACCATCTGGATGACTGCCAGCACTTTTGAGACATGCATCAGGAAAGTGGACAAAAGGTATCAATGAAAGAACAAGGAAAATTGTCATCATTACAGACAGCTTCATGGCACAACCCAATACCACTGGCTTGAAGAGCATGAATATGTTGCTTCCACCTCTAAAACCATGGGTAAACTCCAGCCAATGGATCAGGGGGTGTTTAGGAAGCTGAAAAGTCACTATCAACAGTTGCTGATCTCTCAGGTTATGAAGGTCACTGATAAGAAGCAGCAGTACAATCCAATTACACTAGATGCCCTGTTCATGATGAAAAAGGCATGTAAGATAGTGACGGAAGCCACATGTACTAATCATGCTGGGTTCAATCAGGTTATGACTGCACAAGGTGTCAAGAACGAGGAGGAACAGGGTGAGGCCACCCAGACCGATGACGAGGTACTTTTCACTTGGTTGCAGGAGGCTGGCATGGAACTTCCAGCAGTGACGACCAAGGAAACTTGCATGGAGATGGACGGTGCTGTATGATGTGCGTTATAACTGTAACAAGTCCACGGAGGCAGAAGTCCCGTCACCAGAATTCCTTTTATTTACAAACCCAACAGCTGAACAACCATGAACATTCAGTCTGCTGTCTACACAGGGAATGCAGAGGATCTGGCACTCCCTGGCATATACACAGAAAGGGGTTCCCTGATTGGGCTACTAATCAGGGAACTCGTATTCTAATTGGCCAATCTCAAAGGCCTGGCCAAAGTCATTACAGTAACCGACATCCGATGCCAGCGTAGATGCAGTATATTCGTTAACCCTGAAACCTGAGCAGGACAATGGCGCTGAAGAATCCGATGAATGCCTGGCTACTCGCCTGTCTGTTTTCCGAGCTGATGCCACAAAGGCCATAGAGATATGAAGGGATTATGCAGCACATAAGCATCAAAAACATGTTTGACTGCATTGAAAACATGGTGGACTTATACCCAAAGACAACAATGTTTCCAGAGCCAACTCCATACCTTTTTCAATACAACATCCCAGCCTTTTGCAAGGTCTGGCCATGGTATTATGCGAACAAATTGAACACAGAATTTTTGCACATTTACTGCCTTAGTGTGTTTTCATTTGGCATTTGAATCGTTGTTTTTGTCACAGATCGCATAGGCATTCACATGGGAATGGGGCCTCCTCAGCTATCACAAAGGCCCACTGTGGTGGTATGATTTGCATAGCTGTCTGCCATTAGTGCAGAACACCGGCTTACCATTGGCCCTGGTCGGTCATGTGCCTCTCGACCAATTGGTTGAGACCAGTCATGTGACAGCTCTCCGATTGGTCGAGAGGCTGAGTTAACCACGCCTCCATACCGAGGTATAAATAGTCAGAACGCCCGGCGGTCGTCCATTTTATTGTAGTCGACCGCAGGGCTAAGTTCTAGCATATTAAAGCCTAACTTCTGTATAGCAGCTCATCTCTTGTGCAATTGATGGCTCATCACCCACTAACACGCTTTTGGAAGCAGACCTCCGGCGATTTAATTCATTGCGATTTTACTGTAGCAGTACCTGAGCATTGCGAGGTTGAAATTTGTATGACTGCAATTATTCTGCGGGTATAAAACATGTGCAGAGCAGTTCCGTGGCCTCCACCCAATCTCCTCAGGTCCTGGCTCCACTGCTAAAATATTGGGAACCATTTTTAGATGTAGTCCCAGTCTTCAGCTGTTTTAACATGATAAGAGATTCCACCGCAGGACTGCTCGACAATCAATCCTGATCGATTCAGGGTGATTCTTTCCAACAGCCATCACCATCACCCCCTTTTGTCCCACCACCCACTGTTGCCAAATAAAGATATATTATTTTTGAATACTTTTAAAAATGTTCTGTAGAGTCTGAAATGTTCACCACAGCACCAAAGTCCTGATGACTGGCCTCATCACTTGTACTGCATTGTAAGTTTCATTGTGTATTCTGACCTCTTGAGGCTACCATACACAGGTGTACCAGCAGGGGAGAGTCTGCTTGGAAGAGAATTATGAACAAGAAAGGATCCATGTTCACCAGTTCATGCAGTTCTATATCTTAATGTCTTTGGCTAAATATGTAACTGTTACTATCCCAAGAACTTCACTTTGCTTCCAGAAAAACATTCCCACCCGCCCAATCCTCCACCATGCCTGAAACATAACTGAACGCTGCAGCTTGTCCTGAAAAGGTAGATGGTCTCTGATTGCAGCACTGTGCTTACTGCTAAAGACAGGTCTAGACTTAACCCTTCCCCACCATCTTAATCCAATGCCAATTTCCATCAATACAATTATTTGTATGCCTTCACAAAATAAGTTGTTACGTTTTTGTAATTGTAATGTCCCATCTTGAAGACAGGAAGAAAATATGTATCTACATCAAACTGGTCACTTTATAAAATTATTATTTTTTTAAATGGACAAAAACTTTACCCTGACAAGCCTGGCTCACCATGATTCATACCAGACAAATTTCTAGCCTTCAGAAAACCAGCAGGGACCTCATTATTTTCAAAGAAATGCTAATGTCCCTTTGTGACTGCAGAAAATAAAATTCCAAAGAACTGCATCAAGACCCTGTGGTGGTATGGATATGAGCACTGCCATTGGTGCAGAGCACTGGCTTCCCATTGGCTCTGGCTGGTCATGTGCCTCTCGTCCGATTGGTTGAGACTAGTCATGTGACTGCTCTCCAATTGATCGAGACGTAAGTAGGCCCCGCCTCCGAGGTGGGGTATAAGTACCCAGAGTTCCCGGCGGTCGGCCTTTCTCTGTAGTCGGCCACCGGGCTAACAACCAGCTGATTAAAGCCACAGTTCGGATCTTAAATGTGTCTTGAGTTGAATTGATGGTACATCAATTTAATCAGCTAGAATTTTGGAATGGAGCTTCGCATCAAGCCTGGCTGCCTCCGCACCAGCCCGCATGCTGCAAATGCGCCTGCAATTTTTAAACACTGGCAGGCGTGTTTTAATAGCTACCTGACGACTGCAGCCGGCAAGCCCACCAAGGAGCAGAAACTCCACATCCTCCACTCATGCGTGGGCACATCGGTCTACGCAATGATCGAAGACGAAGGCGATTTTGATGCGGCCATCGAGATTCTCAAAGGACACTTTCTCCGGCCGGTCAACGAAGTATACGCACGGCATCTCCTGACGACCAGACAACAGTTCCCTGGTGAGTCCCTCAACGAGTTTTACCAGGCCCTCGCAGCTCCAGGGAGAACATTCGCATGTCTCCAAGTTTCTGCCACTGAGCACATGGAACTTCTAATCAGAGACGCTTACGTTGCTGGCATGCAGTCTCCTTCTATTCGCCAACGATTGCTAGAGGAGAACACCCTCAGCCTAGCTGAGGCACGGACTCTTGCAACCTCCCTGGAGGTTGCTGACCTGAAAGCCCACGCATACGCCCCCGGCCGCGCAGCAACCCCCTGGACTTCATGGCACGCGCCACCCCCATCCTCCGTGGACCCCGACCCCCCCCACGCAAGCCTGCGCCGCGGGTCGCTCCGATAAACTAGCGGGGCCCCATTGCTATTTCTGTGGCCTCTCAAAGCACCCCCGCCCGCGCTGCCCGGCCCACTCCGCTCTGTGTAAGAGCTGCGGGAAGAAGGGCCACTACGCGGTGGTCTGCCAGACCAAGTCGGTCGCTGCTGTCCCACGCAGCGACCGCGGATCGCCCCCCCCCCCCCGGACCCCCCCAGGGCCCCACGCCGTGCACCAACCTCTCCGGCCTGCCTCCCAGCTCCCGCAACGGCCCCATGGTCCTCCTGACCCACGCCCCCCGCTGCCCCGACCGGCTCGCGGACGCCGCTGACACTGCCCCCAGCTCCCACGGGTGCCGCCATCTTGGGCCCCGGACGCCATGTGCAGGCCATGGGCACCGCCATCTTGGGGCCACGGCTCCACGTTCGGGTCCTGGGCGCCGCCATCTTAGGACCCCGACTCCACGTGCGGGTCCTGGGCGCCGCCACCTTGGGCCAACTCGGAAGGCCCTGCAAGCGACTACTCTGCCACTGAAGAGGATCTGGAACTCTCACCATGACTGGCTTCCATCAAGCTCGACCAGTCGCAACCACGCTCACTCACCGAGACTACAACGACGGTGCAGCTCAACGGACACAAAACAAGGTGCCTGCTGGACTCCGGGAGCATGGAAAGTTTCATCCACCCCGACACGGTAAGACGCTGCGCGCTCCCCATCCACCCAGTTAAACATAAAATTGAATTGGCCTCAGGTTCGCATTCCATCCAAATCACCGGGTGCTGCATAGCGGACCTCACAGTCCAGGGGAGGGTTTTCAAAAACTTCAAACTCCTCATTCTCCCCCGTCTATGCTCTCCGGCACTCTTGGGCCTGGACTTCCATTGCAACCTGCGGAGATTGACCTTTCAATTCGGCGGCCCTATTCCTCCTCTTACTGTTTGCAGCCTCGCGTCCCTCAAAGTAAACCCCCCTTCCTTGTTTGCTAATCTCACCCCAGATTGTAAACCTGTCGCCACTCGGAGCAGACGATACAATGCCCAGGACTGGACCTTCATCGGGTCCGAGGTCCAGAGGCTCCTTAAGGAAGGAGTTATCGAGGCCAGCAACAGTCCCTGGCGAGCCCAAGTGCTGGTAGTACGGACTGGGGAGAAAAAACGGATGGTCATTGATTACAGTCAGACCATCAACAGGTTTACGCAGCTGGACGCGTATCCTCTCCCCCGTATTTCCGACCTGGTTAACAGGATCATGAAGTACAAAGTCTTCTCCACGGTGGACCTTAAGTCCACCTACCACCAGCTCCCCATTCGCGTGAGTGACCACAAGTACACCGCGTTTGAGGCAGATCCCTCAAACGCTGCCTGGGCATCTTCTCATACTACGCCCAGTGGGTCCCCAACTACGCCGACAAAGCCCTCCCCCTCATCCATTCCACCTCCTTTCCCCTGTCGATGGAGGCCCGCCAGGCCTTTAGCCACCTCAAAGCGGATATCGCAAAGGCCACGATGCGAGCTATCGATGAGTCCCTCCCATTCCAGGTCGAGGGCGATGCGTCTGACGTAGCTCTGGCGGCCACCCTGAACCAAGCGGGCAGACCCGTGACCTTCTTTTCACGAACCCGCCACGCTTCCGAAATCCGCCATTCCTCGGTGGAAAAGGAGGCACAGGCCATAGTTGAAGCTGTGCGATATTGGAGGCACTATCTGGCCGGCAGGAAGTTTACCCTCCTCACAGACCAACGGTCAGTAGCTTTCATGTTCGACAATACACAGAGGGGCAAGATCAAGAACAACAAGATCTTGCGGTGGCGGATCAAGTTGTCCACGTACAACTACGATATCTTGTATCACAGATTGACCGCCTCTGCCCCCTCCACACGGACCTCTGCCTTCCAGGGGTCACCCGTTTCTACCATTTTATTAAGAACCGCAACCTGCCCTACTCCGTCGAGGAAGTCAGGACCGTCACTAGGGACTGCCACGTCTGTGCTGAGTGCAAACCGCACTTCTACCGCCCCGAACGAGCGCATCTGATCAAGGCATCCCGCCCCTTTGAACGTCTCAGTATAAACTTCAAGGGTCCCCTCCCCTTCAACAACCATAACACTTATTTCTTGAGTGTTATCGACGAATACTCTCGATTCCCTTTCGCCATTCCCTGTCCCGACATGACCACAACAACCGTCATAAAGGCCCTCCTATCCATCTTCTCCCTGTTCGGTTACCCCGCGTACATCCACAGCGACCGGGGGTCCTCCTTTATGAGTGACAAACTGCGTCAGTTCCTGCTCAGCAGGGGCATAGCCTCTAGCAGGACGACCAGTTATAACCCCCGGGGTAACGGTCAGGTCGAGCGGGAGAATGGCACCATTTGGAAGACCATCCTGCTGGACCTACGGTCCAGAGATCTCCCTATCCCCCGTTGGCAAGAGGTCATCCCTGACGCCCTCCATTCAATCCGGTCTCTCCTCTGTACTACCACTAATCAAACACCTCATGAACGTCTTCTGGTTTCCCCAGGAAGTTGTCCTCAGGATCCCCTCTCCCGACCTGGCTGGCCACCCCCGGGCCCATCTTGCTCCGGAAGCATGTGCGGGTGCACAGGTCCGACCCGTTGGTTGAGCGAGTCCAGTTACTCCACGCCAACCCGCAATATGCGTACGTGGAGTATCCCGACGGTCGGCAAGATACGGTCTCGCTCCGGGACCTGGCACCCGCCGGCGTGCGGCCTTCTCCCCCTACACCAACACCTCCCCCCCAACCCCAATTCCCCCCAGCACCCCCCGCACCCCCACGACCCAGCGCACATGCCCCCTCTTCCCTGATTACAGAGTCTCCACCACCGGCCCAAGGTACGGAGATACATCTACGACCAACGCTCCCGAAGGCAAGGACGACCATCGGCCCGACATCACCAGCTCCACTGCGAAGGTTCTCCAGAACACCACGGGCACCCAACAGGCTGATCGTCTCCACCTGATGCAGCCATGGCCTTTTTGTTTGACATTTTTGTGTCATCCTGTTGTTGTTAGTAGTAGTAGTATTGTTTTGCCACGAGCCAGTGGGCAGCTCACCTATCGATTTTCGCTGCTCATACCACCAGTCCTCGGACCCCCCCCCCTCTCTCTTCCACTTACACCCCCCCCCCCTTCGTTCTCCACAAGGGGTGAATGTGGTGGTATGGATATGAGCACTGCCATTGGTGCAGAGCACTGGCTTCCCATTGGCGCTGGCTGGTCATGTGCCTCTCGTCTGATTGGTTGGGACTAGTCTTGTGACTGCTCTCCAATTGGTGGAGAGGCAGGGGTATAAGGCGTCCAAGGCGGGGTATAAGTACCCAGAGTTCCCGGCGGTCGGCCATTCTCTGTAGTCGACCACCGGGCTAACAACTAGCTGATTAAAGCTACAGTTCGGATCCTAAATGTGTCTTGAGTCGAATTGATGGTACATCAGACCCTTTACACTTCTAAGGCAGAACACTGGCCATTGTGACTGCAAGGGCAAAAGGGACTCTGACTCCTATATTAAACATCTCAAGATCCCAGACATGGACAAATCCATCCTTTGTCCAAAACCCAGGAGACGTTGGTTATGCCCCAGCTAGAGTATTGTGTGCAGTTCTGCAATCCACATGGGAGAAGGGATGTGATAGCATGGGAAAGGATGCAGAGGAAATTTACCAGGATGTTGCCTGGGCTGGAGAGTTTTAATAATGAAGAGAGATTGGATAGATTGGGGTTGTTTTCCTTGGAGCAGAGGAGACTGAGGGGGGACATGATTGATATAAAATTATGAGGGGTTAAGATAGAGTAGACAGGAAGAACCTTCTTCCGTTGTTGGAGGGATCAATGACCAGGGGGAATAGATTTAAGGTAAGGGGCAGGAGGTTTAGAGGGGATGTGAGGGGAAACCTTTTTACCCAGAGGGTGGTGGGAGTTTGGAACTCGCTGCCTAAATGGGTGGTGGAGGCAGAGACCTTCATAGCATTTAAGAAGTATTTAGATTAGAGGAAGCTTTGGGATGGGCTCCAATTTGTGCCCGGGGGGGCCAGATGGGGGGTGAGGGGTTTCAGAGGTGACAGCGAGCTGGGATTGAGCGGGTAGGGGACCTGTTTATTGACGGCAGCTTTCCGTGCTTGGAGGACTTGGAGGAGGGGTTTGAGTTAGGGTTAGGGTGGGAATGAGTTCTGCTACCTGCAGGCAAGGGACTTTGCACGGAGATAGGTCTCGATGTCATGTCCACGGTATTAAAGGTACGGGTGGTTCCGAGTCCAGAGGTGGTGATTTTTGGTGTGTTGGAAGACCAGAGAGTCTGGGGGCGAGAGAGGCTGATGTTTTGGCCTTTGCCTCCCTGATAGCCCGGAGGTGGATCTTATTGGTGTGAATGGACTCGGAGCCCCCAAAATCGGGGGTATGGGTTAGTGACATGGCTGGGTTCCTCAGGCTTGAGACGATCAAGTTTGCCCTGAGAGGATTGACGCTAGGATTCAGCTGGAGGTGGCAGCTATTTATTGACATCTTTGGGGATAATTAACTTGTTAGCAGATATAAAATGGCGGGGGGGGGGGGGGCAGGGTGGCGGTAATAGAGGTAGGGGAGTTTGGTTGAGGTTGGATTAGTTAGTGGGGGAGGGGGACTGGGGAACTATGTATGTAAGCCGCGTTGGCTGGATGTGGTTGTTGATTGGGTGGGTGTTATTTACTTTGTTGTTTTACCTCTTGAAAATTGTTGTTAAAAGTTTATAAATGCCTAAATAAAATATCTTTCAAAAGAAGGACTTAGATGTGCACTTGTGATGCCAAAGCATACAAGGCTATGGGCCAAGTGCTGGAAAATGGGATTAGAATACTTATGTTGTTTTTGACCGCCACAGATATGATGGGCTGAAAGTCCTTTTCTGTGCTATAGACCTTTATGACTCTAAGTGGGAAGTGTGTCACATAACATTCTCCAAGCTACTCGAACCTTGTGGAACTTGACCCAGGACGTCTACCATTTTACCACCCAACAGTTAGCAGCAGGAAAGGTTCTGACCAGGTAAATGTCTCGCCCTTATCTACACCGTGTTCTGCTGAAACATCGGAACCCTGATATCAGTGCCTCTCTCCGTGCCTTCTCAACTCATGGAAGTCCTTGCTTCAGGAAAGACGAATCACCCTGCAACAGTTCAGCCTGCTAACCTCTGAAGGAATACACCATTGGAATTTTGATTCTGGACTCTGGACACACAAACCATAACTCTTATTTTTATTGTAGCCATGTCCTGTACCCCTTTCTTCCCCTTATCCTTCTTCTATTATATGTGTGCAAAAGGGGTGGACATTGTCAAACCATGTCTCCTGTTTTGTGTGTGTGTAAAAAAAACCCCTCTTATTTGACCTCACCTTGAGTTTGCTGTGAGGTTATTAATAGATGATTGCTCCATAAATTAAGGGCTGGGGAAAACACTTATAAAGGGAGAAATCAAAAAACAAAAACATCTTTCTGTTTATGGATGATTGGTGAGAGGGGCAATTCAGGGCTGTTTAAATTAAACCTCCTAGCCACAACAGGAAGAAAGTCTTTTACTCAAAATTATCATTACAAAAAAAGCAAATCATTTTGTAACATTTAGGCCTTTTCCCCATCTTTATTGCCATAATAGGTGACAACCAGGGCAGCATGGTGGCGCAGTGGGTTAGCCCTACTGCCTCACGGCGCCGAGGTCCCAGGTTTGATCTCGGCTCTGGGTCACTGTCTATGTGGAGTTTGCACATTCTCCCTGTGTTTGTGTGGGTTTCACCCCCACAGCCCAAAGATGTGCAGGCTAGGTGGATTGGCATGCTAAATTGTCCCTTAATTGGGAAAAAAAAATGAATTGGCTACTTTAAATTTATATTAATAAAAAAATAATAGGTGACAACCATTTTCTGATTCATTCCCCCAGGGCGATACCTTGACCAATTAAAGTCAACTTGACTGGTTTGAATTTAAATAAAGCTTAGCGGTTAACTGTCAGTCATCAGTTAATTGGTTTATTCACCATGGCAAAGCCTCTACGAATCAGATTTCATTGGCCAACCAGCCGGTGCACTCTTCTGATGAAATTTAAACTGTTTTTCCCGTTACATTTAGTATTCTTGCGAATTGTCCTGGTGAGTAGAAGATGAAAAGCTTTGACAACGTGTGTCTTTTTTCAGCAATACAAAAGTTCTGTACTCCCAAATGACTATCAAAATAATAATAAGCAATGAGAATGGGAAAAGGTGTAATAAGTGGTAATACCCATGACTCAGAGAAAAAAGCTTTTTTATAGACATGTGTTCAAAATGTTTCCTATGAATTGCTTGGCCGGGATTCTCCCCTACCCGGCGGGGCGGGGGGTCCCAATGTGTCAGAGTGGCATGACCCACTCCGGCGTCGGGGCGCCCCAAAGGTGCGGAATTCTCTGCACCTTTAGGGGCCAAGCCCTAACATTGAGGAGCTAGGCCCGCGCCAG
This sequence comes from Scyliorhinus canicula, assembly GCF_902713615.1. NCBI lineage: Eukaryota > Metazoa > Chordata > Chondrichthyes > Carcharhiniformes > Scyliorhinidae > Scyliorhinus > Scyliorhinus canicula. Next base: position 113,167,027 of record NC_052147.1, on the reverse strand, counting down.
AGTAATTGCCACTCCGCCGGCTGGCATGAACAGCCTCTGTCGCCACATCAGCCGGGGCTGAAAGGACTTCGCCGGCCGGCATAAGTCCGCGCATGCGCCGGAGCGTCAGCGGCTGCTGACGTCATACCAGTGCATGCGCAGAGGAGGGGGTCACATCCACCTTCGCCATGGTGAAGACCATGGCAAAGGTGGAAGAAAAAGAGTGCCCCCATGGCACAGGCCCGCCCGCCCATCGGTGGGCCCCGATCGCAGGCCACGCACCCCCGGGGTCAAGTTGCCCCCCCCCCCCCCCCCCCCCCCAGGACCCCGGAGCCCACCCGCGCTGCCAATCCCGCTGGTCAGGTAGGTGGTTTAATCCACGCTGGCGGGAGTGGCCTGTCAGCGGCGGGACTTTGGCCCATCGCTGGCCGGAGAATTGCCGCGGGGGGCCCGCCAACTGGCGCGCCGCGATTCCCGCAATCGCCGAATCTCGGGGGGCGGAGAATTTGGGACATGGTGATGGGCAGGATTGACGCCGGCCCCGGGTGATTCTCCCACCCCCCAGGGGGTCGGAGAATTCTGCCCCTTATTTAATTGTGCAGACTGGTATTATGTAAGCAGGCATAGCATCTAAATTGCACAGCAAGTTAAATAAATGACAAGCAAATATTTCTTGGTGGCAGTGTTTGAGTGAGCAATTTTGCCTGCGACCAGGAGTGTTTCCTGCTTTTCCTCAAAGTGTGACTTGGGGTCCTATATACATACACCATGGGCGAAACTCTCCGATGTCCGTCGCAATGCCCGGGACCGGCGGCCAAAAACGGCGCTGATGACTCCGGCGTCGGGCCCCACAAAACATCACGTATTCTCCGGGCCCGAATGGGCCAGCAGCGGCGTTACGCAATTCACGTCGGTTTCACCCGCTGCGGAAGTGGCGCGTCAGTTGACGTTGGGCGACTTCATCAACGCCGCCCGACGAGACATCACATAAAGAGCCCCCCCCCCCAACCCACCGGCACTCGCAGTTTGCCAGTTCTCTCTCTCTCCACTTCCACGCTGAACGGCGTCAACCATCAGCACTGGTTGACGCCGTTAAATACCTACTTTGACTTCGGCCCATCCGGGTCAGAGAATAACGGGAGCACATAAAACCGTTGCATCCCGCCGGCCCCAGCCATTCTCTGAGGCGGGCGGCGGGATTGGTGGCACGCCGACTTCTGGCGGGTGGGAGAATTCTGGACATGGCGGGAGCGGGATTCTCGGCAGCCCCGGGCGATTCACCGACCCTGCGTGGGGTCGGAGAATTTCGCCCCATAGTAGTGGGCTTACCAACGCTCCAGGATTGGCCTGGAGTCCCCAGGAATTGACGATCAATCACCAAAGAAACTGCAACTGAAGAAAATTGATGGTAAAGGTGCAAATAATAGGTGCCATATATGGATGAATGTAGAACATAAAGCGGCTTCCAATAAAATGCATTTCGCACGCACATAGTATGTGATTGCAGATTCGACCACTGCAAATAATAAATATCTCACTGCTGATTCCTTAATGATATTTGATGTGTGATTTTGGCAATTTATATTCCCAGTAATGGATTACATTGAAACATAACATCACAGGTATTTCAGCAACATCATATGGGTTTAATAATTAAAATAGATGCAAGGGATTACTGAACCATATTTGGCAGCAACACAAGTTCCCCACTAAACACGCCAGAAAATAAAGTAAAGCCTTATACAATGGGTCATTTCCAATATAGTACTCCACTTGAGTGCTGTTTTGCTACAAAGCCTTACAACAAATCAGAGCACTCACAGAGAGCCAACAAATTTGTACTACATCAAAAAGAAGTTAAACACAGAAGCTCTAGGGAGAGGGCTTGAAAGGATGGTATTTTAACAAAGAAGTATCGGTGAACAAGAACTCCAATGTATTTTGAGAAGGTTGGGTGTGGCCAAGGTGACAGAAGGCTATTAGTCAGGTTATAGAAGAAAACTGTTTTACTTGAAATAGTGATTCTGTGACAAAATTCAAAGCACAGAAGATCAGCATTGCTAATGTAGCACATTTGTTGCAACTTATGCCAAATTGGAATTGGCTGACAATGAAACTAGAACTAGAAATACCTGTAGTGCTGGTCAGCTACATTTAAGACTATAATATCACTAACATTCATAATACAATGAGCTGCTCGTTGATAAATTTTCTCAGATAATATTAAACTACATTCTAACATATTACAAACAATGGGGCCAAATATTGGTTTCAGTAATTCAGGAATCTAGTGGGCGGAATGATGGCTGACTGCCTGATGTCACCATAAGAGTCCCAATCAGTTTTTAAGAAGCAGTTCAATATAGCATTGGAGCGAAGTCAGCCAAGAATATAGGGGGAAAGGCAGGGTTAGGTTATTGAGTTGGATGATCAGCCATGATCCTAAGAATTGCAGAGCTGGTTCGAAGGGCCAAATGGCCTCCTCCTGCTCCTATTTTCTATGTTTCTCTGTTTAAAGTTGATCCTGATTATGATTCCGCTGGTATATCAAATCCATTTCCATGGAGTAGGTCCCTTAATTAAATGGGTTAAGAGACTGCATGCCTCAAATTTCTTCCTCTGTTCCAGCTTAAGTGCTGACTTTGGGAAACTCGGCAGCTAAAGGGAGGCGAGGACAACTGCATGGAACAGGTACGTGCTTTTACAGGACAGTTTGTTTGACAGCAGCAGCAGGAGTCCTTCCCTTGCTGCTCACCAAGCAAACCTATAAAATTCCCCAGGAATAAAAAGGATCAGAAACACTGCAATACAATGCTGTTCTGAGGTCCACGATGTTTCCCCCTCCTCTCCTGCCCCGGCTGCAATCTTCTCCCCTAATTTCGACATCCCTCTACTCTACTCCCTGCCTGTGGATTGGACAAGCACTCAATCTGAATGTTCGTAGCTAGGCGGATGGATTTTACAAGTAGCCAGCAGGTCCCGCCATTAAATTCATTCTGTCTGAGGAAAACCTATTCGCTCAGGTTTCCCCGAGAGCAAAGTAACACGTCGCCCTGACCCACAATTCCTTCTCTTCTGTTCCCTCAATGGCAGGATCCATGAATCTTAGTCTTGAGATTCCTGCTTCTCCTTTATCCCTCAGTCTGCTAACCTTGTACAATCGCTGAGTGGAAACTCTGACAGTCTCCACATCGTTTATGGCCCTTCCACTGTATTTCACTGGATGTTTGGCCTTTCTTTTAATAACATAACTTTAGCTCCAAGATGAACAATCAACAGGGCGAGGTGGGGTGAGGGTAAGTTGTTTTCATCTCAAACACAAAGGCCTGATTTCATTCTGAAAATTGAGAGTGCATTTCACTGCAGTGCATGCATGAATTAATTAATGTAATTGTGGCATGGGAGGCAAATGGATTATTAATTATTTATCTGCTGTGGTTTAGCAAAGTATGAGTTGTTTTTTTTTTAGGAATCAATCGAAAAGATCACATGCTTCATTACTTCCGAGCAGATCTCTTTTCAATGTTTTTCCAAGTTCCTTCAGTGTAGGTATAACCCACTGTTCTCCGACTTACCAAGCAATTCTAGCGTAAATATGTTTTTTATCAGTTTGTGCAATGTTATTTTCTGCGAAATGATGCACTTGATCAAGGGTTATGTTTCCCTCTGGTGTTATGTTTAATGACATGGGTAGACATAGTAAAGACAGAAAGAGGGTGCCCTGTATGAATGGATTCTTGTCCTTATTATCCAGAATTAACCTTACTAAATTGTGTAGAAATTAATGAAAATGTTTCATTTGAAGGATTTTCAGATCGTGCTATGGGCTGATCAAGGTGATTTTGTGTATGGCTGTCAGGGGAAATAAAACTAAAACACTTCAGCGTCCTCTATTTCCATTTAGGGCAATGGGCTGGTGGTCCCCCAGACAGGTGTTTCTCGGCCGTGTGCCATTCGCTGGTGGCGGGATCCTATCTTCCTGCTGCTTGTCAATGAGATTTCCCTTTGAACTCACCCCACGCCGCCACAAAGCTCACAGGCGGGGGTGCACTGTGAATCCATGCTACCGGAGAATACCGGCCAATATGATCTGCTTTTATCACTGTCTTACTTTCTCTTTAAGTTCTGCTGCTGCTGCTGCTGCAAGGTATTTTATTGTGGGCAATCAGAGGTGGTTTAGCCTGATATTTTGTGTCCTGTGCTTGCAGGTGGATTAGCGCTGCTCCGGAAAGTTAATCATGGCCCGAGTTCTCTGGTCTTTGGGATTCACTTTTACCGCAGTGCACGCCCGCCAAAGGGTTTGGGGGTGGCGTGGGTAGTTTCACTGGGAAATTCCATTGACAAGCGGCGGGAAGATAGAATCCCACCAGCAGCGAACAGTGCGCTGCCGAAAATCATGCGACTGGGGAACCGGAGAATCCCACCCCATCTTTCGCCAGTTGGGTTTCCATGTTTCGTTCAGTGATAAACTATCATAAGTTTTAACCATGCCATTTTCAAATAACTTTGCACACCATAACAGATTAACTCTGGCATCCCCTTGAGGAATATACTGGGAAAATTATTACAGGTGCTTTGCAGTTTGCCACTCTTGTAAGGAAAACAAATGTAGTTTTAGGGTATTAATATTTGTATTGGTAAACATTAGAAACAGGGTATAATTTTAAGTGTGTTCCATTTAATGTTCCTGTGCCTGGAAGGGTATAACCCAGGGGTGTCAAACTCAAATACACCGTGGGCCAAAATTTAAAAATCGGGACAAGCCGAGGGCCGGACTGGTTCAATGTTTTTTTGCAAAACTTATTGAAATGAACTTATTGAACCTGGAACTAATAAAGCTTAGGTTATTGCCTATAAAAACAACATTAAATATTAAATAAATAAAAAAATTAGTTGCATTTATTTCTTATTGCTTTATCTGGAGCTTTTCCAGAGTAATTTCTAATGAAAACATTTTTCCACAGGCCAACACTTCGTGATTCACACTATACCTGAATAAACTCGGCATCAGCCATATCATACGCCATAGGCGCTTCAATTGCTGGGGCCAGCTTTAATAGTAATTAGATATTATTAGGGCAGCACGGTGGCCTAGTGGTTAGCACAACCGCCTCATGGCGCTGAGGTCCCAGGTTCGATCCCGGCTCTGGGTCACTGTCCTTGTGGAGTTTGCACGTTCTCCCCGTGTCTGCGTGGGTTTCGCCCCCACAACCCAAAAATGTGCAGAGTAGGTGGATTGGCCACGCTAAATTGCCCCTTAATTGGAAAAAATAATTGGCTAATCTAAATTTTTTTAAAAAGTAATTAGATATTATCTCGCGGGCCAAAGATTTTTTTTTTTAAATTGAGATTACCCAATTATTTTTTCCAATTAAGGGGCAATTTAGTGTGGCCAATCCACCTACTCTGTACATTTTTGGGTTGTGGGGGCGAAACCCACGCAGACACGGGGAGAATGTGCAAACTCCACACGGACAGTGACCCAGAGCCGGGATCGAACCTGGGACCTCAGCGCCGTGAGGCGGTTATGCTAACCACTAGGCCGCCGTGCTGCCCTCGCGGGCCAAAGATAAGTCCACCGCGGGCCGGATTTGGCCCGCGGGCCTTGAGTTTGACATATATGGTATAACCTATTGTTAGTTTCAAGCTGGACAAATGTTTTTGTGTGTTTGAGGGTTGGTTAAGTTCTAACTGTGTTTCTATTGAGAAGGCTACAGTATGAAGAGTTAATAGAAATAGCATTCATTGCTTAGCATCTGTAGGCCTTTGTTCACTCGAAATACTTTTAAGTTTTAGTTTTATCTGGATATATTGCTGTTAGAGACAGAACCTTGGGGAGTGAACCTATCTCAATTCTTCAAGGAGAAAATAGACAGGAGAGAGCGTGACAAAGGCTTCCCAAAGAACAAGTTACTGTCCAGATAACCAGGGAATTTGGACCAGAAAGAATTTCTCAAGACGACTAAAGTTAAGAGAACAGACACCAAGGTATTTTTAAGAAGAATTCAAGGAAGAGTAAACAACATGCTCTGAGTTAAAGACACAATTTTAAACAGATTTACATTGGGCAGCAGACTTCAAAGATAGCTCAAACATTTGATGACATTTTAATAAGAGTCTGGGAATCTAGAATCTAAAGCAAATGTGAGCAGTTTGCACAGCAGTCAAAACAAAGTAATTCTAACATGGTTGGTGGAAAAACTTGGGCTGGATTCACTGTGAAAAGCAGAGCATAAGCTTTGTTTAAAAGTGTCATTGAGAAACCTGGACTCATTACAGAATGCAAACAGCTAAGGGAAAGCATTATTGTGAGAGAAGGTTTTAAAGCGTGCTTTGGGAGTGGAATTTAGAAACCCTCATCTGGGGAGGGAGTGGGGGGGGGGGGGTTTGTGGTTCTGTGGAGAAATCTATGGACAGTAACTTGGATTCTGAACAGAGTGCATGTATTTGACCACAATCATCTTGTATGCTTAAAAGGGACTCTGTGTGTTAATGAGACTTTTGTAGTTTAAGATGTATTTTAGAATCCATGTTAATCTTAAAATCTGTGTGTAGAGGGGGAGTAAAGAAGTATTGTATCTTAATCCAATTTTTTCATGTTTAATAAATCTTTTTCCGTTTTGTTTAAACTAATTAGTGGTTCTGTGACTCTGTTCCTCCATGTTTTATAAGCAAAAAGTACAATTTGTGGTCTTTTGAGCCAGGATTCCATTCTGAGATCTTCCCATCCAGTTATAACATCAGCTGGGTTGATAACACTCTCCTTTTAAATTCTCATAGAAATTAATCTGTGGAAAATTATGCTTACCTGCCATTTTCACAGTAACTTAATTGCAATGTTAATGTAAGTCAACTTGTGACACTAATAAAGATTGTTATTATTTTGATTAACAGTTGTTAAATTATATCAAATAAGACCATTTAACACATCTTCAGAGTCATAGAGTTGTGCAGCGCAGAAAAGTCCCTTCAGACCATTGAGTCTGCACCAACAATAACTACGCCTAATCCTGTGCTAATCCCACTTACCAGCGCTTGTCCCGTATCCTTGAATGTGATGCTTTCAAGTATTCATCCAAGTGCTTTTTAAATGTTGTGAGGTTTCCAGCCTCCACTACCATCTCAGGCAGTGCATCCCAGATTCTCACCACCCTCTGAGTGATTTTCTTTCCCTCAAGTACCTTCGGAGTCTCCTGCCCCTCACCTGAAAACCATGCACGAGCAGTTTGTAAAAGGAAAATGAAGGGGTGGGATTCTCCGACCCCCACCTCCCCTCTAGTGGCAGAGGAAGCTTGCCACTGGCTGGTAGGACCATCTAGGTCCCACCGACGTTTGTGAGGTTTTGCGTGCCTCTCCCGCCAGAGGGAATGGCTGCAAAATGCCACACAAAGCGAGAAGAAAATATACCACTCCATTTCTAGAAAGTAGTGTGGCTTTGGAACTTCTGTTATTGCAATTAGCCAAACAATTCTGTATCCGGTACGAGTCAGCCCTTTTCTATTCTTTAATTATTAAAATTAAAAGAATAAGAAATGATATCCCAGGTAAGGAAAAGCAAACCCATCACATTTCACCGTGCAGTAACAGAAATAAAAGCCAAAAATTAATTGGGCTCGAAAACAATATGCACTAATATAACATTATGGACCATGAAACATCAGTAGCTGATCTTAGTATGTCTTATAAAAAAGAATTACACCTTATTGAACCCCTCCATCCATATTCTCTTCGGATATCTATCTAACTCCCTACTCAATTTGGACCATTCACTGCTCGGCCATGCTGGTAGTCTAAGTGAAGAGCTTGTCACTTACATCAGCACCTCTTTCATTTGCACTACTAAAGCTCAGTGAGAAAAAGATTGAAAGTACATCAAAAGTTTCACAAACCTTACCATTATCTTTACTACCGTCATCCAATTGCATTCTGGGCCTGGGTTTTGCCCTCACTTCACGATAAAGATAAACTCCAACACCAAAACCCGAACAAAATAATAATTCTTCAAGCCAATGTTCTCACGTTCTGCCAGCGTTGACGAGAATAATCATGATTCGTCCTTGTGCAAGCTCTTAGTGTCTTGTGTAGCTGGCCACTTTCCTACCTTGGTTCTCCTATGAATTGTTTGCCCAGTGGCTACAGTTCGGGATGCTGAGCTCTCATTGAGGGCCATAGAGGACAACCTTCAGCAGCCTTTGGTGGTGAGGGTCCAGGTTCAGGATTTCAATGTGGACCCGGCTGGCCTTAGCAAGGATTGGCAGAGGAGCAGGTCCGGTGTCAGCCTGACTGTGAAAATGCCTGCCTCGCCCATGGAGCCAGGCTACTTCCCTTGGACTAGGCCTCAGTAATCCCCTGATAGCGGATGTGGGAGCAGAGAGCAACATTCGTACTTTGACAACACAAGCAAAGTTATGATTTATTTTTACGGAATTGCAGCTATGTCTTGGGTGCTGAGCTGTTGGCATTAACATGCCCCATTACCACTTTCTTTTATATTTGTTCATGGGATGCGGGCAACACTGGAAAGACCATCATTTCTTTTTCCTTTCTCTGTAATTGACCTTGAGAAAGTGATGTTGACCTGCCATCTTGGATGCTGTCCATCTGTTGTAGGTATACCCAGAGCGCTGTTCGGGAGATAGTTCCAGGATTTTGACCCAGTGACAGTGATAGAATGACAATATGGGCAGGACGATAGCACAGTGGTTAGCACTGTTGCTACAATGCGCCAGGGACCCAGGTTCGATTCCCGGCTTGGGTCACTGTCTGTGCGGAGTCTGCACGTTCTCCCCGTGTCTGCATGAGTTTCCTCCGGGTGCTCCGGCTTCCTCCCACAAGTTCCGAAAGACATGCTGTTAGGTCATTTGGACATTCTGAATTCTCCCTCCGTGTACCTGAACAGGCGCCGGAATGTGGCGACTAGGGGATTATCACAGTAACGTCATTGCAGTGTTAATGTGAGCCTACTTGTGACAATAAAGATTATTATTATATAGTTTCAAGTCAGATTGGTGTGTGGTTTGGAACGGAATTTGCAGGTGGCGGCTTTCCTTTATGTCAGATGTCCTTGTCCTTTTAGGTGTTAGATGGGAGGTAAAAAACATGACCCCCCCCCCCCGCCACTGAAATCGGAGTTGATGTGTGCAGCGCTTCCTGCTCCCTGAATAATAAGAGGATATCTATCCCCCTGTCCACAGACAAGACCAGGTCCTCCACCAAGCTTTACAAACCTAGATGCTGTGCCTGGACCTCTTGCAGCCATTTTGCTCAGCATATCTACACAGCGATTTCCACACATTAAGTCAAGGATTGACATTACCTCATCTGGAACCGAGCCTCCTCTGTTCTACCTTTTACCATTTTCAGCATCTGAAGCCTTTGTTATGAAGCTCAGGTGCCTGAACCCAGCGTTCTCTGCCTATTCTGTAACTCCTGAATGTCTTCCTCGTGATACAGTGACCTGAACTGTGCACAGATGGGCGTCAGACCAACCAACTGTACAAATTCAGAATAACATCCAGAGATCTGTGTTCTGTTCCACTGCCAATACAGTCAAAGATCCCCGATTAGATCTCTTTACATAGCTGCACACGGTGCTCACGACTTCACAGATCCCTCTTCTGAATTGAGCCATGGAGAGTCGTACCTTTGAGAGGAGAATTTTACAGCCCGTTCTCGCCGTCAGGATTTTCCATTCCCGCTGAAGTCAATGCACATTTGAACACATTGCCGCAGTTTACGGACACCCCCCCCCCCCAGCCCTAAAATTCCACCCTAAGCTTCTACTGCCTCCTGTTTGTTATCCTTTCCCAATCTCTTTTTTTTTAAAATAATTTTTATTGAAATTTTTTTGAAAAATATATATCAACAAAACAATACAATAATAACAATAACAATAATAATAATGAACACCCCCCGGCACCCGTAACAACGCATATAACAAACCCCCCACCCCCCAACCCTAATAAACAACAGAATAAATTTACAATAGCCAAATTAACTTAAACACTATCCCCCTAAACCCCCCCCCTTTCCCCCCCTCCCCCCCGGGTTGCTTCTGCTGCTGACCTAGTACCTTATCGTTGAGCCAGAAAGTCGAGGAAAGGCTGCCACCTCCTAAAGAACCCTTGTATCGACCACCTCAGGGCGAACTTGATCCTTTCCAACTTAATGAATCCCGCCATGTCATTAATCCAGGTCTCCATACTCGGAGGTCTCGCATCTTTCCACTGCAGCAAGATCCTCCGCCGGGCTACTAGGGACGCAAAGGCCAAGACATCGGCCTCTTTCGCCTCCTGCACTCCCGGCTCCACCCCAACCCCAAATATCGCGAGTCCCCAACCTGTCTTGACCCTGGATCCCACCACCCTCGACACTGTCCCCGCCACCCCCTTCCAGAACTCCTCCAGTGCCGGGCATGCCCAGAACATATGGGCATGGTTCGCTGGACTCCCCGAACACCTGACGCACCTGTCTTCGCCCCCAAAGAACCTACTCATCCTAGATCCGGACACACGGGCCTGGCGCAGCACCCCGAACCGGACAAGACCAAGCCTCGCACATGAAGAGGAGGAGCCCACCCACCCCCAGGGTGCCTGCCCATGTCCCCCCCTCAATCCGCTCCCCCAGCTCCACCCCTTCACCCAGCCCCCAACCCCTCCACCGACGCCCCCCCCCACCCCCCGCACCATCCGATAGATGTCAGACACCCCGCCACCCCCAACCCCCAACCCCCGAAAGCACCCCACCCCCCACGGGGGATCCTTTCCCAATCTCATGGGTTTGCATTCCCATTCCCCTTCATTGTCTCCTCTGCAAGAAATGTTTGTCTCAGTCATTTTCAATAGCTAACCATCGCAAGGGATAATATCGTGGTCACACACAATTGCATCACACGGCTGTAATGATATTTAAAGACATGCTGTAAGGGCAGTCTCAGCCAATGCTTCAAAATGACCTCAAAAGTTGGTCTGTTGGCCATTCAGTGCACTGATAAAGCTCAGTTCAGTTGAACATTCTTGAACATCGAGACATCTTCTCAAAATCAAAGTTCAAACGAGTTATTATGTTAAGCGTCTGTGTTCTCCAGCTTTTTCTTTTCAATTTTAGTTTGATTGATGAAGACTGATAAAATCATCTGCAGAACAGACAAAGATAAATAGCCATGTCAAGAAACTGAATTTACATCAATAGACAAAAATAAACCCTCGACAATCTGGCCATCTCCGTTTTTCTATTAAATTCAGCTTCCTCATGCCAGCAGTCTGGCTATCTGCTCTAAATCTATCCCATAAGGATTTTCAAGCAGTGAACGTTCAAATTAATATATGATAAAAACCACAAGAGCAGACAGGGCAAGTAAAAAAGATATTAAAATCAGCATAATTTTAAATGATGGCAAGGCTATCTATTTATATATGCAGCATATCCATTCATTTGAATAAATAGGTCTTGCTCCCAAGTGAGATCCAATTCTTCATAGTGGAGACAAGGACAAGGGCAGAATTATTTTTTGTCCGATTTTCATAACCAAATACCGTTGTAGTTTCCTGGACACTCAGAGGGAGCTATTCATCTGGCATTTGGTGGTGTCGTGGAACAAAGAAAAGGAAAATGGCTAATGTTCCAGGGACAGGGTTCGAATCCTACCAAGGCAGTTGGTGGAACTTAAAGTCAATTAACAAATTTTGAATATAAAGCTAGTTTCAGTAATGGTGACCATGACAACTATCATCAATTGTTGCAAAAGTCCATCTGTCCTTCAGGGAAGGAAATCTGCCTCGCTTACACAGTCCGGCTACATGTGACTCCAGACCCATAACAATGTGGTTGGCTCCTAACTGCACGTTGAAATCCCTCATCCCACGCTCTCCTTTCAGTTGACGCAACATTTCACTGGCACCTCTTTCAATTTAGACTGCTGTATTCGCTGCTCTCAGGCATGTTACAGCCCTCAGGACTCAATGTTGAGTTCAACAACCTCAGACTGTGACCTTTCTCCTCCATCTTAAACTTTTTTTAATATCCCAAGTATTTTTTTGTTCTTACGCAAAAACCTTCTCTCCCCCTCTGGTCTCACCCCCAGAACCCAAAAGATGTGCGGGGTATGTAGATTGAACATGCTAAATTGCCTCTTAATTGGAAAAAAAATAATTAGGTACTCTAAATTTATGAAGAAAAAGCTCCATTTTCTCTCCCTCCAGATGCTGCCAGATCTGCTGAGTTTTCCCAGCATTTTCTGTTAATTGACAGTCCAGTTGCGTGTAAATGTTGGGAAATGGTGGGGCTTCTTTCCCTGGTCCATTTTCATTTTGCTCCTTACAGGAGATAATATCGGAAGAAAAGTGGACTAGTTAATTTTAGGCTTGTGTCCCAGAGACGGGCGGTCATTGTGGAAGGTATGGTGAACAGAATTTTGAAGAATGGCCAGTATATTGTTAGTTTTACTTGCACTTGTACGAGAAAATAGGGATCAAGCATTCCTGCAAATTAAATAAAGAATACTTTAGTGCCAAGTTTAACAGTGCTAGAGGTACTCAGTAATCATTGGGTTTCCATGTTGGAATAACAAAAGCAAAATACTGCTGATGCTGAAAATCTGAAATAAAAACAGAAACACCAGAATGCAAAATTTCAAATGATTGTAACAATTTATACTACAGAAGGAAAGGGAGCCGATTGGTTAGCAAGTGGACGCTGATTTGCCAATGCGTTGCTATGGAGAAAGAAATGGGCAACTATGGCTTCCCCACACTTGCGGGTGATTCAAAAAAGCACAAAGCTTGGCGAGGCAATATCTTGGCCAATCAGAGCCAACTTACCAACCAATCAACCCTTTTTCCTGTCATATAAATTGTCATTCTTGCATTTGTTCTGATGAGTTTAAGAATAAAAGTTTCTGCAACGTGTCTCTCTTTTCAGTACGTTCAAATTCTGTCCAGTGACTGTTTTTGAAAACAGAAAATGCTGGAAATACTCAGCATCTGTAGAAAGAGAAACAGTTAATAATTTGGATTTGTGTCCTTTCGGCAATACAACCTGAAACCCTAACTCTGCTTTTCGCTTTCCACAGATGCTGCCGTAACTGCTGAGCATTTCCAGCAATTTCTCGTTTTTTTTTTCCATTTTGGGATTCCCTGTACTATGAGAACAAGAATGATGAGAAACAAAAGAATGAAGGATTGAACGGAGGCCACGCTAAGTTGGTGTGATAGATGTATTGTAGACCCTAGGCAAAGATCGGGATTTTCTACCCACCCCACTCACGATGGATTTTCCTGCGGCGGATGCGGCGAACCATTGGTTGCCAGCAAGGTCTTCCAGTCCCGCCAAAATCTGTGCAAGCACATGGCTCGCCCGGCCTTTTACTGAGAAACCTGCCACGTGTTGGGGTGGGGAGGGCGTTGAATTCAGCTGGACTGGAAAATCCCACTGGCTGGCTGGAAGGGCTGGGAAACCCGACCCAAACTTTCCCAAGTCAGAGAATGTAAGCAATCAGATCCACACACAAGATTGTCGAGGTGTTATGAGGGGGTCTGTTGGAGAGTGTGTGCTGTCATAATTTCTGGACAAACCGTTTTTTACCAGTGTCTGAGAAGGATGCATCTTCCACATAAAGTAAATATCGGAGCTATGGCATCTGTTGGCTCCTGAATTGTAACTCATTTCACCAGGAGTGCAGTTCAGCCAGTGGGTGTAGAAGTTACAACTCCTTTGACCTTTTGGTACCATTAAATCTTGCCAGGTTGCTTCTGCAATTTCAGTCAGTCTGCATCAAGTTTCCTATTACAGCACTGAAACAGAAGCACTGTGCAATTAACCTTCAGTGGTCCGGCTCTTCGCAGGGGTCAGCGCCTCGTAAAGGACAAAAAATCTGCTGTCTTTTCCCCATTTATTGGGTGAAAGTACACACCCCAAATTAGTTAACCACCACATTATGCTAACAATTTATGATGCACTATAATTACCAATTTTCTTTGGCCACAGAGATTATGCAAAATGTACTGCTAAATTGATATTAAAATTGCAAATGTTATTTTAGTGGTTGAGTTTAATAATACAAGCTGCACACGTTACTGCGACGAAGCACTGCCAACGCTATCACTGCAGTATAGCCACTATAAGTGTGTTGTATTTTTTTCTCTTTTCCCTAATATTAGGAGGTCTGAGTGCTTAATTAGCAAGCAACACTGATGAGTGTTCCGCTACCCCATAACCATTTTCAGAAAACTAATATGCACAATTGCTTGCAATGAAGGATTGCAGTTATCTTCTTAATTTCTGGAACTGATCCACAACTTCCAGCAATAAATCACCTTTTATCTTTTGGTATGTTAATTCATGCAATTTATTGCAGATCTTTAGCAGTGCTGAAGTCGTTTTTCATGAAATGTGCATTTCGCTTTTGTTGTGTCAGATTTATCTGGAACTGAACAGTTATTCAAGTGTTACATGGGGTGGGATTTAATGATAACTCCGGGAGGGGAAAGCGCGACGGGTGGGGTAGGGTGAGTTAGTTATTCAGGGGCCAAAATTACATCAACGTCTGAAAAATAAAGTTGGCCATGTGGCAGTGACAGATCAGGCCTTACACCATCCATCCCATCTCAGGTTCCTAGTTGTAACCGAATGGCATGTCAGCAGAGCAGAGTAACCTGTGTCATTCTGCGATGGTGGCATACACCAGCTCAGCTTTGCATTGTGCAGTTGTGTTGCAGTTGAGTGGTTGTCTATGTCGGACTCTGCAGCACAGTGGAGTGGAGCAGGCAAATAGCAGCTTGGATGGAAGGGTCGGAACCTGTGAGGGGATGGGGGGGTGGTTGGGAGGGTGGCGTGGGGGGCACGGATTACCTGTGGTATGGAGGATGGGAAGAGGGTTTCAAGCTCGGACAACAGGTAGGATTGGGCCATGGAATAGTGCAATGGGATGGGCCTGGTAATCGGTGCAGTGTGGGGTGGGGGCAGACAAAGAACTTGACAAATGCCAGCTGACCCTCTTGTCTGCACACATCCCCATCATACATATTGGGCCGTCGATGTGCCAAGTTGAATCAAATCGCTCACTAAAGCCAAGCTTTGGCTTCAAATACCATTGGTCCCTGATGCTGATCACGCATTCACCCACTCAGCCTTACTGCACAGTCACACAAATACATAGCTTAATAGCCACAGAAGAGACAATCCCTTGCTACCATAACATTTACCTGGTCAGATTGGGTGATGGTGACATAACGCTAATGTCATTGGACTATAATCCTGAGGCTCAGGCGAATACGAACAGGGACAAATCCCACCACACCACCTGGTGGAATTTAAATTTGGTTAATAAAATCTGGAATTAAAACCTACTCTCAGTAATGATGACCATGGAACTATCGTCGATTGTCTAAAGTCCCATCTGGTTCACTATTTTCAACAGCATCCGTTGATTCTGACATAAGGGGTTACTGAACCTTCAGCAAGGCTCTCCTGTTTCTTCTTCGAACTTTCCCTTCATCGGTGATGATGATGTATGACTGCGGACCTGATGGTTGTATTACTTTTACACACTTCAACCATCCACATCCATCAGGATCTCCTACTCTGACTGTGTCATTCGTTACTAAAGGTTGCAGACATCTTGTTGATTTATCACAATACCTCTTCTGCCTTTTTTTTTGAAGTGTGAGCTTCTTCACAAGTTTTCGATTAGTTGGTTCCTGTGAGAAATATGGTAAGGTAGTTCTGAGTTGTCAATTCATTAACAGTGATAATCCATTAATCAATGGTGCTGCTCGACAGCCAAGTAACGCGCAAAATAGATCTTCCCGGCTATCCATAGATTTTCTGAGTAGCTGTTTCACAATGTGAAGACCTTTTTCAGCCTTCCCATTGGATTGCGGATAAAGAGGACTAGAAGTAATATGTTGAAAATCGTAGCCCTGTGCGAACCCTGTCCATTCATGATTGATAAAACATGGGCCATTGTCACTCATGACAATTTCAGGTATTCCATGATGTCCTTGGTGTGTTTGATGACACACCTAGCTGAAGTTGGCTACTTCGACCACTCTGGAAAGTTAGAGAAATAGTCAATCACTAACAGGTATTCTTTTCCTGCCAGATAGAACAGATCCATTCCCACTTTCTGCCATGGAATCGTTATTATTTTGCCCATTTGCATTGGTTCTTTCCTTTGTTTGTCCTGAAATTTCTGACAAATTGCACAGTTTTCTATCATGATCTGAATGTCTTGAGTTTTTTTTTTAAATAATTTTTATTGGAAAATTTTGAATTTATACAACAACAACGAACCATAATAAAATACCAAAAATAACAATAATATTAGCAATCATAAACATTCGCCCCACCTCCATGAACAACACAGCATTTTAACAACACAAATTAACACAATATTAAGTTACATAATAGAAACTACAATAAGGAACACCCCCCTTACACCCCCCCCCCCCCCACCCCCCCCCCCCCCCCCACCCCCTCCTCCCCGGGTTGCTGCTGCTATTGACCAAGATACCTATCTTTGAGCCAGGAAGTCCAGAAAAGGCTGCCATCATTTATAGAACCCTTGTATTGATCCTCTTAGGGCAAATTTGACCCTTTCCAATTTTATAAATCCCGCCATGTCACTGATCCAGGTCTCCACACTTGGGGGCCTCGTATCCTTCCACTGTAGCAAGATCCTTCGTCGGGCTACTAGGGACGCAAAGGCCAGGACACCGGCCTCTTTCGCCTCCTGCACTCCCGGCTCTACCGCAACTCCAAAAATCGCGAGTCCCCACCCTGGTTTGACCCTGGATCCAACCACCCTCGACACCGTCCCCGCCACCCCCTTCCAGAATTCTTCCAGTGCTGGGCATGCCCAGAACATATGGGCGTAGTTCGCTGGACTCCCCGAACATCTGGTGCACCTGTCCTCACCCCCAAAGAATCTACTCATCCTAGTCCCGGACATATGGGCCCGGTGCAGCACCTTAAATTGGATGAGACTAAGCCTCGCACATGAGGAGGAAGAGTTGACTCTCTCCAAGGCATCCGCCCAAGTTCCGTCCTCTATCTGCTCCCCGAGTTCCTCCTCCCATTTAGCCTTCAGCTCCTCCACTGACGACGCCTCCACCTCCTGCATTACCTTATAGATGTCAGACACCTTCCCCTCTCCGACCCACACCCCCGAAAGCACTGTGTCCATCGTCCCCTGCGAGGGCAGCAAAGGGAATCCCTCTACCTGTCGCCAAGCAAACGCCTTTACCTGCAAGTATCTGAACATGTTCCCTTGGGGAAGCCCAAATTTATCTTCCAGTTCCCCCAGGCCCGCAAACCTCCCGCCAATAAACAGGTCCCTCAATTTACTGATGCCCACCCTTTGCCACCCCCTAAATCCCCCATCCCTGTTCCCTGGAATGAACCGAATATTGCCACCCAATGGAGCCTCCATGAGCCCCCTGTTTCCCCCCTATGCCGTCTCCACTGTCCCCAGATTCTTAGGGTCGCCGCCACCACCGGGCTTGTGGTAAACCTCTTAGGGGAGAGCGGCAACGGCGCCATTACCATGGCACCCAGGCTCGTACCTCTACATGACGCCATCTCCATTCTTTTCCACGCCGCCCCTCCCCCCACCATCACCCATTTACGCACCATTGACACATTGGCTGCCCAATAGTACCCCAGAAGTTGGGCAGCGCCAGCCCTCCTCTATCCCTCCCTCGCTCCAGGAACACCGTCTTCACTCTCGGAGTCCCATGTGCCCACACAAAGCTCAAAATACTGCTAGTCACTCTCCTAAAGAAGGCCCTGGGCATAGAGATGGGCAGGCACTGAAAGAGGAACAAGAACCTCAGAAGCACCGTCATTTTGACGTACTGCACCCTCCCCGCCAACGACAATGGCAGCATGTCCCACCTCTTGAATTCCTCCTCCATCTGATATACAAGTCTGGTGAAAATATGTTTGTGAAGAGTCCCCCAGTCCCTGGCCACCTGCACCCCCAGGTACTTAAAGCTCTCCCCTGCCCGCCTAAGCGGGAGCCTACCAATTCCTTCCTCCTGGTCTCCAGGGTGCACCACAAACACCTCACTCTTGCCTAAATTTAGTTTATAACCTGAAAAGGTCCCAAACTCAGCTAGCAGCTCCATCACCCCCGGCATCCCTCCCACTGGGTCGGCCACATACAAGTAACAGGTCATCGGCATACAACGACACCCTATGTTCCTCCCCACCTCGCACCAAACCTCTCCACCTCTCTGAATCCCTCAACGCCATCGCCAGCGGCTCGATTGCCAGTGCAAACAACAAGGGGGACAGGGGGTAACCCTGCCTGGTCCCTCGGTAAAGCCGGAAGTACTCCGACCTCCTCCCATTCGTGGCCACGCACGCCATCGGGGCCTCATATAGCAGCCTTACCCATCTAATGAACCCTTCACCAAATCCAAACCTCCCCAACACCTCCCATAAGTACCCCCACTCCACTCTATCGAAGGCCTTCTCCGCATCCAGCGCCACCACTATCTCTGCCTCCTCCTCAATCGCCGGCATCATGATGACATTCAACAATCTCCGCACATTCGTGTTCAGCTGCCTTCCCTTCACAAAACCTGTCTGGTCCTCGTGCACAACCCCTGGCACAAAGTCCTCTATCCTGGTGGCCAGGATTTTTGCCAGTACCTTAGCATCCTACGTTGAGGAGAGATATGGGCCTGTATGAACCACACTGCTGGGGGTCCTTGTTCCTCTTTAAAATTAACGAGATCAGCGCCCGCGACATCGTCGGGGGCAAAATCCCCCCTTCCCACGCTTCATTAAGTGTCCGCACCAGCAAGGGGCCCACTAGGTCCACAAACTTTTTATAAAATTCCACCGGGAACCCATCCGGCCCCGGTGCCTTCCCTGACTGCATCTGCCCGATCCCCTTAACTAGCTCCTCCAGCTCAATCAGCGCACCCAACCCCTCCACCTGCTCCTCCTGCACCTTCGGGAAAGAAAGCCCGTCGAGGAACCTTTCCATTCCCCTCCTCTCCCCCGTTGGCTCCGACCGGTACAGTTCCCCGTAAAAGTCCTTGAAGACCTCATTCACCTCTACCCACTTCCGCACCACATTCCCACTCTTGTCTCTCACTCCAGCAATCTCCTTAGCCGCATCCCGCTTACGGAGCTGATGAGCCAGCATCCTACTCGCCTTTTCACCATGTTCGTACACTGCCCCTTGTGCCTTCCTCCACTGTGCCTCCACCTTTCTAGTGGTCAGCAAATCAAATTTAGCCTGCAGGCTGCGCCTCTCACCCAACAGTCCCTCCTCTGGTGGCTCTACGTACCTCCTGTCTACCTCCAGCATCCTTCCCACCAGTCTATCCCTCTCACTCCTCTCGCTCCTCTCCCTGTGTGCCCGGATGGATATCAGCTCCCCACGAATCACTGCCTTCAGGGCTTCCCAGCCCACCCCCACCTGAACCTCCCCCATATCATTCACCTCGAGGTACCCCTCAATACTTGCCCAGACCCTCCTACACACCTCCTCCTCCGCCAACAACCCCACATCCAACCGCCACAATGGGCGCTGGTCCCGCACCTCCCCCATCTCCAACTCTATCCAATGCGGAGTGTGGTCGGAGATTGCAATGGCCGAATACTCGGCCTCCTCCACTCTCGGAATCAGTCCCTGCTCACCACGAAGAAGTCTATCCGAGAGTAGACCCTATGTACGTGGGAGAAGAAAGAGTACTCGCGTGCCCTCGGCCTCACAAACCTCCATGGATCCACCCCACCCATCTGGTCCATAAACCCGCTCAGTACCTTGGCCGCCGCCGGCCTCCTACCCGCCCTAGAGCTGGACCGATCCAGTGAAGGATCCAACACCGTATTGAAGTCCCCCCCATGATCAGACCTCCCACCTCCAGATCCGGGACCCGTCCCAACATATGCCTCATAAAGCCCACATCGTCCCAATTTGGGGCATACACACTAGCAAGTACCACCTTCTCTCCTTGTAGCCTGCCCCTAACCATAACATACCTACCCCCCTTATCCGCCACCACCTCCGATGCCTCAAACGACACATTTTTCCCCACCAGAATCGCCACTCCCCGGTTCTTCACCTCCAACCCAGAGTGGAAAACCTGCCCCACCCATCCCTTCCTCAGATGGACCTGGTCCGCCACCTTCAGGTGGGTCTCCTGAAGCATTGCCACATCTGCCTTTAGCCCCTTCAGATGAGCAAGTACCCTCGACCGCTTCACCGGCCCATTCAACCCTCTCACATTCCAGGTGACCAACCGAATCAGAGGGTGTCCCGCCCCCCTCCCCCGTCGACTAGCCATAGCCCGTCGACTGCCCGCCCCAGGCTAGCACCCCCCTGCCCGACCCAGTCCCCACAGCGACAACACCTCACCTCTGTCCCCCCAGCCCCCACCAGTTCCTTCCTGACCCTACCAGCAGCAACCCGGTATTCCCCTTTCCCTCCCTCCCTTCCCCCCCAGGCTAGGAACCCTCCCAGCCGCGAACCGTCCTCCATCGTACTTCCGTGGGTCAGCTAACTTCTGCTGACCCCGGAAACTCCCGCCAATAACCCGACCCCTCCCAAAGTGGGATCATCCCCCAATCTATCCCTCCTCCAGGCACCGCTCCAGCGAGGGGAAGAACCAGTTAAGGCCCCGCCTCCCCCGTCATCGTCTCCACCCCCAGCCCCGCAGCGCGGGAAACCAGAGGAAAGCCCGCGCTTTCGCACTGCCCCACCACACCCTTCTGACGCAGCTCTCAAATACCAGCCCCACTCTATACCCCCAACCCGACATAGAATACAACAAACCCCCCCAACCCTCCCCGCAAGATTCAAAACTCAAACAATGCCCCACAGCAAAAAAAATAACAGAACAACACCCCCATAAATAACCATATCAAAATTGCAAAAGTACAAAAAAAAAGAGAACACAGCAACAGCAGAATCCAGCAATAAAGTATTACAACTGACCCCGCAACCCCCAACCCCTAGTTCAAGTCTAGTTTCTCCATCCGCACGAAGGCTCACGCCTCCTCTGGGGAATCGAAATAATAGTGCCGTTCCAAATAAGTTACCCACAGGCGCGCGGACTGCAACATTCCAAACGTTATCTTTTTCCTGTAAAGCACCTCTTTCGTCCGATTAAACCCGGACCGCCGCTTAGCCACCTCCACACTCCAATCCTGGTAGATCCGTACGACCCCATTCTCCCAATTGCTGCTCTTCACCTTCTTGGCCCAGCGCAGCACACACTCCCGATCACTGAACCGGTGGAACCTCACCAGCACCGCACGCGGGGGTTTATTCTCCTTAGGCCTTCTGGCCAGTACTCTGTGTGCTCCCTCCAGTTCCAAGGGCAGATGGAAAGACCCGGCCCCCACTAGCGAGTTCAGCATCGTAGCCACGTAGGTTGTCAGGTCCGACCCCTCCAGCCCCTCCGCAAGGCCCAAGATCCGCAGATTGTTCCGCCTCATGCAGTGATCAAGCTCCTCGAAGCGTTCCTGCCACTTATGTGGAGTGCCTCGTGCCCCTCCACCTTACTCACGAGGACCACGGCCTCCTCTCGTTCAGTGGCCTGCATCTGCAACTCCTTGATGGCAACACCCTGGGTCGTCTGAATCTCCGAGAGCCTTCTGTTCGTTTCCTGCAGGGAGCTCAGTACCTCAGCCTTGAAGTCTGTAAAGCAGCGCAGGAGAGCAGCTTGTTGCTCCTGGGCCCACTGCTTTCACTCCTCTGGAGCTCCGCCGGCCTCCATCTTGGATTCCTTCCCCCGTTTTTTCTGGGGAGCTGCTGCCGTTTTTTCCCCCTTTCCACTCCGAGTTTGAGTCATGGACTGCGGGGAAAGTCGATCAGCATACCTTCTCCCACCGGGAGACGTCAAAAAATGTCCGTTTTGGGCTCTAAAAAGAGCCGAAAAGTCCGTTTAAAACAGGAGCTCCCAAATGTGCGACTTCCTACGTCATCGCCGCCACCGGAAGTCCCTGAATGTCTGGATTGATGCCTGGCCAGGATACCATTTCTCTGGCTCTTCATTTGCATTTTCCTGTGCCAAAGTGCCCCTCATTAATATTCTACAGAATCATGGCTCGTAAAGATTGTGGTACGACAATCCTGTTTTGCATGAGCAAAACAACATTGGCTGCACGTGGCTCTGTTCGAATGTTGTAATATTTGGAACAGGATCCTTTTGGCCATCACTGACTGAGATATTTTATGATCCATTGAAACATTTCATCCTTGTTGGTTTCTTCTTTGATCAATTTTGATTTTGTATCAGACACTGGAAGGGATTCTGTCACACGATTTACGTGTACTTGTACATCCTCATCCATGCGGTGTTCTTCCACCATATCCTCAGTACTGGCCAGATTCCTTGGTGCATTGCTACTGATTTCCTTCATAATGTATTCTGGCATGTGAGAGTACCTTTAAGAAATGTGTGTTTATTAAATAGCTGTAATGGATGTACCTTTAAGAAATGGGTGTTTATCAGTGATGCGAGAGTGTGGGTGGCGCTGGGCTGTCTCTCTGCTTTTACTTTCACTTTGGGCTGTCTGATGCAGAGTGTGTTTAGTTTTAATTTAGATTTGGAGAAGGTGCAGTCACAGCAAGATGTGTATGAATCTCTTCAAGTTAAAGATTGTTCATTTGGTGATTTCAAAGTGGTAACTGCTCTCAGTAGAGAAGTTAAACCTAATGTCTTTTGGTAAAAAGGGTTCTTATTTGTCTTATGGATGTTGCAAGGAAAGATTAAGAGTTACTTATAGAATATTGTATCTGTCGGGATGATTAGTGTTGATAGTTGTTAAGATGTTTACTGTGGGTTTATAAAGTGTTAACTGGTTTCACAAATAAACATTATTTTAATTTAGAAGTACTGTAGATATCTGTTGCATCACACCTGCAGAGTCAGCCCGTGTGCTCCCTGTAACCACAATCTATTAAAAGTTGTGGGTCAGGTGAACTCCATGATACACTTTGGGGTTCTCTAAACCCTGGCCCATAACAATTCCTCATGGCCCATAGATCCCAGATTCCTTATTTCAACCAAACCTGCCTGTCTGGGTTTTGGTATTGGCGCCAACACTACTGTTAATTTTACAGGCTGAAAGTGTTTTAAGGATTGAATCCACTGATGTACTTTGCGTGGTTACATCACAGGCAGCACTGTATACTCTTTTTACCAATTCGAGTGCTTCACAGGCTTCCACTCCCAGTAGTGATTCACGCTTACCCTCTACAAAGGAAAACTTCACTTTATGCATCTTATTCGTTACACTGACCTTAGTTCGCATACACCAAGAGTGTGAATTCTTTTGCCGTTATAGTATTTCAAAAGTACTGTTTTATTCAAAATGCGCGATTTAGTTTTCATTTATTTCATATCCAATAAACTTATAAGATTGGCTCTAGCTCCTGTGACGAGTTTAACATTGATTAATGTTTTATTAATCATTAGAGGAACTGTCCTGTTATCTCTTTGAACAATTGTATTTGCATTGCTATTACTGTAAATTTGCTTTGAAGACATTTTAGCCTGCATCCCGGTATAGTGCTTATCTTCATTAGATATCACATCAATAAAAAATGTGTCTTCAGAATTTATGTCTTCAATCATTCTCCCTCAGCAATCTTTCACGAACTTTGTCATTGCTAATCTCAAAAACAATTTGATCGCAGATCATGGAAGCTTGCAAAGTTGCAAAGTTACATGTCTGAGCCTTTAACGTCAAGTCTGTTAAGAAGCTGTTGAACGATTCACCTACCTGGTGTGTAGGCGTGTGAAAAACATACCGTTCAAGCTTTTGTTTTTTTTCAGTGTACAGTGTTGATCAAATTTTTTCACGACCTTGTCAAAGTTATTTCTATCAATTTTGTTATCCACTACGATGATTATCTCCAGACTCCCCGAGGTAACAGTGTCACGTGGTTGTTCTTTACTGCCACCTGCTGGTTGGAGGTCATATCTATTAGTAATTACATGATTACTTATACATATCATCGTAGTACTGAGAGAGTCAGATGTGTTGTCTCTACGCGAAGGTATTAAAGATTTCTATCACCTGTGGACCTGCTACGGTGAGCAGCAATGCTATTCTCCATTCATCAGGCTGTGCCTGAAGACCTATAGCTGCTACATAGAGTGTGAATTACTGATAAAGTGCGCCAATTCGTATCTATATTACCAGTGACTCGAAGCTGGTGTGGGTCTTTCGGCCTTCCGTCATTGACTTCATTGCGTAGTAGTGGATTGAGTTATATTCTGTCAGTGCTGTACATGGTTAGTAGATTTTTCTTCTTCTTTCTTCTTTGTTATCTTGGCATCTGGTTTTCTTCTCTCTTCAGAACCAACCCTGGTACCATGTTACATTCTGGTGCTTGGCCGGATGGAATCAATGCACTAGATAATGTATCATTCATGACTAGTTGAATGTTTATTGTTAAACAATTAGCGGGTCAGATAACAATAAGAAAATTATCAAAATCTACAAACTGTTATAAATGATCTAAGAGCTACTACAAATGCAACTATCCACTACGGCGATGATCTCCAGATTCCCTGAGGTAACAGTGTAACGTAGTTGTTCTTTACTGCCACCAGCTGGTTGGAGGTCATATCTATTAGTATTTGCATGATTGCTTATGTATATCGTCACAGTACTGAGTGAGTCGCATGTGTTGTCTTTTGGATAAGACATTAAACCAAGGTCCCAGGCTGAATTCTACGGTTCCCCAGTCATGTGTTTCCTGCCGGTGGCGGAATTTTGTACTCCCGCCGACTGCCAATGGGATTTCCCATTGAAGCCATCACAAATCACCGTGCACTGCCAGTGGGAAAAGTGAATCCCAACAGTCGGAGAATTCCACCTCCCATCTCTCCTTTCAGCTGGATACTAAGGATTCCATGGCATGACTGGAAGAAGAGTATGGGAATTCCCAGGATGGACTAAAGAGTATTCATCCTTCGATTAACATCACCAGTCAGATCATTTACCTCACTTCTGTTTGTGGATCTGGAAGTACATAAATTCTCATTCTAGGACGACTCAAAAATATCAAAGACCACTATGTAAGTGCAAGTTCTCTTTTTCTTTTCCTAAACTCAGAAAATGCAACAAGTCCTGCCTGAAACTATTGTGTGACAACAAATCCCAAATGAGGAGATTTAAATGCCTAGGTGGAATTGCAAGGCTCGCTGTGTGGTCAAATACTCCATGTATTAATTAATGCGCATTTCTATTTTAAGGAAAATAAATTATATTATCACCACATCGAGATGCCTGCCACAATTGTATTTTTACATCTGCACTGTTTTGAATATCAATGCTCCAGCACCGATGTTGTGTATCAACAATCTATTATCTGCAATTTGCATTCTACAATAGCTGAAGAGAATTCAGACAAGGGACAGTGCAGCGTTCATTGAAAACCCAGTGATAATGTTTGGTTTTGAGATCAGGTCACAGAACTGTCTCCTCTGCTTCAAAGGAAATTGTCAATTCAATCTGGGGAGAAAAATCACAGTCTACAGTTAATAACAGATCAAAAGCTCCCTGCAACAATGAAAACATTTCATATCTGCTTGTACTGCTACTGATAGAATACATGAAAGGATGGGATAGCCACAGATACCACAAACTTAGTCCAATCTACTTCATACGTCTATTGCTAATGAGCAAATTAACATATTGGAAATGTTCTGTTGCAGCACTAAGAGCTTTTTTAAAAATTAATTAATGGGATGTGGACATCGCTGGCTGACATTTATTGCCCACCCCTAATTGCCCTTGCACTGAGTGCCTGTGAGGTCATTTTGGAGTCACGTGTAGGAAAGGACGGCAGATTTTTTTCCCTCAAGGACATGAGTGAACCAGCAGGGTTTTTTTTAACAACAATCATTATCATGGTCATCATTTGACTTCCAGATTCTTATTGAATTCAAATTCCACTCCCTGGTGGGATTCGAACGCAGGTCTGCAGAGCATTACACTGGGTTTCTGAATCACAAGTCCAGTGGCACTACCACTAAACCACTGCTATTGAATTCCAACTCAAAATGAAGGCTTCTATACCCCTTCTTCAAAAGCATGAACACATCCTATCATTCATGATATATCCAGCATGTATATATTAGCTGTCAGGCAGTATCTTACTTACAGAGCTTTTTCTAAATTCTTTCAAACATCTCCTCAACATGCATTGCACAACATGGTTCCAAGTGTGCTGCTGTCTCACAGCACTTTTCAAATGTAACAGATGGCATGTAACTTATTTTTGTACTTTATGAAGTCAAAGTTAGCTACAGTAAAACCTTTCTTATCTGCCATGCGTGACGAATGGGCGATGCCAGTTTATCAAACATTCCAGTGAAATTCCATTTACCAATAGAATACGGCACGATACTAATGGCATGAACTAATAATCAAGCACTCAGGAATAAAGAAGGGCATTCTTTTGATTTCAGCAGTAAATTACAATCTAATATGTTATATTGGTACGGGTTCAGGATGACTTTGTAACTGCTTTTGGTTGGTAAAATGCTGATTTGTACTCATGGAACCTCAGAAATTCCAGTTGGTAGAGAACTGTAAGTGGAGTGCTGGAAAACTCAGGGCTGGATTCTCTGCCGGTGGGATGCTCTGTTTTGCCGGCAGCCCGGGGGTTTCCCGATGGCATGACGCTGCCCCACAATGGGAAACTCCATTGACTGGCCAATGTAACGGAGCACCCTGCCGGCGGGTTGAGGCAGAAATGTGGCATGGCAGGGCAGAGCATCCGGCCAACAGAGTTTACTGTACAATGATGGAGCTACATCTCTGTGGCGGTCACTCCCCTCTCGTTGTGACCACAGATAAACAATGCAGATCTGATACCAATGCAGTTGTGCGGCTGGATTCTCCAATTCTGCGGCTATGTCCACAGGATCCGGCTGATTTTATGACCAAACCGTCGGCGGTGCCCCCTCACTAATCCTCCACCCGGTGGGGAGCCGTGCCACATAAAGCCCGGCTTTACCTGCGGATACGGCCGCAGAATGGCCGGGTCCGTGGCGCATATGCGCCCAGCGGACCCGGCCTGCCAAAAGCTGCCCCCTCACTACCCGGAACACCCCCATCAGTTCCCCCAGCCCCCGCCGAAGACCCCCTGCCAGCGGAATGGCTCCCCCCCAGACTGTGGCGGTGCTGGATATGGTCCGCAGCTGCCATGTGAGGTCCCCAAAAGTTGTGAGGACTTGTGGCCCGCATTGTCGAGGACTCGGCCCATCGGGGCGGGAGCAGCGAGTAAGGGCCTCAGCTGATGTCCTGAGGTGAGGGGCTGACCTCCCACTCTGCACCACCTGCCAGTATTCATATCAGCCACTATGGCCAGGTGCCCTGGCCACTGAGGCCATCAGCCACCCACCCCCCAGGCTGCATGTGTCAGACTGTCTAACACTGTTGTTTTCTGTTTGGCTGCACCCCCCAGGAGAAGGCCGCCCATAACTGTCGGGAGTGGGAGAAAACTGGAGGGGGACCGCCGGACATGCGGTTCCTCACCGCGGCAGAGCAGCAGTCTCTGGACGTTGTCGGCGGGCTGGAGGAAAGGGGAGTCGCGCGGTGGTGATCGGCCGCGGGTGAGGAAATGTGACCCACTTAGTTGTGGTTCTCCATGACACTTATGTCAACTCCCCCCCAACAACAGACCCCTCACCCCCACACTACCCTTACCCCCACACCACCCTCACCCCCATCCTCACCACTGCCCTCACCCCCACACCACCCTCACCCTCACAACCACCCCCACCCCCACCACCCCCACTCCCTCCCTGGCCCGCGGTCGAATCATGCATCTTGTGTTGTATCTTGCAGGAACTGCTGGTGATGGGGTGGGCCCCTTCTGGTGTCCCCTTGGCCCCAGCCACAACCTGAGCACCCTCCATGGCCCCGTGTTTCAAGCAGCAACGAGGACACTGACACGGACGGGAGCCATATTATGCCTGTGACCCAAGACACCCCGGAGCTCGAGTCCGGAGATGACATTGCTTACCCATCCCAGCTGCCTCCAATACCCTCCACCATCCCAGAGACACTCACCTCGATTGGGCACTTCAGTGATGAGGCTCCTGTGACACTATCTGGTGCACATCACACACATGCTCCGGTAATCAGGTGGAGATAGGAACATGCGAGGGGGCAAACAGTCAGAGGGCAAGCCGACCTTAGGGACTAGCAGCCTTCCAGACGGTTTTGGGCTTCTGGAAGGGACAGTCCCATTGAACATGGAGATGCAGTCACAGAGCTAGGGACTACATGAGGGGTTGCCGGCGAGCATCCAGCACCAGCAGGTGCAGTTGGAGAAGTCGAACCGCATGCAGGAGCAGGAGGTGGTGCCGACCATGCATGAAAACCAGGCCAACACAGCACGAGTGGTGTCCACGGTGAAGGCCTTGGGGGCGAGGGGTTTGGCTATGGTTCAACATGTCCAAGGCCTGGGGCACACAGGGTAGGCGCTGGCTGGGGCCCTGGACAGAGTTGCCCTCACAGGGGGTCTCTGATGGTCTCTGATATGGGTAAGGATCTCTGATATGAAGAGGTCTATGATATGGGGATGTCCCTGTTGAGGGTCTCTGCCATGGGGGTCTCTGATATGGGGGGGTCTATGATATTGGGTGTCTCGGATATGGGGGGGTTCCCTGATAGGGGTCTAGTGGAGGGTCATGGAGGGGTTGGGTCACCCTCATGCGTGTTGCTGTGAGGGCGGAGGAGTGACCCAGCAATTCTCATGTTGGGGAGGATGTCCCTACCTATCAGCAGGGAGGGGCAGGATTTGCTTTCTGGGTGGGGGAGGGGGGGGTGGTATGGTTGGGGTGGGGGCAGCAATCGGACTGCCCGCTCAGAATTAGTGGGATCCCTTGAGCTCCCCGCCATGAATAAATTTGCATGTCAAGGAAGAGGGAATCAATTCTGCCCATCACTCCCAGTGCCAGTGCAAACCAGAAGTGATTCACTTCCGGGGCGAAATTCTCCGACCCCACGCAGGGTTGGAGAATCGGACGGCTATGGCGTTAATCCCGCTCCCGCCAGGTTTTTTATTCTCCGAGCGGCCAAAAACCGGCGTTGTGCAAATCCCGCCGGCAGCCTCTGAAAACAGCTGGCGCCGGCGGGATGTCATTGATTTTTTACTTTCAACAAATCTCCGGCCCAGATGGGCCGAAGTCCCGCCGACGTGGAGGGGAGGATGGGCGGGGGGGGAGGGGCGGGGGGGGAGAGGGGGCGAGTGCGGGGGGGGGGGGAAGGAGGGGCGAGTGCGGGGGGGGAGGGGCGGGGGGGGAGAGGGGGGCGAGTGCGGGGGGGGGAAGGAGGGGCGAGTGCGGGGGGGGGGAGGGGCGAGTGCGGGGGGGAGGAGGGGCGAGTGCAGGGGGGAGGAGGGGCAAGTGCGGGGGGAGGAGGGGCGAGTGCGGGGGGGGAGGAGGGGCGAGTGTGGGGGGAGGATGGGCGAGTGCGTGGGGGAGGAGGGGCAAGTGCGGGGGGGAAGAGAGGCGAGTGCGGCGGGGGAGGAGGGGCGAGTGCGGGGGGGAGGGGCGAGTGCGGGGGGAGGGGCGAGTGCGGGGGGGAGGGGCGAGGGCAGGGGGAGGAGGGGCAAGTGCGGCGGGGAGAGAGGGGCGTGTGCGGGGGGGGAGGGGCGAGTGCGGGGGGGAGGGGCGAGTGCGGGGGGGAGGGGCGAGTGCAGGGGGGAGGAGGGACGAGTGCGGGGGGGAGGAGGGGCGAGTGCGGGGGGGGAGGAGGGGCGAGTGCGGGAGGACCACCCCTAGCCCCCTCCAACGCCGCCAACCCCCCCCCTCTCAACGCCGCAACCCCCCCCTCAACGCCGCAACCCCCCCTTTCCACGCCGGGTCCCCTCTCCTCTCCTCTCAATGCCGCCACCCCCCTCTCCTCTCAACGCCGGGTCCCCCCCCCCTCTCCTCTCAACGCCGCCACCCCCCCCTCTCCTCTCAATGCCGGGGCCCCCCCCCCCCCCCTCCTCTCAACGCCGGGTCCCCCCCTCCTCTCCTCTCAACGCCGGGTCCCCCCCCCCCCCCCGCTCCTCTCCTCTCAACGCCGGGTCCCTCCCCTCTCTCTCTCTCAACGCGCCACTTCCGCAGCGGGTGAAACTGACGCGTATCGCGTCAGTCCGCTGCTGGCCCTTTTGGGAACGGAGATTACCGGCTTAAAAGAAGGCCCCAACGCCGGAGTCATCCGCACCGCTTTTGGCCGCCGGAAAGGGGCATCACGCAGGTCTTCGGAGAATTTCGCCCCCGGTGGGAGAACATAGGGCGCGATTCTCCGTTTGGATCTTCATCGTGTCTCACCTCCAATTGGTGGTACATCATAACCACACTTACGTTAGCAGAAAGTCGAACTCACAGTGAACTGTGCTAACTGTTCTGTAGTACCTTTCTGATCGAAGCTGCATCCAGTTGCAGCCAGTGTTAGACCAGTGTACCTAACACGGCAATCCTGAGGCCGTGTTGACGCCGTCGAGAAACGTGACGGTGGTTCCGACCGCGTCAACACTTAGCCTCAGGATCACAGAATCCCGCCCCATGAGTGCAAGTGAATGGTTGGTTCTCTGCAAGATCTCTTACACAACTGTGGCATGCTCATTTGTGTTTCTTCTGCTTGATGATTTTGTTCAGTGAATACAAGATATAGAGATTAGTAATAGTACATTCAGTAAAAACTAAAGTCGTCATAGATACTTTACCATTTGAGGGGGAGAGCTGACTGGTGGTGATTTAACCTGAGGATCACCACACCTCAGGCGAGGTTGAGAAGGCGAGGCCATGAGGGATAACCTCAGCCGGTATGGGAATTGAACCCACACTGTTGGCATCGCTCTGCATCATGAACCACACCTTGCATACTGCAACCTATATGTCTGACACTGTCGCACCCATTGCCTCCACCGCAGATGCCAGCCGTGCGGTGTCAGCCTGGGTGGCAGACATGACCGGCACCACGATCAGCTCCTGTACACGGGTGGACTCTTCCACCTTCGACTGCAGCTGCCGCAAACCGGCCGTCATCCCCTTCGGTCGTCCCTTGGTCCGTGCCTGCATCGGGTCTATGGGTGGGTGTAGTAACTCCAGGAACCCGGGACCTGTCTGGGCGGCAGATGGTTGCCTGCGCTGGGCTGCCCTCCGACTGCCCGGCCTCTCAGCTGCTCCTGCCTCCAGCTGCTGTACCGGGACGGCTGTGTTGTGCGCACCAGTTAGTGTCCCAGATGCCTCATTGCTAACGCGTCCAACCGAGGTGAGCATCTCTGCGATGGTGGAGGGTGTAGGAGATAGCAGGGGCGTCATCACGAGCTCCTCATCCGACCTGAAGTCCGGGGTCCCCTGGAGTGGTGATTCCTGTCCATCCATCCCCTGTGTGTGGGTGTCGTGTACATCAGTCGCTGTCCTGTGTTAGGTTCCTGTGTGTTTGGATCCTGTATGTCGGTGTCCTGTGTGTTGGTGTCCTGCGTGTCAGTGTCCTGGGCGTCAGTGTCCTGTGTGTCAGTGTCCTGTGTGTCAGTGTCCTGGGCGTCAGTGTCCTGTGTGTCAGTGTCCTGTGTGTCAGTGTCCTGGGCGTCAGTGTCCTGTGTGTCAGTGTCCTGTGTGTCAGTGTCCTGGGCGTCAGTGTCCTGTGTGTCAGTGTCCTGTGTGTCAGTGTCCTGTGTGTCAGTATCCTGGGCGTCAGTGTCCTGTGTGTCAGTGTCCTGTGTGTCAGTATCCTGTGTGTCAGTGTCCTGTGTGTCAGTGTCCTGTGTGTCAGTGTCCTGGGCGTCAGTGTCCTGTGTGTCAGTGTCCTGTGTGTCAGTATCCTGGGCGTCAGTGTCCTGTGTGTCAGTGTCCTGTGTGTCAGTATCCTGTGTGTCAGTGTCCTGTGTGTCAGTGTCCTGTGTGTCAGTGTCCTGGGCGTCAGTGTCCTGTGTGTCAGTGTCCTGTGTGTCAGTGTCCTGGGCGTCAGTGTCCTGTGCTTCAGTGTCCTGTGTGTCAGTGTCCTGTGCATCAGTGTCCTGTGTGTCAGTGTCCTGTGTGTCAGTGTCCTGTGTGTCAGTGTCCTGGGTGTCAGTGTCCTGGGCGTCAGTGTCCTGTGTGTCAGTGTCCTGTGTGTCAGTGTCCTGTGTGTCAGTGTCCTGTGCATCAGTGTCCTGTGTGTCAGTGTCCTGTGTGTCAGTGTCCTGTGTGTCAGTGTCCTGTGTGTCAGTGTGCTGGGTGTCAGTGTCTTTTGTGTCAGTGTCCTGGG
The DNA here is from genome assembly GCF_902713615.1 of Scyliorhinus canicula. NCBI lineage: Eukaryota > Metazoa > Chordata > Chondrichthyes > Carcharhiniformes > Scyliorhinidae > Scyliorhinus > Scyliorhinus canicula. Next base: position 113,134,816 of record NC_052147.1, on the reverse strand, counting down.
CATCAGTGTCCTGTGTGTCAGTGTCCTGTGTGTCAGTGTCCTGGGCGTCAGTGTCCTGTGTGTCAGTGTCTTTTGTGTCAGTGTCCTGGGCGTCAGTGTCCTGTGTGTCAGTGTCCTGGGCGTCAGTGTCCTGTGTGTCAGTGTCCTGGGCGTCAGTGTCCTGTGTGTCAGTGTCCTGTGTGTCAGTGTCCTGTGTGTCAGTGTCCTGGCTCAGGTGCCCTCCTCGTCGCTGGGTGTGGCCAGCCGGCGTCGCCGCACTCGCATTAGATGTGGGCTTCCTGGTTCTCCGGGTCTGTCCCTGGGTTGTGGCCGCCCCGGAATGTCCTGGGGGCGCCGTATGCCTAATGGGCCGGGTCTGTCCCCCCTTCCCGAATAATCCCCCTCCCCCAAAATCACCCCTCCCCCCATAACCCTTCTACCCCCATATCCCAATACCCCATATCCCACCTTCCCCCATATCCCCATATCCCCCTTCCCCCCATCCCCCATATCCCCCTTCCCCCATATCCGCCATAAGGGGGATATGGGGGAAGGGGGGATATGGGGGAAGGGGGATATGGGGGAAAGGAGATATGGGGGGTATTGGGGAACGGGGAAATGGGGGAAAGGGGGATATGTGGGGAGGGGGGATATGGGGGGACATGGGGAGAGGGGAATATGGGGAGGGAGGATATGGGGAAAGGGGGATATGGGTGAAGGGAGAGATATGGGGAAGGGGCATATGGGAGAAGGGAGGATATAGGTGAAGGGAGGATATAGGGGGAGGGAGATATGGGGGTGGGGGGATATGGGGAGGGAGGATATTGGGGACGGGATATGGGGAGGGGGATATGGGGGAAGGGGATATGGGGAAGGGAGAGATATGAGGGAAGGGGGGATGGGAAGAGGGGATAGGGGCAAGGGGGATATGGGGGGATATGGGGAAGGGGCATATGGGGAGGGGGATATGAGGGAGGGAGGATATGGGGAAGGGGATGTGGGGAAAGGGAGAGATATGAGGGAAGGGGGGATAGGGGAAGGGGATATGGGGGGATATGGGGGATAGGGTATACAGGGAAGGGGATATGGGGATGGGTTGATATGAAGGAGATGGGTGAAGGGGATATGGAGCAAGGGGGATATGGGGAAGGGGATATTGGATAAGTGGGGTATGGTGGGAATGGGGAATATGGGGGAAGGTGGATATGGGAATGGGGAAGAGGGGATATGGGGGAAGGAGGATGTGGGGGAAGGGGAATATGGGGGAAGGGGCATATGGGGGAGGGGGATATGAGGGAGGGAGGATATGGGGAAGGGGCATATGGGGGAAGGGGGGATATGGGGGAAGGGGCATATGGGGGAAGGGGGGTATGAGGGAAGGGGATGTGGGGAAGGGGGGTGCGGGGGAAGGGGATAGGGGGAAAGGGATGGGGAAGGGGGCTAGGGAAGAGGGATATGGGGAAGGGGTATATGGGGAAGGGGTTATGGGGATATGGGGGAGGGGGTATATGGGGGAATGGGGAAGGGGAATATGGGGGAAGGAGGATATGGGGGAAGGGGGGATATGGGGGAGGGGATATGAGGGAGGGGGATATTCGGGGACGGGGATAAGGGGGGAGGGAGGATATGGGGGAATGGGGATAGGGGGAAGGGGATATGGGGCAGGAGATATGGGGGATATAGGAGGAGGGGGATGTTGGGGTAATGCGGGAAGGGGATATGGGGATATGGGGGAAGGGGGATATGGGGGAAGGGGGATATGGGGAAGGGGATATGGGGAAGGGGATATGGGGAAGAGGGGATATGGGGAAGGAGTATATGGGGAAGCAGGATATGGGGATGGGGGATATGGAGGAAATCGGTGAAGGGGGGATATGGGGCAAGGGGGATATGGGGGAAGTGGGATATGGGAGCAGGGGGGATATGGGGGAGAGGTTATGGGGATATGGGGGGAGGGATGATATGGGGGAATGGGGAAGGGGAAAATGGGGAAGGCGAATATGGGGAAGGGGATATGGGGAGGGGGATATGGGGGAGGGAGGATGTGGGGGATATGGGGAGGGGGATATGGGGGGAGGGAGGATATGGGGAAGGGGGATAGGGGAAAGGGGGATATGGGGCAGGAGATATGGGGGATATGGGGGAGGGGGGAATATCAGGTAATGGGGAAGGGGCTATGGGGGCTGTGGGGGAAGGGGGGACATGGGGAAAGGGGCCATATGGGGAAGGGGTTATGGGGAGGGGGATATGGGGAAGGGGCTATGGGTTATGGGGAATATAGGTGAAGAGGATTTGGGGCAAGGGGGATATGGGGGAAGGGGATATGGGGAATGGGGATATGGGGGAAGGGGATATGGGGAAGGGGTTATGGGGAAAGGGGTGATATGGGGAAGGGGTCATGGGGGGATATGGGGAAGAGGATATGGGGGATGGGGGATATTGGGGAATGGGGGATATTGGGGAAGGGGGATTTGGGGAACGGGGATATGGGGGAACGGGGATATGGGGAAGGGGGTTATGGGGGAAGGAGGGATATGGAGGAAGGAGGGATGGGGAAGGAGGCAAGGGGGGCAGCAGTGGGGGGTCTCACTTGGTGTTGCGCGGCGGGCAGCCATTTTGTCAGGTCTCCAGGGAGGCATCTTTTGTACAGTGACGCCACGCGACGTCACTGACGGCGTGCATGTCCGTGACAGGTGACGCCATCGTGAATGGCGTCACGTCGCTGCTAGCCATTCCCGGCCGGAGAATTAGCAAAGTTTCGGGGGGCCTGACACCGGAGTGATTCGTGCCGTTTTTGGCACCGGGTGGAGGCCATTCCGCCGGTTCACGCAGAATTCCGCCTCTGATATGTGAAAATTACAATAACATTAGCTTTACGAGGTGGTTTGATTCAGTTTGTGAAAGGAACAGTTATCAGTGAAGATGACAGCATCAAGGAGGCTCTGCAGCTGACATTGACAATCGAGGAGTAATAATTATAAGTTTACAAATTTTTTAATAAATATCGGTTAGCTGATTAATAAAAGGTTTTGCAGTCACTATGTACAATAAATAAGTTCATCAGATGTCTTGGCCATTTAAGGATAAATGCAATGTGCTTCACATTTAGCAGGAACAGACACATTAAATAACGGTGTTCATCAACATGAAATGATGCAGAAAATACATGATTACATGGACTGGATCCAAAATGTGTAAGAGCTTTTTTATTAGATTCACCAAAACGCCTCTCAAAAAGGTGTTCAAGTGTCTGTGCACTATTATGGAAGTGTCTAAAATGCAGAATGTATTTTTTCTCAGGGTATGATAGATTAACGGTTGTGGAACTGAACTTGTAAACCAAAGATTGCGAGTTCAAATCACTCCTTTTTCCTCTTCAGTGGCTGTTCTGGCACCATTTTTAAGTGCCTTTGAGAAACGAGGTCGGGGCTTTAAGCCCCACTCCAAAGGTTCAATGCCATAATATAGGATGGCAATTCAGTGTAGTGCCATGGAGTGTATTAACGTTCAGGTGAGATGTAAGGAATCCCATGGCACTCTCTCAGGAAGAGCAGGGGTCATCATTTTTCTCAAAAAACATCAAAACTAGCGCTCAGAAGAAGAGGCAGACAGAATAATAATAATAACTCATTGTCACAAGTAGGCTTCAATTAAGTTACTGTGAAAAGCCCCTAGTTGCCACAGTCCGGCACCTGTTCGGGGAGGCTGGCATGGGAATTGAACCTGTGCTGCTGGCTGTGTTTTGCATTACAAGCCAGCGAATTAGCCCACTGTGCTAAACCAGCCCCTCTCACGATGTTGCGCAAAATCCTCCGTTTGGAAGACTAAGGGCGCGATCTTCCCAAAAGGGAACAAAGCGAGCGCATCCATCCACATGTTTCCCAGCACTTGTAGTACCAAAAAACACATGGCTACGCAACACGAATTGCTTTGAATAAGAGGACTGAATGGGGACCACGCAGAATGGCGTCCCAATCTCCGAGGTCCCAGAAACTCCAGCCCCAACCCAAACGCAATCCTCTCCCCCCCACCCCGTACCCCCGACACCCACGCTGGGCAACCCCGGCCCGATTGCGCACATGTAAAAAATGCCAGATTAGCACCCTTGCAGTGCCCATGTCAGCTGGCAATGCCAGCTGCTGACATCAAGGTGGTACTGCTAGGGTTCCAGCCTGGCATTGCCAGGGTACCCAGGTAGCACCAGCAGTGCCAGGGCACCACCTCACCCAAGGGCATGCAGCAAGGGGGCCTCCGATCCCCTTGGAGATCCCATGAATGCTATTCCATCTGCTCCCCGCTCGTCCGAGGTCTTCGAGGCAAAGGGATTGAATTCCAAAGCCTCAGGTACCTTGGAAATCTGCACATCAGAGTGAGGCTTACTGCTCATTTGCTAAACCGTGATCCCGCCCATTGTGAGCAGGATTCACCTTGCAACGTCCCGTGAGATTGCATTGAATCTCGCAAGGTGTTCCAAGCCAGGTAGATCCCAGGAACAGGGTCTCCCGGCTTTCAATGGTCACACTGCACCGTGGCGAGCTGCTTTTTCAGCACAGTGTGGTCGGAGCATCGCGCTTCAGGGCTGCATTCTTCCGTCCCGCCCGCGCAAGATTGCCACAGGCGAGACACGGACAATGAAAAAGTCCATCAACCTCAGGTGGAATTCTACGGTCGCCGGGCGGGCGCGGTCGGCGAATCCATCCTAAGTGTTGACACCGGGACAGAATTGTGTGCGATTCACATTATCATTGGGGCTGCTGTTCAGTAAGCGAGCCAGGACTTATAAATGGGTCAGCGGTGTGCGTTTTAACTGCTGAGGCCGGTGTTAGTGTCAAGGAGCCTGGCAGCTGGAGTTGTTTTTAAGGCGCTCCACTTCCCACACACTCACTGCAGGCTCAGAGAAGACCTGCCCCCCCCCCCCCCCCCCCCCCCAAGGTCAGGGGTCCGAGGTGGACCCACAGCTCCATGCCAGTGAGGAGTGGAGGGGCACCCTCTTCCCCAGCGTGGGCCACAGACTCACACTTGCCTGGGATGTGGTGGCAGAGGCAGTCAGCGCTGTGAGTCTCATCAAATGCAGACAACTGCTGATCCAGAGGGGTGGAGGTCACTGGTGAGTTCTCTGCCCTGAGAGGGGCAGACAAACAGGGAGGGTTCCAAAAGCTTTGATGCAGGTGTCCTCTGGTTGGGGTGAGCCCTGCTGATTACCTGCTTCCTCCGCAGCACTTCTGAGAAGTGCCAAAACCTGGTGAGCCCCTGATTAAGCTTGGCCCTTGATGATGCAGCTGGACTATGAGGGCGTCCAGAGGGGAGACCTGGGTAGGCTCTCAGATAAACAGAGGCCTTCTGAGCATTTAAAGGACACAGGCAGCACTCAGCAATGTGAGCAGCCAGGAGACTGTAAGTAGCATCAAAGGGGAGCATTTAAAAGACAGACTGTAGCAATGGTGGTCTGAGCCAGACACCCCGATTCAGAGGGGGACACTCCAAGGCCACGGACCTGGCACAGAGTCGCTACCCACTACTGCCCTGATGCAACTTCCAGCTGGCCCGACAATTCCTGACGGTGATTCAGTGTTTTTCTAGCCTCCTGCTCCTCCTCCACAGTCATGGCGCCCAGTCCACGTTTGTAAATACTTGTAATTGACTTCCTGTGGCAAACGTGGAATGAAGGGTCTCACATAAGGTGACTCCTGCTTGAGGACTAGTTTTTTTGGCCCTTCTTGTCTGTTGTACTGGAGTGATGCAGGTGGAAAAGTGTTAAAATAGAAGAACTAGGATTTCTCCGACAATGGGTGATGCTGAAGAGCTGCCAGACAAGGAGTGTGTCGAGCAAGGGGCATTCTTCGGACGTGTAGTACACGCGTGGTGCAGGAGGGGAAAAGATAGCGGAGCGACCTGTGGCACCATTGCCTGCTCAGTGGTGGTCGTGTTTTTATCGGCTGAATTCAAAAAGCAACGGCAAGGGGTCACTGAGGACTTGGCGAGAGTGGCAGAACCAATTTGGGTGGCCTTGGAGAGGGTGGTACAGCAGCTGGGGGCGCAGAATGCGTCGATCCAGAAGGTGGAGAAGACGGTTGCTGACCAAGAGGATCAGATTGCGTCTTTGTTGGAGGTTGAATAAGTTGCAGTCCAAGATCGATGGCCTGGAGAACCGCTCCAGGTGGCTGAACCTGAGGATCGTGGGGCTGCCTGAAGGCATTGCGGGTGCGAGAACCATGGGGTATGTGGCCAAGGTGTTTGAGTAGTTGGTGGGGGAGGGGTCATTGACCACCCTCCTGAAGGGGACTGGTGCATCGGTAATTGAGGAAGAAGCCGAGAGCTGGGGAGCACCATGGACGATTATAGCACAACTCCATCGATACCTGGACAAGAAAAAGATCCTGAGATGGGCAAAGGGAACCTATGAATATTGCTGGGGAGGCCACGCTGTCCGAATCTACCAGAACCTGGGCTTAGAGCTGGCAAAAAGAAGGGCCAGATTCAACAAGGCCAAGGCTGCTCTTTTCAGGAGCAAGATGTGATTTGGCATGATCTATCCACCTCACACATGTGGGAAGAGAACATTATTTTGATATGCCGGAGGACGCGAGTAACTTTATAAAGGATTACTGACTGGAGGGTATTTGAGGATTCTGGGTGGGTTCACCTGCATGGTTGAGCTATGGCATTGTGTTCAGGGGTGTGAGTACTTGTTTGTGTTTTTTGCTGCTGTTTTTTATTTACTTTGTCTTATAGTTTGTAATATCTGCCACCCAGCGTTTGGGGTGCAGGCACTGGGTGCATTGAAGCATTTCTGGGTACGGTAGGGAGCATGGGGGGGGGGAGGAGATGTGGTGATGAAGAAGCTTAGGATATACGATTAAAGGTGGGTTGGGCAGAGAGAGGGGTATGTGGGTCTTTTGGAAATAAAGAAAGTGTTTAGCTCGGATGTGAATCACCCTGTTCGCAGAAATGCTGTTTAGTGGGAGTTAAGTGGTGGTGGGGGGGGGGGGGGGGGGGGGGGGGGAGCACCAGCTGGCTAATTGGCGAGGTGGGGGGTAGGGGGTGTTGTTTTCTTTATTTTCCACGTAGGTGGGAGTAGCGAACCTAGGGTGGTGGAGTTTTCTCCGTTTGAGATGGAGAC